>NC_137962.1:9330536-9930536 GCF_963924665.1 Micromys minutus | reverse complement strand
AGCACAAAGACTTCTGGGAAAGCCACAGCTCACCTGACTGGTGCCTGAGGCTGACTTGGCACCCTAGTGATGGCCCAATGATCAGCCTTTTCTTCTCAGTGGGAGGTCAGGCCTGTGGAGCAAAAGATGGAGGTGGGGGGTGCAGCTTAAAAGATGGAGGTGGGGTTGCAGTAGGCTGGGTCTTGGAGCTTCTGGTAAGCCTGAACATCTGCCACTCCACACTGACGTCTTTATTTAAGCCTGGGTCCCATGTATCCTAGGCTGGCTTCCAACTCACTAAGTAGCCAACACTGGCCATGACTTCCTGATCTTCCTGATTCAGCATACAACCCTGTCTCTAGGATTACAGACTAGGCCACCATGCCCCACCAGCCTGAATTCTTAGCTGACCACAGAAATGGAAGGGAAAACGGATTTCCTGCCTCTGGGATCTGGACTGGAGAAAGAAGTAAGGCCACTGTGCATTCTTTGTCACCAAGCACTGGGTGTCTGGGCCCCAGAGAGGCAGGCTTCCAACAGCCTTTCACTCAGAGGGGATGAAAGCAAGGCACGGGGGTCCAACTGCTTCCAGACATGAGGGTGCTTTGCTTCTGTCTGTCCTAGTAATTGGAGTGAAGCCAGCGCAGGGAGGAGGTGGGCGTAGGAGGTTCAGTAAGGGCTAGCTGCTGCCGTTTGCTATCGTAAGGCTCACAGAACAAACCGCAGATTTGGTATCTTAAAACAAGAGCTGGTATATGGCTCAGGTTCTAAAGTGTTTCTCTTGTAAGCATGAACACTGAGCTCAATTCCCAGAACCAGTACAAAGAAGCCAGGAATGCTGGTATACACTTATAACTCAATGTTAAGGAGGCAAAAAGAAATGAATCCGTAGGATTTTCTAGAAAACTTAGCCTAGTCTACTTGTGAGAACTGAGCCAGTAAGAGACCCTGTATCAAAAAAAGCATGGAAAGTTTCTGAGGAATGACACCAAAGACACACACACACACACACACCTACACATATACATATACATATAAATGTACACACATACAAATATATACACACATGTCCAAATCCATACATATGCACATACATCATGCACACACAGACATAAAACACAGACACAATAGCAAACAGAACCAAACCTAGTGTATAGTCTTACAGCTTTAAAGTGGACTTGGTGGGCTGAAATCTTGTTTCAGCTAACTGTTCTTTCTGGACCTCTAGGTGATGTCTATCTCTTTCCATCTTCAAGCATCAAGAGCCTGCCTTCCACTGTGCCCTTTCATCCATCCACAGCATGATCATTTACAGCTCTGAGACCCGGCACCCAATGTCCCTTTTCTATCTCTGACTTTCCTGTCTCCTGCTTCTGTACTATAAGAACCTTTGTGACTGCTGTGGTCCCATCTGCAAGAACCATGTCTCTCTCTTAAAACCCTCCCTGTTATCAAGCTTGCAAGGTCCCCTTTCCAGGTGAAGTACTGTATCTCTGGGGATGAAGACACCCAGCACACTCACATTTGAGCATGTGTTTATTGAGCACCTACTATTCCAGGAATGGTACGTTACTCTGCGTTCCTCAAGGACCTTACAGGCTGATGCTGAAACAAACAAGTAAGCAAAGAAGCGAACTAAAGAGCTTGAGATGCAGAGGTGAAATTCTGTGCAGAGAAAAAGAGGAGCAAATGGAGAAAGAGAAAGTCCTAGGTAAAGGAGGCAAAAACACACAGGGGTCAGATGCCAGATGAGACTGGCAGGGCATTCAGTACAAGTGTGCCTCAGAGTATGTAGATGTGTATACACAGTGTATTCAAAGGAGACTTTCCATGATAAAATAATCTAGGCAGAAGGGAAGCTGGTCATGAAGCAAATTATATGCCACAGTAAAGACTGTGGACTTTATTTGGTATCCATGAAGTAATATTGATAAAACTCTAGGTGACAGAGATTCGTGAAATGAATAGGCAGTTCTCAAAGGATGAAATAAAAATGGATAATTGCTGTTTAGCTTCCATAATTGACTGTGTATCATAAAACAAAGAGGTCGGGGAGTTGGATGTGTCTGTTAATTTCCCATTATGTACAGTGAAAAAGTCTGTACCCTTCATATGCCCCTGGTGTGTCCTTTCCTCCCTCTTACATCCTGCATCCGTCACCACTGATGTTCTCAACACTAACTTGGGGGAGAACCTGCTTTCTGTGTTAGTGCTGTGGTCCTCTCTCTTCTTTTGAATGGCTACAGCATCTCAGTGAACTCACTGGCCATCTTCAGCATCCCTCCTGTAGCTCCTCCACCTCCCTGCTCAAACTGCTAATGATGGCTTTGCTGTGTCGCTGGAGTAAGATGCAGAGGGAATAAAGATTCTTTCAGATGCTAGAGCAGAGGCAAGTAGAGACATCATGTCTTAGACTGGCTTTTTAAAGAGTCAGACACTAGGGATGGAGAGATGGCTCAGTGGTTAAGAGCACTGACTGGTCTTCCAGAGGTCCCGACTTCAAATCCCAGCAACCACATGGTGGCTCACAACAGTCTGTAATGGGATCTAGTGTGTCTGAAGACAGCTACAATGTACTCATACACATAAAGTAAATAAATAAATCTTTAAAAAAAAAGAGTCAGACACTAAAAAGTATCTGAAAAGATATATTATTCTGGAAATTACCTAGAGAACTGTAGGCAAGAGGAAGAAAAATGGGCATGTCCATGTTGGAGAGGGACAGATTGCCACTGAGGCTACATCACCATGCTGGGACATGATACAGTGTACTCAGTGTAGGCAAGAAAGCTAGGCCTATATCCAACACTTCCTGTTTCTCCTGACACTCTTTCTGCTTCCTGACTGTAGATAAAGAGGGACCAGCTGCCTCATGCTCCTGCAGAGCTTCTCCTGCCATAACAGACTAACGTCAGATTTTAAACCAAAATAATCCCATGTTTCCTTCTTCCCTCCCTCCCTTCTTTCCTCCTCCTTTTTACCCCCCTCCTTCCCTCCTGTAAGGATCAATGATTCCCCAGAGAATGACACCACGGACTCAATAGTATGTAAACTCGAAGAGTGTTTTATTCTCCAGCATGCAGGGGTCTCCCATAACCAGAACAGTGAGACAACCTAGTGAGCCTGCAGGCCAGATCTAAAGCACATTAGGGAATTCCCAGGTGGGTGACCTCTGTGTTAATCTGTTGGGTCCATCTCTACAGACATTCCTGTACAGGGTGTGAGAGCTGGAGACTTGCTGAGGAGGCCTGGAAACTGTTGCTGAGGAAGTAGCTGAGGAGTCTAGAAACTGCTGCTGACCCATTGTCCTTGCCTCAGGCCAGGTGGTAGGGCAGCATCTGAGGCCTGGACTTGCCTGGAATTGCCCAGTTCTTAGGCCTAGTCTCCTTGACCGCCAATTTGAAGTCTGTCATGGAATCAGCCTAGCCTTCTCACTCATTCCTTTCCTCCTTCCCCCTCCCTCCCCCTCCCTCCCCCTCCCTCTCCCTCCCTCCCCCTCTCTCCCCCTCCTTTCCTCTCCTCTTCCTTTCATTTCTTTGTCATTCATTTAGTTACTGCAGAGAGAAAAGTTATTAATACAGGCCTCACCAGCTCCTGCTCAGGCTGAAATGGGGTTCTAAGGAGAAAGCATCTGGTGGCAGAGGGGACAAGAATAGGACAATAGCTGCAGGTGGGATGCAAAGGTTTTCCTCGGGGATGCTGTTCTCCTTGTGTGGAAACACTGTGGTCCCAAGGGAGCACCTTTCCCTCCCCCAGGCCCCATCTAACTCCTCTACTCCTGACCATCCTGATGTCAGGCTGGAGAGGCTTAGGGTAGGGGACAGGGTGAGAAGTGCTGAGAGGAGCCACAGGTACTGAGTGAGCCTTGTCCAAGGTTTGGTTGAAACCTAACACTAGACTGTGGTCAGAGTAAAGGAAGCAGAGACCCTCTCCAGGCCATCCCAAGATGAACGTTCAGGTTTTGTGAGATGGAAGGAGCTGTGGAGCCGGCTCCATTTCAGACGAGCATCTCACGGCCTTCTAACCAGGTGAGACTGCTCCTTGTTAGTGCTTATGGAGAAGCTTCTCCAGTTCTTATGGTGCTGGAAGTGGTATCTGCTTAGTAAAGTCAAAAATGCAAAAATGAGCAAAGGCAAAAATCCTGAGGCTCCCATTCGTCATGGGAGATCTCATGTCCTGAGTCTCATCAGGTGAAGATACGCACTGCCCCTGATTTTTATCATCCGTCTTTCAGATTATTTCCATCACTCATTTTGTATTATCGAAGTCTTAGTTTTATGCACTGTCCTGTCCTTCCTATTGCTTTAAAATTTTTAATGTCTTGTGAGGACTTCTTTTTCTAAACACACATCATAAAAAGCTTTATGGTAGTCACCATTCCCTCATGTTGTTTATCCTTTTCTCTTCAGCTAGATACACAACAGCTGGGCTTCCATGTTGTAGCAAATGTCAATCATTAGACCGAACTCTCCAGCAACCACGCTGCACCCGTGGCTGCTCTATTAGTTGATTAATTACCACAAAGTGTTTCCTGAGAATCCCAAGCCCTCATTGATTCCCGAGTAATGAAAGTTTACAATAAAGCACAGGGTGAACCTGAAACAAAGCCACATAAAAGAAAAGGGCTGGCAGGATGGCTTAACGGGTAATGGTGCCTGCCACCAAACTGAAAGATCTGAGTTTGGCTCCTGAAAACTGCATGCCAGAGGGAGAGAACCAACTTCTACAAGATATCCTCTGATAGTCACACATGCTCTGAGGAATGAATGCGTCTACATACACACGTACAGGAGACCTCTCAAGAACAGGAAGCACGTTTTAGTCTTTATTTTTTTAACTGAGATTATTATAACAGACAACCTAAGAGAGAGAGATGCTGTTCCTATTGCTTTTTCTTTAGGTTTTGGTTTTGTTTTCTGTTGTGGTTTTGTTTTGTCCCAGGACACAGCAGGACAAACTGACTTGGATATGGGTCCCAGCTCTGAATATTCCCTTGTGTGAGCAGCAGAACGTTTCTTCTCAGTGGACAGAGCCGAACAGCTGAAGAGCGGCCGTCCCGACGCTCCCATGTCTAATGGAACCACAAAAATAGGTCTCAGCCAGTGAGAGCAGAGTAAAGTGTCTTATCTCCCGTGAGATATCATGGGAGTCTGTTCGAACCATGCAACTCAAACATCTGGTGAATTCAGGAGTCACCTGGTCAGGGGCTCTTCCTTCCTGATCACTGGGTGACACAGATGACCTTGTTGAGGAAGCCACATGATAGGACTCACAGTTAGACTAGGAGCTGAGACAGTTTTACCTCACAGATAGCTAGAGTTGACGATGCCCTTGCTCTTTCAGATATGGGAACGAGATCCTCTCAACAGCCTGAGCCTGCAAGTAAGCTTGGAACTAAATCTTTCCTCATCTTCCGAAGAGCTCTGTGCCCATTGTCACTGAGGTTGCAGCCTCATTAAACTCTAAAGGCAGCTGAATCATGCTTGGACTACTGCTTTAGAGAAATCAGTATTATAGTTGTATATTTTCTGGGCTGCTATGTTTACTGTGCAGTTATAGAAACTGCTGCATGTAAGGGCTGCGGAGAAAGCTCAGGAGGAAATGGCTTGCCTTGCAAGCATGAGGAACTGAGTTCAACTCCCAGAACCCATGTAAAATAATATGGCTGAGGCAGTGCGTGGTTGTTATTCTAGCACTGGGCAGGTAGATGCAGACAGATTCCTGCAACTCTCTGGCCTGCCGAGCTTGCTCTTAATAAGTTCCAGGCCAGTGAGAGACTGTCTCAACAACAACAAAACCAAATAAAAGATATCAACAGCCAAAGCAAATGGTCAGTGACTAAGGAATGGTAGCAGAGGTTATTCTCTGGCCTCTACATGCATGTACACACAAACATGCACCATGCACATGTACCTGAACATAAACATGTATATGGACAATTGTCTTGGTTAGGGTTTCTACTGCTGCGATGAAACACCGTGACCCAGATTTTAGGCCTAGTCTCCTTAACTGCCAATTTGAAGACTGTCATGGAATCTTAAGCTGATTAAGCTTACACGTCCACATCATTGTTTATCACAGAAGGAAATCAGAACAGGAACTGCAATGGTAGAACACTGGAAGCAAGAGCTGATGCAGAAGCCATGGAGGGGTGCTGCTTAGGAGTTTGCTTTTGACGGCTTGCTCGGCCCAGTTTTTGTTTTGTTTTTGTTTTTAATAGAACCTAGGACCATTCGTTCGGGAGTGATGCCACCCACAATGGGCTAGGCCCTACCCCATCAATCACTAATTAAGAAAATACTCTGGACCTTGCAGGGGCATCTTTCTCAAGGAACTCCTTCCTCTCTAATAGCTCTGGCTTGTGTCAAGCTGACATATAAAACGAACCAACACAGACGCACACAAAGAGACCATGTGAGAGCATGTGTAGGCTTCAAAAAGTTGCCTCAAAGTCAGAAAGTGCCCAATCCTTACCTGTCCCCTACCACTAGGGACCTGGGATGTGGGTGTTTTGTTTTATCATTATTTTTGTTTATTTCTTAACTGTAGTAGGTATCTTGGCTGTGATGCTTTGGAGAGGCAGCTTCTTCCGAGGGTGGAGCACAGAGAACTCTGGGGTCCTGGTGAACCGGCTCCCTTGCTGCTTGTCTCCAGATTCGGCAGAACAATTTCCTTTTGACCTGGGTTGTTAGTCCTTTGGAGGGTTCTGCTGGTAGAACGAAATGAGCTATTGACGGAGACAATAACGGGGTGGTAGAAGCTCAATCTGGAGTTGGACACCTTGGGTTTGTCCGCTGGTCTGCTATTCCCAGCTTAGAGGGTCTGCAAATCCCCTTTGCTCCCCTGTGGCCAAGCAATCATTAGTCATTCTCCACACTTCATCAATTTGTGGGATGAATTAAAAGAAATAATGGAAGCTGTGATGGTTTACATGTGAGTGGTCCCCATAGGGTCACAGATTTGTATGTGGTGCCCAGCTGGTGAATTATTTAGGAGAAATTAGGAGATGAGGCTTTATTGGAGAAGGTGTGACCTTTTGGAAGGGGTGTGGCCTTACTGAAGGAGGTGTGGCCTTGTTGGAGGCACTATCATTGTAACTTACAGATCAGGCGTAAGTTCTCAGCTACTGCTCAGCACTTAGTCTGCCTTCCTGCTACCAATTTCCCCACCATAATGGAATAACCCTCTAAAACCGTAAACCATTCCCCAGATAAATGCTTTCTTTCTAACTTTCTTTCAGTGTCTCTTCACAGCAATAGAACAGTAACTAAGACAGAAGCAAAATGTGTTCACATAGCACCCAACCCAATGCAAGTGTGTGATAAATGTTAACACGCTCACCAACAGTATTCTTTCAGGAGAATGCTCCATGCTTGGCATGGTGCTTGCAATTGTCGGAGGAGGCGCCAAGTCTCCACTATCAAAAAGCCATTGCCTTTTATACAGAATGTTGAGCTATAAGCCAGTGCAACAGCACTCGTGACATTGACATTAGATGGCCCTAAGTCTGAGGCCATCCTGGATTATATACAGATTATTACAACAAGACAAAATAAAACTGCCATAAGCGATCAAAGGCTCTGTACAGTGATAAGAGATCAATCGATCCGCCATGAGAGTAAAACAATTAAATATGTATCAACCCTCAAGATTCCTACGTGTATAAAGCAAACACTGAGAGTGGCTGAAGGAAGAAACAGTCAGCCACATACTAGATGAGACTAGATCTTGTCAAGTCAATATTAACTCACAGAGACAACTGATGGCGTGTTTGGGCATCTGAACCACAGAAGAGGAAGATACCAGAAGGGAAGGCCATCGTAGGTATCTACAAATAAGAAAAGGGACCTTGACCTGTGGGTAATAGTTGGATGAACCTTTCTTGTTCAATGGAGAATGCTTAGGTCTAAAGACTGTAATATTTGGAGGCTGGACAGATGGCTCAGCAGTTAAGGGCATTGGCACTGTTTGGTCTCAAACCCAGAAGTCTCACTAGTACCTGTGGCTCCTCCTAGCATGTCTCACCTCACCCTTATTTAAAGCTCTCTCTCCCAAGAGCTGGGCTTTTCTTCCCTCCCCCCAGCCTGATCCCTGTATAACTCAGCTATTTTGGCTACACTGGTTCTGGTAACTTTTGGTCAGCTGCTCCTTTCTTGCTCACCTTCCCCCTCTCTCCTCTCATGGTTAGACCATGTTCAGCCTGAACTCCTCTCTTGGCCTGTTTTCTTCCTTAGATCCACAGTAAAGAATCTTCACCACTCTTTAGAAGTAGTCATGTCCTCCGTTTATTTCATTTTTTTTTTTTCATTCAGCTACATTTCCAGGAGACCTGGGTCAAAAGCCCTTCATTATCGAGGAGCAAGTCTGGGCTGTTGCTGAATATGTCTTGGAGTTTTGGAAAGGAAACAATAAAAACAAACGTGTTATGTGGACTCTTGTTTTGCTCACCAGTTGAGATCTCCTGAGGCAGAGTTCTTGCTGGGCAGGGCTGATCCTGGGGAGAAGTTCTGGTTTGGAAGGTCAAGCTGCTGCGCACAGAGGAGGGCAAAGGAGAGATGTTCTTTAGGTGTGGAGGAGGGCACTTTTCTCCAATCTCACCTCATCACCCTTGATCCCAAGGCCACCGCTAATCTGAAAGCTGTTTGTGGGTGGGCAGTAGAGCTGTCTGGTTCGGCAGAAGTCACTTTGCATCCTGGGATCCACTTTGACCTGATGGTCCAGTCAGGCTCTCCTCTCAAGGCGTTGCCCTCAAAATCAGGGAAGACGTGGGCTGTGCAGTAAAAGTACGGGGATCCTGGAGAGACAGTTCTCGGAACCACAATACACTCCAGGCTGCCCCAGAGCAGTGCCTTAAACAGGAACCCAGAGGGCAGGGATGGCTGTTTAAAAGCCTTTCAGGCAGAGAGGGTGTGTCAGCAGAAATTGGTTCTCTGCCCCCAGGCCTCTGGGAGGAACTCCAGGCTGCAGAAGTTTATCAAATTCCTTTCTTTACCCACCCAGCCTTGAATTTCACAGAAAACAAAAGAGAAAAGTGAAAACAAAGGAGCCTCACTAGAGTCTGTGAAAAGATTCGAAGGCCTTGAATGTGAGTTTCTGACCTTGTCACCCTAACAACTGGGTGTGCATAGCTAAGAATTGTCAGCAAGCCCCAGCTTTCCCAAGAATAAAACTGCAATTGTGTAGAATATCCTTCCTTCTCACTTCAGGACAGACAAATCCTTCTTGAGGACACACAGCCTGATTCCTAGTGTGGAACCACGAGTTAACGTGACAAAGTGGCAAAAGAGAACTCAACCACCTCTCGAGTCCTATGCTAGTTAGTTTGGGTCAGTTTGATATAAACCTAGATATAACTAGGGAGAGATATGAGAAAATGCCACTCTAAGATTAGTTACAGGCAAGACTGTATGGGATTGTCTTGATTAACAATTAATGTGAGAAGGCCCAGCTAACCTTGGGCTGTACCATCCCTGGGCAAGTGGTCCTGGGTTGTATAAGAAAGCAGTTCCAGCAAGCCAAGAGGAGCAAACCAGTAGGCAGTATAAAGCCCTTCTTCTGCTTTAGTTCCTGTCTCCAGGTTCCTACCTGTCTCCAGGTTCCTTCCTGTCCTGTGGATTGTGATCTGAGAGTTGCAAGATGAAATAACCATTTTCTTCCCCCAGGTTACTTTTTGTCATAGTGTTCTATCTAATAGAACAGTAACTCAGACAACCATGACACTCACAAAGGGATAGGCCCTGAACATGTCACGCTGCAGGGACCCTGCTGCTCTAATTTGGGTGGGACGTGAGGAGTGCACAAGGGTTAGTCGACAGAGCCAGAGTCACAGGGCTCTGTCCTCTTCAAAGACCTTCTCTGGAAGTTGAGAAAGGCCTTTGGACCACGATGAGGTTTGAGCGGATCGTCACAGGCCTGCCATTTAGAAATGACATCTTGGCTGATTTAAGTAATGGTTACAAGATGCATCACTCCAGGCTTCCTGAACTCTTGCTAGAATAAAGAGAAGACAAAGCATGGAGCACCTTATGAAAATGGAAACAGTGATTCGAGGGGTAGCCATGAGAAGCTGTGGACGAGAGAGCAGATGCTCCTCACAGTCAGTCTCTGGACACCTTGATCTTAGGCTCTTAGGTACCCTTGTAGGTACCTTGGTTTTTTCCATTGCTCCCACTATACCTGAGATAAAGAGGGGTACATGGTTGTATGTAGTACTACTACTAGTAGTTGTTATTGTCAATAGTGATGTGGGTGTGATATATGCTATGTGTGATACATATAGAAGAAATGTGTGGTAAACATTTCTATGCATTCATGTATGATATATGATATGGTATGTAGCATGAGGTGGCATGTGTAGAATTTGTGCTTGTGGAAATCTGGACTGTATTAAATGTGTATGATATGTGTTTAATGAGGGTAAATGTTTCATGTGATATATATGACATTATGAGCAATGTTGTGTGGGGTGTATGAGGTATGTTATAGGGTTAGTACAATGTATCGTATGTATAGTATATGATAGCATGCTCTAAGTGGTGTTGGTATATGGTGTGGTACATGTGGAAAGTGTGTGAGAGGAGTGTACAAAGTGCTATATGCTGCATACGTCTGAGAAACGTATGTTTGCTATACATGTGTGTAGTATAGGTCACTGGAGACATGGAGTATGTTTGTACAGACTGGAAATATAGAGGAGGCTCAGCTCAAGCCCCTCGTACAGCTCAAGGCCCATGGTCTGACCCTGGAAGGATTTAGCTGCACCATGCAACGTGGAGACGTCACATTTTCTTTAGGAGGTCCCTTATGCCAGAACCAAGTCTTAGAATCTGTGTTTATGTCAAAGAGGCAAAGCCTTACCTGCCCTGTTCCCCCTGCAGATCTATGAAGTTACTTGGGTCCCATGTCACCAGGCAGTGGAGCCCCATAACCCCCCCACATACTCCAAGGCTTGGTGGTCCTCCCTACCCCTATACTCACACTCAGAGGGAGAATTCTCTCCCATTTCTTTCTGCCACACTGGCCTCCTCTGACTTCCTCCAATGAACCAGGTCTTGCCCACTTCAGACCTCAACTAATGCCAATCCCTCCCCAGAATGCTGTTCTTGTTCCCACAAGGCTGAGACCTTTCTTCTACTTTCAAGTCTTGGTAGAAATGTTTCCTCCAGAGACTTGCCCTTGAACCAGTAACAAAGTTGCACAACTCACAGGTCCTACTGTTTTGGGGGCACTACATTTCATTAAGAAATCAGGGTCTCCTCTCAGGGTTCTTAGTCTTTAAGAGCGGTCTCAGAAAAAGGTTTGGGTACCATGTTACTAGTGTTTAAATGAGAAACAACAGAGTAGACAAACTACACCCCAGCGGTTGCTGAGAGGAGAGAGGCAGGGAAGAGGAAGCTAGAGAGCTGGATCTTTTAAGTTAGACACTGAAGTTTGGTAAGCAACTCGTGGCAAAAGGAGGCAGCCTCAGGGAGTCAGTGAAGGAAAACAAACAAACCAACCAAGTCCCAGAAATACCAGAAAAAGCATTCTTGGGGTCTGGCCAGGAAAAATCAAAGAAGAGACAGGAAAGAAGGGGGAAAGCTACATCTTTCAGAGTGTACAGATAAGCAAGGATGACCTCATGGCAGCTCCATCTCGGTGACACCATCGTAGTGTGGCTTATGAGAAGGAAAAGCATGTCGTCTCATTAAAAGCATAATTATTTCTTGCATCTCATTAGCATAGTATTAGCTAAATCTTCCTTCCCCAGGCAGGGTTTCTTAGTCAGAAGATTGACAGGCCAAGCTGCATAAATTCTTATGTTTGTATAGTTTGGAATGCTACATATTCACCAAAGACCAAGGACAGATTCCATTTTTTTAAAAACCAAAACGATATAGTTTTCTATCAATGGCCTTCTAATGATATGTGAATAGCCCGTGAGGTGGCAGGTGCAGATTCTGAATGTCACAGTCACTTGGGATCTCAGGCTCACAGAGACCCCCTTTCTGGCCTTGTTCTCCATAATAAAAGAAGGAAACATGGAGAATCATACCCAAGGTCTGACCCAAAAGTGGCAGGCTTCATCTTACTGACCAAAGTATCTCCATGGCCTTGGAGAACCAGAAAGAAATAGAAGCAAAGTCATTAGAAGCAGCTCAAGGATGAATTGCGATAGTGACCTGCAGTCAGTCAGCCCGCATCTGCTGTTCTGTAGCTGATGATCAAGAGACGGAATGTACTCCCATGCCAGGAGGCTTGCGAGCTCCTGTTACTTGTGAGGCCAAAGGAATATGCAGGGTGAGGCTATAAAGCTAGAAACAGAGAGCTCTGAGACCTTGAACTTCTCACTGTCGACTTGTTTCCCCAGAGCCCATCCAACATGAAGCCTGGGCTAGACTGCTGGAGAAAAGGAGACGTGGGTGGTCCAGTCACCTTGACGCCTCTACCACCTGAGCTCCATGCGCACATTCAGGCAGAAGCATAGACAATCATGGTTGTGTCTTCCGCAAGGACAGATTTTGTTGATACAGTAAGATACAGTAGTAGACAGCACAGTGGTGTTCAGGACAGGTATGCTTCATCACGCCGTACGGAAAAGAGATGTAGGAAATAAAGAGTATATTTTGGTGTATGGTACCAGAGAGAGGGTCCAACACTGAGGGAGCGACGTACAGCAGCAGGCAGCTAATTAAGGAAGCCAAGAGACCTAGCTTCGGTCCCAGACAGGAAGCAGAGAAAGTGAACTGGAAGTTGGGCAGGGCTATAACCTCTCGATGTCTACCCACCGTGACATGCTTCCCCATACGGCACCGTCAACTGTGGACTGGTGTTCAGGTCTGTGAGCCTAGAGGACTCATTTTTCATTCAAACCACCACACTTGTATTTTTTCACAGTGTCCAGATCTGTTGAATAATAGTAAATTTACAAGGTGCTGAAGTTTCAATTGTAGCAATTTGCTAGATAATCCCACCTACCTTGGGGATCTGGCCAAGATGAATGCAAAGTTTTTGATTCCAATCTTAATAACTAATACATATTATACATCAAATATTGTACAATAAATCTCTCTGTACTGTTAGATGAGTCAATGTCTAGCACTGAAAGAGACCTCTACTGAGACCCAGATGAGTTAGCCATGGAAAGCTGACAGTCAGGGAGGCTGAGTCAGTAGCAGGACCCAAGCTAAAGTTGCAAGGACAGACAGATGTTGTCTGTCAGTCCTTGATGAAGACCAGGTATTGGGTTGGGGCATGTGCTATTGGATCTCTACCATCATGAGGTCCAGGCAAGGCAGTTCCACTCTTTCTTTGGTCTAGTGTGTCTGGTAAATCCTTAGCTCTGGTTTCCCTCTTAGGTTTTCATATGCCCACATGTCCTTATGTTCTTGTTTTACACTGATACATGTATACAGGATCCCCTTTCTACCCTCAGGAATAAGTTATTCCTCGATCTGTGAAACAGGGGTACTGCTGGGCTTGTTTGTATCATGCCCCCAGGGGATTCAGTGTTCCACCTTCTTCAAAATGAAGTCAAAAGCTGCTTCTAAAATGGAGTCTCCTAGGGCATGCCACACCCTGAAAATGCACTGATTTCTTCAATATGGAGTAACTTAGAGAAGGAGTATAGCCTGCTCCCAGCAAATAAGGCTCTTCAATATCTTCTACTGATGTAGCAGAAAACTCAGTCAAGATCAGCCAAGCCTGACACGATGTTTTTGTCTACAACTACCCACTGACCTGTGGACTTATGGATGATTCCAAAGTTTGTGACCTTAGGCCACAGTGATTGGGAGTGATTCACTCTGCACAAACAACACATACAATGAGCTTTAGGAAAAATATGGAGCTAAGAAACTATTTTCTGAATGAACACGTGGTAGCAATAGCTTCTTGTCGTCCTTTTTCTATCTAGGTCAGGATGAGTCCCCAAAACTTGAAACTCTGTCTCAGCTTTAACACATCTCTGGACTGAAGGTGAGAAAATCTAATCTAGAGATCTAGATTTCATTCTGACACCACACCCTTAAACGGACCCTAAGCTAGTTCCTTCCTACTTCATGTCTCCATTTTCCAGGATGAAAAATGGGGTTCAGATTTGAGGTTCTGTGATGGTGTGGTCACCCCTGCAGATGGTATCTTCCAAATTGTTCTCTGTGGGCTGGTATCCCCCTAGAGGTAGGGCCATTTTTAGATAAGGCCTTCTAATGACCCCACAATCAACCAGCTTGAACTAGAAATTATGTCCCCACCCCAGGAACTGGCACTGTGCCCCCTGCAGATTTACACAGGAGGAATTTTCTACTTCATCTGCTTTATCGGTCAATAATGACCTCACAGTCAACCAGATTTCATTACCACTCAAGCAAGACATGGAATCAGGCCCGGGTCTGCATTCTCAGGATGCAGAGATGGTCACAGGGTTCTAAGGATTCCAGGCCCTTTAGAATCCTTCAGAAAATAGAGGAGAGTAACCTTGAGGTTAACATTATATCCCTGGGCTGGGAGGATGACTAAGTCATTGCTTGCTGTGCAATTAGATTGATCCCCAGAACCTACTTATAGAATAGAGGCATGGCAGTGTCCACTTGTTACAGTAGTGCTAGGAAGGTGGAGACAAGAGGATCCTGAGACTTTCTGACCAAGCAATTTAGCTGAATTTGGAGCTCTGGGTTCTCTCCCAAAAGATGAGATATTTTCTTCCAAAAAGCAAGGTGGAAAGCAACTGAGGGAGGCAGATGATGACATCCACTGGGCTCCACAGAGTATACAGCACACACACACAAACTCCTACATGCACACTGTACATGCATGCAAATGCACATAGACGCTACACATATATGCACATTACACATGTGCACAGACACACAGACACCACACATACCCTTACTCTGCACTTGAGTCCATCCTTGTCCATTTAGTTGTGGCATTATTCAGTTCTACATGTTCATTTGTTTCTTCCCTGTATATCCTATCTCATTAGAGAACTGCTTCCTTAAAAGCCTCTGTAGTGCTTCATTTGTAACTGCTTGTTAAAACTTGTTTAGAAACTCGGTCTTTATGTGTATGCGTGTGCATCTGTGTGCGTGTATGGGAGTAAAGATGCATATGTGTCACGCAGCATGAATGTCATGATGAAGAGATCGGAAAAAAATCTTGGGTGTTGGTCATTGCCTTCTGCCTTGTTTCAGACAGAATATTATTGTTGCTGTTGTGTTGCTCACTGTTGCTGCTCAATGTTGTGTACACTGGCTTAGCTGACTCACAAGCTTCCTGGGATTCTCCTGTCTCTATCTTTCATCTCAAGAATGAGATGACGTGTTACCAAAGCCCAACTTTACATGAATCCGGGAGATCTGAACCCAGGTCCCCACCCTAGAGCACAGCAAGTGTTTTATCCAAACAGCCATCTCCAAGGCCCTGTTAAAGCATTTTTATTTTTTTGTCACTGCTGTTCTGCAATCTATGTCAGAGAATTCTGATGCCTCTGCTGCCGGCAACAGCATGTGTCGATTATCTGTTATTGATTAGTGTGAAAGCTTTCTGGATGTTGATGAGTAGTGAAGGAAGGAGAAAAAGAAAAAAACCCGGAGCATTTTCTTACTGTTAGACTCTTGATGACATTTAAAACTTCTGGTTTGATTGACAGTTCCTGCTTTTCATCCAGCGAGTGATAGAAACACATCAATGCTGGATAAGGGTTGAAATTTAGACTGGACCCTTGGCCTCCAGCCAGAGAGATGCCATGGGTCTCCCTCTTGTTTATCATGTTTTTGACCTCATCACACTCCCTGGGAGAGAGGACAAGGATTTGTTTTGTTTTGTTTTCCAGTTTGGAACTTAGATCAGGAGAGTTGTGCTATCTGCTCCACCATAGAGCATTGATGTCACATGACAGGAGCTAGAACTGTGTCAGTGTGACTCAGGGTGTGAACTCTGAAACATTGTGCTCAGCAGCTTCTCCCTGGTCATTATCATACTTCATCTACCTCTGAGTCCCAGGACCTAGGTGCTCAGCAGGAGTAATAGGCTACATTTCATGTCACTAGGGATGCAGATGGAGATTCTGAGCAGCTCGTACTCTAGTGGCAAAAGAGATAGTCCTATTCACCATTCGGAGCCAGGACCAGATGTGAATGTGTGCTCAGTGTACCTGTCCTTGACAAGTCATCCTAATCCTTTCAGCCTCAGTTTACTATCCAGAAGATGAAGTTACTAAGATATCTGAGGATTGGTAAGATAATGTATACTGGCCCTTAGGGTACCCTATACCCTCAGCATGTCTTTTTCCATATCTGTTGGCATGAAGCTATGGTAAGTTTGAAGAAAAAGAGGTCACTCAGGAACAGAGAAATGATGGCTCGCCAGAGAGCTGGGACATAGTGTAGCCAGAAGAAGTTTGGGGTTAGAGCAGAGAAAGGTGTGGCCAGAGGTCATCAAATGGACACAAACACCAAGGAAAAAAACAGGGGCAGGAAGGGTCCTGGGCTGTTCTTTCAACTCTTTGGATAGTGAAGTACCCACACTCTGTAGTAGTGTTTCTAAATTCAGTATAAAACACTTTGCAGTCTGGGAGGGAGACTCCTGTAGGAATGGGAGGGATTTGGACTCACTATTCTGGGACACAGAAGGGGGTTACAGTTCTGACAAGGGCAACTTTGCATTTCCTGAATCCCCAGAATACTGTGAATGGACCTGGTACACACACACACACCACCACTACCACCACCACCATCACCACCACCACCACCACTACCACCACCACCACCACTACCACCACCATCACCACCACCATCACCACCATCACCACCACCACTACCACCACCATCACCACCATCACACAAAGGCTTAGAGGAGGGTGACAGGATGCTCCTTGCTGTAGTTAGGAGCTTTCCACAGGATGGATTTTCAGTGTGAGAGGCAAGAGAAACAGAGGAAAAGTCCAGTAGATTTCTGAAGCAAGACCTAGGCATATGGAGAGGCTGCGGTATCCAGCTGGATAAGGGATAAAGATGCAGAGCTGGCGGTTCTTGGGTGTTGTGCCTCAAGCTAAAAGAGCCATTGGAAAGGGAACCAAGAAGAACCGTGTGTGAGTGTGTGTGTTTGTGTATGCGCACGCACGTGCGTGCACGCACGTGTATACACACATGCACTTCCAACCCTCAGACTTATAGGGAAAATACTTCATTCACTGAGCCTGGATCTCTGTTAATTTTATTTCATATTTGATGTATTTCTGCATTCTATGTGCCTCTAAGTTTTCCATTCATCTTTCTCCCTCCCTCCAGTCACCTGGGGTTTGTCTCCTTGAGCACTTGAGAAATGGAACACAGACACCCCTGTGATCACCCGTAACAAAAATAACTTATCTCTTGGTGAGTACTCCACAGCCTCAGGCAAGTTCAGCCTACAACCTGTGAGCCCTATGAGTCCCAGAATAGCTTTGAGGGAGGCTCAAAACAAACTTACTTAAAAACACTACAAGATTTGTTTGTGATTTTTCCTTTTCCCTTCGGTAACTCAATCACATTGTTCTTGAGCATGAGCTGTACCGATGACGTCATGCCATGATGTCAGAAGGCTGGACGCACTGATGGAGGATGCATTTCTGCCAAGTGCTTGCATCATTGCTTGCGTCATTCGGACACCTGACCTTTGCAGCACGGGTGGGTGGGCAGGGGTGCACACAAGTAGAGGAAGCAGTTTCTCTGGCTTGCTACAGTGGCATCTGTCCTCAAGGAAACCCATTCGTAAACACAGTCCCTACCTTCCCCTAACATCTGCTTAGTTCCCCTGTGCGCTATATGATAGTGGGAGGAGAGGCTAAATTTATAAAGAAAACTCATCATTTCTCATCATTGTGGAGACTGGGAAGTCCCGTGTCCAGGAGCTGGTCTTGGCAAAGGCCTTGTTGATGAGTCAGCCCACAGTGGGAGGCAGAAGAAATCACTTTCATAACAAACTCATTAGTTCTGACAACATGGATCCATTCACCAGGACAAGACTCTGAAGACTGAGTGCTGTTTCACAGCTCAAACCTCAGCACCACTGCCTTGAACAAGCAGTGTCCAACATATGAATTTGGGGGGCATTTTCAAACCAGAGCATTACAGTGTTACAAAACTATAAAATGACGCCAACATGCGGAGATGAAAAGTCATTTAAATTCTACAGCATACTCCAGCACATGTCAGTCATTACAGCTGGCATGGGGAGGGAGCCGTGAGCTGTGTTTACGTGGTCCCATATGGGGAGAAGCGCGGTGCCAGTGGGGGAGCAGACTGTTCCTCATCCCTCAACAAACACTGCCCACTCACTTGGATTTGAATTAATTACTAGATTAGAGCTGTGAGCATCTCCACACCCACGCCAGGCTCAGGAGACCTCATACTGGTACTATGTGGACTCTGAATGCATTGACACTGCAGGGTCACAGGAAAGCAAGGTCACCACTACTAAGGGGCAAGCAAAGGGAAGTGCTCACAACCGCCTTTGTTTTCTCTCTCTCTCTCTCTCTCTCTCTCTCTCTCTCTCTCTCTCTCTCTCTCTCTATCTATCTATCTATCTATCTACCTCTCTTGTTTTCTTGTTTTTCAAGACAGGGTTTCTCTGTGCAGCCATGGTTGTCTTGGAACTTATGTTGCTGACAAGTCTGGTCTGGAAATCACAGAGATCCACCTGTCTCTGCCTCCCAAGAGGGTTAAAGGTGTGCAGAGATGGATCACTGACTATTCTTCCAGAGGACGAACTCAAATCCCAGCAAGCACATGGTGGCTTACAACCAGCTATAGTGGGATATGATGCCCTTTCCTGATGGGTGTGGGGACAGAGCACTCATATAATATACATATACATATACATATACATATACATACACATACACATACACATACACATACACATACACATACACATACACATACACATACACATACACATACACATACACATACACATACACATACACATACATATACATATACATACATACATACATACATACACACACACACACACACACACACACACATATGGGTTATGCACCACCACCCCTCTGACTCCTCTCTGATTTTTTGTGTCAGGTTCATTCTGATTTTTTGTGTCAGGTTCTTCCTATGCCTGAGACCTCTTCTAGACCCCTCCTGGCCCATGAGGGCAGATATTACTGCTATCTTATAGGTGAAGAGATTACATCTCTGTAGCAAGAATAGTTTACTTGCAATAGTGGCTTATAATCGTCAAATAAATAGGTAATATGGGGATAATGATTTGGGGATCATTAAAATGATCCCCAAAATTCTTTGATCATCCTTCCATTGAAAGATGGATCCTCATACTTCTTCCTAGGTCCCCAGTGTAAGTATAGGAAGTATTTGGTGACATTGGCAGAAAAATTATGGACAAAGCCATGATGTCAGAGTCCAGGGGCAAGAAGCAATGTGGCTTCTTCCTCTTCATCTTCTCTGTAGATAACACATTCTAGGTATGATGGTTAACACTCTGTGAACTTGACAGTATCTAGAATCACTTAGGAGAAAAACCTCTGGGTATATCTGTGAGGTGAGTTCCTGGATTAGGTAGGAAGGACAGTCTTAACTTGGCACCATTCCCTGGGAAGGGATCCTGGATTAAACAAAACAAGCTAAGTACCAGGAACCATTTCTCTTGGTTTGCTGACCATCCGCACAGTGTGACTAGCTGCTTACCACTCTTGCCACAATGACTAATCTACCACAACAGACTGTACCATCAAGCTGTACACCAGAACAAATCTTTCCTTAAGTTGTTTCTGTGACGTATCTGATCACAGCAATGGAAGAACAAAAAAGTGGTAATGCATTAAGACAGTGGCTCTCAGCCTTCCTGATGCTGAGGCCCTTTAATACCACCCCCCATGTTGTGGAGACCCCCAAGCATAACACCATTTTCATTGCTACTTCATACTTTTAAACTTGCTGCTGTTATGAATCATAATGCAGATGTGTTGGAGGACAGGACTTTACCAGAAGGCTCAAGACCCACAGGTTGAGAACCTCTGCCACAAGATGGGAGGAAAAGCCAGATGCCACAAGGTGACCTTATCCTGCAACTTCACACAGTGTTCCAGACAGCAAGAAAAGGGGGTTTCTGCAGCAGTCATGAAGATAAGCCAATCAGAAGTCTCATCGGAGTCTCTTGGTAATGATGGTCCCAGTCACCATTGCAATGGGTACCCCTCAATTCGGTTTAATGGGGTATGAGAAGAGGTCCTGAAAAACTTTCTTCTCCTCTTGGAATTACGTGGGATGAAGATGAAACAGGAAGAAAGCAAGCAGACATCTTGGAGCAAGTGATATAAACAATGAGGATGATAGAAGTAGATGCAGAAGCCTGGTCTCCAGTTCACTATCTGAGCTCTGGCTTACCCGCTCAAATATGTCTTAGAATAGTCATTAGCAGTTTTGCATTATTTGAATTTCTCCACGACCTAAGCTACTGTTATTTGGGGACTCTGTCACAGCACTCAAACTTATACACTAATGCTAACCTGTGGCTAAAATGGGCACAGGATTACTCAGAGGGGTATGCAAGCCAGGCATACACTTGGCATGGGCACGTACACTATATAAGCCTTGCTTCACACCAAGTAAGCTCCCAGTTCTTGGGCACATGTAACTGCTGCTAATTAGTACCAATTTATGCAAAAGTGTCACGAATCCCAAAGTCTGCAGAGACAGCAAACTAAAGAAACAGTCTAAGTACACAAAGACCCTGGCAGAGAACAAGCTTTCAACTAAGATTAGTCACTATGAATATGCAAATAATTATGCTTCCCAATGTGTTCACACCAGCATCTTACTCTAGGACTGAATCCTCTGCTACTATAAAAGCACTGTTACAGGCGTCTGAAAGCCTCTGAGCCAGTCCTAGGTCGCCCCACTCATCCCAGTGGGCAGATATCTGCTTCAATACGGTGCATGAGGTCAGGTTGACAGTCATTAATCATGGAATATTCTAGACACTGGAATGCCAATCAGTAGAGAGAATGAGGCCATGCAAAGCAGAGGTCTTCCTGATGTGTGCAGGGTGGAATGGAGACATACTATCCCCTTCCCAGTGAAGCATACATAAAAGTTCAAGCCCTTATGTTCCCTTAACCGTAGTGACCTTCCACCCATAGAATTGTTCCTTCCAGAACATTCTATGTGTCAGCAATGGGCAGTCTTGGGTAGTGGTTTTTAAAAACCTTCAGGAAGCTAAAGTGTTGGTATCTTTGGTTTACCAAGCCGACCCTAAAGCTCGGTGAGGTTAGCCAACTTGCCCAGGTCACCCTGGTAAAAGGGGTGAAAGTCATATAAAGATTTTAGACCTCCTTTCCCTGAGTCCATGACATTGTTCAAAGGCCTCTTGTCTTAAGCCAAGTATAGGCAGCCAGCCAGAAGCTGGGAACCAAGCTAATATCCCAGTTGGCTTGATGACGTTGTGGGAATCTATGCATCCCTGGAAATTGTAGTAATCTAATCTTTTGTTGGAATAAAATACCTTAAGTCGGATAGTTTATAAGCAATAAAAAATGTATCACTCATTATTTTTGGGGCTCAGAGGTCTAAACACAAGGGGCCAACAAAGTTGCATATCTCCATTTCACACGGTGGAAGGAACAGGGAGCTATTTGGCCAGTGAGAACAGACACAATGTTGCTCGTTGTGTTGGCAGCACACATGAACACACAGGAGGGAAAAGCCAATAGCTTCTCACCAAGTCCAATGTGTGCAGCACTCCGGGGAAAGATATTTACCTCATTCATTATTTTCAGTTTTCTCTCTTGAAAATACCATCTAGATCAGTAATATTCTCCCTTTTCTCTGTCTTTCAGTCTATGAGACCACAGGATCTGTGCAACCGAGGTAGCTCCAGTTTGAGCGATACCTACCCCTGTTTCCTGAGCTGTTATTTCTACAGACTTCTTTGTTATATTGCTCCTGGATAGCTACTCGGCTTGAATGTGGAGTGTTCTTCCCAAGCTTATGTACATGGGCATCTGGTCCCCAGCTGATGACACTGTTTTGGAAAGTTGTGGACACTTCCAAGATGAAGGCTACAGGTTTGGGGAGTCTAAGTTTATAGTCCAGCACCACTTCCTGTCTCATCTGTGCTTCCTGCTTCCCTCTGTGAAAAGGAGAAGCTGTGTGGTCCTGCTGCCAGGCTTCACCACTGGGCTTTCCTACCCTCCAGCTGTAACCCCAAACTAAGGAACCTTCCTTTGAAAAACTGTTCTTTTATCATAGTGACAGTGTTTTGTGAAAGGCCTATCCTGGCAATGCCCAAACCCATCAGACTGCCCTGGAATACTGAAAGGGAAGGGCAACCAGGGCTTCTTCTCCTTTGCCAGCTTTTCCAGAGAGGGGAAAGGGAAAGGACGCATTACCGTGGAGTCCCATGTCACCCCAAGGCTGAGAATCAGAGAATGTTACTCACTGTGAGAATGCCCACCTAGGGTCAGGCAGAGGCCACAGAGGAAAGACTTGTGGTCACCAGCACCCAGATGTTCACAGTTAAAAGTCAAGGTGATAGCTGACCCTGGAGTCTCTGTACCCTCTGCTATGGTTTGAATGTGTCTCCCAGATGTGATATGTTGAAGACTTAAATTCACACAATAATGATTAGAGGTGGAGCTTTTGAGTGACAACTGGAGAGAGATGAGATTGTGAAGTCAGAGACCACATGATGGTATTAGAGGTTTTATAAGAGGTTTTATGGAGACCTGAGCTAGCACAGGGGTTGTCTTAGTTGGGGTTTTACTCCTATGAACAGAAACCATGACCAAGGCAACTCTTATAAATAACAACATTTAATTGGGGCTGGTTTACAGGTTCAGAAGTTCAGTTCATTATCATCAAGGCAGGAACGTGGCAGCTTCCAGGCATGGTATATGGGAGGAGCTGAGAGTTCTACATCTTCATCTGAAGGCTGCTAGCCAAATACTGACTTTCAGGTAGCTAGGATGAGGGTTTTCTAGGCCACACCCACAGTGATACACTTACCCCAACAGGGCCATACTCACTTCAACAGGACCACACCTTCGAGTAGTGCCACTCACTGGGCCCAGCATGTCCAAACTGTCAGAGGTAGTGTCTTATATGCATACTCTGTTATACTACCTTGAAACAAAAAGGTCATCATCCACATGTCAGCACCATGTCCTTACCATTTCTGGTCTCTAGGCCACAAGAAAAACAAACCTTTGCTGTATAAATAACCTGCTTCCAGGCATTTCGTGACAGCACTGTCTTAGTTAGGGTTTTACTGCTGAGAACAGACACCATGACCAAGGCAAGTCTTATAAATAACAACATTTAATTGGGGCTGGCTTACAGGTTCAGAGGTTCAGTCCATTATCATCATGGCAGGAAGCATGGCAGCATCCAGGCAGGTGTGGTACAAGAGGAGCTGAGAGTTCTACATCTTCGTCCAAAGGAAGCCAGGAACAGACTAAACATCCTCAGGCAGCTAGGAGGAGTGTCTCTAAGCCCAGCCCCTGAATGATACACTTCCTCCAAGGCCACACCTTCTAATAGTGCCACTCCCTGCGCCAAGCGTGTGCAAACCATCATAAGCACTCATAGGCTGAAATGAGGTCCCTTGGTCACACTTGTTCTCTTCCTACATCTGCCCATTTCTCCCTCCCTCCCTCCCATCAACACAGCAGTTCTCAGCCACCTTTTACAGGGTCACCTAAGACCATCAGCAAACACAGATATTTATCATTTATAACAGTAGCAAAATTACAGCTATCAAGTATCAATGAAAATGTTTTTATGGTTGGGGGTCACTATCATATGAGGAACTGAGTCAAAGGGTCTGCATTAACATAATGCTCTGAAGCTGGGTGTGGTGGCCTTTAGTCCCAGCACTCAGAAGGCAGAGGCAGGTAATCTCTGAATTTGAGGCCAGCCTGGTCTACAAAGTGACCAGGACAGTCAGGGCTACACAATAAACCCTGTTTCAAAAACCAAAACAACAAACAAGAACACAAACAAAACCCCATAATTCCCTTTGCATAATCTTTGCCCTGGCTAAAGACCCTTCCCACCTGGACTGCTTTGCCCTTGCTCAGTCCGGGGAACCCCAGAATCTGGTTAGAAACTGGAGTAGGTGCTTTTCCTAGTCTAGTATTGTCTTTCATACACCCCAGCAAAGAAAGAACACACAACCCCACGGCTGCATGAGGAAGGCAGAGTAAGAACGGGGACATGCCACAGGAAGGAAACAGGTGGGAGGCAGTGAGGTAGGCCTCTGTGGGAAACATGCAAAAGGGGCCCAACAGAGATGTGGGAAGAGTTTCCAATGTTCACCGTTGCAGGTTCACGTCAAGCGACCCACACGTGCCTTCAGGAGGACGTGTGGCTTCCGAGTCATGCGGAGATGCCAGCTATGTGGATCTTCCTCAGGAAGGCTGTTGGAGGAACAAACACTGGAACCTTCTCAAGTGGCCTAAACGTCTGCAAGCCATCCAAGCGCATCAGCCATGCCCTTTCAACCAGCTAGCTTTCCCTCATCTTCTGCCTGAGAGTAACCCCTATACCCATGGCTACCCTCAAAGTAGCAGTCTCCACTGCGAAGACTGGCCTTCTCCAACCGCTAGGCTATACACCTCTGCAACAGAAATTACCCTCCTTCTTATTCTCCAAGAGTGTATCCCCAACCTACGGCTTCTTCAGTAGCTGCCTGCACCTTAAGCTCTAAACACATCCAATGCTTTCTTCACACTGTGTGCCTAAGCAAAGGCCTCTCCAGCTTTAGGCCCCTGCCTGCAGGCTCTGCGGTTGTGCAATGCTCCCTTTAAGGCTCTGTGTCTGTGTGGCAGGCCCACCTCCCTTCAGACTCTCGCCTTGTGCAAACTCTTATCTACCTCCCAGCTCCATTCTTGTGTAATAGTCCTTCTGGCCTCAACACTGTACACTTGAGAAACGTCACCCCTCTAAGCTCTGCAGCTGTGGAATGTCTCCCCTTTAGGCTGTACACCTGAACAATGGCTTACCCAACCTTCACGCTATGCACCTCTATGACGGCCTTTCTACCCTGCAGGCTCTGCACAGTGTACAGTGACTCTCCCTTCAAGTTCTGTACCTGTGCAATGCCTTCCTCATATTCTGGCTCTGTTCTTGTGTGAGGTCCTTCCCAGTCTCTAGGCCTTGCATTTATTTATTACATGGCTTTCTTCACCTTCAGAGTCCACCTGTGTATATTGACCACTGTCATCCCTACCAACACACCACACACACACACACACACATGCATACACACACACACACACACACACACACACACATACACACACACACACACACACACACACACACACACATGCCCTACCTGTAGGCTTTGCTATTCAGTAGTCTTACAGCAAGGCTGTGTTTTGGTTCAGTGTGAACTGTGGTGTGGTGCATTTACAAAAAAAAAAAAAAAAAAAAAGCAGATCCTAGGCCAGCCTCAGTTCTCAGCAGTGTGATGCCCTAGGCAAGTTTCCTAACTTCTCCAGGGTTCAGTGGCCCCATCTCTGAAATTAAGATGCCAGCCGTACCTGCCTGAGAAAATCTTCCCCTGGCGAGAAGACATGCAGGCTGGAGGCCCACGTGTACCTTAAGATGGCAATCGTCTTCTGGGGACAGACTCAGAAGCCTGGAAGTGTTGATGCTCTTGCTTGCCAAAACAGGGAGATAAGTTCCAGTTAGGAGACAATTGAGAGATTAGCATGATGAGTCTTGATCTAAGTGCAGGGATGGAGCTAGTCCCTGTAGGCCTGGGTTCGAATTCAGCCACAGAGCTGGGACATCAAAGCATGCTACAACTCATAATCTTCTTTCTGGATAGCAAAGCTGGGCTTAGGAGGATCTGGAGGCGGCAGTGATATAAACAATGAATTCTCGGCTTTGAGAACCATCAAGTCTAGTATGGTGCCTGGCCTTGAATCTGGTTCCCTAAGCACTGACCTCATTCTGCAGAGAGGCTTGCCTTTTGGAAGCCCTTCCGTTTATGACAGTGCTGGGTCAAAGTACATGGATGGTGTGCAATCAATCAATGGATCTGTCCCACCCAGCTTAACTGCACTCAGAATAGTTTGCATTCAAGGTCAGTAGGCAGTCACCTCTCACAGAACCTTTATTTAATCACCCAGGTCACTATTGGATACTGCGCTGAAACGGTGAAGACAGAGTGCGTGGATCTGCTTCTGTGGCAATGCCAAACCTACAAGCTCCAGAACTACAGAAGCTGAGGGTAGCCTGCACCTGGAAAGGAAAAGTCTCTCCCACTTTGGCCTCTAGGGGCTCGGTGCACTTGGCTTGGGTTGTGGAGCAAGCTCTGGAAATTCTGTAAGCTTGGGCTCTCAGAGTGGCCTGCCTGAGGCCCAGCCTAGGGGAGGAGAACAGAAAGTGCCCCAGGAAAGCAAAGACACAAACAAACCTGTGAACAAGGCCAGCGTTTGTTTTCTGAGAGAAAAAGCCATTCAAGCCCCAGAATGGAGCCCAGGGCTTCCTATGGCCCTGCGACCCAGGAAGCCCTGCGGATCTTTCCCCACAGCCGCCTCCCCCCTGATTCTGCATGTGACCTGACACTTTGTGGCACCTGTTAGGATAAAGTAGCTGCCTGTCCCCAAGGATCAAGGCTAAGAGCTGCTTGCTCTGGCCCGGCACCTGGTCTGGATGAGGTCTTTCTTTCCCTTCTCCATCCAACTTTCTCTTCCTCCACATCTGCAGCTGGAATCTCCAAAGAGGAAAGAGTCCTGACGGCTCTGATGAAGAAAATGAGCCCAGCCTTTCCGGGAAGAGGAAGCTGGGGTGAAAACAACTTGGAGTAATCAATGACATGTGGCCATTTTCATGTATAATAGCACTCTGAGGAGAGAGTGGCACCTCAGATAACAGAAGCAGCTGGAGGTAATAGAAAAGTTACTCTTTCTAGAACATTCTATTCCACAAGCACATCAGGAAAAAGTGGTAAGGGAGCCAGGAACAGATCACAGCCATTCAAGAAATAATGTGTTGTCCAAGTCCCCATGACATGTGACGAAGACTTGTTTAGACAGAGCCATAGAGCGTAAGCTGTGAGTGAATTGTTTATTTTGTCAAGAGGAATACCTGCAGTCATGTGGGTGACTGGGTCAGAGAGCACACTGCCTTCAAGCCCTTTGTGCTCCAGCATCAGGTCCAAGAGAGATGATTATTCTCACTTTTTCTCAGCTTGACTGACTTGAGTGCCTACTATGTGCCAAGGTCCACATCCATCCCTAAATAAAAAAATAGCAGTAATCAGCAGCATTACCCGGGGCCACTCTGTACCTTCGGGGACTGAAAAGCCCTGCTATAGAAAGTTATCCTTATTGATACATGGATAACAATGAAAAAATAGCATGTCCTGAGCTTGTGTAGTGGACAAGCTGTCCAACTGTCTCCAGAGTAGTTATTGCCATAGGCATAATGAATTCGAGTGTTTTGTATACTTGGATCCAAGGCTCCATCCAGACATGCTAAAAGCACTTGTTAACATACATAAAGGTTATAGTTATTAAAGTCACCAAGGTCCAGATTCCTGACTTGCTGCAGTTGCTCTCCATCTGGCGAGATAATGTTAGAGGCTGTACTGGGTTTAACCCCAATTCCCTTAAGACTCTTATTTTGATGTCTAACCCAATGCCCCACACACATACATCGGAAGTGACTTCCTATGGAATAGGGTATAATGTTTATTCTTCTCAGTCAATTGGAAGAAATTGGGAGACCCTAGAACATTAGTGAGGCAGAGCTCTGTCAGCGAGGGAGTGTTCATCCAGGGATGATTCCATCAGGAACGCGCTGACATTGGTTAATTTATATATATATATATATATATATATATATATATATATATATATATATATATATATATATATAAATTTAAATAATTCATTGAG
The DNA here is from genome assembly GCF_963924665.1 of Micromys minutus. Classification (NCBI taxonomy): domain Eukaryota; kingdom Metazoa; phylum Chordata; class Mammalia; order Rodentia; family Muridae; genus Micromys; species Micromys minutus. The sequence continues at coordinate 9,902,647 of NC_137962.1, read as the reverse complement.
TTGGGGGGTTGGCAGGAAACTTCCTGCCTGGTTGCAGAAGATGTGTTGGGGGGCGTAATTCCTCCTGGTGTTATTCTCTATGCCTCTTCTCTGCCTAGAGGTAAGGAAACTCCTCCCCCACATTCTCCAGTATCCAGAAGTTCAGCATGGACTAACTAATCTGAAGCCATGGGCCAAAATAAATCTTTCCTCCCTAAGTTGTTTTTTCAGGTGCTGTGTTCACACCGGGGTGGGGGTGGGAGAAGCTCACACCACAGGCCTGTCCATAGGTAACTGGTCTACCAAAACGGCCCCAGAGCAAGCAGCTGGGGTTTCCAGGAAAAGCCAGAGAGTTGGGAGCCAAAGAGCTGCTGCAGACAACATGGAACTGAGTGCTCCTGGCAGGATTCCAGTAAAATGTTATTTATGGACACTAGCATTTGAATCCTATGTCATTTTTCAAATGTTAGAAAATATTATTCTTTTGATTTTTTTTTTTTTCAGAAGTATAAAAACCATTGCTAGCTCTCTGGAGCTACAAACACACACATGGGGCTAGGTTTGGGTTGGGGCTGTAGATCATGACATTTAGCTTTTCTGGGAAACAGCTTAGACAGAGCCAGGGTTGGGGAAAGACAGGTCATCAAGCCAGCTCGAACAGGCCTTCTTTATAGAGGCCTGCAGAGAGAAACTGAATTCTTGGGGCTCAGAGTCAGCCTCGGGGCACAGTCCCCTCCCAGCCCGCGAGCTACTGTTTCCCGAATAAAGCCTGCACCCATGGGCCCTGGCTCAGCTTCCGCCTAACGATTTTTCTGGAGCACTGTGTCTCTGAGCCTCTGTGTGATGGGTTGACAAGATTGCTTAGGCCACAGATGGGCCAAAACAGCAAGCTGAGATTCTACCAACTCGATGATTAGCTCCAGTTCCTGGCTCATGCTGGACCACACTCAGTCCGCAAGTACTCCTTCCTCAGAACCCTTTGTCCTCATGATCCAAACTCAAGAAAGCTAAACTCATTTCATCAGAGTGGCAGCTACAAAGTGGCAACCTCAATATTTAAATCTAATACAACACTATCATTATTAAAGGTTTGGGGGTGACATGATTGGACTCTCTGTCCTCCTGGTTGCCAGGAAGATGGTGGGCCACCAGGGCATTTGTCAGTACTGGTAGTAGTCATTCTAGCTATAGGTGGTGTGGTAGAATACAGTTACAAAGTAACAATGAAATAATGCTATGGTTGGGGGTCACCACAACATAAGGAACCGTATTAAAGGGTTGCACTATTGGGAAGGTTAGAACCACTGATATAAAGGGAAAAAGGGTTGTGATGGCCCATTTGTGTGTCGGGGAGTGTAACTGTGGCTGGGACATAAAGCCATGAGTCGATGGGGAGATGGCTCGGTAAGGGGCTTACTGCACAAGTACAAGGACCTCAGTTGGGATTCTCAGCATCTGCAAAAAACCTGGGTATGGTGCCTCTGTAATTGTAGACCTGAGGAATAAGACCCCTGGCACTTGCTGGCAAATAGTCTCATGGAATTGTTGAGCTCTGGATTTAGTTAACAAAAACAAAAAATAAAAAACACCTCTGCTTCAGAGAGAGAGGTGGGGGGAAGGAGAAGGAGGGAAAGAGGGGGGGAGAGAGAGAGGGGGCAAGAGAGAGAAGGGGAGGGAGGGAGGGGGAGAGTAAGGGCGGAAAGAGAGGAGGAAGGAGGGAGGGGGAGAGTGAGGGCGGAAAGAGAGGAGGAGGGAGGGAGGGGGAGAGAGGGAAGGGGAGAGGGAGACAGACAGACAGACAGAGAGAGAGAGAGAGAGAGAGAGAGAGAGAGAGAGAGAGAGAGAGAGAGAGAGAGAGAGAGATCCCTTAAAAGGGCTTACCTACTTCTCCCAGCTAGACACACCTCTTGGCATTCCCACCATCCTCTGAACCTCTGAAAGACTCCCATCTGCTGACCAAGTTTTCAACACATGAACCTCTGGGGAACATTCCAGATTCCAGATTCAGGATGAAGCAGGCTAAATCCAGAAATGGGGAATTTTGCTCGTAAATCATGAATATTCATATTAACCACTTAAGGCAAAACATGTGTGTGTGTGCCCACACATATGCATGCTAATGTGTGCCTGAATATTGTAGAAAGCCAAAATTTGAATAGGGAATCTCCTGGCTGGAGACCACTCAGTTAGAACGTGTTGTTGGAGGATTTACCATGGCCTTGCCTGGTTCTGGAGCACTGACAACAGAGACACACTTAGGGAGCCAGTCTGGCTCAACTGGTCTGAGGTGGTCTGAGCTGTGCCTGCCAGGCCTCTGCATCCACCGAAAGCAGGCAGCACTACTGTGCCTTGTCTCTTGGCGTGCCCTTCACTGTGACTCTGAAATCAGGATCTCTGCAATGACAAGTTCTGAAGAGCCATGAGACTAAAATGGGGGAACTATGTCTTACAGGTTCTGAGATGAGTTCTGTTTGCAGAGAATAAGTTTCTGCTGGCCCTATACTTGACCAGTCTGTACCAGATGTGCTTAATCACATGTGGCAGAAGATACAAGGGCCGGAAATACATCAAGATGCATGCTTGCCCCTGATTGGACCTGGACAAAAATATCGTGAAGTATGGCTTCTGTCCTTTAAGCCCCAGCGAAACGTGACTGGTGACCATTTTCCTGGGAACTAAGGGGTGGCCTGGCCAGAGTCCATCCCCAGCCATGTGTTTAATTAATGCTTGTGTCAAATGTGGCTTTAAATTGTCGTTAGTGGTCTTATTCTCAGGTGGTGATCAACGGAACTAACGACCCGGTTTTCCAGGTCCTGTGGGGCTGAGGGGCAGAGTGGAAAGAAACAGGGAGGGATGCTAGATGCACAGGAAAAGCCAGGAAGCTCCCGGCACCAACAGCTACCACAGCTACCACGCCATCATGGCTGATATCTTGCAAACCTACTGAGTGGCTCAGCAGACTGTGGTCCTTACTAGGTAACCCTTTCTTTGACAGTGTCCGTGTGGAGCTCCTCCCCAGATGCCTGGCCTGCAGTTCTCTCTCTGGTCCGCTCTATGCAGCACTATTATTACTGTGGTAACCGTCATTCACTCCTCAAACAGAAAATCACGGGCTCTCTGCTCTGTACCAGATACAATGTGGATCCCGCGGTTTCTCTGCTTAGCAAGAGTCCAGAACATTCTTCCCCAGAAGCCTATTTTCTGAAGGGAGGAGAGAGACTGGCAGTAAAATAATTCAAATTTTATACAAAAGTAACTGTGAGACAGTTTCTGTGGTGAATGAGGGCACCCAGGAGGGCGTGCCTGGAGGAGCGTGGGTGGCTTCCACCTGAGGTGTGCACCTCCTCTGTGTCTTTCCTGTTGCTTTTTTTGGTCTGGGAGGAGAGACAATGCCTCCTGTAGCTCTGGCCTCAAAGTCTATGCAGTGAAGGAAGGCCTTGAATTCCTACCCCTTCTGCTTCTACCTGCTGAGTTCAAGAGCCACTTCACAAGGCTGAAATGGTGTGTGTGTGTGTGTGTGTGTGTGTGTGTCTGTGTGTGTGTGTGTGTCTGTGTGCGTGTGTGTGTCTGTGTGTGTGTGTCTGTGTGTGTGTGTCTGTGTGTGTGTCTGTGTGTGTGTCTGTGTGTGTGTCTGTGTGTGTCTGTGTGTGTGTGTCTGTGTGTGTGTCTGTGTGTGTGTGTCTGTGTGTGTGTCTGTGTGTGTGTGTCTGTGTGTGTGTCTGTGTGTGTCTGTGTGTGTGTGTCTGTGTGTGTGTCTGTGTGTGTGTGTCTGTGTGTGTGTCTGTGTGTGTGTGTGTGTCTGTGTCTGTGTGTGTGTGTGTGTGTGTGTGTGTGTGTATCCCCATGCAGAGGCCAGAGGAGGGCATTGGCTGTAGGGATTTTGGGTGTCCTATGCAGCTGTATCCTGCTGGAGATTTGAACTCAGGTCTTTACGGTCCTAGTGCAACTAGCACTAGGACCCACCGAGCCATCTCTCCAGCTCCCTAAAACTATTTTTAGCTCTCTCCAAAGTGAATCAGTATTTAAAAACAGAATCCGTTTCCCCTCTAGAGAATTCACCCTTTCTGAAAACTGGACAGAAGAGGGTACCTGCCTAGCACTTTTCCCGTGGCTGTGACTGTCACTGAAACCTTGTTGACAAGGTGGGTGTATTGTTACCTGCAAGCAGCAGGCCCATCGTTCTCTGCCTACCAAGCGCTCAGTCATGCTAGACCGTGGATGGCCTGTCCTGGAAGGTGGGTGGGGTTTTCCCACGCACCTTCATCTCTGCACAGGTGCGTGGGGCCCTTCCCTGGAAAAATAGCAGAGTGCTCACGTTTTAGAGTTCTTGGTCTTGACCCCAACCCCACCCCAAACACACACATTGTCGAGCCAGCAGTGTATAGTCTAGCCTCTCCCCAAGTCCCATGACTAGTCCTGATTATTCCCTCTCTGCAGCAAGAGCAGCTCTGGGTACCTCTCATCTGGCTGTTTATCTACCTTCTCTGGCTTCAACCCAAGCAGTTCCTCCACCTTTCAGTCGATGTCTTAAGCCCACCACTCCCCTGTGCATCCCAATACCCAGAGGCAAAGGCAGTCTGAGCACTGGGTAGGGAGAGCCAGACCTGAGCAAAAGCAGCACATCTTATACCTTTGACAGTCGTTCAATCGTTGAAGCTTCCAGAAGGCAGCCTCAGAATTCCAGGCTTCGAATCCAAGCTCTATTGGTTCCCAGGTCTCTGGCCTTGCCGCATCCTGGCTTTGTGAACATAAATCTCTTGACTTACCTGAACTTGAGAAGAAAGGTGTGAGACCCTGTATATCCTGAAGTATACCCACTTCGAAGTCATGCTAGTTCAGTTTCTGGAGTCTTAGCGACTTGATTGAAATAAAGTTACAAACTAAATCCCTTTGTCACATGTCAAGATTATGGTGTCTTTCCTCCCTGAATTATTACCTCCCTTTTCTTTACCTCAGCGTCCTTTCTCTAAAATGGGCTAAAGGGATCTGAGTCAGTCTGTGATTCACCCCAACACCTCACCCAGCATCACGGGGGGGGGGGGGGTGCGGGGGGGGGGAGGTGTGAAGAGGAGAGATTTACATGCCAGGCCCTGGTTCCCGCACCAGCACAGAAGTAGTTTCCTCTTGTAACCAGGGACAGGACAGAAGGTTACTTTCACTTTGCAGGGGCTTCAGCTCAGTAGCCCTAAAGGGAGTGATTATGCTTGAAGAGAGGGAGAGGGTTGAGAAGGGAGGAGCTTCCCAAGTCCCTGCTGAGAAGAAAGAGCTGCCTGGTCCTGAGACAAACTTCTAGGGTGCGCAGGTGTCAGGCTGCACGTTCCAGCCCTTCCCTCCCCTTCGGCCCATTGTGGATTTGGCCAAGCTCAGCCTACTTCCGGTCTAGTGATTTCTGGAGGGCGTGAGCTGCTGCACGTCTGTCCTGAAGTGGGTGTGGCTGCTAGGGCCTTCGCCCTCCTGGGAAGACAGCTGTGAATCAGGGCCAGAGGGAAGAACACACCCATCCCCAGAGTACCAACCAAGGGTCCCCTAGAGATTCTGGAGCTGAACTCACACCGCTCCCCCTTCCCTTCTCCCCCACCCCCCTTTCTAGAGTTGGATCCACAAGAGAGAAAGTCTCCATCACTGGGCTCCTGGAAACGGGAGACATGGGCGAGGCTCTCCAGTCTTGTTCTTCCTGTGGGTACTTGAAGATCTTCAAACAAGCCTAAGCTGTCTCTGCCTCTTTCTCTGGGGACCTGGGACACAAGTCATGCAGAAAACAAATCACTCTCGTTGGGAAGGGGTTGTGGAGGAGAAGATAGCCTGCCAGTGACCCCTGGTTTCCTGCTATAAGGATTTGGAGGCTGCTAATTTCATTTTAGGCTCCTTCTCAGCCATGTAGGTGTTCAGCCTAAAGGACATGGAAGCACCATCTCTCTTTTGTATGACACAGAACTTGCTCCCATATAGCTCAGGCACAGTCACCTTAACTTACTTGCCTAATTGTCTTGACCCTGGGCTGGGCCCTCAGTAAGTGTTGCTTGAATGAATAAAGGGATGACTATCAGGGGCTTCCCAAGAAAAGTCTGTGTGGTTCTCCCTTTGCCCAAAGCATGAGTTCTGATGCTTTGATGAAGACAAGGGGGAGGGGCGTTCACACCCTAGGTAAGCACTAGGAAGGTCCCAAGGACTTGAGAAAGGCACTGAGGGAACAGAGGTTGTTAACAGAACTGAAAAGAAGATTCACATTCCTCAGCCCTCAAGCTACAGAATAGAGAATGACATTGGAGAGGCAGCCCACAGGGGACCTTCTCTCCCCTAAGCTTCAGAAAAGGATTCTGATCAGTTACAGCTCATAGGAGGCTGATTAAAAATGAGGACCACTCCACCAGACCAGTGCAGGGTTCAACAAATCAGTCCAACAGTTCCCAAGGGCTGCACACCTATCCTATTCTCCTCCACACAGCAAGTTGCTGAACGTTTCATCAGCAGCTGGGGAAGAGGACACAGAGCTAACGACACAAAGGCTGTTAGGCTGAGAGAGCCTTTGCTGCCATGTTTTCTCATAGAGGAAAGAACTTAAGGGTGGTGGAGACTATTTGACATTTGTGGATGCGCTCAGAGACCAAGACATACTCCCACTGCATCCTGGTTAATGCCCAGTCCCCAGAGAGTATCCACTTTCCTGGGCTTGTAGTGTACCTCAGTTGTTACAGTGCTTGCATGGCATCCCAGAAGCCTTGAGTGTGGTCCCCAGTGTCACACAGACTAGTTACTGGAGTGGAATTCTGTTACTGCTATACTTGAATGGTAGAGGCAAGAGGGTCAGAAGTTCAAGATCATCCTCAACTATATAGCAAGGAGGCCAACCTGGGCTACATCATCCTCTCTCTTTTTAAAAGCCTTCTCTCCTGTTGATCTGTCTCAGCTGCTCTTGAACCTTGTCTAAAGAAAGCATACACTGACTCATTTCAGCCTCCTTCCTATTGGCCTGTTCTCAGCTTCTTCTCTGGTAAAGAGCTTCCCTCTGCCCTAGGGCCACCACCTCTTGTTCAGGCCATCAGAGGTCTCAGAGGTGTGCAAAAGTGGCCTGTTAGCAGGCTTTATTCATCTTTACATTGTCCACAACATTGTGAATGATTGAAAGCCATGCAGGTGTATTACCTCATTGCTCTAGAGGGGTCAGTTGACTGAAGGGGGTGTTCCTAGAAAAAAAAAGGGTATTAGTTCCTTTCTGCAGGCCCCATGGAGATCTGCTGTCTGTACCTTGGACTACTCACCATGCAACCCTACCTACCCTTGGGGGTTGAAGGTGAGGTGGCTCAGAGTCAAGGACATAGACTCCAGGAGCAGGTGAGAAACAGTGCAGAGAGCCCATCTGAGCACTGCCACAAGCTCCTTTAATACCCTCCACTCACGCCCCATTGGTCCCAAGAAAGCCCCTCTTTAAACAGCAGTTCTGATTGGCTGGCATCGGCCACACCAGCAATCCTTGGTCCTCCTGCAGGGGATGCTGCGCCCCCTCCCCTGGTGTTTACATAGAGGTGGGTTTTCCTGCTACAGAGACCCACTTGCTAGGTGTTTCCAGCTTCTGCAGGCTTCTACTCAACACCCTTCCTCCATCCACCGTTCGGACCTGTGGCCCTCTCTCCTCTCCCCTCAGGGTTCCTCACACTGTCGCCATCAGAGTGACTCAGAGCAATGCCCTCAGCTCAGGACCCTTAATTTAAACTGGCTTGTTTAAAGTCCTTTTACTATATAAGGCAACACATTCCTATTCTGGGGTGAGAACACAGACGTCTATTTAGGGGAGAGACATGGACACAGTTCAGCTGTGACTCTGACCCCTGGGAGCACCCTTGTGCAGTTATGTAACTGTCAGCCCACAGAGGGTCCCCAAGGCTTTGTTAAGTTTGCAGAAGGTGGCATTCTGCTCTCCTGGGAACAGTTGCCCAGTTGGCCACAGGTTACTAGCCAAGGCTGCTGCAAATTCTGTGACTGCTTGAGGACAGAAAAGAGGTAGTAAAGCAGGTTATGACACATACATGTGCATAGCACACACACACACACACACACATACACACTGCATACATATGCAAGCATTTATATACACATACTATACTCATGCACACAACATACATGTGCACATGCAGGTATGTGCATGCAAATACAACTTAGATATGTATATGAGCATTTTACCCATGGGGTATTCTCAAGACATGGCGCCTGAATATGGCCATGCCTGCATCTTCTAGTCCTTGCACATTTTGGTCACAGGAACTGCCATATTTCCCTGGGGCTGGAAACTGCCTGGGTTGAGAGAGAAGAAACCTTAGGAATGTGTGCCTGTAATTCCACTCATGGGGAGATCGTGGGCTGAGGAGAAAGCGGAGGTTGTGGCTGTGGCCCACTTTCCCACTTGCAGACTTCTCCACAGTCATCCTGGGTTCCTGGCCTTGCTTGCACTGCACATGCTCCCCTCACCCGCTCCATTGTGCCTTCCCTCTTCATAGCCTTGGGATCCCTCAGTGAACCCCACGGGTCATGCAGGTGGGGGACCTGCTCCCTAGCTCCATTAATTCTTCCTTTCAGAGCTTTGCCCACATTCCTGGCTCCCACCCGGTTCCCATGCTGACTGGTCTTTCACACAAGGCATCCCTGTCTTGGCTCTGAAGATAACCAGTACTGTTCCACAAAAAAGAAACAGAGGCTCTGATGTTTGCCCACAGTCACCCCTTCTAGTTCCTGTCAACACCATTCCTAGAGTTAGAGCTGGTCTTGATTTGGGGCTGCTCCCAGTGTGACCATCTCTGCCCTGCAGGGGCACTGGCCTTCTGGGAGAAGTTTCTAAGGCTCCCTGTACCCTCCATGGGATAATTTCCCAATGGGACTACTTGCTAGAGCCTAGAATGTACCCCCCAAAACTAGATTGCCAGGCAGGATGTGGTCCATATTCAGCCACAGTGGGCCCTGTTGATGCTCTAAGCATTTTAAGCTTCCTCTTTTCTTCTGCCCCCCAGTCCTTTCTTCCCCCTATTCCTTTATTTCTCCTTCAATCCTTCTATCCTTCCTCTCTCCCTCCTCTCTCTTGATCTCCCCCTTCCTCTGTTTTCTGCTCCCCCCATCTTTCATTTTCAATTCTCTACCTCTCTCCTCAGCAGCTATTCTGTGTGTTCCAAACCTGTGATTTAAAACCACCTTAAGGTCTCCACTTAGCTGGCTCTGAGAAAAGTAGTGCCTGGCAGAGTGAAATGGTTTTAAAAACAGAGTGAAGACTCCAGGTGAGGCAAGTAGCAGAAACCTAAATGACTATAATTCTGGTGTCCAGGCAGTGATATGGCTGACTCTTGGGTGGCTCCTGCTCCCCTGGTAATGATGGTGTTAGGTAATAAGACCTTAAGTCCTCAATGTGAAAGGTCAGCGGAGCTTAGGAAAATTCAGAAGTCACTGAAGGATCTGGATCTGAATCACAGGGAAGAGCATCCCAGGAGAGGTCAGGGGTGCAGAGCCTGAGATGGTCCAGGAACGGCCAGAGATTAAGGAGTGTGTCCTTGCTTCTGGTCTGATCTTTTGAGGTTGGCCCTCATGTGCTACTATGTCTGTCAGACTCTGTAGAGCAGTGGTTCTCAACCTGTGGCTCATGACCTGTTTGGGGTTTTAATGACCCTTTCACATTGCATATCAGATACCTCGCATATCTGATAGTTATATTATGATCCAAGACAATATCAAAATGACAATCATGAAGTGCCAGTGAAAATAATTTTATGGCTGGGGGTCATCGTAGCATGAAGCATTGTGTTATGGGTGGCGACGTTAGGTAGATTGAGAACCACTGGCTCGGCTGGACTCTAGCTGAGGCCAGGACAGGTTTACATGGTGCTCTGTGTGTCATTCAGACATGCAGAGTTATTGTGCTGTCTCTACATCCGAGCGTTCGCAGCAATACCCTGGAAGTGCAGCATCTTTTTCTAGGCTAGTGGGACCTCCTCAATCAGCCATCATCACTTGGAAAGATAAGAAAGCAATAGTGCTAAGAGCCTGGGAGGGTCTGGATGTCCTGGCTGTACCCATGCTGACATCCCAGGTCCTGAACTTAAAGCCCCAGCTGCAACTGAGCAGAAAAAAAACCAGAATTCTGGCCAAGGGAATTCTAGACCGGATTTCAGTTCGGTGACTCAGTCCCTTGCTCTCAGCCCTTTGTTTCTGTTTCATACCCTGGGGACTGATTGACACCTTAGGGAAATAACAGAGCATGTGACATTGGGGCAGGCTTGCCTTCTAGAATTCAAACTATGCTTCTACCAGTATTTGAGAGTCTCCTGTAATAACAACCTTGGGAGGCTTCTGAGCTGCTCAGAGGGTGCTGTTGAGACAAACATCACATCGGCTCTGCAGAACGCCATCTTCCCAGCTCTGGTTATTTCACTGGGCCAAAGTGCATCACCCCACACTGGGGGCCTGACACAGAACCCACCTTGTTCCATTCTTACCCAGCACATTTCCTGGCTTTGGTGTTGACAAGCCCACATTCCAGGGACCCATTCTTCTTGACAGATTCAGGCAACTGGTAGCCATTAAATCTTCTCCGGGATAAATTCTAGTCTTTTTAGTGGTCCCTAGACGTCTGTGTATACCAATACCATGACCTCACTGATACTTCTACCAACACACGCATCCTTTCTGGCTCATCTCCTCACACTGAATTCATGAACTCTATTCCAGCCATGTTGGCTTTTCATAGTCCTCCAACGGGCCGAGTACTTCCTAACTCACAACCTTTGCGCCTGCTGTTCTTTGTTTGCCTAGAATTGCCTCCCTTATCTCTCTGCTGTGCTCTCTCAACCATTTCTCTCTGGGAGTCTGTCGGTTAGATCCCACTGGTCTTGTGGTCTAAAACCTCCAATGATGCCTTAGGACTGTGTACACATGTGATTCTCGCAGCTGGAAGAAAGTGCCTCTTCTCCATGAGGCTGTTTAAATGAGAAATGCCCGTATGGTCTCAGGCATTTGAACACTTAGTCTCCCGTTAGTGGTGCTCTATAGTGGTGTTTAGTTGGTACAGTCTGGAGAGAGTCTGTCACTGGGAGTGGGCTTTGAGATGCAAAGCCTTACATCCTTTCCAATTTATTCTCTTGAATCCCTACTGGCAACGGAGGATGTGAACTCAGTTTATGGGGCTCCGGCTCCAACGTCTGCCCCTTGTGGCCCTTAGTCCTCTTCATTATCATGGACACTTATCCCCCTGGAACTGGAAGTCAAAATAAACTCTTCCTTATGTTGCTTTTGCTCATAATGCCTTATTACAGCCACAGAAGAGGAACAAACCCATTGCCTCTCACACCAAAGCTGCTTCCAGACTCCTTCTACCAGGGAAGATGGACTTAAGACCACTGAGCAGGGGGCATACCTGCCCCTTGGGAGCATCCTTCCCATCTGTAGCAACCTCCATGTAAGAAGTCTGGTACTCATGAGAGCCCTGGGCCCCGAGGAAACTACACTGCTGGGATGTTCCTCAGAAGGGAAGAATATGTGAGCAGAAAAATCGTCTTTGTCAGTCGAACCCCAGCAAGTTCACGGAGAGCAGGAACACCCACCCAGCCAAGCTCACTCTATGACAAGGAGGTTGTAACAAGCCAACATTGTTCTGAACGGTTGCACTGGGGGTGGTAGGGAGTAACTGAAGCACCCCTTAAATGTGACACACACAGTCTCCTTCCCTGCTCTTTTCTTTCCCCATCCTGCTGGTGTCCAATGAGCAAGTTGGTTCCTTCCTTGTTCCCTCACCGCATAGCCTGGTTGCACCTTAGAATGCGGCAGACTCCGCATGAGCAATCATGTATTCTACTTCCTTGCTGCTTTAAGTTTGGAAGCTAGAGCCTGGCTCGTAGCTGAGGCTCCCTATGTCTGCCCTGCCTCAGCATCCAGCGGCTGCAGCACAGCACATTGAATGGGGAAATCTGTACTCTTGCCAGCGTTATCCGTAGGCATGTAAGCAAGCCCTGCAGTGGCATCAACAATGTGAGTACACAGGGACCAAGGGAGCCAGTTCTTGTCCTCATGTACTTATCTGGGCACACACTCATCGAAAATGATCCATTAAGTCAGATGTGTAGGCGATCCTCCTTTTCCAATGAGCGTGGGTGTGGTTTGGGGTTTACATGTGTGCAGACTGTTTTGTCACACATGGAAGAAAGTGTGGATAACAGAAGTTGCCTATGCCTGGGCATTAGGCCCAAGCAAGCATCCTCATTGGGCAGTTTCTTTTTCATTCTCTTCCATCTTCCCCATTGCTGTGTCTCAGGACCAGAGGGGGAGGTAACCTTGATGTTACAGCCAAAGTTAGAGATTAGGTCACATGTAGCTGTCTACGACCTCTGCTTGTAACCCTGCCTGTAACTTCTGGCCTTGGATCCCAGATTCTGAATCTTCATCCAGCATTCTAATAGTTTCTTTGGAGGCGGAGACTCTGGAGAGGGAGGGCCCCTGCCAAGGGTGTTGGTTATTATCATATTAGGTTCCAGTACATGTGCAGCATCGCAGTACCCTAGGAGCAATCGGTCCACACTAGAACTCCACTCTCTCACAGTCTGGAAGCCAGAAGTCTGAAAGTCAATCTCACTGAGAAAAGATCAAGTTGTCTGCAGGGCATAGTGTGCCCACTGCCTCTTGCAGATATGGTGGCATTTGCTATGACAAGTCACATCACTGTGTCTGCCTCTGTGGTCACATTACCTTTCTTCCTTTTCCTCGGCCCCCCCTCGTTTCTCTTTTCTGTTTGTGTGTGTGGCAGATGTGCATGCGTGCGATGACATGTGTACAAAAGACCACAGGCATGTGGCATGCTATGTTGGAGACCAGAGGACAGCTTCCTTTTTTTCTTTTTGTGATTTAGCTAAAGTTACCAGATTTGCACATGCAATTTTCATTCACTGAGATATGTCCCCTTGTGATTTTCCTTCTGAAAAAAATCTCTTTCTGACTTACAAAGTCACTTGGAGTTACCGTTAGGGGCTCTTGGTCCACCTAGAGTACTTTCTTTCTACAAGATTTAAAGCTTAATCACATCTACACAGAATCCTTTACACAGCATCAGGGATTTCTATGTGGATATCACTGGTGGGCTATTGCCGGGCTAAACACTATTGTTTTCTCAATTTTTCAGTAAGAACAGTGGTCCAGAGAAGCTGAGGGTTTCCCAAAATTACACAACTATTCAGACATCCAGCTTGGATTAATTTTATCTTACACTTTCACCAAACTGTAACAGAATTTACAGTACCAGGCTACCTTTGTCTAAGATTTATTTCTTCATGAGGCTGAGCCAAAGTCATAGTAGCCCATGAAACCCGGTGAACAAATAGTGAAAATTCATTTTCTCCTTTCACAATGTGGGTCTAGAATGTAAACTTGGGTCCTCAGGCTTCAAAACAAGCACCATTACCTCTGAAGCCTTTCTCCGGCCCCACGACCTGCTTTCTACATTGTGTTTTGAGGTTTGAACTCAACGCCTCGTGCATACAAAGATGAACTTGCTGACAGCTATTTCTCCCTTTGTCTAAGAGTTTAAAAATTGGACAAATGACACACAGGGATGGAGTTATCCTCAGTAAAGACTTGCTTACAAAGCTTGTGCATTATCGAGGAAGAGCTATCTTTATGTGGCAGGAGAGTATAAATACACTAAAAATACCTAGCTATTGTTCACAGGAGCCAGAGCCAATGGTGCTGTGGGGGAAGAGAGAACTTCATGTCCTTTATGATGGTGCCTGAACTTATGATGGTGCCGTGTGTGAGACAATTACGTAATGGTTTGCTTTTCACCCCACTCTTGCAGGGCTCATGAAGCTAGGGTTACTTCTAAGCATCTGTCTCTTAATAAGAAGGTTCTAGCATTTTGGACAATGAGTAGAAAGGATGCTGATGACAGTAACTGTAAAGAAGAAAAAAGGGACAAAAGGCACACGAATGAGCAAAGAACTATCTAACCTACACTTTCTGCCTTGGCTCTTGCATGTCTGCCAAAGACCACATGTGGAAAGTGTGGTGTCCAGCTTCTGGTGCCATTAGAACTTCAGAAGATGAGGTCTAGTGGAAGGAAGTGGGTCTTTTAGAGAAAATAGTGGGATTATGGTCTCTCTCCCTCTGCCTCCTCTTTGTGTGTGTGGGGTGTGTATGTATGTGGGTGGGTGTGTTTTTCAAGTTACCATGAGGTCAACTATTGCTACTATGTGTTCAATGCCATCACAACTGTCCCAAATCCACAAAGGCCTGGCATTCTTTTAAGTTACTTGTCCTAAGTATCTTGTCAAAGTGTCAGAAACCGACAGACACAATCCCCCCATTAAAGTTCAGAGGCTATGACTTATGAAACCTCTCATGCTACTCATGGATGCTTACAGGTTGCTGTGTCCACTTAAGACTATCTCTGGGCCCATCCCACCTTGGTATCATTTAGTTTCAACACTGAGGAGTAGGTATCCTGGTGGCATGAGGGTCTGAGTCCAAGGCTACTAACTTTAATTTGTTACCTGCTATATTCTGGACACTGCTGTGATTTCTCAAACCAGTTACAATAATTTAGTTGCAAGAGTCAAGGTCTACATATTTCTGAACCAGATGACAGAGGCAATTCATTAGTTAAAAGGGATGACAATTTGGGAATTCGGCGTATGCAAACTTTGGGGCCAGGTACATAATGTCATATCTCAGAAGAGTAAAAGACAGAATGCACTTGACCCGAATTTTAGTCCAAGTGTAAACTAAAAACGAGCAAACTCACGAGGTGGGTTCTATCACATGCTGTCTGTCTGATGTACCTTCACTATAGGGTATATAGTCTCCTTTGCCAGGAGCCCCTTCAGCAACGGCAGACCTTGTCCTTGTCTGAGGTCACAGCATGATCACAGGCATCAGTTCGTGCACACTAATGCCTGGTTAACCGATGAGAGTTTAATCACATCCTTTGATAAAGATATGATGGAAGTTCGAACCCCCAGCACCTTAGGGTATAACTAGAGGTATCGTGTTTCCAAATATAATTGTTTAAGATGGGACTCAATATGGCCTGTGTTCTTGTATTAAAAAGACAAAGACAGAAGTAACTGTGTAGAGTTTTCTATGGAGACAAAGATTCAGGTGAGGCATCTGATGTCCAAAGAATTTCAAGAAGCTCTTCCAGGTACTAGACAAGGGCCTAAACAAGGTAAGAGAAATGCAAAAATATGTTTTTAATTATTTTTTAAATTTATACATGCATATAATGTGCTTTATCAAATCTATACCTCTATTCTCTCATTCCCTCCCTTCTAACACCTCCCCTGGCCTTCCAACCACTTTCTCTCTCAACTTTATGATTTCTCTCTCTCTCTCTCTCTCTCTCTCTCTCTCTCTCTCTCTCTCTCTCTCTCTCTCTCTCTCCCTCCCTCCCTCCCTCCCTCTTTCCCCCTCCCCCTCTCTCTCTCTTTTTAAGTCCACTTAGTGCTACCTATATGTACATAGGTACAGAACTATTTACTGGACTAAGGATAACCTATTAGGACTCACATAGCTGAAGAAAACTGGCTCTCCCTCATCAGAAGCCATGAATTGCTAATAACTCCTCAGCTAAGGGAGGGCTTCATGAACCCCTCCCCTATCCATGTTAAGATTTTGGCTGGACTGATCTTGCACATATGGTCACAGCCATTCCTGAAATCTCCTCCCCTTGGTTTTTATAATCCTGCCCCTATTTTGTGGCGATCCCTGATCATTATTGGCAGGAAGTATGAGATAAATGTCCCACTCAGAGTGTAGAACTTTCACTGTGTCCTGTTCTCTTCATGTTGACCAGCTGTGGGTCTTTGTTCATCCCTGTCTACTGCCAAAGTCTCTGATGGGGCGAGTCTCAAACCTCTTAAGCTAGGTTTTTCTAGAGGGAAAGGGGGCTTGATAGTATTATTTATTTACAAAATGAATTTATGTGTATAGATACATTGCCTGTATGTATGTTTGATATTCACAAAGGTCAGAAGAGAGTGTCAGATTTCTTGGTACTGGAGTTACAGAAGTTTTCTAATTGCCTTCTGTAAAAGCAGCCAGTGCTCTGAACTGCTGAACCATTTCTTTAGCCCCAATATCACAATTAAAAATTTTTTTAACTTATACCTCTGTGTATGTGTATCGAGTACAGGTTTTTTTTATTATTATTTATTGCGCATTTCTCCTTTATTATGCTGATCTGAAAAGACACTTAGTTGTTATGTCCAAATGAGTTCTGAACCCACACGGTAGGTTAAGCAGCGGGAACATGATTCAGATAGAGGCCGCAGGCTTCCAGTGCCTTGGAGCTAAAGTTATAGACAGTTGGGAGTCACATGACATGTGCACTGGGATATTAACTTTGGTCCTCTGGAAAAGTCATACAAACTCTTAACCAGTACGCTATCACTCGAAATCCTAACATAACTGTTTTGAAAGCCTTATTCACTGAGAGTGAGTCTGAATTAAGTTAGACTTAAGGGCAGTTAGCCTGGATTCTAAATGATAATATCTATGTGTCTCTTCCACTTACAAAGGAGAAAGCAAGGTGACAGAGAGTGACATTTTAGAAAGAGCAGTTTTTTTACAAGGATGAGATAGAAGGTACCAGTCTTTAGTCCTTTATGTTTTATATTAAACTGAATATGAGGACATACGGACACAGGCTTCCTGTCCAGGCCCTTGTTACAGCCAGGCCCTATCTGTGGCTTCTGAACAAAAGTGAGATGTACCATTTGTGTCCGTGACTCCAGAGACCACAAGATCCTTCATTGTGTCCATGCGCTCAGTGGCCCCGTGAGTCATCTTTACCACACCCTAAGCCAGGACTACTGGATACTGAGAAGAGCTGAGTAACCCTTTGAGCAGGCAGCTGGGCCAGACTGGTGCAGAGACAGGAACTCCTGTTTATTTGGTCACTGTTGGAGTGGCTGACCCTGTATTTCAAAATCCACACAGCCTAACCCTCCACTTACTAGAAAGGTGGCAGAAACCCTCCCTCCCCTCAGCACTCTACAGTCCAGGAAAAGCCAGGGTGATGCTGGTGGCAATTCTCCCTCAAGGGTCAGCTGCATTTCAATGTCCAGAAAACAAATGGGCACCGTGACGCTATATGAGAATATCCACCCTACCTTTCTCTGGACGGTGAACCCAGTAAAGCAGAGAGATAGTCACGTTCAGAGTAGTGAGTTCTGTCCAGCGTCCATCCAGAGCAAGCACCTGGCAGGGCCACATGGGCCTTTTCTGAGACAGTACATTGCATTGTTGTCCATAGCCCTTGTGGGATAGGTGTGTCACCCTGCAGATACCACACAATGACACTCCTGTAAGGATTTGGACCCCAATGTTACCGTTTTTCTCCTGCTCTCAACTTAGCATGATCTGAGAACTTTCTGGAAATGCAAGTAAGCTTTATTCCATCCCTATGGCTCATAGTGGCTCTAGTTCTGTGACACTGTCTTGGTCCTTGTGACACTTACTGAGAAGTACTGTATGGCGTTAGCATTTCACTGTCTACACACGGATATCTAGGCTAGGTGACCAATAAATGTGGAAGATTAGGATATTGCCTTGGGCTTCCTTTCTCTTCGACTCCTAAACACAAAAGTGTGGTGGGACCAGATGTTCACAGGCATATCACACACACACACACACACACACACACACACACACACACACACACGGAGGTGGGGAGACTCCTCAGTAGTCATCAGAAATTACCTACAATCATACCTCTACAGTGTGTCACAGGGGATCTGGGGACTCATTATAAACATTGTGTCTGTGGGATGAATGGATAGAAGTGGTTAGGTCTTGTCTTTGCAAGAGCCTGGGATCAGAGTGGCTCATGTGATGGTCATCACAGGACTGCGAAGTCAGTGTGTGGTACGCCACTGTCCCCCAACCTCCTCCGAGCAAACTCAGAGTGTGTTTCTTCTAGCTATCTACCCAGTGGGAGATCAGCATCAGGTTCCGTTTTACAGTTTTTTAATTCTCCAGACAAAAATGGTCAAATGGCACTGAGACCCCAGGAGAGAATGGTATGAGGGCCACAGCCTGAATATAAATGTTTGGTTTAGAACCTGGGACAAGAGACTGGACAAGAGGCACATATTTTATACAACAAACCTGACCCGGCCTCCCAGGTTCTCCCAGCATCCTTCAGTCCCCCTACCTGGCATACCTGCTCCCAACCCTGAACTTTCCAGCCCAGGGTCTTGGCTGCTCTTCTGCCATAGGCTTTCCATATATAATCCAGACAATCTGGTATGTCTCTCTTCTCTCTTTTTCTTTCTGTGTGTGCTTCTCTCTTTCTCTCTCCCCTACCTGCTTCCCCCTCTTTCCCCATGGCAACTTCCCTGGCTTAGACCTTTGGGGCCAGTAAACTCTGCCCAAAAGCAGCTTTCCAATAAACCTGCCTTTAATATAATCTGTTTGAATTGGATTATTTCACTGGAGGCAGAGAAGTAACCTCTCAATAAACATGGCTTCAAATATGGCCCCTGAGTTATTCTTCTAGGCCCAGTATCTGGGCCTGGTGAGGCCTTAGTTCTTGTGTGACGTTTCCAAGGGAAACTTTAACATTCACTTTAAATAGGGCACTGGCAGACTGACCAAATGAGTCTACCAACATCCAGCTTGGTGAACCAGTGGATTATAGTGGCTACTCACAGGAGCATGGGTGTTTCTATAGAGCGTGGATGGCAAGCTAATTACAAGAGCCAAACCTGATGGCTTACTTACAGGAGCATGGGTGAGGCGTGAGTCTCAGCAGTAACAGGCAGATGCATCCTTAAAGAGTCTAGTCCCACGTGGCTGGCAATTTTGAAAAGCTGTATCTCTGGAGTCCTGCCCTCAGAAAACTTTCATCTCCTATTTACCCCCTTGAGCACCCCAAAAACATGTGCAGCTAGGCAGCACTTCGCTCTGCAAGAATCTGTGTCTTTTGCATCACCATGGGTTCTGTTTGCAATTGGTCCTGCAGGAGACAGCTACCCAAGTACGGTGTTTCTTGCTGCTCCCGGGCTGAAGCATCTGAAGGATGCTGAGACTGGGTAATGTACAACAGGCCAGGAGGTTACGGGGTTTATTGACCCCAAGTTTTATGGAGCAAAGCCACCTTGTACAATGAGTCTCCTGCCCCTTGGTAAAAACAGGGGATGTGGGCTGGGTAGCCTGTGGGGCTCTGCCTTCTTGTTTTCCTTGTTCAGTGTTCTTTCCAGAAATTCTAACCATCATCCCTTTCTGCTCACTGGCTGTACACATTCTTGGGGTGCTCCAAGGAGTGTTAAGTGTCAGCTTCACAGGATCTGAGATTACCTAGGAGAAAAAGTTCCAAACACACTGGTGAGGTATGATTTAGCATTTATGGATGTTTGTGAGGGAGTATCTAGATTAGGTTTTTAGATAGAAAGACTCACACTAAAAGTGGGAGTCACTGAACCCTAGGTTAGGATACAACTAACTGTATACAAAAAGAGAAAGTGACCATGAGACAGAGCTACTCAAAGTCCTGCTTTGACTTTCCCTTTGTGATGGACTGTGAAGCAGATAAACCTTTTCCCCTTAAGTAACTTTGGTCAGGGATTTTGGGTTTTTTGTTTTGTTTTGTTTTGTTTTTGTTCTCTTTCTCTTTCTCTTTCTCTTTCTCTTTCTCTTTCTCTTTCTCTTTCTCTTTCTCTGTCTCTGTCTGTCTGTCTGTCTCTCTCTCTCTCTATGTGTGTGTGTGTGTGTGTGTTTTTCTCTAGCAACAGGAACAGTCACTAAAATACTGTCCTAAGGACCCTGAACTGTGTCACATGGCTTCCCAGTGCTAAGTGGGTGGAGTAGGCATAAAAGGTAATACTGCAGAGAAGGATAAACTCATAGACGTGGAGTGTCCCCTTCACGGGTACTGGAGCAGTGAGGCATAGCTGGAAACTGAACCTAACCTTACAACCTTTTCACCGTATACTTTCACGCTTGCGTCTCCACCTTGGGTGCCTTGTGTTACCCAAACCTGTGCTGTCAAAACAGGTTCACTTTCCCCTACAAGAATAAAAGCAACTAAGCACCAAGAACCAGCCTCAGCTAGGTCCATATTTCTGAAGGAAAGGGTGTCTGGGAGCAAAAAAACAAACTACTCAAAGTCAAGTCGTGGGTTACAAATTGACGGCCTGTTCGAGATGACTTTTAGTTTACCCCATGTGTTCTGTTCTGCTCTAGACAGCTTTTCTTACTTTAAAAAAAAATCTGTTTGAGACAGCTAGGTTTCCGCTTGCTGCAGCTCTCTGGTTTAGATAGTTCTCTCTGATTGTAAAAAGTCTGAAGGCTCTCTGGTCAGAAAAGCTGCTATAAAAAAAATTCTTGAAACTTTTTACCAAGTCAGAAATCCTGTTAGAAAAAATTCTAAAAGTAATTCTTGGGTTTTCCAATCAAAATCACTAAGCCAGAAGTAAATTCTAGAGCCGAGTTCATTCTTCAGACATCCTTCTCAGGAGAGCTGCTAGAAAACATTCTGAAAGGACCATTTCAGCTCTCTAAGTAGTTCTCGGGATTTCTTAGAAAAAAACTCTAACAGAGCTATGAAAAATTCTCAAAGAGCTGTGGTCACCCTCCAGAGATCTGCAGAGAGCTCTGCCTTCTCCAGGGGACAGGGAGGACAGAGTTCTAAAAGGAAACTGCAATTGCTTTCTGCTAGTTTATCTCAAGCAAACCAAAAGCCCAGTTTTTAATTTACACATCAATAGATATGTACCCCAGGTTCCCTCATGATCACCCCAGGAGTCATCACTTTGATCTTAGCCCCTAGGAAAGGACAGCACGACAGCAGGTTTAAGCACAAGACTGTAAGAGCTGGACGGGCCTGGCCTGGAATTACTATTCCAACTACGACTGGACCAAATTTTCTCGGGGCCTTGAACTCCGGAATCTGCCTGAATTGGTATCTACCTGTCTTTCTGTCAAGCTGCCTCACAGTGTACCTGCCGCTGTTCCTTTAGATCTGCCAAGCTCCTTATACAACTCACATTGCTTCCTTATATTTTTGCCTGGTTGAGAAGTGATATATTTTCAAACTCGGGAGTTTTTTTTTTTTTTTTCCAGAGCCTTAAGGGTCGTTGTGAAGTTTCCCAACATTTATTATTTTGCTAAAGACATAGACACTCTCTTGACTCCTGGACTCATGCTGTTTCTAATTATCATGGAGACATTAATGTTAGCAGGGAGAACATTCCTCAGAGGAACCTGAAAACGTGGACATTATTATACAAACAAGCATTACGTCCACAGAGTCATCAACACTCCTGGAGGCCCACGCCCTGCTGACTGTGTTCCAGGGACAGGAAACCCTGCCATCTTGTCTCTTACATAACATGCTGCATTGTGCGAAGAGTTTGTGGTGGGCTCTACACCTCAGTAGGTGGAGCTACTGCAGCTTCGGGGACAGACCATGTGTGTTATTCTGTGAATACTTCCTCACAGCCCTTCTCTCTCCAGTTGTTACTGAAGCATCATCATTGTTGCCATAGTAGCAACATGACCTGTGAGTCCCCGGCTACAGGTGGCAGACATGAAGAAAGCCCTTGTACCATACAGAACAGTGGGCAAAGGGATGCTGTGAGTCACTGGCATGGAGAGGAGAAGCCAGGATACCAGCTCCACCAGCCCTGATCCCCAAATATAGCTCTCTCCACCATTTCAGGTAAGGTAAGGCAAGAACTCAAGCAGCTAGTCACAGGCACCCGCAGTTAAGGAAAGAGACAGGACAAAGGCCTCTTTGCTCACCTGCTTTTTTGTATTCAGCTAAGTTTCATCAATACTGCCCAGGTTCCAGGCCATGGAATAGCACCATTCACCCTGAAAGTGGATCTTCCCACCTCAACTAACAATCGGAAAAACTCCCTCGCACAAGCTGCAAACTAACTTGATCTAAGTCATTCCTCAAAGGAGGTTCTTTTCTTAGCTTTCTCTCCATTGTGGGAAGTTGTCAGACTCTGTCCAACCACAGTTTTTTATTCTGGTGTTTGTTTGGGGGACTGGCTTTGTTGGAACGAAGTCTCAAGTACTCTAGGCTGGCCTTGACCTTGGAATCCTCCTGCCTCCACCTCTCTAGGGTTGGGATTCCACCCACACTCAGTACTACTTGTCCTGTTGATGGCAGAGGGTGGACTCGGAGCAAATTTTGGCTTCTGATGAAGGTGGTAAGTTATTGCAAGTGCTCAGAGAAGGATCCAGGTGTCCCATTGTGAATCCCGACTCTCACACCCCTTCCTGTTTGGAGTGACCACTTCTTGAGTGACCAGTCCCTTGATGTGTACAGTGGACACATGTTCCCATTAGCACTGTGAGGAGTGCATCCACAGGCTTCCTTATGAGGCCCAGGTTCAGCCCCGGCAAACTTTCATGGGTGCTGTTATTCTGAAATCTGGGAGTAAGTGCCAGGAACAGAAAGAATGAACTATTTTGTTTTAAAAAATGCTCTTTGGGTTTGAGACTATCTGCATACAGCCCACACGCCAGTATAAAGGGGATGGACGCTGGTGCTCGGCAAGCCATCCTATGTGTCACCTGTTCTCTATGTCACCTGTTCCCATCCTCCATGCCCTAGACTTCTAGATGTCACTATTTTGTCCACAGCTGTCCTCTTACAGTTCGTCCCACCCCAAACCCCTCGGTGGCTCTCCAGGCCAGGCACACAGCAGGGCCCAGGGAAGCTTGAGCAACTGAGCATGAAATCACAGAGCAAGTGCCCCTGGCAGGAATTTCCGGCCGCAGTAAACACGGCCCCTTGTCCTCTGACCCCTCAGGAATGCTCTTGGCACCCAGTCCCAAGTCAGGCCCTAAAAGTGAATACTGTTAATTACACAGCAGAACAACACAGTCCAGATTTGACCCAGGGCAGCTGACTGCCTGGTCTGCCATGTGGCTCCAAGATTGGTCAAGGGAAGAGACCCCAGCTCAAGTGACAGTGAGTGACTGGCTCTTTAGGGTTCCAGGGGTGCAATCCCTGTCACGGATTGATTTGCATTGTCACTAAAAGGGGTTCTCTCCTCACATATGTACAAGGAAGCTTCTACTCCTTGCCAACACTCCAACCAACAAACCAGGCACACAAAGAGATGGAAAGATTAGGGACATGGCTCTGTTGCCTAAATGGCTGCCTGAGGATCTAAAATCAGACCCATAGGGACCTCTGCAGAGCTGCTGGTCCAAGCCCTGAGGCAGTCACACTCAGCCCAATCCCCTCTGCCCCTGATTCACTGTAGATGGAGATGCTAACTTCTCCTTATCAAGTGAGGACTAACAACTGGGCTTTTACTAAAAACACTGATGCATACACACGAGCACACTTGTGTACGTGTGTGTGTGTGTGTGTGTGTGTGTGTGTGTGCGTGTGTGTGTGTGTGTGTGTGTGTGTACTAGTTTGTGTGCAAGTGTCAAGTTAGTCCTGAAGGCTTCAGCTGGAGGCAGCTAATGTGCCTCAAACAAACCCAGGTGATCTGCAGAACTGAGCTATCTTTCCAGCCTGTGAGAGGTCGTGGGGATAGGGAGTGGGGAAAGGGTTAATACCTTTCACTTTGCTCACATGTAGAATTTAGATAATGGCTCATTGCTGATAAAATGTTCCGTCCCTAGTTAACCATTATAGAGGTGTATCTCCTGTTCGCAGCAGCCCATGGGTCCGTAATGACCATCCCCACATTATTATCAGAGGTAGAGGGATGGGCCAGGATCACACAGTCAGAGCCAGGATTCCAGTCTCCAACTGTAAGCTATCCCATCACAGAGCCTGGGACATTTTCCATACTTGAAGGGCCAGGTGTAGAGTGCCACACATGACTCAAAGAGATGAGACTGAAGCACGCAAGAGGATATAGCTTGAGGGGCAGCTGCAGTTTGTAATCTGATAAGCTCCTCAGTAAGGGATAGATTCCAAGGTTTAGGACTCCCACAGGCCTGAACTAACCATCCTCAGACTAGATTAATATTAGCACTTGCTGTGCCAATACCAGGAGCACCCTAAGCATCTGTTACATCTGGGTTCACCAGTAGCGGGTAAACATGTCTCTTTACTCTTCCCAAAGACATGAAATACTGTCACCAAAGCCACTAAGTGGAGGAAATGTGCTGAGACTGTATGACCTTGGCCATTTTTGTTTCTTTCTCTCACATCTGTGTCTAGTCACCCATCAGCCTGGACTGCCATTTCAATTTTCAAAATACCAAATACCAGATATGTTCCTGCCAACAATACCCCACCATGCCCCCTCATCAGGATCTTCCTGCAGTTCACTCTGGGGGCCTTTGCTTTAGTTAGGAAAGACGTCCTTGAACAGTAGTCACATCAGCCAAGAGAGTCTTTTAGAAACAGTGCGCAGTTCCTCCGAACCTCTCCTCTGCTGGCTCAGTTCAGTTTAGAATAATTTATCAAGTCGCACTGCTAAACCCTGCCTGTATAGACTGTATCCCCAAGATTTATGTGCTGAAACCTTAAGCCTACCTCAGAACATGATTGCCTTTGGAGAGAGGATCAGAGGAAAATGAGAGTGGCCCTAGTCTATTCTGAATGATATCTTAGCAAGAGAAAAACCAAAATACTGATGGGTACAGAGGAGGACATAGGGACAGAAAGGCTACTGGTGAGCCAGAGGCCTCAGAAGAAACCAGATCTGCCTGCACTTCAGGAAAGGTACAGTTCTCTTGCTTAAGGCCCATATCTATGGCACAGTGATCTCTTCCAACAGTTTTGCTGTATGTAGCTTTGCTTACTCAGAGTCACTGTGTTTTAAAGACATTAAATAGAAGATTCTGGAAGCAAACAATTAGTAGGTGTTCAATGCTGCCCTGTGCTGTATAGTGTGATGAAATCTGTACTTGCTCACTGGCCTGTCCCACCTGGGATATCATCTGCTCTGTCTAGTACATCCAAACTCCACACACGGATGTCATTAATCATTTACCGAATGTCCTAACACCCATTAGTTGCCTGCTGACTATATCCACAGGCATTAGTCACTCAGTGTATACAGTAGCCCCCATTACTTAGTGATCACCTCTGTTATCAGGTGGAGTGCTGATTCCTGACAGTGATTGTGTGACAGCCGCCTTCCTTGTGTTAACAATGGCCGCTACAAAGTGCAAATGTGGTGAAACTGGCCGCTGTATTAGCTGATTGTCCCAATTGTTCTATTATTTCTTGTCATCAGTCTCCTATTGTGTCTAATTTATTGATTGGTAAACATGTATGTTGTGGTAGTTTGAAAAGAAATAGCCCCCACGTGCTCGTATATTTGAATGTTTGGTCATTAGGGAGTGGCGCAACTTAGATTATGAGGTGTTGCCTTGCTGGAGAAAGTGTGTTAACAAGGGTAGGCTTTGGGGTTTCAAGTGTTCAAGCCAGACCCGATATCTTTCTCTTCCTGTTGCCTGTAGACCCAGATGTATAACTCTTGGCCACTTCTCATCTGTCTGCATGCCACCAAACTTCTGCAACACAGATAATGGACTAAGCCTCTGACAATAAAAACAAGCCCCAATGAAATACTTGCCTTTCTAAGACTTGTCATGGTCATAGTTTCTCTTTGCAGCAATAGAACACTAAGGCATAAGAATAGAAGAAAATAGTGTTACTGGGGCCGCAAGTTCACACTTAGATGGAATCCTTGTGAATGGACTACCAGACTTACTCACGGCAGCCATACCAGCCGTGTTTCTCACTGTAGTCTCCACTGAGGTCACTGTAGTCTCCTTTAGGTTCCTAGTAGTGACTGGGAACGCTCCTGCCTTGGGGCCTTTGCACAGAGTAAACTTTCCTACACTTCCCCTCAAATAATCACAGAAACATGAATCTGGACACAGGGTATATGCTACATCAAGAGATGAAGTCCATTTCTTATTTTATTCCTTGGATTGCAAAGAAACTTACAGACACTCCTGCCACAAAGACATGGCGGCAGGGCATCATGATGGTGTCATCCCGATACAAAGAGACAAGGGACAGGCTCTTTCTTGCCTTCTGATGAGGACACGGTGGATAATATCATCTTCAAATAGGAATCTAGTCTTGAACCAGCTACATGTTGCAGCAGAAGTTCCAAGGGTGCGCTGTGAAGGCCACTCCTCTTGGTGGGACAGCTGTATCAGGGCTGGTTGGCAGGGAAGAGGAGGCTGTGACCAGGCGTGAGGCTCTAGCTTTCTACACTTCCTTGACTTAGGTGACACAGTCTTGCTAAGTGTGGACCCCCATCTCTGCTCGCTCAGTATCTCCATCTCTAAAAGAGTGAGCCTACCTACAAGTACTTCTGTCCTGGATTTGTAAGGTCCCTGCATTATTTCTTGGGGACCCTTGCTGCAGGAAGAGAGTGGAAAAGATTTGACTGAAGCTCAGTCCTGGACTGGACAGTGGAGGAAGCTTAGAGCAGCAAAAACCTTGCTCAGCATTTTCTGGAATGCCCAAGGTCACTGTTGGGCCTTGGGCTCTGGCAAGTACAGACCTCCCTGATCCCTCCCTGGTTAAACATTCTCTTGCTGTGGCCCCATCTGCTGAGGAGTTTCACCAGAGCTCAGTGCACCCACCCAGCTGCAGGTACCACATGTCCCCAGAGCCTCAGCAGTACTTTTGCTATTTGGTTTGTATTTAACTAGAAGAGAAAGATAGAAAATCAGTGCACTGACCCCGTCCCTACCTCCCACCTCTACTGCCAATGGCCAGATGGCCTTGTCTGCAAGAATTCCCTGGGCCCATTAGGCCAGCCTCACAAGGAAGAATAGCTTGTTCCCAATTTCTCCCACACCATCACAAGTTCTTTAACCTCTTTGGGAACTAAGAACAGCTTAGTGAATCCATATCTCAGCCCCATCAAGGTTCCCCTATGACATCCACATACTGCAGTGCCCTACTTGGACAGTCTGACAATAGTAATGAAGCCGGATGATGTGGCTTGGCTCCTGTGTGGGTGTTGGGTTTGATCCCATGCTCAGGTGTTAGGTTTCAAACTCAGGGCTTCACGCACGCTGGCCAAGTGTACTGAGCCACACTGCCATTTCCTTGTTAAAGAGTATTGCACCACTTTTCTCTACATGACTCCCATTTGTAAAAGTGGGCTCAGCAGAGGCTCTGGCAACCTTGGAAGACAATGCTGCAGTTACCTGCACCCCTTTGTCACAAACAAGAGCCTCAGGAAAGCTCAGCATTCCTAGCCCAGTGTAGTGGCACTTGTCTGTAACCGCAGAACTCTGAGGCAGGAGAGCTGCAAATTCCAGATTAATCTGAGCTATACAGGAGACCCTGGTAGGGAGAGAACACAAGAACAAACACCAGCATTGCTATAAATAGTCCACTGTGCACCCCTCTGCCTGTTCCCTTTTCTCCCTGCCTGCACTAGTAAGGTCCTGGCTTTTTGTCCTCCAAGTCACTCTGGAAATCATACATAGGGTGGTAGTCAGCACCATATCTTCAGGTGTGTGATGGTGATCACCTCAGCATAGGGACTGAGACCCATGTATCTTCCAACCTCCAGGTCAATAATCACTGGATCAGAACCAATCTCTTGACTGAAAGAATAACTGGGTGAACGGATAAATGAACTCGCCATGACCTTGCCTGCCTCATTTCTACTGATCAATAATGGTCTATGCCCCAGTTTCTAAGTCATGCCCTAGACATCGACCAGGGCTTTAAATGTATGAGCATAGTCAATGGAACAGATGACCTTGCAGGACAACACAGAGGTCAGAGAGGTTGTGCAAGCTGGGCCCTGTCATACAGGACACTTTACAGAGCGTAGGGAGCTTTTATTCTACCCAGACTCGGCAAGACTGCTCAGTGGGTAAAGTGCTTGCTATATAAGAATAAGGAGCTAAGTTTCTATCTCAGACCCATGGAAAGGTGAAGTGAAACCAGGGGTGCCTGTAACCTTAGTGCTATGGTAGACAGGCAGAGTTCAGTTAAATGGATGGGCTCCGGGTTCAGCAAGAGACCCTGTCTCACAATACAAGGTAGAAGATGACTGAGACAGACAACCAGCATCAGCTGACCTCTGACCTCCACACACACACACTCAGAGCTGTTTGCATAGACACAGGGATCTAACCCAATGCCATATTGTTTGTTTGGACCACAAGGCTAGTATCGCAGACTTCCACATGGCAAAGTAGTCTCTCGTAACTCTGAAGGTTGGAAGTCCAAGATCAAAGGCATCAGGGCTAAGTTCTCATTCCTTGATTTGCAGATAGGATCTCCTCTGGTAATTTTCCTGTAGCCCTCTCTCTGCATCTTTGTCTTGACCTCTGTTTCTCCTTAGGACATCATTTACTATGAGACTGGCATGTGTTGGATGATACCATTTTAACAGTGAAGACCTATCTCCCATTCAGAGGCTTCAGGGGTTAGGCCATATGGATTTTGATGGAGAAGGCAAGTCACCCATGACAACTCTATCATTGAGTCTAACTCCATACCATTTAATTTACCTATATATCAAGAAACCTCCTGCACTGTTAAGGCATGAATGACCACAGAATAGTCATTCAGAATCTGGAACAACATCTACCAACATCCTATGAATAACAAAGAGAATCCACAAGCTCTAAGAACATGAATCTTTTAATGACTTCAGCACTCAATCCCTTCCCTTTAACCTCTGATGTGGGTCTAATGACCAAGCACCCATGTTAATTTCTCCTAGTTACCAGGCCCTTGATATGGCCAGCACAGATCACGTCTCACTCCTCAGAGGTGGCTTCCAAAGTGTCAGGCAGTCAATGCCCCACTCCACCTTTAACAGTCTCAGAGGGAAAGACTGTCAGAGGAACCTGAAGAACCATCTTTCTTCCCAGGGAAGTCACTTATGCTGATTACCCCACCTTTGTAGGCCTGGGTGGAACATAGGTGGGATTCCAGTTTCCTGACACTTGAATGCTAGATGGGGTCATCTGAGTTGCTAGGCTCAATGTGATGTAAACAAAAATGTCACCTATTTTTGTTTGTTTGTTTGCTCTTTTTTTCATAGTAGAAGTTTTAACAAAGAGTGCTCAGTGTATAGTGCCTTCTCCTTTCGTTGTGGCAGTGGTGACACAATGGAACCTCCACCACCTTGGTTCATAGAGTAATCTCCATCTGCCACCATGCCCACTCCTGCCACCAACTTCTTTTTCTAAGCAATCACGTTGTGAGGGTTGTGAGGCGGCCCCTTTATATGAAGACACTCCCTCATCTGCTCATCACCCTCTTCCCAGATGTTTATGATCCTTAGATGGGCTACAGTGACGTTGGCATAGGCCCAAGTTCAAGTGCTTGGAGCATTAATATGGACTGACTTAACTGAACAAAGCTGGAGAAAAGAGTACCCCAAAGTCAACTTTCACTCATCTGTCTCCTGCACTGGTGGCCTGGAGAGGAAAGCTCATGATATGCCCAGTGAGGTAATGGCAGACTAATCTGCATAGCTTTGCTGAACTTACATCTCAGCCCTCGGGTTCAGCTTGTCTTCCATTCACTATCTGGCCCATGTGGAGCCTGACATCACATCTGCCTCTTGGGAGCATGAGACCTGCATGTTCCTGCTGCAGCTTGTCCCAGTGAGCTCCAGGCCTCGTCTCTCCTGAGAACGCCATGTGACATCAAGAAGGCTACAGACAGGACTGTTGACTGTGGCTTTCCTGCTTGCCACAGGTCTACTCTCCACAACAGGTCCCAACATCCATGCTATAGACAAAGAAACTCCTGATCATTAGGAATGCCATCTAAGCAAATAAGGAAAGGGTGAGTGTGGGTTGGGTGTAGGCTGGGGTGAAGTGGGATGGTGTGGGGACTGGGGAGTGATGTGTGGCAGATGGGCTGGGCTGTGGGTAAGTGGGGTGGAAGGCATAGGCCCAAAGCTATCAGTCAGATTTCTTATAAACAAAATGATTTGGTTAGGAAGCTGTGGCAGCCGAACGTTGGAATCAGAGGAAACTTAGATTTGATTTTAACTTGGTGTCATTTGATCCACATTGAGGCTGACCACCTCTGTCCTCTACTACTTAGTCTTATGGACTTCAACATGAGTGTACTTTTGTGCTTGCCTGCCTGCCTCTCTCCCTGTCTGTCTGCCTGCCTTACTTCCTCCTTCTTTTCTTCTGTCTCTCTCTCTCCTCTTCCTGTCTCCTTCTCTTTGTCTTTTTATTTTGGTCTTATGCAGCTCTGCCTTGAATTTCCTGTGCAGACTAGGATGACTTTGGTCCTGATGCTCTTGCCTCCCACTCCCAAGTGCTGGGGCTACAACCCATGTCACTATGTTCCTCCTGCAGTACCAGAGCCTGAGTCCAGGGCTTCATGCATGCTACGTAAACACTTCACCTACTGAGCTACATCCTCAGCCCAAATAAGTATGTGTTAAATTTTCAAAGACACAGAACATATAAAGATATTTTCCCTTGTTTTAAAAATGTTCCTTATTGTTTGGCTGATATACCAGTAATTTACTTACAAGATATGTAACAACAAGAAATTAGTCACAATGTACTCACACACAAAGTCACTTTCTAATGGTGTTTTTACTTTCTGTGTTTATAGATTTATAGTCCAGTTCCACAGAGCAAACACAATACTCTGTGCTCAGCATGCTATTTCCTCTTCCGGACACAGCAGAACGGCGCTGCCTACTTCCAATAGTCATGCTGAGGTCACAGGAGCATGGCCAGCACACATGCCTCTACGTGCCACTTCTCAGCCTGAGTGAAAAAGGCCCTGGAAATTTCTCTTTCTCCCTCCCTACCCCCCTCTCTTTTTCTCTTTCTCTCTCCTTCCATCTCTTTCCTTTTAAGACCTTGACGACCACATGAGATTACATCAAAATTTGCAGAGACTGGAGGAATCTGGTGTGTCTTCCCAGAAGAGAGTCATCCTGGGTTGTTTGTTGTCTGACCTGTGTCACAAGAAGCAGACGTACAATGTGTCGAGACCCCAAGAGTTCAGAGTATATTGCTGCTGTGTAGTGTAGGATGACCTTGGTTCTGTTCCTCTTACCTTCATATTCTGAGTGCTGGGATCACAAGCATGCACCACTAAGCCTCATTTATGCTGTGCTGAGGGTGGGCCCAGGGCTTAGTACATACTGGGCAAGCTGCTGTGATGCTTACTCCTAACTGTCAACTTGACACCAACTAGAATCATCTGGTAAGAAATGTGACAGTCCAAATATCTGCCTACTCATTTATCCACAAGTGCACTAAGGATTTGGTGCTGAGCAATGGTCTCCTGTGGCCTAGCCCCTGCCTTTGAAGTGTCTTTATTGTCTTTGGAAGCAATAAGCACAACACATTCATCATTAAATAAATACGACCCACATGATGTAGATGAACTCATGACTCCCCATTGCTGTCATCCAAAAGAGAGCCACAGGGTCCAAAGGTGAACGAAATAACAGTGGCTGACAGGATGGAAGCTGGCTGGCCCTGGTAGTAATCATAATGTGTATCACTGTTGGCTTTAATTGGAGCTTAGATATAAATTCTCTCTGTCTCTGTGTATGTGTATTATATAATTTTGTTTTGTTTTTGTTTCTTGAGGGAATATTTCTCCGTGTAGCCCTGACTGTCCTGGAACTTATTCTATAGATTAGCATAGCCTCGGACTCAGAGATCTGCCGGCCTTTCTATATCTGCTGGGCACCATCACCACCCAGATGTGTGGGTGTGCCGATCTCTCTCTCTCTCTCTCTCTCTCTCTCTCTCTCTCTCCATTTCTCTCTCCCTCTCTCTTCCTCTGACCAGACTTGAGCACACACGCGCACACACACACACAGACACACACAGAGACACACACAGACACACACACAGACACACACACACACACACACACACACATACACACACACGACCTCAAAGACCCACCTCCACAGTGACAAACTTCCTCTAACAAGGCCACACCCCCTCTAATAAGGCCACACCTCCTAATAGTGCCACTTCTCATGGGCTACATATATTCAAGTCACCAAAGGATCACAGTCAATAAAGCATCTGTGACTGCTCCTGGATTCCTACAGATAAGTCCTAGTGTAATTCAGTTTCTTTCTTGGAACAACCAGCTTCCAGGTATGGGCTTGAGACAAAGAATTCATACCTATAAGATTTATTACAAGGCATGGCTCCAGCAGTCCTGGAATTCAGGAAATGCAGGCATCCATCCTTGCTAATCAGGGAGGGGATCAGGGGAGCCAAAGGTGTAAGTTATAGACTTTAGGCAATCAAGAGATGGATGGCACAAGGCTCAGTTCAGGGGCAAGAGGAAAGGAAAGAAAGTGCTAGCTTCCTTCTTCCTCCACCTTTCCTCAGAGGACTGGAGGGTGTCCAGCCTCCCTGAAAAGGCTATTAGCTATATGGTCCATAGGTGCAAGTGTGAATCTCATTCATATTCACCCTTTCATACATCATAGGGTGGTAGATTCCCGAATCCTTCATGCATACAAGTCAACTCATGAAATGCAGCCTTTAAAAAGACTCTTCTGCATGAAAGAATTTTAAATTTCTCATTAGATTTGACTTTAACAAATTTCTTAAGACTTTTGAAGGTAGATGGACCAGAGTTTATCTTTCATTAGTTAGTTTTGCCCATGAATGCTTCGTTTGTGGGGGAAACTGACAGTGAGCATCATTGAATGGGCTGGTAGGGACACCAGAACCTTTTCTTAAGCTGTCTTGGTTTCTGGACCCAGTCTGAAATTATTCTCCCAGTGGCTGTGGTCTCAGCACTCCCTGTCCTGATGCTTTCTGTTCCTATAGCCTGGATGGATCTCCAAACATGCTCCTCTCACATTGACAGATGAAGAGAAAAAGTTCCAGAGAAACAGTGTCAATGAGAAGAGGATTAAGGCACAGCTTTCATATCTTAGCCTGTTGTCTTTTATTCTGAAAGATTAAGCCCAACCAGGATGGAGGTATATAGAAGCTTCTTTAGCCCTAGATCCTTTAGAGCAGTGGTTATCAACCTTCTTAATGCTGCAAGTCTTTAATATAGTTACTCATGCTGTGGTAACCCGAACCATAAAATTATTTTGGTTGGTACTTCGTAACTATAATTTTGCTACTGTTATGTATCATAATATAAATATTTATATTACCCCTGGTATTAGGTGACCACTGTAAAAGGGTCATTCAAGCCCTAAAAAGGCTGCGATCCACAGGTTAAGAAACAGTGCTTTAGAAGGGATCCAGCTAAAAGGTGTTATCATCAAGAAATCAAAGAACAAATGTTGGCAAGGTTGAGGGTGGCCCTTACACATTGTTGGCATGCGTATAAATTAGTTTATTCACTATGGAAACTGAAAAAATACTGTATGACTCAGTTCTATCACTCTTAAAGTACGTACCCAGAGGACTCTAAGTCAATACACCAAAAGATGCATGACCACCCACCAATGCTTGTTCCTGAATCATTTACTATAGCCCAGAGAGAGAACCAGCCTAGATGACCACCAATAGATGAGAGGCTGGAGAGAATCCTGTATGTCTTCCAATGGAGTTTTATTTTGCCACGAACAAAGGTAAAATCTTGACACTTGCAAGAAAATGAGGGAAACTATGAATCATTGCATTAAGAACGATAAATGAGAGGGCTATAGCAATGGCTCAGCAGTTAAGAGCACTGAATGCTCTTCCATAGGTTCTGAGTCCAGTTCTCAGCATCCACATGGTGGCTCACAACCATCTGTAATGGGACCAGCTGAAGGAGAAAAGGGAGCTACGGGAGAGAACCCAAAGTATTCGATATACACATATGCAAATGTTATCAAAAAGCCTGCTCATTTTGTACAAGAAATATACACCAAACAAAGCCAAGAAGTATGTATGTTGCCTATTAGGGCAGATGAAAGGTCAGGGAGACAATTGGGTAGAGTGACTTCTCTGTTTACCTGCCTGAAACTCCACCCAATTCTCCAAAAGGCAAGCTTCCTCTACTGGTGTGTCTATTTCCTGGAGAAAACCTAACACAAGTAACTCCATGTCCCTTATAGCAACCAAAATTGTAGAGTATGATCTTATGCTTATAGTCTTAAGATGACAAGCATGCTTAAGCATGCTCAAGCTTTCACATGTAAACTGAAATAGAAGCCAAAAGATTTGCAATGCACACATATTTGAGTCTGTGGATCCTTCATTATGCCATGCTGGAAGATGAGTTAGAAGTCAGGTTACTAACACCCAAATCAGAACTGCCCTAAATTCATTATAAACACATGGACCTGAGTGTGCTTGCATGACTCAGCTCTTGAATGGCATTCTCCTGAGTCATGTGGCCTTTCAGAACAGTGGAGTACATGCTTCGCTCCAACTCTAGTGTTTGCTTCCTGGAAATCCCAGGCACTCTTGCTTAGTAACATGATGTTATGACTTGTGGGTCCCCCAAAGTTTATGTGCTGGAATCCTATGGTCAATGCATCAGTGTTGGCCAGTGGGAAGTTTAATGTGATCAACATCATGAAGGCTCTAACCTCAGGAATATGTTGACGTCATTGTCACGAGTGAGTGACTCATTGCTTTGATCATGTGGTGTCCTCCAACATGCTCCCTCAACCAGTTCTTGACTTTAATTTCTAGAAGGGTGAGGCGTGTATTTTGAGATATCTACTATGAGATGTGCTTTCTTTATAATTTATCCAGCCTGAGATAGATATTCTGTTATCACCCCACAAGGCACAGAACCACAGGCAAACATCCCTTCTGTGTTTCTTTAAATTAGGTCTTCAGCTCAGAGCACCAGAAAACTTGATTTTCTCATATGAACATAGATGGCAAATGTTTGACAGTATGACAGGTACATTGTTGAATAGTAAGTGAAGGATGTAGACCAGGATAGGGTGCACGTCTGAGTGACACATGTTTTTTTTCTTTTATGTAACTCACAGCAGAGCATGGCATGCACAGATAGACTGGAAATAAACAGTAAGCATAAATGTAACTCCTAACACCGTATAGTTACCATGTGTGGGGCACTCTCCTGTGTTTCTCATATGCTACTACTCAGTGATTCCCCACAAGGACTTTGTGGAGGGTGGTATGATTCCCATTTCACCGAAGAGGAAGCTGAGGTGTGATGCAATTGCAGGATGTTGTTGAGCTCATGCAGACAGAAGATGTTCACCTCACTCTACCAGATGCTTCAATGTCCACTCTCTGCAGGGCTGTGCTTGGAACTGGACACCGCGAGTATCTACTATCTTCAGGGTTCTTCGTGGCACAAGGCGTACAGAAATCATTCGTGAGCAGAGTTCACAGTGGCTGGAGCTCATGTTTATAGAATATTCATTATGCACCAGATTCTGAACTGGATACCAGAGCAAATGACACTTCATTTTAGTTCTGTCTGCTTCCTTCTGTGTGTACTGCCCAGTAGTACACCCTTGGGGATGGGGGATCATCTACCGAGTCCCATCTTAGCCCCTTCAACCTAGGCTGCTGTTTCTTATCACTATGCTCTGACTCTACCATTGTCTCACTTTCTCTCACCAAGACCTTCTTGAGAGCCATCTTTTTCTGTTGAGATCATATCCAGATCAATACTGGATACTTCTACTCATCAGACCTCCATTTGGTGGTCTTTCAGCATTTCAGGTAACACTTCTGGGGCTCCTGCCACCCCTTCTCACTCTCTTCCCTTTTAACATGTAGGGGCATCCAATGTCAATTTGCTTATGACGTCATCATCTGTTTCTTGGATAAGTTTCGTGACATGCTCTGCATTGCCAACATGGGTCTTTTAGTAGCTGGTATTCAATGTGAATGATGACCAGATAACCAAACAATGAATGTGTCCCCTGTCCCAAGCTTGGAGGACATGCTTTGCCGCCCTTTTTTTTGAGCAGGAGAAGGTATGTATCTGTCTGTTCTTGCCACCTTTGCGGAGACCCTGAGTGGCTCAGTTTCTTAGGGTGGTGCACTCACCCTGCGGCTTCCAGCCCATCGGAATAGTGGAATACAGCTCTCCTAAAAGTAAGGTCAGAGCACTCAGGTACTGGACAGCTCTGCAGCCAGGATGAGAATTTAGTAGATTATTCCTAAAACCTGACTCTGCACAGAAGTATGAAGTCAGCCTGAGGTAACACTGCTGGTTCCCTCAACAATGGTACTGAACCCTAGGTCTCTTGGAAGGTGGGAGAGTCTGTGACACTCAGCTTTTCAGAAGGATACTGGACAACAAAATACTCTGCTGAGTCCCTGCTGTCTCCTAGTGCCAAGGCCTGGCATAATGGCAGCTCTTATTTCTCTACTCAAGACTCTGGGTTTGCCCTACCCTGGCCAGAGAGAATGGAGAGATGGTGTGGACAGACAACTGAGCGTTCATATCACATGTCAGTTGTGACACTTCTAGAGATGTTCAGGCCACCCACAGCTAGTTTAAGTTGAGCTGTTGCGTAATGGAGTGCCTCAAGGTATATGTTCCTCATGATTTCCTCCATTTGCTGGGCCGTTCAGCTCCAGTACTCAGGGTAGACTGTACCTTTCTGTCATCTTAAAGCTTCTGCAAACCTATGACTGATTATTTAAGCTCCAGGTTCCAGATATTCAAGTCCTGATGAATTCAGATCTAGGATCTACCTAAGGGATCTTTGTGAATTTTGCAGAAACTGGGGAGGCTGAGGGATATGAGATGTGGTGAGTGTCTCTCACTCTTCATGCACCCATCAATCAAAGCTCCTTTCTGCTTTCACCTTACCTCGTAAGACCACTCCCCACTTCTTCACTGTCTTCAGACTCTATGAGTGGCAGAGGGCTGTGACTATACCACTGCTCTAAACAGTTGTATGTTATTTTTAAACCAGGGCACAAATGTTTGCATACTTATTCATGCATGTGCAAAAATATTTACCAAGTGGTATCATAAGCCAGACTGTATTTCATGCACAAAAGATTTAGTAGTGACAAAATCTGACATGACCTGACTTCCTGGGTACCCAGACTTGCAGAGAAATCAAGCTACCCATAAGCCAGCAAGGACAGATGCATGATCCACCATTTATGAATGCTGTGGGCCATGATGAATAAATAAGCCAGAAGACTGTGAATCTACAATACACTATCCCAGGAAAAGAAACCATGAATTGAGGATGTATACCCAGCTAAACTGACCTTAATTAATCATAGGTTTAAATAGGCACAAACACTGTTATCATGAGTTAGTCCTTTGGGGAACTACTGGTAGATAACTTTATTTCATGTAATCAGCATATCAATGAGGAGCATGGGCACATGACTAACCATGGCATCAACTGACAAACTAGTGAAATGAGACCAAAGTCTGTAGTTGAACTGACAATGCTGGATATGAATGTGACAAGCAGAGGCTGGGGTGAGGAGTGTCGCAATTCTGCTGGTATCTTCTTTATCCAAAAGCTGAGAATCTAAGTGTCACTGTTTAGAGCTGACTGACCAAAGAGTGATTTCAGAATATTTAATTAAAGGTAGCGGCTTGAGGTAGATACTGAACTCAGATAGAAATCTGCAGTGAAAAGAGGAGGCACATGTGAGTTTCATTCTGATATCTGGGGGTGAAGAAAGAAGAGTGAAGTATAAATATGAAAGTGATTATTATGCTAAAGATACTAACTTTGCAATTTAGGTATGATGGTGCATGCCCATAATCCTAACACTCAAGACTTAGTGCCAGAGTGTCCAGGAATTCAAGGGCACACAGAATTACTTAGTAAATGTTGATGATATCTGGGACCTTTGCTCTAAAAGCAAAATAATAATAACAATAAATAATTTTTTATTCATATAAGAACTACATATACCTTCTTAAAACAGACCACACAGTACAATTTTTACTACTAAAATAGAACGTTGCATGTAATCATTTGACTAATCTTCACTAAGTGCTACTTTTTAATCTTGTCTGTTAAGAGAAAAATTCTCAGATTTACTTACAAAGAAAAATCTTAGCTCTGCAGTGTACTATACTAGATCTATCCAAACTAAAGCAAACTGAAAATATTAAAGAGGATAGCATAAAGACAGAGAGAGACAGAGAGAGAGAGACAGAGACAAACAGAGACAGACAGTGAGAGAGAGACAGAGACAGAGAGACAGGGAGAGGCAGAGAGAGACAGAGAGAGAAACGATGACTGAAATGTTGCTGTGTGGTAAAAGATTGTTGAATGGGACAAAGTTGGAAAGAAATGAAACAGTCATGAATATTGTATAAGCAGAATAGTACTGTTATTAAACTGAAACTTATTAACTAAAAGAAGAAAGAAAAAAACTACATTTGTTATTCAGAGATTTTAATTCAGTTT
Organism: Micromys minutus; assembly: GCF_963924665.1. Lineage (NCBI taxonomy): Eukaryota > Metazoa > Chordata > Mammalia > Rodentia > Muridae > Micromys > Micromys minutus. Next base: position 9,864,419 of record NC_137962.1, on the reverse strand, counting down.
CATTGACCTAGTACCTGGTAAAAAATAATTAGAAAAAAATAAGCTAAAAAGGTTATTGAAAACCAATTTTTAGAATAGGTCTTAAATGCTGCATCTGAAAACAGAATTTTTTTTTTATTTTGTGGGTTTTGTTTTGTTTTTGGAATCTGCTGAAGTGGAATATACTGCACCAGAAATAAAACCTTAATGAATATGAAAATAATATAAGCCACTTTCTTACCACAGACTTTAGTGAAACTAGAAATTAATACTATGAACCAAGAGCTGGGAACGTGGCTCTGTTGGTAGAGATGTAGCTTACCAAAAAGCCATGGGTCCACTTCTCCTGCACTGCCTAAATCTGCAATCTTAGCACTTGGAAAGTAAAGGCAGGAGGATCAGGAGTTCAAGCTCACCCTCAGCTACATAGTAAGCTTAAGTCAGCTTGGGATATCTGAAGAATCTATCTCAAAATATTAATGATAAGGTTGTTGGTGTTGTTGTTGATGATGATAAAAAACATCAAAACCAAAAGGAACTTTCAGTTGGTGCCTTGGTCTATTTTCTATTGCTGTAAGAGCATACTTGAGACTGGGTAAAAGAAAAAAGTTTTATTTTGGTTTATGGTTCTGAACGTGGAGAATGTGAATGTGCTAACATCCACTTGGCTTCTAGCGAGGGGAGTAGGCGCATGCATAGAAAGAAGAGGAAACAGGCCTCATTCCTATAACGGATAACCAGTCCTTTTAAGGAGGGCTTAGGCCACTCCCCCCACTAGAACAGGCCTTTCACCATCACCACATAGAGGAATTAAGTTTCAACACGACTTTTCTGGAAAAAATCCATATCTAAACCATGGAACACAGAAACTCTACAAGGCCATGTGTTTGAAACAACTCTGTGTAAAAGGCAAAGCTAAGTCCACACGGCAGAATATCCAGAGGAAAGACCATCAGAGCACATGGGTGAAGAGGCACGGTGCTCAGAGAATGGCCTCCCAGAGGAGAGGCACAGAAATTGAAGACAAGAAGTTAGGCATGGGGAAAAAATTTGGAGCAGTGGTTCTCGGTCTTTCTAATGCTGCAATTCCTAAACACGGCTCTGCATGTGGTGACCACAACCATAAAATTATTATCACTGTTACTTCATACCTTTGCTGCTATTGTGACTATTAATGTGAATATGTAGGACATCAGATATTTGACTTCTTGAAAGGGTTGTTTGACCCCAAAGGGGTTGAGATCCACAGGTTGAGAAACACTGAGTTAAAAAAAGAGCAGCTAAACATAAAACAACAACGAAGTAACCTGAGTAAAAGCAGACATCAGGTGAGGGAAACCCAAGTATACTCAGCACAATGAAAGAAATAACTGCAATCTATCTGCAAGAGAAAAGCAAGACGAGAAATCAAACAAATAGAACATAAGTTGTGGGGTCTTTTTTGTTCACTGATTTTTTTTTAAGAGTCAATGAAAAGAACTTTGATGGACGTTGTTCAACAATCAAATACATTTGACATGTGACTACCTTCAAGGAGTCCCTAGCATTGCCCCACATTCTAATTGAACTTGACCCACCCACTAAAATGAACATGAATCCAAGGAAATGGTGGGAGATGAAACGGTAACAAATTATTCTTAAGATGAAGCAAGTACAACCAGACTATAGGTGACAACTGGGAGGTGGGACTGAGTTTATTCAATAGGCAAAGCTTAAAAAAACAGACAGCAGAGGACACAGAATTTAGAAAAATGTGTAATTGACACACTTGCACTGTATTTTCAGCATTTTCAGTTGTCTGGAATATTTGAAGTCTGGTTTGCGGAACAAAAGGAGTTAAAAATATAGATAATCATATTACAGTCAGAGAAATTTTGATATTGACTAATTATCTGATGATAATAAATACAACACATTAGCTGTGGCTGTAGTTGCATTTGAAAGGAAGACTTGGCAAGGTGTGCGAGATGATGTCTCTAAGTTGGATGCTCAGAGACTGACACAGGGAGAGAATGAGTTCATGGCTAAAAAGACGTGTGTGTGTGTGTGTGTGTGTGTGTGTGCACGCGCGTGCGCACACACACACACACAGGAAGTAGAAGGGGTTGCATCCATATGTGTGTACAGGCCAGGCAACAACCTTGAATATCATGCCTCAAGTGTTATCCACCTTTTCTTGGGGACAGGGTTGCTCTGAAACTGGTTGAGTAGGCTAAGCCTCAGGGACTCACTTATTTCTGCCTTCATGGCTTTTGCTGTGGGTTCTGATGAACAAACTCAGTTCTTACGTTTGCAAGGTACGTACTTGACTGACTAAGCCACCTCCCCACCCAGAATACCTAAGTCTTAATGATTAATACTGAAGTGTCTACAGACAAAATAATGTAACATGTAAGGCTTGTTTTCAAAGTAATCAAGACTTGGGAAAGGTGGTTGGAAGTAGATTAAGAATAAAATTAACTGGGGTGGGGTATGGTTCAGTGGCACAGTACTTACCTAGCTTATGTAAGACTTTGGGTTTGATGGAGGTGGGGGATATAGAAACATAGGGCAGCAGGATAAGAGATGTGGCAGGGTGGAGAAGGGGGTCTCAAACTTTTGTGGCAGATACTCCAGAGTATATTTCAGTTTGCTGAGGCATGAAAAACGTTGGGGTCTCTCCTGTACTGGCAATTCCTTTGTGGTCCTTAGTGAGTGGTTGTATTCAAGCACCTCTTGGGTACAGGTTAGACCACTTCTCTTTTGCTCCCCAACACTTCCAGCAACTTTGAAGCCAATCCCTTTGTTCCATTTCCTCACAATGAAATCCCTAAGAGAATTTCTTTTTTACGGACTGATTGATCAAAGAGATATAGTTGATGGTAGCACCAGAGAATAGCGGCTATAAAATGAGAATGTGTCCAGGAATAAATTGTGTAGGAAAGAAAGTTTCTTATAAAGAAAATTGTAAAACATGACCAAAAGACACAATGGTAGACTCGAACCAATAACAACATGGAGCCTGACCTTGGCCAGGTAGACTCAGTTGCACAACAGCAGTAGTGAAGATTGTATTCCAAAATTTCAGTGTCGTCTCAGCAAGAACTGCAAGCTTCTGATTTTGTTTTAGAAGCAACTAGATGATTTTCATAATAAACTATAGGAAGGGCAGAGAAATACATGCTGGAAAACCCGAGATATTCTTCACTACAAAAAGCCAGGCACAGTGGCCCATATGTGCCAGGCTAGCACTTTAGAGGTGGGAGACAGGAGGGTCTGACACTCAGGTCATTCTTATCTACATAGTGAGTTTCATACCCCTAAACTCTAATAAAAGAGTAATGGCAGGTATTTAAGTGGATCATGAAATGTGGCGATCAATGTATTGCTAATTAAATTGTCATCACACTAATACAGAAATCATGCAACAGAACAAAATAGAAAATGCAAACAGAACTAAGCACATTCCTTAGTGCGAAAAATACAGGCGGCCTCTTAGACCATCAGGGAAAAGACAGAGGGACAGAAAATATACTGGGGAGTGGATGGAACGCTGGCTCAGTGGTTAAGAGCACTAGTTGACCTTGCAGAGGACCTGGATTTGATTCCCAACACCTGTATGGCAGCTTATAACCATTTGTCACTCCAGTTCCAAAGAATGTCACACACTCTTCTGGATTTCATAGGCATCAGGCACATGGCGCACAGACGTCCATGCAGCAAACACTCATAACATAACATGTAGTAAGTGAATCTTAGAAAAAAGATAACAAAGGAGGGATGGTAACAGGCTAGCTGTGTACAGTAGATAAAGCAAAGGAAACATGAAGAGTGAAGTCTATTTTCCATGGCATACATGAGACATGCTAACTTCATACAGCCAAAAGGATGGCTGTGATGAGGTCATGTGGTTGAAGGGTGGGCATATTCAAGAGGGAAAGGCCAGTTCTTAAAGCAGCAGGGCATTCTCTTCAGGTAGCACATTTCCAGTGACCTAAGGACATCCTGGGAGGCTCCATTCACATTGCTACAAAATGGGCTTTTGAGAGGAAACGTGTAAATCACCTCCCAACCCTAGTAGCTTCCAATCCAATACTCATAAAACATTTACTTGATAAATTTTACTATTAAAAACAATCCCTTAAAGTATTGCACAGCAAAACGAAATCCAGTAGCAAACCAAGAGCCATTAGCAAATCATAGACAAACAAGCTGGACAAAGTTTTCAGAATTCATATTTTACACTAGTATTTACGTTTCCCTGATATGCAAAGAGCTTGCGGTAATAAATAGGAAAAGAAGGAGTAACTCACAGGAAGAGTAGCTGAGGATATGCATTGAAAGTTTGCAAAGCAAAGCCAGGCATGGTAGCACAGAATGAAAAATCCTGGAACTTGGAGGGTCACTGTCAGAGGCTCAGAGGTTCAAGGCTAGCCTGAGCTACATAAAGAAGAAAGATGTAAAAATCAAATGAGTTTTAAAATATAAAAGGTATCTATAGCTTGATACAAGATATAAGATGACCGAATTAAAACAAGAGTGAGATGTCATTTTTCACCCAGAAGATTAATTAAAATACATCGACGGTGCATTTTCATGGTAAGGTTGGCTACATATTGGTCATGCGCTGGTGAAATGTAAATTGGATGAGCTCTTTGGAAAGCAAAGAGCTTTGGTCTGAATGCCTACTTCTAACCTGCTTTATGACCCAACAACCCATTCAAAACCAAGAAAGATGTCGGAAGAATGGCCCAATGGGTAAAAGCTTGGAGATCTAAAGTAACATTTTCAATGTCTGTATTAAGAAACCAGGCATGGCTGTGCCTGCCTAGAATCCCTGCAGATTCTGAGAGCTCCCTTACCGGCTACCCAAGCCAGAACAGCATGTTTCCAGTTCAGTGGGAGATCCTCTTTCAAGGCAGTTAGCCATAGAGGAAGACATCGGACAGCTGGCTCGGGCCTGCTCCCCAGCAGATATTACCACCAACTGCCAACCCAACAAAGACCACATTTCCAGGAAACCAAACAAAACAGATTGGACGGTCTTGACATTATTCAGGACCATTGGCACTGGCGACGTTGTGTGTGAATTCCCTTAGAACCCTCAGTCACCAGTGCACCTTGCCAACAGTATTGTTCGAAGAAAAAGGCTGGACACACATGTAATATCTGTCGAGAGGTGAAATTATTCTAGATCATTCATTCAGGGAAATATATTCAAATAGCCCAAAGACTGAAGCCATTTTCAGCATGAACTTGGAGAACTCTAGGGTGTTGTTTACAGAAAATAAGGGATGTGGGTCTGAGGAATCATTTGCTAACTTTCACCTAATAGAGGTGGGCAACCTGTATCTTGGTAAGTTTCATTTATTTGTAGAACACTCAGGTAAGGAATGTGCATAGCCCATGACAGTGGCTACTATGGTGGGGTATATGGAATTCAAATGGAGGGCAAAATTAATAATAATAAGACTAGTGATAATAAGATATTTGTGTGTATCTTCATTATAATTATTATTGTTATATTATTATCATTACTTTGAGATAAGTCCTCCCTCAGACTGACTAGCGCTTACTATACAGCCTAGGCTGGCCTAGACTTCTGATCCTCCTGTCTTAGCTTCCCACATGCTGGGATGTGGGACTTATACTGTTCCTTCTGCCCTCCCGTATACCGTTGTATATTGTCTGTTTGGCAAGCTATTAAAATATTCCCTATCCAGATGAATGTGGGAACGTGGGCAGCTTTTGTACATGGGGAGTGGGAAGAGTAACCAGCAGGAAGTCAGAGGGAAATCTGTGCTGACGGTGAGCCTGCTCAGGCCCTCAGGTTTTCCTTCTCCTTGTCTGAGGCCATTGGACAGATGCAGGTCCCAACACTCCTGCTCTATTGCTCTAATAAGCAACCTAGTGGCCAAGAAGCCTGAGTCAGCAGCAGCCCTGCCCCTGCCTGCAGAAATGGCTTTGCAAAGGTGAAGCCGTGATGAACGTGCTCCTGGCCTGGGATGACTGTCTGCCTCAAAACACAGGCTTCTCTAGCCTTAGAAGGAACCACCCACCCATCTGTGGTGAAAGCCAAAGCCTTGTCCCAGAGCCACAGCCAGGAATCCCAGGAGACTGCCTGACTAGCTCAGCAAGAGCAGAGAAAAAAAGGACATCCCATAGAGAGAACATGCACGCACCTAGCCTGAGCCCATGACTATTAGGCCCCCATTTCCCTTGGGAGCAATGCTAATTCCCCCAGAAGACTTCAAGATATCAAATCGTACTTTACAGGGAAAACTCCAAAATAACAACAGTGGTTTAAACTGTATGGAAATGAATTCTTTTCTGTGTTTCATATGTCAAGAGGAGCTTCCCATGGTATATATCATATCAAGGAACTGTATTCCCTCTCTGCTGTCTTCTGTTGTATTGATTTGCTATATAAAGTCACCTTGTGATCTATTACGGTTTTGAAGGCTCCAGCCATTGCATCTTATCTTCACCAGAATTAAGCAGGAAGTAGATTAACAGATGCATTCTTTGTCTTTAAGTATATTTCTTGGAAGCCTTCAGTCATTTCTGATTAATTAGTCAAAACATATTCCCTTGTAAGGGTACCAGGAAGCATGTTTATTTAAAATATGAGTGAGCTTAAAAGTCAAGTGTCTCCAAGGACAGAATGAATGAAGGTTGGTGACTTTTTCCTAAGTGATATGGAATCCCAAACAAGGGCTTATGCTAGTAATTAATCTGCTCATTTGTACTAATATATTCATTGTTCTTAAAACAAATTTACGTGAAAGGCTTATCTGTACTCTGAGTTCCCTGCATGGAATCCAGAGTGACCATCTTCTGTCCAATGAGCATTGGCTTTGTAGCTTTGGTGGTCCACTAAGATACGTAGTACTGGCCATCACAGCTTTGGGCCTTTGTTAGAGGCATGTTTTTGGGAAGGATGCTCAGCTAGACTCTATCAGGATGTCTCTGAGGCCTAAGGAAAGGAAGGAGGTTCCATCTGTTCTTCCTCTTAGAGATAACAGTCATTGACCATAGTTGTTCCTCAGCATCCCTGGAAAAGTAGACACCAGGTTTGGGTGGAAAGGAACCTTGTCTTTTAGGCATCCTGTCTGCTTTTCTGCTGCAAAAGAGAAGAGTAAGATTACGGACCTCTTTGATCATGGAAAAAGATACCAAGATACCAATTTGAGCATCAGAACACAGGAATTTGAGATGCTCAGACATGAGAGCTACTGGGGAAGTCTGAGCAGCACCACTATTCACAGAAACCTACGACTCCTGACAGCTTTTTTCCCCTGACTACTTACTGTCTTAGGGCTTCTATTGACGTAATGAAACATCAGGACCAAAATCAACTTGGGGAAAAAAGTGTTTATTGCATCTTACAACTAAAGTTTATAGTCCATTATCCAGGAAAGTTAGGGCAGGAACCTAAGGTAGATACTTGTAGTCATGAACTGATTCAGAGGCCACGGGGTATGCTGCTTACTGGCTATCTGTCCAGGGCTTCCTCAGCCTGCTTCCTTATAGTACTCAGGAGCACTAGTTAAGGACTAGGACTATCCACAGTGTGCTAGGACCTCCCACATTAAGCACCAAGCAAGAAAATACATCATAGGCTTTCCCACAGTACAATTTTGTGGAAGTAAATTTTATCAGTTGGGGTTTCTTTTTCCAAAACCAATTCTAGCTTGTATCCAGTTGACATAAAAACTTACCAGCAAAGGCACCTTTCTCCAGCTCCAGGGTCACAGATCCCTGTGACTCTATCATCCTCTGAAGGCACTCTCTGTGACAGGCAATGCATGGACTTTGGGGGCTCCAACATGGGGTGAAATCTGGGTTCTCCTCCTAGCTGTGATGTAAGCTAAAATGTGTCCCTTAAATCCTTGTGGTGAAGGTTAATTCCTAGGACCTCAGACTGTGACCATTGGAGTTATTTCAAAAGTAAATCCAGTTAAAATGAGGCTAATGGGGTGAACTAATCCAATATGATTGGGGTATATAAAGGTTGGCATTTAGATATTGTCGGGTACAGAGTAAAGACTGAAGGTGCAAGAAGAGAGGGCTATCCTTAAGTATTAGGAGGTACCAGCACTGCGGAAGCCTTAAACTTGCACTCTAGCCTTAAGAGCTGCAGGCAACACATTCTGAGAATTACACTACTACTGTAAATACGTAGTCACCATTGCCCTAGGGGCTGACAGGCAGCGTGACACTTTTCCCTGTATACAATCAGAATTGTAACAATATCACCCTTCTCAGACTGTTTTGAGACTTCAGGTATGGAAGTTTCTTGGTGCAGAATCAAGCCTCTGTAGGCTGTAGATGGACTTTTGGCTACTTTGTGGGTTCTTCTTTCTGCTACTCTTATTCTACTCTTTCAATTCATAATACTTGATAGTAGATAAAGAAAAAGATAGAGGGGAAAGAGGGTGACATTATCTCAGGCTACTTCCTGTTGATTAGGGGCATCTAGCTCCTTGGGGGCAAGTTTGACCCTAGCTGTCAGGATATCTAAGTCCTCCTCCTCCTCCTTCTTTCCCTTCCTCTTCCTCTTCCTCTTCTTCTTCCTCTTCCTCTTCTTCCCCCCTTCTTGTTTCTTCTTTACATACAACTACTTAACAAACCTTAACAAGACAGTAACTAACCAGCAACACATGTATCAGGGCTCTAGCATTTATATATACTCTGAAAAGTCCCCAGAATTCCAAATGCCACACAGTCACAGAAACTATTTGCTGCTAGCAAACTTATGCTCCTGCTAGAGCATGAGGCAAAACATATTTTGCTGCTGCTATGGAATATCTGAAACAGCCCTAGATCACATGCCTGGGATTTAAACAAAAACATATTCTTATAATACTTCAGCATTTTCAAAGAAAGCAAGAATTCTCACTACAGAGGGAACACACTATAATTATGCCAACTGATAGCACCTAGGTTGGTATCCTGACCCACTCAAGACCTACCCTGAAGTTATTTTCTCTGGTATTCAGTAGGATAGAATACTTTGCTCATAGTAGTGGACCCCATTGGAGAACTGTCTTGCTTGACTGAGTGAAAGATGTATGAATAAAATCTGTTTCAGTGTTCAGTGGAGGAGACCAGTCTAAAATGTGTGCATAGCAGAGTAAGCTATGTGTCTATGTGTATTCATATATGTCTGAATGCCTGTGTGTGTGTGTGTGTTTGTATGCATGTCAGGTATATGGATGTGCATGTAAAGGACAGAGGACAACATCAGCTTTTGTTCTTCAGATACCATGCACTTGTTTGTTGAGACATTTGCATAGGGCTCCTCAAGTCTGTGAGTCCCAGGGATCTGCCTGTTTCCACCTTCTTAGTGCTGGAAACCATGCTCCTACAAGTACTTTACTGGCTGGGCTAGCTACCCAGGCCCTTGAACAACAACAAATGTTTAAAACCAGAACTAAACTGTTAGCTGATGCTTGTGTGGGAAATAACAGGTTTCTTTTGAGGGTGGGGGCAGGGATGCTAACAGTCACCCGCCCAGCAGGCAGCCAAACCAGCCACACCTGGCTTCAGGCCAGAGGTTATAGGCTTGTCAGGAGGCTGTGCAGACTGTGTGGGGAACGAGGCAGACGAGGGGGACGTGAGGGAGCACAAGGCAAGCCAGTGCATGGTACAGGCCCTGCCCAAGAAGCTGGCAACTACCTGTGGAGCTCAGTGCTTGCACCCAGAGAAGCAGATGAATTGTCTTTAAAGTTGGGACCACAGCACACTGTATTGTTTAACCAGAGATCTAAACCAGGTGACCTTCTGACTTTTCAGAGTCAGCCCGCTCACCAGGGTCAGTCTTTCCTGAGGGCCTGGGCTCTAAGTAGAGCTCCCATTCCCACTGTCCTATGGGAGCTCTCTGAAGGAATCTCTTTGTACTTGTCTGTTACTAGATTCTCAGTGTCCTGATTAAAGACCCATGGGGGATTATTCCACAGTCACCTGCCTCACCATTTCTAGTCACTGATGAGGAAAACCTCAGGACAGAAAGGTCTTTCCACTACAAATGCCAACATGGGTTTTTCTGGCTCTGCATAGGGTATCAATTTTCTACCAAAACCCTCCTTTCTTCGTTTTGGTCATCGATCACTCAGCTCCCTGATTTATAACTACAAAGCCAGCTGTGGCATTGTGTTCTGCCTGCGTTGCTCTTGGTTCTCAGCTTCTTGCCACTAGTCTGCTGAAAGGCCCGTCTGGAAATCATGGAAGAGGATTGTGTCCAAAGCTGGGGGTTCCTAGAGAAGATGGGGTTTTGTAATGAGCCATGTTGGAGGCCATAGGCAGCCATTTGAAGCCAACATTTACGGAGTCTCTCTGGGATGCAGCCAGACTGATACATTCTGCTGCCATGATAAAATATCCCAACAACGAGCAATGTAGGGCAGAAAGAGTTTATTTTAACTCACTGTTCCAGGTCACAGCTCCCACTTCTGTATCACCGTGAGAAGTCACAGCTGCAGAAGGCAGAGACAGCGTTTCAAAACATCCACAGTCAAGAGCAGAGAGAAATGAACACAGGTATGTTACTTGTCTGTTTGCTTATACTCAGTTCAGTTTCTCCACCTTTATAGAGTATAGGACCTTCTGTCTAGGGAGTGAGGCCTCCCATAGTGGACTGGGAGTGAGGCCTCCCATAGTGGTTTTCCTACATCACATCAATTAATTTAGTTAAGGTACTTCCTTCTAGATGGGCCCACAAGTCCACATAATATAAACAATCCCTCGTTGAGACTTTTCTCAGGTGACTCAAGCTGACTGATCTAACAAGCATGCTGACTGGGGATGTAGGGACACTCTCCTGGCCTGTAGGCTTTTCTCCAAGAGCCTCCTATGTGCAGAGCAGACCTTAGAACAGAAAATGAACTGACCATGTGATGTTGTTCCAGAAAGCTGAGACTCTATCCATGATAATGTCCCCGTGGAAGGAAGGAATGATCTCCGAGAGCACAGTGGCCTAGACCTCCTACTCCAGGAAATGATTTACACACACTTTCTTCCCTCATGTAACTTTTACCCAGCCTCATCTTCTTTTGCCTTCTTCTTCAACTTAAACTGTTGGAAATAAAATTGCCCCTGGAAACAGGAGCTGCCCTTTACCTTTGTCTAATGGGATAAAGTACTTTGTCTTGATGTACCTCTCCATCCTGAAGTGCTTACTAAGAAATTGCTCTCAGTCAATCTAGATAGAGTTCTCTGGGCCCTTGAATCAGTAAACTAATAGGACTTTGCTTTGATGATAGCAATGTATTGTGACTAGTCCAGCAGCCAATGGCTACCTGAACTATGGGGCTATATGACCCCTCTTTCCATTTTATCTGAGGTAAGCACGTGGCAGCTAGCTGTTGCATGAGGCAAGCTCATCCTCAAGTCTCCCCTGTCTGTGTGGACCTCATGTACTGGTGGTTGTCTTATGCAGGGGTGCAGAGCACTGTTACAGGTGTGGGGGATGGGGAACTCCGGCCTCCAAGCATGATGTTTAAGTAACATCTGCTATGGTGTGGCTGGCTCATATCCGTGCAAACGTATGCAAAGGCTGAAGTCTTGAATACAATGTCTGAAGAAGAGCCAAGTGAGAGGTGCTCAGTCATGGTAGCTTCCCCTCCCAAAGACCCAGAATTACTCTCAAATCCTGTTTCATAGAACTGAGAAGGGTCTCAGCTACTCAAAGCAACCGAATGGCTTGTACCATCTCAAAGCAGAACCAAAAGAATGGATTATTGGCATTTTATATCAAGGAGTAAATTCTTGCTCTGTGGGACTAGACTGATCACCTCTGGGTCAGATTGGATTATTTTGGAGGGATTGGGGTTGAAACAGGGTCTCAGACTAAATATCAGGCTGCCTAGAAACTTTTGTTAATCTATCTGCCTCACATTTTAATGATGCAATTACTAGTCTAAACCTCTGAACCCCAGTGCAGAGCAGATTGTTTGAAAGCAGGGTGCACTCTTCTATGTGTGTGCACCACAGACTGAGGCAGACCAGTCTCTCCAGAGATGTGGGCCCTATTCATGGACATCTCTGCCCACATCCCAACAAAGTGTCTTCCAGAATTCTGAGCCAAGATAACCTTTTTGCTTTATAAAATTACCCAGTCTCCAGATTTCATTACACTACCACTACCATCGACAACAAAAGGCCAATCAGATAACCTCCACTTCTTTGTTTCCTTGAAGTCGGTGTGGATGTGTGTCCATGTTTTGCTGACTCGGTGGCAAGTTCTGTCTGAGTCACAAGAGGAGTGCTCCAGCTTTCCTACTAATGTTAAGAGCCCATATGCAGCAGGGAAGATATAATATCCAAGGGTCCTCAAGGGTGTTGTTTGAGGGTGTCAGGAAACAAGGAGAGAGGGCTGAAGACATAGCAACCCTCTTCTTCATTGTGGAAGGGAGAAGAAATGATCTAGCTGTTCATAGCACCTGGGGACCTGCTTCATCCCAGAACAGGGTGGTTCTGTCTCCACTTTCCCTTTCCTTCCTTTTATTCTGGTATTCTTGGCACAAATCTTTCATGCCTCTGGTTTTACTGAAACAAAAACCAGCAAGGGCTGTGTCTTGGTTGGAGCTCTGTAACTCTAATGTTTGGGTGGAGGTCTCTTCTCAAAGACTCTACTGAAAATAGATGAAGTCCACTGTTGCACCCGGCTGTGCTTCATTTTCCCTGAGAGGTCTGTCACCGGCCTTGACTGAGGGACATTCACTGAAAACGATGAAGGGGACGAGAGACCATAAATGCCCGAGGGCCAGGAAGCATGCTGTGGGATTGTGTCTCCTAGCAGTGTCAGACACTACACTCATAAAGCCTCACCAGCATGACTGTCTAAACACAAGCTGACAAAGCACAACAGACCTGCTCAAGTGGATGGAAGAAAATCTACAGGGCCTCGACCCTACCTGAAAAAATATAGGAAACTAAAAAATACCGAGAACGGGAGAAATAGTCTTCCCCATGGAAGAGCACACCAATCATTATCCAATGCTAAATGGCTATCCCTGAAAATATATAATACAACTAATATTATTTGAGGTTATCTTTGGAAATAAATATGTACATACATATATACATGTGACAAGAATTAATAATAATAATAATAATAATAATAATAATAAAAGAGACCATGAATTTGAAGGGGAGCCAGGTGGGGTATATTGGAGCATTTGAAGAGAGGAAAGGGAAGGGAGAAATGATGTCATTATATTATAATCTCAAAACAGAAATGAAAATAAACAAGTAAAAGGACAGGGTCCTCAGGGACCTATGGCAGCAGCTCCAGCCAGGCAGCTGCCTAGTCATACCCATTACAGTGGTGGTTGGTGATGTGCTTTACACCAATTTTTCTTTTGATATATGCATTACAAAGACAATAAAGCTGAAGTCTAAATATGTTGACTGACAGTATGGTCAGTGGCTCCTAGGCTTCAGCCCCAGAAGCCTTTAGAAGCTTCAGGTGTTCCAGGCAGCCTGGGAACTGATGAAATCATTCGGCAGGAAGGGGCAGGTGAAATCATTGATTTGCTGTGGAAGTGAGGTATTCTGGGGGTGTCTCGCCAACTCTTCCACTGGAAAAGGACCAAGGGGAATGGCCCAAAGCCTGACTCATCCAGCTGATGTAAATTTGGACAGAAAGCCAGATCTGCTTCCCAAATAGCCAGACTGTCACTGATCACACACACCTCCATTCTATTAATAAGCAGCCCGAAGAAGCCTGCCAGAGTTACTCACCTGGTGATTAAGCCTGATCGCTTTTTCAGAATGCAGGCCCACAGCTGCCCAGGGGCCAGGGAGGAGGTAGGAGCCGTCTGAGTTCTGGTAGGACCGGATTTAGTCATGAGACCTTTCACCTGGGGCCAGGTGTACTCTCTGTGGGTGTCAGGTTCCTCCGGTGGCAGACAGAGTCCTGGCTTCAAGCATGTTCCCACCCACCAATGCCGCCTACAAGAACGTGCTCAGAGTCACCTGCACATGGGAGTTGAGGATTTGGTGACAGAGTATGGGGTTGAAGGAATCATATGACAAGTTTGGCAGAGGGATCATATGACAACTTTGGCAGGTAGCTTGCAGACTACCTAGCTTCTAATTCCAGCTTTACTTTCTATATGGAACTTCCTAACATGTGCCCTTCCCTCTGCCCCCCAGACCTGTTATTTCTGTTCATAAAGTGGGGATGATTAAACAAGCAAACAGACAACCAAACAAAAGGAAATTTGCTTCTTGGAAAGGTGTAAAGGTTACAATGGTGGCATGCAGAAGGCTTATAGCTTCCTAGATACTGTGTGTTATAAAGCTATTTTTATACCAGAGAACTTTTGGTGGTCCAAGACCTACACTGTCTGCAGCTTAACTTCCCTATCTAAGTAAGAGTGATATTGCAACCCTTTCCTTGGTGGTTAGGCTGCTTCCTGTGTGTGTTAAGTGTTTGGAGTCCCCAGCAGATATTTAGCTATGGCACGATCATGCATCCTTTGCTCTTGAGAGCCCTTCAGTTTAGACCTTCTGGGTTCCCATCCAGGAGTGCTGAGGACACCCAGGCTAAGAGTAGAAGCTGTTATGAGCCCAGAGGTTTAATGAATGCAGAGTGACCAAAGGAGGGGCTAACAGCATCTTGTCTTGGGGAGCTGGCTAAATTATGCCCGAGCACAGGGAAGGCCTTCTAATGAGGAATAGTCCTCTAGTTCGAGATGTTTCTGCTAACTAGTAGTGACACTGAAGGTGGGGACAGGTTGAGCAAGGTTATCCGAGAACTCCTGGGAAAACATGCTGGATGCTATTTAGTGACAGTCATTCCAAATGACAACTAGAGATTCTGATGGTATCTATCTTCCCAGATAGCAAGTTCTAGAAATTAGCTGGGAGGCCTCCTCCAAATCACCTACCTACCCCCTCTCAGTACGTTTCTTTATGTCTGAGGACTACAATTCTTGCATCATAGGATGCATGCAGAAGTCAGCAGCACAGCCTCCTGGCTTCTAATACTACAGCCTCCAGATCTGACACAAGTACTGGTTTATTAATAAGTACTGGTTTATTAATAACAGCTAAGGCCATAATTATTTCCCTACTTTCATGATGTCCTCCTTGGCTAGCCCCTTGTTAGTTCAGAGAAGGGAGTAATGTGGTCTATTTTCACAGCTCCTCACGGGCAGAATCAGTGACTTGACGTCTAAGTCCAGTCTGACCTCCCATCTGGGTAATGGCTTCCACGTGTGGACCAGAAAGAGGAATGGAATAAGGCTTCGATTCGCTAAGATAGGACCAGCTCCTGAGATTGTATGACTTGGTAGCAAGAGCTTCTCACTTGTGATCCATGAGGGCCAACTATAGATACATGAAGCAAGTAATGCCATTGAACTTGTACAGCAAAGGATTAAGTGCACTGAGTGGAGAGGATTCTGGTTTTCCCTCTCCAGCAAGCAGGCACCTGGGTGGGGACAGACAGCATCTGGCAGGCCCAGCCCTCTGAGGGCTTTTGGAAGCCTGTGTTCAACAACGTCTCAAAAGTCATGTAGACTCTTTGGCCCAGAGATTTTCTTTTTATGACTCTACCTGGAGAGGTTATTAGTTAGTGTTTAGAAATGTGTGTGAAAGTACACAGGGCTAGGTCTACCAGCACAGAGCCAGAGACAGCCAAAGGCCTGAGTGGGATGGGTCTGACAGTAAGAGACATGGGGATTGAGCTGTGGGTAATCATCCACGGGATGGACAGACTCCATACGTCTTTAGGGAGATTCCGAGGCTCTGAGGTTGTCTTCAGACAGTGTGGGAGGAGGGGAATTTACTCTCTGTCTCTCCCCCAGGAGGCTGCTGTATCCTGGATGTTTCTCACCTAAACCTAAGTGTGATGTATTTTGTTGTTGTACTATGCATGGCCTATTTTATAAGAGGTGGAAAGGATGCGTGGGTAAGATTGGTTAAATATAAAGGTGTCCTTCACATGTGGTTACCGGAGCAGGGGGAGTCACAGAAAGTCTATATATACTTTGGTTGAAGGTGTAGTTTAGTTGACAGAGAGCCTCTCACACACAAAGCCCTGAGTTTGATCCCAGCGCTGCATAAACTGGGGCTGGTGATATAGGCCTCAGCACAGGACACTGTACACCCAAAAGGATCCAAAGTTCAAGGCTGCCCTCAGTTACATGAGTCCCTGTCTCAATAAAAAAATCTACTCACAATTAAATGCTTGTCTAGAGGAATTTGGGGTGAGTATGGTCAATATGCATTGCATGGTAAAATATTATAAAAATGTAATAAACTTCCACACAAACACACATGTAAAGGCATAAGATAATCTCTTAAAGGAGCAACTCAAAACTTGAATAAAGATTACTTATACATGAGGGCTTGTTTCATATTTTATTGTGTGTCTTATAATTTATATTTTGTTGTGGTTTATTTTTCAAATATATATATATATATATATTATATATGTGTGCACTGTGTATGTGTAGGTATATGTGTATAGGCATATAAACTGTATATTTGTATAAGTATAAAAGTATGTAGCATTTGCTGATAACTGTACACAAAACATTCATTTTCTTCTAGAACCTGCAGACCTGTCAAGATGGACTTACCACCTTTTTTTTAAACAGCACTTCCTGGTTTATGAGACACTGGATGCTCTATTGACATTCTGTGTGCTAGAGGCAAAGTCACTTTCTGCCTGTACAAATATGAGCTTGGACCTGCAATAAAGTAGAGACAGTCATGTGTTCTAGGCAGATGGGGCCACTCCTTTCCTGGGCATGGCCCTGGAAGGACAGGGAAAGACAGTGCCTGGAAGCCACATTTCTTCTTGGTGGCCCATGGCTGGTTGAATTTTGCTGTTTGGGCCAGTCACCTGATTACATCCCCAGATGGATGCTTAGCAACTGTCATCCCTCCTGTCATTGTACCATATTCCCTGGCAGAGAATTACACTTCTTGGTCATCTTAGAGAAGTGTCTATGTCTTTGCCGTGGACTACCAGCAGAGGGGCAACCTGGCACTTACAAGGACGACAACTGAGCCTCTCCACCTACTCTATTAAATTTCTGCTGGGTTTTGAGATGAAAGCTTCATGGTTTCTCCTCTGGTCACTTCTACTTTGCTTAGGTTCAGGATAGCCAGGGGGTAGCACCGTGCCCTGGACATAGATCTTTGCCATTTCACTACTTGTGGCCGTCAGAGTGCATACTCTGCTCTTATTGCTCAGCAAAACAATTTGTACAGAACCCTCTTCTCTTGTCTTTGACCCTAGTCAAAAGGATATACTGCCTGAATTCCTGGTGAGGTGAATATCACCATCCCTGCGTGAGGAAGATACTGAGCTAAGGCTTATGAGTCTCCTGGCAACAGTGACCCTAACAACCACTCACACTCAGCTTCTGAAAGCATGGCAAGGTGTGCTGGAGGGGTGGCTCAGTCATTAAAACCTTTGTTTTGCAAGCATAAAATCTGAGTTTGATCCCCAGAAGTTGCATTTAAAAAAAAAATACTGGGTATGGTATCATATGTTGGGAAGAAGAGACAGGCAGACCCTAGTGCTTACTGGCCATATCCACAGGAACACACACAGAGACAGAATAAAATAAAATAAAATAAAATAAAATAAACTGAGCAGGACACAGTAAGGAGAAAGAAAGTGGGAAAACACCAGATTCCCTCGTTCTAAAAACATCAGGCAGGATGCCTGTTGACCAAAATGGAATTTACTATCTAGTCTAGCAAGGACAGGGCTACCTGATATGAGTTTTACCTGGAGTCAAGCAGCCAGGTGACATTTGCCTTGTGATCAGGCTGGGGAGTTCATTTTTATGGTTTGCTGTGAAATACTTTTGTGTTTCTTGAGCCATGCCCCAGAGGAGAGGGAGCTAGTAACTTTGCCTCTGGATCCAGGCGGGAGCTAAAACAGTCTAGGCTAAACCATGCTTACAAAGACTGTATTTGTTCATGTGTCTCTAAGAGCACACAATAAAGCCAACCTTGGAGGCACTGAACAGGCTAAATCGTGGGACGTGCCAAGGAGCTTCAGTGCCCTGGGAGCCTGGATGGCCAAGGCAGCACTTAGACAATGTAGGTATTACAAGACTCAAGAGCACCCCTCCTTCCTTTCCTACCTCCTTCTCTTCATTTCTTTTCCTCTCCTTTACCTTTCTTTTTATCCTCTTTTTCTCCTCCTCCTTTCTTTCCCTTCCTCCTTTCTCCTTTCCTATTCCTTCTATCCCATTGTCTTCTTTTCTTCTTTCCTCTTTCCATTTCTTCTACCCTTTCTTCCTTTTTCCTTCCCTCTCTCCCTTTATGGCCTCCATTTAAATGAACCCACATCACTGAATATGCTGACACACTTTCAGGGTGGAGGAGCCACTGTATTCAAGAGCAAGCTCCACCTTACAGAGGCATAAGGCAGAGGTGCAATGATATTGCCAGAACTGGCTGGGGCAGGCAGTCATGTTCAGATAGAAGGGACAGTTGGGGGAGGAGCAACTGGTCAGGCCAGGCCAGGAAGGTAGAGAGAGTATAAACCCAGCAAGCTCTGGATGTGTGGGTGGGTGTGAAGCAGGTTCCTCTGAGCTCACAAAGCCAGGGGCTCCGCCTTCATCAGCAATAGCGAAGTCTCTAACTAAGTGACTTTAAGTCACCTAATGTAAGTGTAATTTCATCAGTGAAATTTGTGCCTGAGAAAAAAGGCAATTCCAAGGAAACAGATCTGAGACTCAGTGAGCCCTACAGAGGCAGAGGTCTAGAAAGATCCAACCATGACTTTATTGCTAAGAAGAACAAGACATAAACAACCCCCCCCCCCACCTCCCAGGACATTTGCAATTACATTCAAGTCAGGAGTGCGCTAAAGAATTCTAACTAATAAGAAGACATAATGACTTTGAGCACCGACGGGATCAGAAGTGCTAAGGTCACAGCCACCTGCTCTTGTCCAGACAGCTTCTACTTCAGGTGTTGCTTCCCAGAAGGCTTTTCCTCCTTCTCCATGGGAGGATACATTTGCGGCTCTTTTTCCGGCAATTGCTTTTCTGAAGGTCATGCCATGGTTTCATGCGGTTCTCATGTGGCTCTCATAAGGGCAAGACATGTGTATGTTTGTTAATCCTTTATTCTAAGTACCCCACACTGTGCCTGGTGAGTTGTAAGTTATCACTAGACAGGTGTGGGATTAAACAAAAGTCTTATTGACAGTGATAGATGGAGGTTTGCTGGGGGAACCATCATGTTGCATTGGGCTCTGGAGAGATTAATAGATCAAACATGGACAGCTAAGACTATAGGAATACCATATAATATAACAGAATACCATATAATGTAATATAATATAGTATAGTATAATGTAATATGACATAATACAATATAATATAATGATTAGGGGTTCTCTCTAGGTCCTCTTATCCTAGCTGGACTGCCTTGTCTGGCCTCAATGGAGAGAAAGTGCTTAGTCCTCTTGCAATTTGATGTGCCAGGGCTGGTTGGTAAACATGTGGGGATTCTCCTTCTCTGAGAAAGAGACAGGGTAATAGGGAGGGGGAGGGATTTGTGAGAGTAGCTGCAATCAGGATGTAAAGTGAATACATAATTAATGAAGAGGAGGAGGAGGAAGAGAAAAGGAAAGAAAGGAAGAAAAAGAGGGAGGGAGGGAGGGAGGGAGGGAGAGAGAGAGAGAGAGAGAGAGAGAGAGAGAGAGAGAGAGAGAGAGAGAGAGATATGCCCTATTTAGGATCTTAGAATATAGTCCAGGCTAGCCTCAAGTTCACAACAGTCCTTCCACCTCAGCCTTCCCAGTGCTGGGATCTCAGTACCATGCATGCTGAGGGTTCTCTTGTCTGAGTCACCAGAAGAAGATGCCACCTAGCATGTCTATTTTGTGTGGGCTGGGGTTCTTCTCCAAGATTCTTCCATCTGGGTTGAGATCCCAGGGGCAGATACCTTAACGTCTGAACTCTTGCTGGCCTTGGTGGCGGTGTGCAGTCCCAGCCTTCAGAGGGTGGCGGTGACCTTTCCTATCTAGTCACCTTTCACCTGTCACGCTCCTATGCCTCATTTCAAGGCAGGAGGGGCAGGAAGTAGGGAACTCTTGACTTCAGGTGTGACTAGGAAATGAGGGAGGGACATGTCCCTGGAGGAAGAACCTGGGTAGAGCAAGGACTTTCTGGTGCTACAGGGCGGGAGGAAGGTATTAGAGAGAAAATGGTAACTTACTATCTAAAGAAGTAAGTGTGCAGACAGGGAGAGCAAAGCCTGGGTTCCTGGGGGGTAGCCCCATGCCCCCAAAGGGAACAAGGTGGCAGTCTTGGCAGAAAACAAGAGCCAGGAAATGTGTATGAGGCAGGAGCTATTATTCAGGTGACAGCTGGCCATGGGCTATGACCACCTAAAGGCTGCCTTGGTGTTTCTTCCAAGATTTTGCAAACAGTATTGCATTGGGAACCAGTGTGCCTGTGTGGCTTGGATTTTGTTTTATGATGATGAGTTAAAACGGGGTTGCCTTAGTCTAGAGGGACAGACTAATTGAATGCGCATTATAAATGGCCGGCTGCCTGCTGGAGAGACTGAGGATTCAGAAAGTGCTCAGTCTACACAGCTGGATGCCTCACCCGTACAGCCTAGTCTGTTGATGGGGCATGTAGCAGCCCCGGAGAGCTCTGGTCTTCAGTCTGCACTGGAGTGCCTAAGAAGCTGCCTTCAACTTTAGTGCAAGGTAGCAAACAGTGGGACCAGCTCACTGGCCAGCGAGAAGCAGGCCGCACGTGGGACGAGTCTTCTGTCAGGTGATTTCCACAGAACCCAAGATAAAAATGCAGATGTACAAGTTACTGCGAATCTCCACATTCTTCCCTGGGAGACCAGCTGACTCTGGGGTCTCTCAATCCCAGTCTCAAAGACTACAGGGAAGAAGGATGTGTCCTGTGGCCATTTAGAAATTTAAGGTGTTGCAGAGTAGAAACTTCCAGTACACATTAGTCTAGAAAACCTAATCTCACCCCTTGCAGGGTTGGCAGCCTGTGTGTATTTGCTAAGCAAATCCAATTCCATTGCTGACCAGAGAGAAAGAGGAATCATTCCAACAGCTCAATTCAGTGACAGCCACATTCAGCTCCACAGACTCTGCTGCCTCAGCTGGCATGGGCTGGGGAGGTGGGTGTTCAGGCTGGGCTCAGCTCCCTGGGGGGGGGGCGTGATCTCTGTTGAGAGTAAGCATCTTCTATGCTGGGGACACAATCACAGCTACATCAAGGCAGTCTCCCATCTATACATAGGCGTTATAGCAACATGAGTTTGCTTCACCCATACTCAACGGGATGGTCAGCTGTGTCAGGAAGCTGATCAGTTTTGGCTTATGGTGACTTATGGTATGTGCACTTTCAAACAGACCTCACTCACTTGGATTCGGGTTAGAAGGCTGCTGCCCTGTAAATTCTGCACGAAAGGTGAAGGACTTCCTCTTCTCTCTGCCCTTCTCTCTTCTAGCTCCTGACCTGGTTTCCTTTCTGTTGTTTTGAGACTAGGGTTTCTTTCCTACATAGCCCATGCTGGTCTTGGCAATCCTCCTGCTATAGCATCCTGAGGGCTGGAAATAGGGGTGGAGTTACAATGGTCCAACGAGTCCAGCGCTACAGGTTACCTAGAAGGTCTGGCTTCCTCAATACAAATCCACATCCCACAGGCAACATAATCAGGGCTTCAGCTGCAGATCTGGGTTGTTCTATATGCTCGGTCCTGAAGGAGAACTTCCTCAAAGGGAAAGGAAATGGCTTCACCTACACCGAGACTACATTTGTTTGGAAAGTTGGCCATCCTGTCAGCATCTCAAATTCGACAAGTAGCAAACCATAGGTGCTTTGTTGAAAGACAAAACAGGGAAGATTCCGGGAAAATGGTTATTAATGGGGCAACACACTTCTTAGTCTGTGTTGTTAACCCAAAACAGGATGGCTCCTAAAGATGCCAGTGTTCACTCTCGGGATCCTAAGGTCTAGCAGTTCTTGAGCATAGTAGGTGCTCAGGACAACTATAGGTTGGAAAACAGCTTAGCGATCTTATGTGGATGTCTTGGGAAACCGAAATCTTGGGGTTCGATTTTGCTATGCTCTCAAAAGGACACTTTGCCTTTTTAACCTCCTTCTTCCCAAGTTCCTTAGCACAGGGCAGGCTCACGGAAGCATCGTCCTAGATATCTGCAGACCAAGAGCGTGAGGCCCAGGGTATCTCGAGGCACACTGGAGGGGAAAGAAAGGGATACTAGCCTTGGGGTTTAGTGGATGGGGGGGGCACTTGGGCCACAAAGGTTGAGCAGGTGGCTTTGAGACAATGACTGGACTGGATCTAGGTGTGACTCAGTCTCTCGATATAAAATGTTTTCTTAGTGCTGGCTGCTGAGATTCTCAATGTGGCTTCACATCAGAGTCAACCTGGGAAGTATTTATTTAGTGTGAATGGAAAGCTTGGGGTCTGAGGAAAATTTATGGCTGTTTTCTTTCTTTCCATTTTCTGGTTTCCGGTCATGGAATTTAGGCCCTCCGGTTTGGAAGGCCAAGTGTCTTTAACAGATGAGCCATCTTGGTGCACCCATTGAGCTTTTTTTTCAAAGCCCCAGTGTTGGGTGTACACTCCCCGAGATTCTGACTAAGCTGCTTTGGGGTGCAGCCAGGATATCCACCTGCTTAAGAAACGCTTCCTGGAGAGTCACAGATGTAGGCCAGGGCTGAAAACCCGGTAACAGGCAAGCAGTCCAAGGTTTTAAAACATCAGGACAAAAGGGAGGTACGTGGTTGGAAAGGGAACACCACGCAAGTTCTGGGGACCACAAAAGGCAGTCTGTAGAGAGCTCACAGCTGACCAGGCAGGCGGGAGCAGCAGGAAAACCTCATCTCAGGGGTAGGAAGGGAGCTGTGAGGCGCCAGGATCAGCGAGAATGAGGGGGGCTAAACAACGTAAAAGGAACCAGGGGAGAAAGTCTGGCTATTAGGTGGTAAATGGGGCTCTGGAGTGACTACGTGGAGACCTGGAGGAAGTGGGGGGTGCCTTCCAGAAGGGCGTGGCGCGGGCAGGCGCTTAGGAAACTCAAAGGCTATGGGGGCCACGCGGTTGCGCCGACAGACACAAGAAGTCGGCGTGCACACTCACGAGAGCGCACGGGAACACACAACCACTGGGCACACACGTCCGCCGCACACGCCGCGGTGCGGAGAGGAGATCACGGGGAGGAGCCGCAGGCCGCTTGGCAGTCTCTCCCGACGCGCCCCTGCAAAGGCTTGCGCAACAGGCGGCGGCTCCAGCACGCCCCGCCCAGCCCCCGCAGGGCGCAGTGCAAGCCGGGCGGGGGGAAAGGGGTGTGTCCCCAGTCCCCTGCTGCGCTGGGAGCCGAGGGTCTGGGAGGGGCGAGGCCCTGGGGGCGGGGCCCAGGCGCCTATAAAATCGCCCTACCACGGACATAAACAAACCTTGCCAGGCTACCCTCTCGCGCCGCAGGCAGATTCCTCGCCCATCTTCATCTCTGTCTTCACCTCCCGCGGGGCGCTGCACCTCCAACCTTGTTGGCTCCTTTCCGTGCTTGGTGGCTCATTAGGTAAGTCCTCCGGACGCCTTCTTCCTCCCGGACAAGACAAGGACCCTCAGGAAAGCTTGTCTTCAGGGTGCTACTGGGTGCCCGTGTTTTGTGGCCCGTGCGAAGACCACAACCCCGTGGTCTTCGATGGCGCCGGAGCCGGAGGGGTCGCTGGCATCACTGGAGCGTGTTTCGATTATTATAAAGCACAAAAAGACATGTTGGGTCTCATTTTCTCTCTAACTGGGGAAGTGGGATTAGGGGGTTGAATTTGGGGTGGAGAGCCTAGGAATACCTGGGTCGCGCTTCCTGGCGCCAACCCTGAGCCACAGTGGACTCTTCTGTCCATTGGGCTCACACACTTTGTGTGTGCTCGCGCGTGTGAAGGGGTGTGGATGGGTGATGGGATAAACTAGGAAAAGAGCGACTGTAGCGCGTGTATCCAGGAGGTGAGTAAGGGTGAACAGACTTGGCGAGGAGTGTGAAGAAGGGGTGAGGGTGTGTCTACTCTGGAGCCTGGTCCCGAATCAGTGTGATCTGAGCCCAGATTCCCATCCAGTCGTAGAGCCCGCTGCTCTCCGGGCTGTGCGTGTGAGAGAACATGTGTGTGCTGGGGGAGAGTCCGGGGTGTGTCCCGGCGCGTGCTGCACGCGCCACTGCCAGTGTCGGCGACGAGAACAGCACCGGCAGGGTGCGGTCTTCTAGATAGTACCGGGTTGGCACTGTGGCTGAGCTGGAGAGATGGTTTATGCCCCCAGGGTCGCGCGGGCATCCGGCGGCCCCAGAGTTGGCTGGAGCTCTGAGTGTCGTCATTTTCGCCTCCGCCTACCCCTACCCCCCTTTCTTTCTCCCAGGCGGTCCTCCCTGCTGATCTAGCCCGGAGAGCAGCTGGAACTGCTCCTCCGTTCCCGGGAGACCCATAGCGGTCTCTGATTCACCCTGTAGGGGAGATTTGGGAGGGGCGCGCGGAATGCTGTAGGCTGGGGGGAAACATGCTGTCACCGCCTCTGTCAAATTAGTAGCTGAAGCTAAGATTGTGGATGGCTTCCTTACTCTGCCACCTTCCGTCTTCCCCTGTCCGCCGCCCAGGCTGGCAGTCTTCGCGGATCCCCCATGCCCCGCCCCCTGGGCTTTAATGTGGGAAGACAGCAGGTGGAGGAGGGAAGTTCAGTGGTCCGTGTCCTAGAACAGCCTTCAGCCCTCCCTCACAGACCTCCTGGGCAGGTCAGCTTATTTGAGTCCTTGAAGGTACTGTATAAAATGGGAAATTCAGGTCAACCAGTGCTCCCCCTGTTCAGTATTCTACACCACCCCAAGTCAGCCAATGGGTGCAATGAGTTTCAGGGCAAATCCTTCAGGTTGCTTCTTACTGTTAGGAATCCTACCGATTTGTCTGTTTCACATGTGTGAATGAGAGAAAGCTAGGTGCATAGGATAGCCTCCAAAACAATCTTTAAGGGACTTGCCAACTTCTGAACAGTGGCAGGAAGAACCAGACCACTGTTGTATGGGTGTGGCTCAACCAGCCTCAGGACCTGAAGGTACAAAGTAGGGGCCGGGAAAGGTGTGAGGGAGGCTTTTCAGGAAGGGCTGGAAAAACTCCCGGAGGTGAGGACCTAGAGTGGATGCTATTGGGGAGTGGATGCTATTAATCTCACCCACGCCTTCGTAGTTTTGTGATGCTTGGTCTCCCGGTCTGCTTTGAAGTCAGCCAGGCCAGAACTCTGTTCAGAGCCCCTTCTCAGAAGTCTCTTAGGACTGAATTTGAGTTTTGCCTGGATGCCACAGAATATGAATAGGAACTTTTCTTCTTGCCATGTTTCAGGTGAGGCCACTAGGAGGGCAAGGCGGAGTGTAAGTGGTTTTTGTTTGTTTGTTTTGAAAGTATTTACATTGGGTGCTGAAGCGGAAGCAAAGTCAGATCCCTGAAAAAGAGACAAGGGAAAGGGTCACAATCCCTCTACCTGGTGGTTTTCTGAATTAGATACCCCCCACAACAGTGCTGAGGTCCCTGGGTGCATTGACCCCTGGTGGCCTGAACTAGCCTCAGCAGGGGACAGAAAGAAGGCTATGTGTTTTTCTGATGTCCCAAAGCTGCAGGGCTTCCCTTATGACCTAGCTCCAGAGGAGCCATCTAAGGTGTGCCTCGAAGGTCCTGCACCTTCTTAGGCAAGTGTAATGACTCACACTGAGGGTGTAGCTGGAGCAGGATGAGTATAGGATAGGAAGGAAGTCTGGGACAGGATAGACGGCGCATCTCAATGTCCCTATGCTACCCCAGTCTTCACAGGGATGCTCCCTGGGCCTTATCATCTCTACTGAGTGGATGAGAAATCCAAAGGCTTATATGAAACTTTGTGGCTAAAAGCGGGAGAACCAGCGAGCACCTTTTGAGTCAGTCCTCAGATCCTTTGTGTTCTAGCATAACAATATTTCTAGGTGCTTGGAGAAGCAGGGAGGCAGAGATAGCCACAGGCTTTGTACCATAGTTTCTCTCTTCTATTAAGGTAACACAGTGTCATCTGGGTGTGTAGAACTTGCTTTGGCTAATCCATGTGAAGTGAGGCCAGGGGTCAGCACATGGGAAGCACTGTGTGGAAGTTTCACATAGATTACAAAGCATGCTATAGATCTGCCTCCTTGACGATCAATTCACCGTGCCATTTGTTATAACCCTAGCCAGCTCTGTGAATACTCCCAGTGGTCCCAGACTTTGCTTTCTGAAACCTAAAAATGGCTCTGTATGAAGATCCATTTCTGTCCTAGGCTAACTCTGTCTCTGTAATTAAGTTGGGGGATCTTTGCTCTAAGAGGCTGGGGAACAATAGAGAGGAGGAGGTCAAACCTGCTGTGCCTTCTTAGGCCCGTAGATCTAGACGTCTATAGTATATAGCTCTGGCCTACCCAGATTGCCATGTGGTCTAGCATGTTGCCTCGTACAGTGAAGGCAGGAGACAGTCTTAATTCTCATGTTAGAAAACAGGCTGGGCACCAGTGTAGAATCAGGTAAATAGATCTGGACCAAATGGCTTTACCCCTAGCCACTTCTAACCTTAACCTTACCCCTTTCAGGCCACATAGATTCTCTGGACCCAGCTTTGGGATGGGTGGTCAATCTGGTGGACTCACTGCAGATTGTGGACCGTCTTGGTCAAATCTGACCATAGGCTAGCCCTTCCCACTTGCTCTCTCTCTTCATGGGGCATGGAGCTGCTAAAGTTGGCCTCCAGTTATTTTATTGGAAGGGGATTTGTCCAAGGGCAGAATGAGAGCACTGTGGCCCAACAGGAAGCTGACTGCAGAGGTAGAGGGTCACGTTTGGATGTTGGCATGGAGCTGAATTCTCTAGGGCTGGTGTTGTGGAGGAGAGCTCGGGCACTTAGGGAGAATGGAGGAAGTCTGTCTTAGCACCTCAAAATAAAAGCATGCATACAAAATCGGACTCTCAAGCAGCTTTTTTGAACCAAGAGTTTCTTACTGTGCTCTCTACTTAGTAGACCTCTATGTCCACTGCTTACCCCTGCTTTCTCAAGCTGTCTCCAGGACTGTTCATATAGCCAGCCCCTCCCTATCCAAGGAGGTAGAAAGAAAGGCTCGTGAACCTGGAGGCTTGCTTGCAGTTCATCTAGTATAGCTTCTCCCTTTTCTTCCATTTGAAGAAACCTTTAAGTCTTCACTTTGTAGTCTTCTGCCTAGAGAGACAGGTCTCTTCTTGAGGAGATGATAGGGCTTCTTAAGAGACAGATAACTCTGACCCTTTCTCAGCTAGACAGCCTCAAGCCTTCTAGACTCTGTGGCTTCTCCATGGCTGGCAGCTGGGCTGATTTGTCCTGTGGGATCACACAGTCCTGTCATCTGTCTGCTTCCCCATGCCCAGTCCCAGGGCCTGGCACTTAGTGAGTACTCTACACATGTTTGTCCAGAGGAAGTCTCCACTGATGGGGAAGATAAAGCAGCCCATCTGTACAGGAGGGACTGGAGATGCTGTTGTGAACTGTGGAAGTGAGAGCCATTTTGGGGAAGGATCTCATTAGGGTGGCCAGCATGCAGTCTGATCTTGGGAACAAAGGGCTCTGTATGAAGATCCATTTCCGTCCTAGGCTAACACTGTCTCTGTAATGTCAATAAATTGTCTCAGCCTCGCCGGCACAGATAGCTTAAACCCATCTCACAGATTCACAGAATAGTCCTCTAGAGCGACCAATGCCCTTCTTCGAACTTCCAGTTACTGGCTTATCCCTCAGACAGTCGTGTGCTAAACCACTAACTGCCCAGATCTCTGGTGCCAAGACACCACTGAGAACTTTGGGAAGATCAGTGTGGGTGGGTTCCTTGCACTTCCTGCTCTTCCTTCTAGCCAGCCCTCTACGCTGCCTACCTCTCTGCTCAGAGCTCAGGGGGCTCTGATTGAACACACAGATCCTCCTTTCAGCTGGGGTAGGGAGTGTAGAGCCGTCGTCCCAGCTGCTTGGGATGTTGAGACAGGAGAATTGCAAGTTCAAGGCCAGCCTGAGCAGCTTGAGACTGTCTCAGAAGAAAAAATATAGAAGGATGGCAGGGAACATCTTGGAAGTATACTAGGCTCAATCTAAACCCCAAAAGCTCTGGTCCCATTGATGCTTGGGTGCAATGCACCTTTGGTTGCCTGACAACAGGTGGCTTTCTCCCTTTGACCCTTGTCCCATTTTTCTATTATGGAGCAAGGCATTGATGCCTAGTATTCTGTGGCGCCCTGAGGCTCCTGGAGGAACCCCTGTTTGAAAATCTCTAAGAAGGATGATCATACTGCCTTTTGGTCTTTTAACATCTCTGAGATTTTACATCCTATTCTATACTTCCCCCAAGTGTAGAGCTTCCTCGAATCCAGACCGTCCAGACAGCACTCTTTGTGAGGTGGATTACATAAGAAAATCAGCCCAGGGCTCTACTGCCTTGTCCTTCCCAGAATCTTTGCTTTAAAAAGTTCAGAAACCACCAAGAGGGCTGGGTGAATGCTTCACACAGTGACTTCAGAGTCCCTTTGCACTGACATAGGAATGTCGCAACAGGCATGTAGGGACTCTGGGCATGTCCCAGGGTAGCTTTTCTGGGTTCACACAGAAGTGATACTCCCCTCCAGATTTCTCTGGGGTTGCATTTTTGGTAGCACACACTGACCCTCACTCAGAGCACTGTAAGGGACAAGTTGTTAAAAACACTCAAGCTTCTGTGACTGTTACCTGAAGGGCAGAATCAGGGCCAGCTGCTGACACTACAGTCAGCACTGAGCCAGCTGTGGTCCCCTCTGGTTTTCCCTTCCCTGCTTCTCTAAAGGACTCCTGGAGTGAAGTGGCTGGCCTTCCTTCTCTAGGCCAGAGGATGGAGACACTGAACGCTTTTGGAAGTCATATATCGGACATTTGCTGGGCTCCAGATGCCTTTCTATGAAGTAGGCAATGCCTCTGCCAAGGACTTCTTTGAGCACAAAGATGGGTGTGGGGTCATGGAAGTGACTTATGGCATTTACTATGGTTCCAGTCCCCATGGATGCTCTTTCTGGGACACTGGGTCCTGGAAGTCCCAGAGCAGTTCATAAATGCATCTTTGCTGGATGTCTCTTTTATTTATTTCATCCCATGGGGATTCTAAGATCCCAGGGGAAGTTGCCCAAGAGGGCAAGCAGAGAGCCAGCGGAGGGCCAGCGGAGGGCCAGCGGAGGGCCAGCAGAGGGCCAGTAGAGGGCTAGGTTCCACAGAGCAGCTTAGGCTCTGAAGAACGACAGAAGTAGGGAGTCCAGTGCAAGCCTCAAGGGGTCTGAGACCTGAAGAGAAAGGGAGTGAGGCAGACCATTTGACCAGAGTTTAGCCCTGTGCATAGTACACTTTGGTTTCAGAGCTGTGCCTTTGTACCTGGGTCCCCATGTCTACATAGTTTGTTGAGAATTCTGCAAGTCCATGCTTTGCAAATGAACACACTGAGGCTCAAGAAGGTGACCCTGTTTCCATGCTGGGAATTCCCAAGCCATGTTTAACCACCTTTCTGAGGCTTCATGAGAATTCCAGATTCTGTCCCCATTACTAATAATTGTCATGTGGCCTTGGGTTGCCATGGGGACGTCACCCATTGACCTTTGAGGCCCAGGGTCACATTTCTCCCTTCTCCCAGAACAAGTTGACTTGACTTGGCCAGGAGCCCTCCAATCCTTGTTCCTTGATGACCAAGATGTGTTTGCCTCGCCTTCTTGAGCCTTGTCACTCATGCTCTAACATCGCTGATGCTAGAGGGACCTCATGGAGCTGCACTGAGGCCCGGGGTCCTGTTTGGTATTTGCTGAGCATTTTTTTATGTGTCCTCTTCCCCACTGGGCCATTCTGGGACTAGCAATGTTAAAACACAGGTTGTGTCTTCACAGTGCCCCAAGGACTCTCCAGAACCACAGGAAGAAAGGGACACTGGTTCATTAACTAGCTGTTTGCCGGTCCATTGCGTTGTTGTTCATTCAGTTTAACCTGTGGCTTGCTGAGAGCCCTGGCTCCATGTACACACAGAATCTGCTTCACAGCCTGCTGCTTAGCACCAGGTGGCCTTCCCTCCTTTTTCAATTTTATCTGAATTCCTGGAGCAGGCAGGCAGGTGGGACAGCCAGAAGCAATAACAGCCAGGCTGCCAGCTGGTGCTATGACCTGGGGCTCCACCTCTGTGGGAGACTTTCAATGGGTGGAGCTCTGCTCTCCTCTAATCCCTGCAGCTGGCCACGTGAGCAGAAGCCATTAGACCGGGGCAAGAGTATATGGATGTGAATGTGGATTGGATTAAAGAATTATGTGTAACAGACATTTTCTGAACGCCCTTTTTATACCAGGAACCACTAAGCTCAACCAATCTCAGACAGGTTTGATTTTGCATCCAGGGGACATTTAGCAGTGTCAACGGGCACTTGTAGTTGTCACAGTTTGAGGGT
Source organism: Micromys minutus (assembly GCF_963924665.1). Classification (NCBI taxonomy): domain Eukaryota; kingdom Metazoa; phylum Chordata; class Mammalia; order Rodentia; family Muridae; genus Micromys; species Micromys minutus. The sequence continues at coordinate 9,833,967 of NC_137962.1, read as the reverse complement.
GTGGTTGTCCAGGGCCAGGGTATTTCTTGACATCATAGAATGCTTAAAGGTCTGACTGTCATAGTGCTAAAGCACACTGGTAGGTCAGTTGCTTTTTGTTTTTCATGTTCCTGGAGGCCCCATGAGACAGACAGATATACCACTTGGCTACAGTGGGAGTCTGAGAACTGCTCATAAGCCTTGAGACTGAAGTCCTGGGAGCACTCATGGATTTGTCCTCAGACCCATCACATAGTAAATTCTCCTCAGCACATCAGTTGTCCTTGTTCCCGATCCTGCAGGGGATGTGTAATAATGTCCTTCGGAAGAAACCCAAGACTTCATCATGGGTCTTGGGCACTGGCCCTGGCACTTTTATTGCTGGCTTTGGGGGTGCAAAGCAGAATGGGTGTGGTTAGGGAGGCAGACAGGAGCCCCTAGAAAGGCCATACCTGTAGCCCTGGCTGTATCCAAGATATACCTGTTTTTGTTACTTACTTAATCTGTTTTTCTATACAGACTGTCCCAATATGATTATCTTTGTACAACAGTGAATGAAAACAAAACAAAACATGTGGAATGTACTTTTGCTGGGTTGCCAAAGCCATTTAGGTCTGGTCCCCTATTGATCCTGTTAGTATATGTAGAAGGGTGATGATCTGGGTCCCCACAGCTGGTGAATACACAGAACAAAGGTAGCCCAGGTATCTGTAGTCCTGGTTACAGCACAGTCTGTGTTACTGAGAAACAGCGACCTAGACAGAACAGATGTTTGCACCCTCAGAATACCCCACAGTCTGCTGGGAGATGTGGTCTCTCCCCACCAGCTTCTGGGTCCTCACCCAGACAAGGATGTTTCAGCTTCCACGTTGTTATTGGGGTGTGTCAGGTGGCCTGTGCTGGGACAATCCTGTGAACTGTAGTGTTCTTGGCCTTTATTCGTCGCAATGTAACCCAATAGCATTCCATTCATGACAACCAAAAAGGTCTTGAAATACTGCAGAAGGCATCTGTGCAGCAACCACAGTGGACATTACAGCCCATGCCCTTCACCTGTGTTCCATCCTCGAGTTGGCTGAAGGCTTGTCAGAAGAGGGCCCCTGCCTCCAAAGAGCAGATTGGCAAGCGCTCGAGGCGTCAGGAGTTTGCACCATCTTTGAGCCTTTCTCATCCTGTGGTTGGGTGAAAGAGACACAGTGGAAGGTGGGACTATTTAGTAAGGGAACAGGCTTCACTTGGTCTCCTTTAGTTTCTGAAGGAGGTGGGGGCTGCATTATATGTTCCAGTGAAGTGATGGTTTCTGGAAGCTGAGGAGAACCAACCAAATTGAGCTGGTCTGCAATGTGTTGTGCATCTTTGTAAAAGTCTGGGAGTTTTGCAGGGCATTTACTCTGTGGGTTAGTGACCAAGCAAGGGGGATTCAGGTAACTGCTGGAGGTAGAGATTTAGAGGCACGAGGCAGGGTCACTACCTGAAGCAGATGGCTCACAGCCAAGGATTGAAGAGGGCTTGCTGGAGCCCACACCGTGGGAAAGTTGAAGGTCTCCGCTTCACCCGGGGCTCTCGGCTGAGCAGAGTACATCAGGGATCCCTGTGAAATGTGAAGTCATTCACTCTCAGCGTGAGCGATGGTGGTGCCAGAGCCCAGGGCTTCTGGAAGGTCTCTGTAGGCTGCGTAGGCGAGGTGTCCCACGGCTAAGGTCTCGGGACTATCAACATGCTGAATTAGCAAGCCTCTCAGAGCATAGCTTTTCATGCCTGCTGCCTCCGAGCTGGCGGCGGCCCAGGAATGTTCACAAATATAAAACTGACTTTGTTTGTGAAATGTTCTGGATCCCAGACCGAAAAGGCTGTATAAAGACATTCTTGTAAAATGGTCATCTACTGAGGAGAGTCACGTTGGGGCCCCAGACCAGTGCACCCTGTCTACCCACTGCATGCCACGTGTTGGCATGGATATATATCAGAGTGGCCTGCTCTTGCAGCCTGACCTATAGATGAGGGTCATAGGGCTCCTGTGGGCTAGGGAAACAGGCTTCCAGGAAGTTTTGAGACCTTAGCTTCCTTTGTTGCAGTAATATAAGGCCTTGAACAGCTGGGGTTTTAACGCATACTTTGCCTGTAGGCAGTCAGAGGCTGTCTCCTGGACCCATTGCTTGGCATTCGCCACCCACTCCGGCCTCTGTGTGTCACCTGTGACACTCTGTTCTGTTCTCTGGCATTCCTTGGGCCCAATTCTATCTGTGGGCATTTACTTTTTCAACTGGGCTGTGGAGCCAGAAGAATGTGTGTTTATCTCCCAGATCTGTGGCCATCGCCTTCTGCCCTCACCTTCCCCCAGGGGCCCTTTAGGCCACAATTGCCAGCGATGCTGAGCTCTGCACCTGTCCATTTCTGTAGCCCTTATCTATTGGTCTTATGAGGTATGCGTCCTAGTGCCAGCTAAAGAGGTCCCTGTTGCCACCCTTAATAACTCTTTTGGGGTTTGTCTCAGAAAGTACCATTCGCTGTAAGGTCTTTTTTTTACATCCTGCTGAGTGTTCAGTGTCTGTCAGACCTTTGGGCCAGGTTTGTTCCTGTCCTGTTCTCTCCACTGTGGTCAGGCAGCTGAGAGTCTTGCTCAGAGATACATATAGTACCTGTACATCGTGACACCCAGGGGCCCTTTGGTCTCTTTGATTGTTAATCTGTGGATATCGGGCTTTGGGATCAGCAGAGGGATCTCCTAGACTATATCAAGAAGCATCAGGGTGTGCTTGGTAGGTTTGGATGTGACACATGCTTGGTCCCCATCCATCTGCTTTGTTGTAACTGTAACTGTGAACCTGTTTCGAGGGGATGAGGTCCTCCTTGTAACTATGGGCATGGGTGTGGGTAGAAAGAGCTGGGGACAGTGGGGAGGTCTGGCTTTTCTATTTGTTTCATATGATGAGTATTAGCGTCTTCCAGGGAAGTTATCTCACTGGGAAGTGCTGACCTCCTGACCTTTTCCCTGGTAGGTCTGTAATAGGACGGAAATGTCCCGAGAGCTACATGACGTGGACCTCGCCGAGGTGAAGCCTCTGGTAGAAAAGGGAGAGGTAAGTAGAGCTACTTCCGAGTTACATCATCACATGCTCCTAGTGGGCAGGCACACATGTACATACATGGCACGGACACTTGAGGGTATGAGCACACTTTCATTTGTACACAGCATGCACACATGTGAACAAGAGCATAGCGTATAAGCAAATGCATGGAACACACACACACACACACACACACACACACACACACACACTCACACACCAGCACAGGTATTGGTCTCCTTTATTTCTATCCATATTTAGTGACTCTTGATGTCCTTGTCTATTGCCCAGTGCCCCTGTAATGGGGCATCTGCTATGATTGGTTTATAGTGTTCCAGCGCCTGTGCTCCTCTGTGATCTGCTTTGTTTTCCTGGCCTCTAGGGCATTTGTCCCTGCTGATCCATCCTCTGCACTGGAGGCTCTGGCTGGGGCCCAGCTTTCTAAGTTGGGCAGAAAACAGATGCTGACTAGAACAGTGAGGGTCAAGTTCTCCCTGAACCACACTGCCCTGGGTTCACTAAAGTCAAGAAGACCCTTTCCTACCTTCCTGGGCCTTTCTTGTCACAGAAAGTTGTTAAAGATGAAAACTGGGCTGAAATTCACTGTAGCTTGAGGAAAAAAATCATTGAGATTTCCATTATCCTCTTCTCTCCAAAAAGACTGGCTTTTAATTCAGAATGCAGTCATTGACAGCCGTAAGAAAATTGCAAGAGCAGAAGAGACGTGGTCTCATTGGAGTCTCAGGAGTGTGTGCACCTGGTGTATGTTCAGTGTCTGTATAGACTATAGAGCCACCTACAAGCACTTTGTCACTCAAGCAAGCTTGTGTCCTGCTTCTGCCTTCAGATCTCTTTTGGCCAAGTGTCCTTGGAAAAGAATCTAGCAGATTATCCACTGGGCCGCTGTTCCCTGAGATGAAACAGACAGTCTCTCTTTGCAAGGACTAAGGAAAGCCCACTGAGCAGAGTTTAGATTCAGGCAATGGAAAAAAACCATAACTATTGATTGATCTTTGTCTCTAACCAAGGAAACTAACCGTGTAACCATGGCTCTCATCTCTCCACAGAGCATCACTGGTCTCCTGCAAGAGTTTGATGTTCAGGCAAGTAGAAGTTTTGGTCTCCTTTTTTATCCACTGGTCTACCTGTTCCCTTCCTTTTTTCTTTCTATTGGCATGAAGTAGATTGCTCTTTTAAATGTGGAGCCAGCAAAGGTCAGGGAGTAGCCTCAGCCTACACCCACACTTTTACAGCTTCTTCTGGAAGAAGCTAGTTTGAGTTCTAGCTAGGGAGTCAAGAACTGACCAGCCCCTAAAAGAGCAGACAGATAAATCGCCATGTGTTCCTGGAGCTAGGGTGTGTATGGGAAATAACAGATGTCCAGAGGATATGGGACACTGTGATGTGGACACTGAGTAATTTTGACTGCATCAGGAAATCTGAAACTGGGGTTCTAGGCACAAGGTTATAGCATCCAGCCCACTCAGAGCCAGATGGAGGGCCAGCCAGGGTATGTTTCTAGCTTGGCCTAAGAGCCAGTTATAGAGAGTGGAGAAACTCTGGTCTCTCCAGTGCCGTCAGCCCCAAACATGAGTTCCCTGGAGGGCAGGATAGATGCATGCAGCATTGTCTGTGGGCACGCTCACCTAGACTTCCGCCAGTTCCCAATCACACGTCATGACTTCAGCCTGTTCTCTGCAGATAGAGGAATCAGCTACCTCTGGCTATACCAGGGTCTCCTGCTTTGATGCACACACATTCTTCCACATACAGGTGGGCTTCTGGCCTTGACTCTGGAAGGTAAAGAAAATAATAGGATAAAGATTAGAAGTTTGCTTGGTTCCATCTCAGGCCTAAAAACATAAGGTGGGCCTTTGAGGGTCTGGGACTGATATAAGTACTGGCTACTCTGACATTGGGGCTCCAGATACTCTCTGACCATAGCTTCTGTCTGTTCCCCTCTGAGGACAGCTTATCCTGTGTAGCTGGCAACAGGAATGAGGTATTAAGTCACTGCTGTATACCAGTCCTTGGGATCTGCTAAGAAAGGTAACAGCTTCATAGTGCAGAGATATCTCTCTGAACCCCAAGAGTCCTCCAAAGCAGGGGGATTGTCCTTATTCCCAAAGCAAAAGTAGGTAGTCTAGCCCACACTTGTGCAGGAGACCCTGCAGGGTTTAACCATACAATTATACACTCATCTTGGCTCTTGAGAGGAATCCCTGAGGCAAGGTGACCATCTGAAGGCTATCAGAGATGACACTTGCTTCCATTGGAGGGTAATACCTGTGGCCTCATTAGCCTCATAATTTTCACTCATATTAGGCACAGTGAGGATTCCTGGATGAGCAGGTTGTAGTTTCTACCCCAGGACTCCTGTTTGGCAGTGGTGTACCTTAGTGTCCTAGAGGAGTGTCCTTGACACACAGCCCAGCTCTCCTCTCACTGTCCTGGTTGTCCTCAGTCTGTCTCTGTAGTTGCTGAATTTCCAATAGGGGTAGCATGGGGAAACTGAAGCCTCCAAACAGAGACTTACCTGAAGTTATATCGCAGCTCAGATCTCTGCATCCCCAAGAGACTGATCCTTTTAAGAGCCTGCAATGCTGTTAGTTTTAACTAACCAGACAATCTGTGTACCTTTGGTAAGTTACTTCATCTTGCGGAGTAAGCTTCGTCCAATGATCATAACAAAATTCCAGTATTTAACTGTGTAGTAGATACTGTTACAAGCATGCTGAGTCTATCTGAATTAAATGTGTTAACTTGACTGTTAGATGTACTCCTACACTCCCCACAGGAACCCTGGTTACAAACTTCTTATCCACTTAATCTCAGTCAAAAGACCAGTAGTGATGGGATTTGTTGTTATCTTTTAATGGGAGCTTCCAGATTGTCTGGGGTGGTGACTGGTACTGCTGGCACACCAGCCTGGGGTTACTGTAGAGCTGTCTACCTCACCATGTCTCCCATCTTTAACAGCTTGGTATGGGTAGAGCTTACAGCAGTGGCTTAAAGCAAAGGCTGTGATCTGCAAGAAAGCATGCTAAAGGCACAAGTGGGCAGAAGTGGCCTTTAAAGTTCAGGGACTCGACTTCTTAGCCACCAGCTTCTTTATCCACATGCTCCTGTTTATGTGAGCTCAGGTTAGAAGCATGCTTCGAAGGATCATGGGTGGGGACATATGGAGAAGCCCAAATTAGTAGGGTCGTCTGCATTTAGCTTGGAGCTCACCAGATATGGAAGACAAAGACAGGCTCCCTGACCCCTTGTGCAGAAGCAGAAGAGAGACCCTGAATGGGATGAGGTAACTCCTTGACGAGGATCTAGGGAGGTGTTTGGAGGACTGAAGGTCCGCTGAGGACTGCTTGTTACTTCATCCCTTCTGTTGCCTGATCACATATATTCTGTTTCACTCCTTGTGACCTGGTCTGTTGTCTGTTAGAAGGTTGAGGATGTAGAGGAATAATCATTTCAGCAAGGAGAGCGGAGTTTGTGGTGCTTCCAGTTTCTAGTTAAGAAAAGGAGAGACAGCTCTGGAGAGTGGCTTTCCAGAGGCCACCCTGTGTTTGCTAGAGGAGGCAGTGCCATAGCGTGATCCTTACTGTCTCAGACCCACGGATGTCTGGGAGGTGGCGATAAAGTCACTGCCTGTTCTATATACAAGGTACCATACTAAGGGCTTCCCAGCCAGTACCCCATCAGACACCTCAACAATAATGAGAAGCAAAATGTCCACAGGCGCACATGGAAACAGTGAGGTGGAGGTGGTAGTGCTGTCACTGTTTCCAGGTCCTGAGCTGGTGCGTTTGGTCACTTTACCACCTGTGCCATGGCCAGAACTTCACACCATCTATCTCACTGTCTAGGACTCAGGGATGTGCGTGCACTGGGGTGACCTAGGAGTCAATGGAGTGTCCTGAGGACTTCGGTTAATTTTGTTCAGCCCTGATCTGTCCTGCTGGAGACATGGTGGGACAGTGGAAGAGCAGACATTGTACCTCAGTGGTAGCTAAGATTGTAACACCCCATTGTGCTATTAATCACTGTGTCCTCTTGGCCCAGGGTAATAAGAGCCACGAAACTGTCCCGGGAGGCCTTGGTTATTCAATTGTCTGTGTGGACCTAGCAGAGAGCTGTAACCAACAGCCCTGGGGGGCCCACCTGTGTAGTAAGGACTGAGCCCCACACGCTTCTCCCTGATTAGGACCTGGTGGCCAATCCTAGTCTTTGCTCTCTGTGCCTTTCTGCTCAATGTATGATTAGTAACGTAATTATCTCTTCTCAGAGTTAAGGCTGAGTGTGGACCCAGAGAAACTGGAAGCCTAATACCAGCTGCCCCTTTCTGGTTATCAACGCAGTCGGTGGCATGGTTTCCTTATTTCTTTAAGTGACTTTGTATTTTAGAGAAGATAATGTTGCTGGAGCTGTAACATCATAGAATATATCCCACCATCTACTGCGGCTTGCCTCTGATTTTTATTGTGGTAAAACTCACAGTACAGTTGACATTGTCACCACTCTTAGTGTGCGGTTTGGCAGCAATACATGCATAGATTTTAAAAGTCCATGTTCCCTTTCCCCAAGGCCCTCTCACCACCACTGCACCTTTTTTCAAGGTGTTTGTTGTTTTCAAGCACCTTGCATAAATGGGGCCACGTGGCAGCTGCATTTTGGTGACTGGCTAATTTTACATGGCGTTGAAATCTCAATGCTCATAGTGTGGTAAAAATGGCGCTACGTGTCTACTATGAGTTTCATGGGCAAGCCAGACAGGTGCCCTCTTTTCAGTGTTTACTAGTGGTTCTTAATTTTCCTAATGCTGAGACCCTTCAATACAGTCTCTCATGTTGTGGTGACCCCCAACTCCGAGATTATTTTGTTGCTACTTCACAATTATAAATTTGCTACTGTTATGAGTCATAATGTAACTATTTGCTATGCAATGCCAAAGTAGTCCCAAACCACATGTTAAGGAACACTGGTCTAATGCCTCCTCCCTGGGCTCTGCTTGTTTCAATGGCTTCATCTGATTTGGTTTCCATGGGAATATGTTAGTGCACACAGGGCACTCTGGAAAATGAACAGATGTTCGCTTCAGGGCCTCCTGGAGGGTAGAGAGCCAGACCGAGTGGCTGACCTCAGTAATTCCCAAGCTTGGTTCTTGCACCTTGTCTTACTGGAGCAAGCTAAGCTGGGCGGCTTGTTTCTTTTCCCCTCTCTTGCAAGCCCCTCTGCTTATAGGAAATATAAACAAGCAGCCATCTTGGACTAAGTTCTTTTCCCACACCTTTGTTTCCTGTTTTCCTTCCCCAGTTTAGAGTGGGCAGAACTCGCACAGAAAGTAATGCGTTCTTAAATCCCCATTTTCTGTTCTTTCCCTTTCCTGGTCGCACTTCCCAGCAAGCTCCCGGGATTGAGAAACTCCACTGACAGATGGTGTGGATGCACATCTGGGTACATGTGACACAACAGCTGCCTACTCTGGGGTTGCCTAGCAACATCCTCTGGAACAGTAAAAGATAGCCTGAGGCTTGGAGTTGTGCAGATGCATCTTCCCCAGGCCAACATCTGTCAGACTGACCCAGGTAGACCTTCATCTGGCAACAGGAAGTGCCATGGACGGAAGTCCTTAGTTTCATGCTCTTCTTTCCCAAAGCTTAGTTCTAATCTGTGAAACATATGCAGAAGGGCAGGAAGTATCCCTACCATGTAGGGCAGGGCCAGCCTTCAATCCATGCACCCATGGGTTTTGTAGGATTGGTCACTCCTTTTTCTTTTCCCTGCCCGAGGAACTGTATTCCCCTGTCTGCCTTCTTTGAAGACTCTGGGTCTTCAGTATAGCACTAGATGTTTTTGTTTTTTTGTTTTTTTGTTTTTTTTTTTTTTTTTTTATGACCAGGATGGACACAAAGCTATATCAATAGGCTGTGGACCATAGCTTCTCTTCTCTGCTTTGGTGGATTAGTGACACAAGGTTGGTGGTCACTTCGGTCATTGCAATCTCATCTCCCAGTATCTCCTGTGCTGTGACTTGGTGCCCTGGGAAAGGAATGGTTCATACTGTCTTAGAATCTTGGAGAGTAACATCCTCTAGCATGTTCCCAGGGCCTTCAGGGGAAGGATGAGATTATGGTGGGTACAGCAGCTGTTCTCTAGAGCCCGAGATTATCCAGCCCAGGGACTTAAGCCATTCTGTCTCCATAGTAATCACCTCTGCAACAGTTGCCATAACAACCAACATGGAGAGAGGTAGCTGTGTGAATAGCACTTCTGGGTCTTAGCTGTGGTAGCAGCCTGAGGAGAGGCAAGCATGCCTTTACTCCTGTTCTAGTTGGCATTAACTGTCAACTTGATACAACTCAGAATCATCTGGGTAGAGAATGTAATTGCCTGGATCATATTGTCCTAAGATTGGGGGATTGTCTTGATTGCTACTTGATGTAGGAAAGTACAGTGCATAGTGGGTGGAACCATTCCCTAGGTAGGCTGATGAACTGTATAAGAAAACTAGCTAAGTGCAAACCTGTCTGCTAGCAGGCAAGCATCCTCCTTTGTGTTTCTCACTATACTTTCGCTGTGAGCTAAGGTTATTAATTGAGAAAATCCTTGTGTGGAATTAGCAAAAAAGCGTGCCTTCAAATTTCTGCCTTAACTTCCTTCAATGGCAGACTGTAATGTGGAATTGTAAGCTGAAATAATCCCTTCCTTTCCTAAGATGCTTTTTTCAGAGATTTTGTCACAGCAGAAAAGTCAGTTTGTTCTGCATCTCTCCCCACTCCCAAAAGCTGATCCGAGTGGATGGGTGCTGAGGGTGCCTTCTGCCTGGTTCTATTTCCTCTCTTCTTGCCATCACCGCTGATTAGGCTCCTAGGTTGAGGATATGCTCTCCCTTTTTAGAGATGAGACCCAAGAGGCTTTTGGAGTGGGATAAGGATTTGAAGGGTAGTATCCACGGGGACGCTGGCTTGGCCTATTTTTAGATGGAGCCATGTGGGTTTGCCCGAGACAATAAAGAATGTAGCCCCACAATGGACCATTGTTCCCATGGTGGCTTCAGGGACAGCAGATGACCCATGTCCCACGGGGCTGGGCTGTTGCTCCTGTCCTATGGATTTTTCCAGTGCTTGCTCTGTGCAGGGAAGAGGTGCCAAGCCTGAAGGGATGGGGGAAGGGAGACAGGGCTGGGCTTTATCTCCCAGGGGACTTATTTTGGGGGCAATAAGGTATATGGTTCAGGAGACTCCTGTGCTGGGAGTTCAAGAAGCTGTGTATCCCTGCCTGTGCTTGCCCACCTATGCCTGTGTCTTCTGCTGTCTGTGCCGGCCTGCGCCCACACCCATGGCAGTCTGTGCTTGCTATAGCATCCCTCCTTCAAATCCGTATTACAGAGAGTGGAGAGGGCTCTAGCCTTGCTTGCTTCAGAAGTCTTCAGGGTTAGGATCCTTGCATCTCTCTGCCCTGCTGGGGTCAGGACCAGCTCTACACCCTGGGATTGTAGATGTCACAGCCACAACCACCTAGGCTGAGGCCTTGGTCAGATGCCACACTGGGGACTAGGCATATAGCTCAGTGGTTGAGCACTTGCCTAGTAGGTATGAGGCCCTGGGTTCCATTACCAGTATATGCAAACATCATATATTATTCAGAGACTATACTTTGGAGGTGGGACCCTGGAAGGAGGTTTCATTCCTTCTGTTTTGAACTAGTAAATCCGTGGGCATTCTTTTATCCGTGTGTGCTATACTAGTACATCCATGTGCACTTTTGTGCACATACAGACATTCATATGTATTGTTGACTAGGACATCAGTATGCAGCATTTTACTTAAGACTTGTACATCCATGTCTATGTGCAGTGCTGTGATAGTATATTTAATGTGCGCTGCTTTACCAGTACATCCATGAGCATTACAATTCCAGGGGATCTGTGTGTACCACATTATTCGTGCATCCATGTTCACTGCTGTGCTTGTACATCCATGTGCATTGTTATACTAGTTCCCACCCACCCTACTACTATGAACATGTCTTCTGCTATTTTCGTTACATGCATGAGCACTGGTGTGCAAGTACACCCGTGTGCACTGTTGTATGTGCACAAATGTCTGCCTGTACTGCAATAGAGCCCCAGTCAGGGAGTCCTTGTCCTCATGGGGTTTACAGACGTATTCTGACCACCTCAAGTCTTGTGAGATGGAGGCTGCCTTTGTGACAGGTTAGGGTGACTTTTCCAGAATACAGTCCTGAGTGTGTGGCCCTCCTGATTCCTTCTTCTCTTACATTAGATTATGGGTGCCACCCTTGTCCCCCACCTCATGAGACTTATATGGGTCTTAGATTCTGGGAGGATGTTTATAGCATCTGAAATCTTCTGAGCCTCTGTGTCACCTGCATGACTCTGACCACCAGTTGTAGCTGAAGGTGTCACACAGCCCTTCAGGGCTTTTGCAAGAGATGAAGGATCTGGGCAGAAATGGCCCAGCTATCATCAGGAAGGCCTCAGTGTCCCCAGCAGACATGGGGATGACCAACCACATCAGAGGAGGAAATTGTTGCTCTCAGATGAGAAAATCGCTCCGAGGACATGTGTGTCTTGGGTCCTCAGAAGCCTAGAGTGACAGCAAAGAGTTCAGGAACCAAGGGACAAAGGCAAGGTCACAGAAATTAATAAAGGTTCACAGCCATCTACATGGGAGGTTCATATGATGTTGCCAGGGAAAATCAGCCTGCAGGGGGCTGAGGGCTCAGAACTGAGGTGAAGCCTTTTGAGGGTAGAAGAATGACACGTGTTCTCTGCCCTCACGGGCATGCGTGGTGGGGGATGTGCAGTGGACTACTGAGAATTGGCTTTGGAGTGAGGCAGGAGGGAGAAGGAATTTAGGGGACTATTGCAGGTTCTCTGCTCAATCCAGAATGGGAAGTTGTCGGCCCACAACACTAACAGTCCCAGAAGGTGGATGCCATGGTGATGTTAATGCCTTCTTCCTGCCTTTATCATCCCTAGGATGATGGTGTTTGCCTATTGTTATATGATAGCTGCTAGTTAAACTTTGCTGATCAAGCCCAGCTCTCTTCCACATGAGGTTCTCTTTGGTTGCCATCACCTAACAGTGCATGGCATTTGAGAGTTGCAGCGTGGGAATTGGCCTCAGTCTGTGAAACAGGGTGGATCAAGGGAGCGTTGTGTATGTGTGTGTGCATGTGTGTGTGTGTGTCTTAGTTGCTGTTCTGCTATTGTGAAGAGATATCGTTACCAAGGTAACTATTTAAAAAGGACATTTTGTTGCAGCTTGCTTACAATCTCAGTGACATAATGGCAAGTAGTATGGCAGCATCAGTGGTGGTGGAGCAGCAGCTGTGTATCTTGATCCACAGGCTGAGGTGGGGACAGAGAAAGAAAGGTGAACACTGGGCCAGCTGTGGACTTCTGAGAACTTCAGCGCCCACCTCAAGTGCCGTACTTCTTCCAACAAGGACACAGCTCCTAATTCTAATCCTATCAGATTTCCCTTCTCTGCTGCCTAAGCATTCAAATATATGAGCCTATTGGGAGTATTGTGTGTTCCCACAGGAAATGAGGTTGTCCTTTGAAATGTGCAGTAACTTCTAGAAAGTCTCAAACAAGAAAATACCTATTACCCATGGGATAAGGGAGACACAGAAACAGGAAATCAAGGAAGCTCAAGTCAGATGCAGACAACAGAGTACTTTGCAGGAAGTGTGACTGGGGCCACCTACCTGTTCCTGCACTGTAGTGTGTAACCCACCAGGCTCCTGTCTTCTACCTCCTGATGCAGCTTTGTTTTCTTTACCCCTTTCTGTTCCCCTTCCCCTCCTCTCTCTTTCTTCTGCCTCTCCCTGTCCTCTCTCCTTCTCCCCCCTCCATTCCTTTTCCTCTTTTTCCCTCTCCTTCTCCTCTCCCTTCACATTTCTCTTCCCCTTCCCTTTTCTCCTCTCCCCTCCCCCCTTCTCTTCCCTTTCCTTTCTCCTCTGGTCTCAGACATCTGCTGTTACCAGTGCAGAACTCTGGGGACCAAAGGTGGTATACACATGCAGTGTCCTCGGAACACACTTGGGAGCACGGCAGGTGTCCAGAGTCAGTGAGTCGGCTACACTGACACTATGAATCCCATGTGATGAGCCTGTCTGTGGTCTCTCCTCAGGAACAGGACATTGAGACCCTTCATGGCTCCTTGCATGTCACTCTGTGTGGGACCCCCAAGGGCAACCGCCCTGTCATCCTCACGTATCACGACATCGGCATGAACCGTGAGTTTGGGGAGCTGGAATACTTGGGGAGCTCTTTCTTGTGGGGACTTCTTGTTTCTCAGCCTGGGGAAACCTTAAACACACTCGGCTGTTAATACTGGATGCTCTGGGGACAGGAAGCAAGTCCCTCTGCTGCCAAACAAGTGTTACAATGATTTAAACATTAATACATGCAATGGCTTTTGATACTGTAGTCATTCTGAAAAGAAACCTTGTTCCCTTTCTCCACTGCTCTGAACTTCCAGGAATCGCAGCCCTGCTGAGGACACCTTATCTTCTATATGTCTTTAGAACTTTATACAAGCACAGTCTTCCAGTGTGTGGTCCCTCACGATGGGCTCATGACTGGCTTTGACCATGTTTTTAAGATTGATATGTGCTGTACCCTTTGTCAATATTTCACTTTCTTGTTGGTGAATAAGATCCTACTAGATGGAAACCACACTTGATCTTTCATGTCTTTTCTCCAAGAGAAAACATGGTCAGGCCTGTCACAGCACTACTTCACTTCTAGTACCTTAGTCACTACTAGTACCTAGTGTCTTAGTCACCGATCTACTGCTGTGAAAAGACACCATGACCAAGGCAACTCTTACCAAAGAAAGCATTTAATTGGTGGCATGGTTAATATTTTAAAGGTTTAAGTCCATGGTCATGGCAGAAAGCATAGAGGCAGGCAGGAGAGAGAGAGAGAGAGAGAGAGAGAGGGAGGGAGGGAGGGAGGGGGAGAGAGAGAGAGAGAGAGAGAGAGAGAGAGAGAGAGAGAGAGAGAGAGAGAGACCCCCAAGAGGGAGTGAGACTGGGCCTAGCGTGGCCTTTTGAAACCTTAAACTCTTCTCCCAGTGACACAGTTTTTCCAACAAAGCTGTGTTTAATCCTTGTAATCATTTCAAATAGTGCCACTTCCTGGTGACTAAGTTTTTAAATACAGGAACCTACGGGGGGGGGGCATGTTTATTCAAACACCACACTGAAGGATTTAACTGTGCTGTGCACAGTGTTGCATGTTCACACCGTGAATTCCTAAGTTGACAGGAAGTAAGCCAGGGTTGATGGTCTGTGCTTCCCCTCCCAGCACTTGGGAAGGAAGGCCAGGGGATTGCTGCGAGGTGGAGACCAACCTAGTCTACATAGTAAGTTACAGGCCAGCCCAAGCTACAGAAACAAAAGCCAAGTGTGGCGGTAGTGGTGCATTCCTCTCTAACCCTAGCACTCATGGGTAGTGGTAAGATCAGGAGTTTAAGAACAGCCTCAACTACATAGATACCTGTCTTTGCCTCAGCCTTTAAAGACTCATCTTAAGAGACACAGGTGGATGCTTCTTGCTTTACCTAATGTGCTTCTTGTTCGGAAATTATGTGTGCCTTGAAAGATGTCCCGGAGAGACCCAGAGAAGTTCAGGAGAGGATACATCTTGTACTATCTCCATGGCAACCTTGCCAGAGAGAGGCAAAGCCAGATTTTCAGTCCTTTCTGGCAGTGACTGCAAATTGATGACTCTTGGAGCTTAGAGACACTGGACCAGACTTTAGTTCTATGACTTCGACCCTCCTTTACCACCAGAGGGAGGTCTGGCGGGAGGGGAGGGATAGACTTATACTATTTGTTTTTGAGATAGGGTCTCACTATATAGTGAAACTTGTTTAGAACTCCCCGGGTGTAGACCAGGTTTGCCTTGAACTCACAGAGATGCACACTCTCTTGGGAGTTCCACTGCTGCTGCTGCTGCTGCTAAGTGAAGGAAGAAATGAGTGTACACCTGATGTCTGTCTATTTTGTCCCTTGGTATGTCTTACAGACAAGACCTGCTACAACCCTCTCTTCAACTCTGAGGATATGCAAGAGATCACACAACATTTTGCTGTCTGCCATGTGGATGCCCCTGGCCAACAGGACGGTGCCCCTTCCTTCCCCGTGGGGTAAGAGCAGAGACCTTCACCCCACGAGCAGGCGGGATGAAGGTAGAGGAGGAAATGGCAATCTGGGTTAAAAAATTATTCATGGTAAAAGTCTGTATTTATGATCTCTAAGCTGGGCACAGTGGTGCATACCTGAATTCCAGAGCTTGGGAAGCCAAGGCAGGAGAATTGCTACTTTGAGGTCAGCTTCAGGTCATAACAAAATCATCTAAAAATATTTTAAAAAGAAAAGAAGAGAAAGACAAACCCAAGGCAACATATTTTATTTCACCTATTATTTTTATAGCTAATGTGTTTATAACAACATTTACTTTTAAACTTGTTTCTTGTTTGTGTGTGAGAGAGAGAGGGGGGAGGGGAGGGAGACACAGAGAGACAGAGACAGGAGAGAGAGTGCAAGCATGTGTGCACACATTTATGTGCACACAACTTTTTAATGGATGTGGGTATATTTGCACTTTTGTGCATTTATGTATAGAGACCCAAGGTTGATGTGGGGAATCACTCCAATCACTCTTCTACTCTGTTCCTTGAGGCAGGTTCTCTTAATGAACCCAGAGCTCACTGATATAGTTGTTCTCACTAGCTCATTTGCTTTAGGGATCCCCTGTCTCCACCTTCTGTGTCTGACCTTACAGGGAGAGCACCATGCCTGCCCAGAATTTACATAGGTTCTCAGAATCCAAACCCTGCTCCTCATGCTTGTATGGCAATCCACCGGACCATCTTCCCAGACCTACTTAACTATCTTTAAAAGTACATTGCAACAGTGGTTGCCAGTGTGCCATCTTTCTTTAGGATTTCCATCTCAAGTTGATAGATACTGTGTCCAGGAAACCCAGACTTCACATCCCCTCTAGGCTGGCATGAGACAGTATTGTGCCTCCCCTATGCAGGACAAGGCTGGGAATAGCGTTGTCAAGATGAACTAGTCCATAGAGGAAACCCAGAAAGTGAACAAAAGAAAGGGAGGGAGGGACGGGACTACTGCCATGCATCCTCAGTGACAAATGTCATTTTCACTCAAGGAAATGTCATTCCTCACCAACCAGTGGTCTGTTTATTAGCTTCCTCTTGGTGAAGACGCTGAGGCATGGAGGGGGCTTCAGCGCTTATGGAAGGCCACACAGCAGGGATGGAGAATTGTGCTCCAACTCTGGTGTGCCTATGGGAGAGAGGCTTCTGTCTCAGGGAATCAGGGTTCTCTTGCCCAGGTGCTCACACTGCTGTGCACCTCACAGTCTGTGCAGCTGACTCTTACAATGTCTCATGCAGGGGGTCTCCTCCAACACGCGATGCCAATGGAACAGGCAGGAACAGCCCTTTCCCTGGGTTTACAGGATTTCTATGGTGTCCCTATGACATTTCCAGACAGATATACTCTTTTATTACTGATCTCATTTCTTAATTATTAACTCTTATCATCAAAGAAGAGAAGGGACATCTGGCTTCTCAGGGACAAGCCCAGGTGTAAAGAGCTTGTTCAACAGTGGGGTACAGTTAACTGCTAACCAGCTGACAAAACCAGGACTTTCTCCACTAAGTCACCTTGACTACTGTCTCAGAGACAAAAGGCCATGCAGAGGCTCTTACTTACCATGTTCCTAGACTTTTTGCCTACCCTAGAGAAATATGTGAAATGTATTTGCAGATTAAGATGTGAGGTGTGTACTCCCAAGTTTATCTGTGACTTTAGCGTGCCTCAGGTAGAACACTGTTGGAATAGTATGTGGCTTCTCCCTGCCCTCTGCTGTAGGGCCTGGGTGACATCCCTTGTCTTGCGGCCATCAAAGCAGGATTGGAGATCAATGGCTGCAATGGCTGTCCTCTCCTCTTTGGAGTCTTTTTCCTGCTTAGGAATCAACCACTTTTTTTTTTTTTTTATAACCAGCTCCAGAAAGCTAACAGGAAACCAAAGCCTTCATAATTAGGTGGCTTTTCCATTATTGTACCTGGGAGGCCCTGGCTCCAATCTGAGGTCTGTCCATTCTCAAAGGAGTCCCATGTCTTTGTCCCTCATTTCTCCTATAGGTTTCTTCAGTTAAGTAAAGTCACATCATCCAGGCTCCTTCCAGCTCCTTCAGGGTCCTCCGCATATGTTCTCTGCCTAGGGATCCATTTCCCCACTGGGCTCTGTCTAAGCATCACTTCCTCCAGGAAAATGTTCCTGAACAATTGAACAGAGTGGATCCCCTTGCTTCTGTGTCCTCCAAGCCTATCACTGGCCCTTCCCAGCTCAGAGGAAGCTACAGCGTTAGGGTGGGCTGTGCTTACACAGTGGATGCCGAGGGGTGGGGATGTAGTGTCTGTGTGAGGAAGGGCCAGCTGTTACCCGGACTTTCAGAATATCCTGGTATGGGTGATTTGTTTCTGCAAGGGTCTCCATCCTCAAGATCTGCCTCCCATATACCCTGCAGGTACATGTACCCCTCAATGGATCAGTTGGCTGAAATGCTTCCTGGAGTCCTTCACCAGTTCGGGTAAGAGCAAGGGACCCTCTCTTCCAAGGCTGTCAGGGCAGCTGCTGGCCTCCTTCTCTTCCTTGGCATGACTGCTAAAATGCAGGTTGGAGTCCTCAGATGGATCCAGAAATGAACTTGCCACAGATTGTAGCCACGTTATCCCCAGCTCAACATCTGCTCTGTGTCCTTGACTGTGACTTTGGGCTTCTCTTTCCAGACCCTCATTCTGCCCTTGCAAGCTCCCCCTTCCTTCTCACTTCAGCTTCTCGCAGGGTTAATCACCATGGTTCTGGCCCGATTTGTTCTTATTCCACGTTCTAGAATCCAGAATAAAGCTTGGAAGTGCAGTGAGGCAACTTCTTAATGGGCCTTCCTATAAATGCTAGGCTAGAGGTCTCAGAGCCAGGGGAAAGGGAGCAAGGGGGATGGGGACTTCCAAGGTCATCAGGGCAGCCTGCCACTTATGGCATGGGCAAGCTTGTCATCACCCTCAGTGATGGCAGCCATGGGCTGGGGCTCTTAGGAGTAAGTGAGGGAAGTTGACAGGGATGGGCAAGGGCTCCATCACATCTCCCTTTGGCGACCTGCATCTTCTTTTGGTTTCCAGGCTCAAGAGTGTCATTGGCATGGGGACAGGAGCTGGCGCCTACATCCTGACCCGCTTTGCAGTAAGTTCTTTGGCAGTTTGTAAGATTACATTAAAAATTATTCAGGGTCTGGGGTCCTAGCTGAGTGGGAAAGAATGAGCTGCGCAGTCTTTGAGCGCTGAGGACTAGAGTTTGAGTCTCAGAACCCATGTAAATGACAGGCATGGCCGCAGGTGCCTGTGACCTCAGCACTGCGGTGGGGTGGAGACAGAGGCATCTGCACTGCGGTGGGGTGGAGACAGAGGCATCACCTCAGCACTGCGGTGGGGTGGAGGCAGAGGCATCTAGAGAAAGGTCTGGCCAGCCAGCCCAGCCTAAAAGGTGAGCTTTCTATTTGATGAGAGACACTGTCTCGAGGGAACACAGTGAGGAGCAGCAGAGATAGATACCTTTGCCATGCACTGACTGTTCCATGGATACTCTGGGCATGTATACTTGCACAGTCAAGTATGCAAAACACACACACACACACACACAATTTGAAAAGCATAAAAACAAAAAACAAACAAACAAAAAACCCCAAACCTAAACAGAAAAAAGGTATGAGCTGTACTTTCCCAAGTAAGCGTCACTCGGCCATTACCCCGTGTATGCATGCATGCTTTGGTCTTTTTGGTGCTGAAATGCTACACTAGGTGGGGCTTTTGCTCATCAGTCCTGTTCGCTGAAATGGAAATGAAGATGGCTTCCCACTCAAAGAGTCCTCTGATTCTGCAATGTTTTATCCCCGAGTTTTTTGACCCAGGTCATTTGGGTTCCAGATCTAAGTCTAAATCAGAATTAGACACATGCTAATGTGACAGTGACCACTGCTAGCACCGTGGGTACCCTTTTTGTCTTTATCAGTTATCTTAAAGTGGCTCATGCCCTTCAGCCGAGTTACTTTGATGCTTAGTAAGTGTAGCTAGCACCTTTATGCTCAGGCATACTGTCAAAGTACAAATCGGCCTGGGCATCAGTCTCAACTAGCTGCTAGAATGGTCTTGGAGTCCTGAACACATAGGAGTTCCAGGTAATAGAGCTAGCTATAGGGTATTTCTCTGCTCTCCTCAGTTGTGGCTTGACTGTTGCACACTGATCATCTGGGGAAACTGAGGCGCTGTGAGGGACTCGCAAGCACATTCTTTCTTTTGCTATGGCTTCTTCCTCCTGCTCTCTTGAGGACCTAGTCACATTCTGAATAACCCAGAACCTCAGTTCTGCACTGACTATGCAGGGAGCCATTAATATCTATATCTGCTCTAGGGTTCCATGGTTGCTGGCTTAAAGCCCTCAATATATGTCATGTTGTGCCTCTGATTACAGCTCAACAACCCCGAGATGGTGGAGGGCCTCGTGCTCATGAATGTGAATCCCTGTGCTGAAGGCTGGATGGACTGGGCTGCCTCCAAGGTAAGGCGGGGCAGGGAAGGTTGATGGGGTCCCAGCCTCTACTCAGCGTAGCACCTTCTTGGCCATTCTCTTCTACCTTCCTTACTGTCCAAGAGAGCATCCTTCCTTGGCCCTATTTAGGCTAGCAAACATTTGCTGCGCTAAAGGTCTTAGTGGGTTTGGCCCTGGCTGCTGTCCCAAGGGACCCTGTTGATCTTGTTATTTTATCTTTTTATTTTTTTTTAAGTGAGGATTGCTTCTCGTCTGCCAAGGATAGGGAGAAACATCCGATCAAAGCCACATGGGCTGGTGTGACTTGTCTCTCACTGGGATAGTAGTTTTCTTAGTTTGGGTAGCTGTTGGGGGGAAGGGCATGGGCTGTATCCACCCTTCCCTGTCTGCTAGATGCTGTGTTTCTTTCTAAAGCCCTGACAGAGTTTGGGAGTGCTGTCCCTCCCCATAGGGCAGAGTGGAACAAAGGATCCTGCCTGGCTTTTATTTTATTTTCCAGCAGAGAAAGGGACATTCCATTTGGCCCCACTTGGCTGCTGGTCCACTGTTCTATGCCAAACAAGGAGGGCTGGGGCACAGGCCTCCAGCTGAGAGATAGGCTGTGGTTTTAGCGAAATCCCCATGAACAGTCTCTCTGGCCTTGAGAGACAGCCTGCTTATCTAGGGCTATTGGTGCACCGAGAATGAGCATCAGAGCCTATGTGCTGGTGACTTACAGGATCTTTACTTTGGCCCGATGACGAGTCCCTAATACCTTCAACTATAGACAAGATACCCAAGATCTAGGGCCTTCAGCTGCCGCCCCACCCCTGGTGCGCCACAGCTGCAAGTGGCCATTGGTCAGTCCAGGGCCCCAGGTCAAGTGTTTACCTCCCTTACCCATCTCTACCCAAGTGGAGCTACCTGTGCTATCTGTCTTATATCTACAGAGCACCTACAGAGTCCATGTGCATTTATACAGCCCCTATTGTATGCCTAGTTCCTTTGATTTTATGTCATGATCTGAACATTTATTGAATACCAGTTGCATACTACTGTGCTTTCAGGTCCATCTGTATACAGTCTCTTGGGGGTGGTGAGGAGTCATTAGTGAATTCAGAGACTCCAGGGAATTCGTAGCCCAGAGACTGGCTGGAGGGGAGAAGATAGGGATTGGTGTAGGAGGAGTAGCCAGGACTGAGTGCACTCTGATCTGTGGATGGGGAGACCATTGTGTGTGGGGGTGATGGGGCCTTTTCGATGAGGACTTTGAGCTTTGTGAGCAGGGAAAGCTTGGCCTAGCTAGGTTGTGTCTCTATGCCACTTGCTGTATGTCTCTGATGGGAAGGAACTGGATGGAAAGCCGGCCCTTGGGCTGTAGGTCCAGGACGGGGCTGGAGGCAAGAGCTGAACTATTATGCAGCAGATCTGTGATATCCATGATGTCTAAGATAACCAACTTTTGCTGAGGAAAGGCTTCTTTGGGGTCCTCAGTTCAGAGGATTTGGTCTGTGATCTTGGCCTTTTGACAAGACAATATGCCATGGTAGTAGGTCAGCCACAGGCTGGGGGCAAAAATAAAAGAAACTACCCCAAATGTCCTGAAGGCCTCCTGTGGGATTCAAACTCTTAAAATCCCCTCTATCTCCAGTAGGACCAAATCTCTACTAAATCCGCCCATGAGATACATCCCACAGTCACACTCTACCCAGGTTGCCATGGAGAACAGGAGCCATGTGGCTGTCTGACTCTCCTCTCTGCTGAGTCCTAGTTGCTGATTTTATTTTCTTGGTTCACCCGCCACAGATCTCAGGATGGACCCAAGCCCTGCCAGATATGGTGGTGTCCCACCTCTTCGGCAAGGTGAGTGGTGTAGACCTGTGTCCCATGTCCCCACTGAGCAGTTAACCATGTGTCACTCAGCACAGGACCACAGGGGCACAAGGTACAAACAAGATACAATCAAGGGGTGACCCTGGCTGAAGTCTGATTAATTGTGACATATTGACTCACAGTTAGGGAGCCATTCATATGGTTTTTCCTGCCTCTCCCACTGTGAGAATTTGATCCCTTTGTTATAACATCTTCTGGACAGATGTGCCGTCAGTTCTTCCCTTCTAGCTCTTCCCAAATTCCTTCCTGGCTTCATGTGTGTCTCTTTTTCTTTCTTTAATTATGAAATACTGCTGGTGTAGCTGGTATGAACAAGAGTACAAGGCTATCCACCAGAGCATGGACAACCTACCAGGGTCACATTCCTCGATGAAAACTGATCCCTCTTCTCCCCTCCGGCAGTCATCAACAGCCAATAGCTTCTCACCAGGGGTGGGGCTTCATCATAAACTGTTTTTGTCGAAGCACACTGTACTGCATATTTGAAAGTCATCACAGCAACTGAGATAGTGCAAATGTCCTTCACGCCCCCCCCCATTCCATGCACTGTGAGCCATCCTCTTCTGGATCCTCCCAGTGCCACACCCTGCTCTGCTTTTTTGTCTGTATGGTGAATCCTGTACCTCTTTGCCATGTTTTCCCTCCCTTAGCGTGATTATTTTAGAATCTACTCAAGCTTTTTGGACACCATAACAGATTCAGTACTGTGTAATATTACACTGAATGGACATACCATTGGTTTCTTGTTTAGCCGTGTTGGGCCTTTATTTGTAACTGTTTGGGATTGTTAGGAATGAAGTCTGCAGTGTAATATCTGTGGGACCAGCTACTACGTGTCTGTGTGAGGCTCTATCCCCAGTACTTGCCAACGATTAGCTCAGGGAGACTGTTCAGGAACTCTGTGACCATGGGGTGTACACATGACATTCATTCCAGTTTGAGCTGAAGAAATTCAGACCAGAGGTTTGAATGGCTTGAGTTGGGTCTCCAGGAGACCAGGAGAAATATGACTGGGATTTGAACTTCTAAGTTTGACTACAACATACAGTCTCCTGAGCCTCTTCCTTTGCCTGGTTCTGACTTGAAGTGAAGACAGAGCAGGCATCCATGCATACTGGTGGCAGGCCTGGCCTCTGCTTTTGTCTGCTGTCACATCTTTAGCCTCCTCCAAGGCCAACAGCCATGCGAGAGGATGTGCTTCTGGCTCACATCCAAGTTCAGTACCTGGAAAACCCCTCCGTGGCTCAGACCCAGTGAGCACTGCTCTCTGGGCGCAGGACTCTCAGCGGCTGAGCTAGTGAGTGTGACCACACGTTCATGCCCTGCAGTCTTGGGGGAGCAGAAAACACCCTGCTTTGGTCTGACCCCTTGGCTTGTAACGGAAATGGCTTAGAGCAGCCTGAGGTTATCATCACACACTCCAGACTGTCCCCAAGTCCCTCGAGGCTTTCTGATGCCCCCAAGTTACTGCTGTTCTATTTGACCATGTCTTTGTCATGGCTAAGGCTCCTTGCTGACAACGGGTCTTTTTGATACCCTAAGTGACAGGGGCAGGTTGCTCTGAGGTCTGCCATGAAGCAGGAGTCCTGAGTTTAGCTGAGGCCCCTCTGGGAAAAGCTGAGGGAAAGCTGGGTCTCTCTGGTACCAGTAGCTATCACTCAGCAGTCTGCGCCGGACTCACTCAGCCCCCTCTGCCTCATCCGTGCCTTCCCTCCTTATCCCTGTGGCTGGAGAATGGTGACAAGCCCTCCCTGCTCTTTCCTCTGTCACCACAGGAGGAGATACACAACAACGTGGAGGTAGTGCACACATACCGCCAGCACATCCTCAACGACATGAACCCCAGCAACCTACACCTATTTATCAGCGCCTACAACAGGTGAGAGCCCTGGGCGGGACAGAAGCTGCCAGGTCACACTAGGGTCCCCATCAGCTTCCTGCACAAACCTGGGGTGAACGCCACAGCTGTGGGTTAATAGAGTGTGGTTTGGGGAGAACAGCGCCTGGGTAAGAGCTGCTTGGGCTTTGCACTGAGTGAATTCTGCTGGGATCTGAGCTCCTACCCAGACAGCGGGCCCAGATGAGTGGAGAGCCGGGGCGTGTGCCCAAGGCTGACTCAGAATAAAATCCCCTATGGGCAGAGTTGGGCAAAAGTGTGATACACTGTGAGGACACAGAACCCTGGAGGCTGCTGGGAGGACAGACAGCGGAGGGTAAAGGATGAGGTACTAGTTCAGAGCTTTTCTGGGGAGGGGAATACACAAGGATACTAGCAATAGTCTGGAACCTTCTCGAGGAAGCTTGTGAAAGTACCTCTGCCACACTCCCAACCACCACGGGCCACAGGTGAGCTTTGCATACATCTGACCTAGGACAGTGCTTAGGACTTGACCTGCTGGGAGTGAGTTTGCATTTGTAAAGAGCTTAGGATCTCTGATGGACTCTGGTACCCTTTCCACAATCCTGTCTGGAATCACAGTGCAGGGGCCCCTAGCATTCTCACTGTTGTCTGAAGGTGCAGATGGGTACCAAGAAGAGGGAGATGGGCTCCTGAGTGGACAGTAGGAATCACAGGAGTCTCTGCACAGAAGCGAATGGAAATAGGCTGTTTCTGGGGCCATTTTCCAATGAGGAAGCAAAACCACAGAGAGGTTTAGTCTACTTCCAGAGACACACAGCTGGGAAGCGGCACTGGGTGGTGATCTTGCCATGCTAGCTTCAGTCTCAGAGCTTCAGAGGGTAAAGAGGCCAAGTGCTCACTTGCAGGGACCAGGTCTACACTGGACTTTTGCTAGCTAAGTAGAATGCCAGTGTAAGCTTCAGCACACATAGAGGAGCAGGTCTGAGTTTTTGAGATGACATCAGAGCTGCCGAGGGAAGGCTCCAGTTGGCAGTGGAGGGGTGCTGGAAGGCCATTCCTGAGCTTTCACAATGATAGGTGGAGGATCTAGGTAGGGGGACAGGGACGCAGGGACCTCTAGTGAGGATCTGATTTTTTTTTACTGTAAAATGTGAATATTAATATGAATAACAAATTTTGGAGAAAGTGAGGAGGGTTTTTGCTAGAAACAGATGAGACCTTCCAGCTCTTAACCGCTTCTACAGACACCAAGTAGTCATGGGTTCTTGAAAGCTCCGTGACCTCATGAACATGTCCTGAGAATGTTTTTCTAAGATGGTCTATAGTGGGACCAGTAGGGATGGTGTGGTGGGAATGGCTTCTGGGGTAGGTTTGCTTGTACTAACCACATGCGAGTTGTCTGCAGCCGGAGAGACCTGGAAATTGAGCGGCCAATGCCTGGAACCCACACTGTTACCCTGCAGTAAGTGGCTTCTTTCTCCTATGTTGCATTCCTGGCTTTACTCAGGGCTGCTGGGGCGGGGGTGCTTTTGCTGGGTGTGAACACTACAGTAGAGATGACTGTTTATCCCAGGGATCTGACTTGGACCCCCACCCGTGTAGCCGGAGTCAGCATCAGGACAGGGAGTGTGTGTGTGTGTGTGTGATCATATCTAGTAGAGCCCTTGATCAGGAGGCCGACTGTCTCTATTAAACCCATTCAACCCTGATGGCTTCTCAAAGCCTATAGATGAAAGATGCAGGACCTGACATGAGGGAGTCCTGAATGTCTAGTAGGAAAGGTCGCAGCTAACATATTCCACTGGCAATGATGGCGTCTTTCTATAGTTACTACATGTGCCACACTGTTGTATACTTGTGAACCTGGCTTTGTTATCTATGTCAGCCATTTTATTTTTTTCATCTTAATTCCTGGAAGATTTCTTTTTCTTCTTCCTTGGACAAAGGTGCTTTGGAATGGAATCATTAAGACACTAAAGCATTGCGCTGAAAATTTATACTAAGGTAGAAGTAACTGCTATCCCATTTTATTCAAAGTGCAAAGCAGACTATCAAACCGTAGAGGCACAAAGGCGCAGAGGGTGATGGGAAACCTAAACAGCCTTTTAGAATCCTGCTATAGACCAAAGTCTGAGGTCTAAGAATCTGGAGATGGACTCTGGGCTGACTCCTCTTCCCTTTTTTCTGTGCAGGTGCCCTGCTCTGCTGGTGGTTGGAGACAACTCTCCTGCCGTGGACGCTGTGGTATGTGTCAGTTTGGCAGGCCACATGGACTCACCTGTATGACCCTCCCAGTTTGAAGGCATTGCTTACATGTGACATCACTTTGGGGCGGGGCTGAGACCAGCTTCTCGCTGTGGCCACAGTTCTCACTGTCTGCCCATCTGCTTTCCCTTCCCTCCTGCTTTTCATGGGCATTTCATCTACATGGTGGAATTAATGCCAGGCTTCATGGTTAGGGATTCTTTCCCAGTCAGCAGCACGTGCACCTTTCCGCCTAGCGGAAGAGCAAGGCAGCAAGGTCAGACAGAACATTCTGCCTCAGTCTACCCTTTAATTCCCACCTTGCACCGCTAGGGAGGCACAGAGCTGATGTCTAGTTTCTGACATTCCCGCCATGGGGAGGTGTGTGCCATGAAACTGTTGCTCAGAGTTTTGACTGTGTTGCTCTGCCTCTGCAGTTCTCCATGGAGCTGAATGTGCTCTGAGTTGTCTCCAGGACACAGCCAGTCATGATAGAGCCAGGCTCCAAAGCCACATGCATTTTACAACCTTCCTTATTTATGGCTGAAGGAACACATGTTTCGGGTGATAGGGCAGGGTTCAGGGCACTCATGATGCTGGCTGTGAGTCGAGTACTTACCTAGTCTTTCTCCTTGTTAAGGTGGAATGCAATTCCAAATTGGACCCGACGAAGACTACCCTGCTCAAGGTAATGAGAAAGAATGGGGCTGCAGCTGTCGTGGTTTCAAGGCCTCACGTGTTTTGGGAGCTAAGTTATGCTTATTGAAGCACATAACTGGTTTTGGAGCCATAAAGGCAAAGGCAGGAGGACGTAGCCCAGACCATATATTGAGACCCTAAAAGACGGAAAGGGAGGAAAACATGAAGAGAGGTAGTTAGGTAAGAAAGGAAGGAAGCAAGCTTGAAATCCATCTGAAGCTGCTACGTGGTCCATCCCAGGGACTAGACTGTAGGGGTCTACACACTCTGCCCATGTAGCTGGAGGAAGAGAGACTGGGAACACAGGACAAAAGTCTCCTTTTCCTAGGATGAGGCAAGGATATCCTTGCACTAGATTCCTCTGGGTAGTGAGAGGCTGTGAGGCTAAGGAAACTCCCTTCAGCAAAGTCTCCTGAGTTCAGTGTGATTGTTGTCTTGTGCTTAGAGATCTATAAAACCCCCACAGCATGCAGCCAGGGTTGTTTGCACACCCAAAGCCACTTGTGTGTGGCAGTTGTGTCTGGGATGGGCCCCAGGCTCAGGCTCCTTACCGAGAATCCCTCTTCACTGGGTATACTCTGGAGGTTGGGATCTTGAAAGTTCCATAAGCCACTCTGGCTTCCAAAATGGTGCAGTTGAGTCTTGAGTGTTTGCTCTTAGGAGTTAAATATGGGGTGGTCTGTGGGGGCCATTGCTGTGTGTAAGCTTTGAGGAGTGTTGCTAAGGAAGATAACGGGTTACAGTCAACAGCAGAATCCACCCAGAGCAGCACCAGGTGGGTGATGCTGGGGTCAACCCCACAGAGCACAGACTGCAGCAGCTATGGGCTGAGTCATTTGTGTCAACCCGTCTCCTTCCTTCCTAGATGGCAGACTGTGGAGGCCTTCCTCAGATCTCTCAGGTAAGTGAAACTGTGGCTTTTTCATTTAATACCTGTCCCCTGCCACTGTGCCTTTGGGGCTCATGAGCTCCCTTTTCCCCACTGACTCTGTTTGGCGTCCCATTGTAGTTTATACATATATCCTGCATAAAATGTGCTTTATAAATGTTGCAGACTCAGTCCATCCCTACCAAGCAGCTTTTGGGATTGGATTGAGGTCCACAAACTTAAGAGATTTACCAGATGGATCGGATTGACAATAGGGACAGAATCTTGACCATCCTGCCCTAGCCTGTGTCCACTGGGAGCTCAAGCCCAGAGCAGAGGGAGGGACAAAGAGGATATGACACCAGAATGTATGTTCATACCCTTCCTCTTCCCCATGCCCCAAATATGCATATGCACATGAGAGCTGAACACGTGTGCCTATGTGTTCACATGTGTCCATTCATGTGCCTACATGCACATGTGTCTAGGTGTGTGGGAACCTGCACTTCTGAATCTGCATAGCTGATTTGTTCATCTTCCTCCAGCCCATGCTCTGTTTCCCGCTCTTTTTATTTGCTTTCAGCCAGGACAGACCTTGCTGTCAGAACTGAGACCATTTAAATACTAGTGGCAGCTGAGCTTCAAGCCTGATTCCCGTGTAACCCCTCCTGCCATCCCTTCCCAGGCTAGGTGTGTTAGCAAAAGACTTTCTCACTTCTGGTCAGACTGTACCACACCTTCTCAGAGACTGCCAGGAGCTGGCATCTCAGCTCAGCATCATAAAAGGAAACTGAGGCTGAAGAGATGGAATGTTACCTATGGTAACAGTTGCCAGTGGTACCAAGCTGGCCCACTCTTCTCATTCGGAATGTGTCCATCTTCAACACAAAAGACCTCCTTTTCCTCCACAGCCAACGCATGCCCTACTGTGCAATTGTTTGTAGTGTCACAAGATCCTAGGGGACAAGTTTTGCATAGTCAAATGTCACTTGGGTTCTTTGCCTCCTTGCAGATGAACGGCAGGATTGGTGAAGATGCAGGGTCGGGACCACATGGTCTCTGTTTGTGAGGAGCGTGAGCCACTGGGTGGTGTCTTACTGAACTGGAATCAAGGGATGATACACCATTGGAGGCCCCTGGCCCCTGCTTTGGTTGAGTGGGTTGTGTAGAGGAAACAGTGGTTCTGAAAGTGCCTTTGGCCCTGGCCAATCCCTTATTCATGGATAGCCTGGTTAACCCAGCTAGTGATATAGCCGCCCACCCATGGCCATTCAACACACTGGTCTTTCCTTTTATCTTTTTCCTTCCATTTCTTCTTGTACCCATCTTCTTCCACTTCCTCAACTTTCTTTTCATCTACCAGTCAATGCACGATCTGACCTTTTATACCCTTTCCTTATTTTTCCCTCATTCCAGTCCCTTTCCCCTGCTTCTTTCTTTTCCACTTCCCTTTGTCCTTCCCTCCACCTCCATCCTTTCTTCCTACTCACCATTCCTTCTTGCCTCCTTCCTTCCTTCCATCTCTCCATCTTTCTCTCCCTCTAGGCCTCTAATTCTCCATCCCTCCCTCCTTTCATAGTTCTTTCTTTTTTTCTTTCTTCCATCTCTATATTCCTCTGTCCTTCCCACCACTTCTCTATCCATCTTCCCATTCTTTCCTCTTTCTACTAATATTTCCCATCACCAGCCTTCCGTCTACTCACCCAACCATCTTTTATCATCAACCTGAAACGAACCACCTCGGACAGAGGGTTTCTGGCACGGAGGCCTCCAGTTCATCCATACAACCTACACTTGGCTCAGCTGTGTCATGGGTACTTGGGGTACTGGTCCTCCAAGGTTGGTGTCAGATTTCCTGGAGATGGTTGTGCCGAGTCCCTAGCAGGCCCCGTGGCTCATGACACTGGGCTGTGAGCACAGAGTGTTGCTTGGCCCTATATGCAGTTGAGGACATTGATTCAGAAATCCTGTAAGTTATTCATGCTCTTTCAAACATGAGGCAAGTTTAAGCAAGTTTAAGACAAAGCTGAGTCTGGTCCCCACAACCATCCTGGCTTTTTCTTTCACTTCTGTGCCTTTTCTGTTCACATGTGGTGGCTCCATCTTGGGACAAAGCTCTGGCTTGCAGGTACAGGTACATGGTGGTTGGTCTCTCCAGCCATTGACCACTCTCTTTCTCCTACAGCCTGCCAAGCTTGCAGAGGCCTTCAAGTACTTCGTGCAGGGCATGGGATACAGTGAGTATAACACCTTGGGCACAGACAGTTGTTGGGGTGGTACTGTCTTAGCCAGTAGTGGCTGGAGAGGGCTCTGGCATCTTGGCCGGCTTCAGCTCTTAAGCACTAGGCACATCTAAGAAATGAACAGTAACCGTTACACATGGCTGAGCGAGGAATGGGTCAGTACCCAGTTTGATTACTGGTTACTGTGCTGCATATATCACACAGCAAACTAAAATGGCGCTGGCCTTTCTGAGCAGTGTGTTCTCAGAGGACCTCATCATGTGTGTGTGTGTGTGTGTGTGTGTGTGTGGTGTGTTGTATATATACAGTATATATATATATATATATATATATATATATATATATATATATATATATATACATACTGTGTTCAATATATATGTGTGTATGTGTGTGTGCCAAAATCATCTGATATTTATTTAGCTTTACATGTGAACATTTGGTGCAAGAATGAAGCCGTATCCTGTTTGGCAAGGCTGATCTTTGAACTCATAATCATCCTCCTGCCTCAGTCTCCCAAATACTAGGATTATAGACAGGAACTATTATTCTAGGCTATGACTGACTATCTCTTTAAACACTACCACTGCCAACAACAAGCCAAAAACTAAACAACAACAAAAACAATGAACAATAGATGAACAAGGAATACCCCTAATTTTGATTCCATGCTTGCTCAGGAGACCAGCAGTTGTAGCAATGGTGGGGATGATAATGGTGATGAAAGATTAGTTTAACCATCACAATAATATACAAGGGAGGGGCTCAGAAGGCCACAGGGAGATTGAAGGCTAATTGAGCCAGAGCCCTATGTAAGAGAACAGAGTGCCTGAGATTGAAGGTAGGGTGCTTCTTTGCTACATCATTACATCATTGAGCACCCTGCTACAATGACTGGTTGCGTCCTGGTTTAAGCTTAGAGTGAGTTGTCAACAGGCAGCCTCTGTTTTCAGAAATGCCAGACTCTGACCAGGACTCATGGTGTCAGCTGGGCAGCAGTCTTGATGGATACTGGTTGACATGTTAATTGTTGCTCTGGCTCAAAGCAGTCCTACTCAGTTTTTCCTGCCTACTCCTTGAAGTTACAGTCCATGCATTCTTAGCCGGGCAAGACTGACTTCATATTTTTTCCTGACACCACCTAGCCACTCAGAAATGGTGGGCCTATTTGATGAAGTTATAATCATCATATGAGCCTTCACCATGCCTGCTTCGCAGCAGGACAGCGTGCAACAGCCTGATATGAGTGCCTTAGATGAGATCTGTTGCTAGGTGTCTCTCTCCAGCAAAGCACACTTTCTTGTGAACCTTCCTCTATAGTCTGCTTTCCCTGATGGATATGGGAGATAATTTCTGGTAGTTGTGTTTCCCTTGCTAAGTGTGGATCACACAGCTCATTGGGTGTTTATTCTGGGAGGAAAAAAAGCAAAAAAGCAAGGCCTTACTTGTTCCCAAAATTTTTCTTCCATCTGTCCCCTCAGTTCAGTTTGACAAAGCTTCCCATAGACCTAGGAGAAAATAAAAGGGAGAGACATAGACCCAAAGGTATTTCTGAAGAAGATTCCAGCTCACAGAAGGCCTGCCCGTGATTCTGGGCTCATGACTAGCCCATTGTGTATCTGGTGTCATGGGAAGTTGTCATTTCCTGGTGATGTCATCAGGACTCAGAGATTTGGGTGGAGAAATAGAGACTCAGGAAGAAACACAGAGGCCACAGATGTGCATTGACCCTAATCTTTCTGAATTAAAAATAGGTTGTACTGAGATGGCATACTTAGAATCCTGTCTTTCAGAATCACTGTCTTCCAGCTGCATAGAGAGTTTGAGGCCAGCCTGGGATAAATGGAGCTTACTCAAAACAACAACAACAAACAAAAACAAAAACAAAAAAAACAAATGAACAACAACAATAACAACAAAACAAACAAAAGAAAAAGAAAAAGAAAGACAAAAGAAAGAATGTCAAGCAGACAGACAAACCAGTAACGAGAATTTCTGTAAGGAGCGAATTCCACTGAGCAAGGACTAACCCAGTTTTGGGTGTCTGACCTAGGGTAGTACTCCATCAGGATGTGTCATTAACC
Source organism: Micromys minutus (assembly GCF_963924665.1). NCBI lineage: Eukaryota > Metazoa > Chordata > Mammalia > Rodentia > Muridae > Micromys > Micromys minutus. The sequence goes on along the minus strand of NC_137962.1, from coordinate 9,802,369 downwards.
ACCCCAATGAGTAATCTGAGAGATTCCCACAAAGCTCTTAAGCATCAGGAATGCTTTTGATTTCCCCACAACTTCAGAGGCTGCAAATCTGAGGTCAGGGTTTGGGCAGGACTGGGCTCACTTTTCAAGGCCCTTTCTTGCCTGCTGGATTCTGCTGACTACATCATAGGCCTTCTGTGGCTTCTGACTACATTACATCAATCTCTCCATCCATATGGAATGGCCCTCTCTAGTTTTCTTATTAAGGATATTGCCCTTTGGATTAGGAATCATCCTAATCCAGAAGGACCTTATCATAACTAAACATCGCTAAACTAAGTATTCCAACCAAGGTCATATTCTGAGGTTTCAGGTGATCATGAATTTGGGAAAACACTGCAACCCCATAAAAGAGGAGGATTGTCTGGTACCCACTGTCAGGCATCTGCTGTGGCATGGGCAGGTTTGGTCTTGCTAGGGTTTGAGAACTACCAGGCTTTCGGAAGGCAGACTGCTAACATTTCATCAGGAACCATGTGGTGAGACTTTGGGGTCCTTGGGATGTTCAGAAACCAGCCTTGCTGGCTTCCACATTTTACTACTGCCTACTGTACATTGCAGAGGAGGTTACATGGTCACATGAAGCTCTTCATTTTACAGACAGGAACGGGAAGGCTTCAGGTGTGATGATCCGGTAGCCACCCAGCTAATGAGCATATAACAAACGGTTCAGACCCAGGTCACGCTCAGGTCTCTTGCCATGTGATTGTTACATGCATTTTCCACATTTTGGGCCTTGCTGTTCCCTTTGTGAGTGTCACAGAAGGTGGATGACTCCAATGATGAAGACTGTGGAGTAGTGGTGTTCAGCTGGTCTCTTAGGATAGCATCATGGCTGGCAGACAGGGCCACAGCCCCATACCTGTAGAAGCTTCCTGTTTCCTAACCATATTGTCCTCTCTGTTCACAGTGCCTTCCGCCAGCATGACTCGCCTGATGCGGTCCCGCACAGCCTCCGGCTCCAGCGTCACATCCCTGGAGGGCACCCGGAGTCGCTCTCATACAAGCGAGGGCCCCCGAAGCCGCTCGCACACCAGTGAGGGATCCCGCAGCCGCTCCCACACCAGTGAGGATGCCCGTCTCAACATCACCCCCAACTCGGGTGCCACCGGGAACAATGCTGGGCCCAAGTCCATGGAGGTGTCCTGCTAAGCAGTCTGCACCAGTCATTCTGGACTGGTGGTCTCTCCCTTAGCCCCCAACCCTTGCCTGCCACCCTACGCTAATGCGGTATTAATCTAAAGCTGCTTTTGTAAGAATGAACTTTGTCGGTGGCAGACCCAGGCTGTTCAAGGCTGCCTCCTGGGACCAGGGTGGGTGGTGATGGACCAAAGGCAAGAAGCAGCTCAGTTTTCTGTTCTGCTAACAAGTGGCCCGACGGACCCTCTGTCTACCCTCAGACACCAAACTGCCAAAACTAAGAAATATAAAGCTGTAACACTGCCTGGCTCCAAGCCAAGGCTGATCCAGCATCCTGGTTCACAGGCATTTTGCCAGCCTGCCTACTTCCTGTTTCCTCCCCATTAAACTCATTCCTGGAAACAAACTTAGTTCTGTTTTGAAGGGAGAGAGAGGCCACCTTATTCTAAGTAGGGAAAACAAGAAAGGGAGAGAAAGAGGTGGGATCTATTGGTAGAGGAAAAACAAGTCTACTAGGCTCACTTGAAGAAATTGATCTTAAAGTTCTGGATGCTGAAAGTGACAACCTGTTTTTCTGGCAACCTTGTAACATGCAGGAGAAACTGGTAACAAACTCCTGGCTTTATACAGAAAGTGATTCCACAAATATTGCAGTGGCTTAAGGCTCTTGCTATGCAGTCCGTGTGCCCCACTGTACCCGGCTCCCATTCCATAGTGAACGAGTGGATGATACCTTTGTCCCTGGGGAAGATGGTTTTGATTCGTAGTTGTATTCTTTGAGGCAAAGGGAGAACCAAGATGGTGACAGTGGACCTTGTCTGGGATGAGTCTCTAAGGAAGGATGGGAAAAGCATGGGGTTTGATGATGAATGTTAGGACCAAGTGTTAGAACCTGGTGGGTGCAGATTTCAGTGAACACCAGCCTATGATCTGGAATCTTGTGTGAATGAGTTAGACCTTGTCTCCCATTATTGATATACAGCATTGATTTTAAACTTGATAACAGAATGTCTCTCAACTGACCCATTGCTGGTTCTTCAGAGAGAACCATGTGTTCTAGTGGGGGAAGGACTGATTTTGGATTCTGTACATTCCATGGGAACTTGCTTCCCTCTCCTGCCCCTCCTGCTGACTGGGTTTGTAGCATTGGCCTCTCTAAGCAATGCCAGCCTAATGCCCATGCCCTATACTACTGCCTTTGATTCTTACTGTGGCTAACCTTGGACTTTTCCTATAGGAAATGTGATCAGATCAGAGACACTTGACCACTGGGAGTCAGTCCTCAAGGCCTGGTGAGTTCCAGGATCTTGGAGTTGCTAGAGGAAAGTAGTCACACTGTGTAGGTGGCATGAGAGACAAGGAATAGTTTACCTGCCAACTCCTACTCTGGAGCCTTCCACTGACCTTGTGTAGAAAGATCAGGGATCCAGGCCTGGCTGACTGAATGCTGACAAGAAATCATTGTATTATGTCTTTCCAGGGCTGTTTCTTAATGAGATGTTTGTATTTATTTCCAGACCAATAAATTTGTAACTTTGCAGTGGCTTGTGTCTTTTCCTTTCCCTGTGAGGGTGTGTGTGTGTGTGTGACACTGTAGAACAGGAAGGGGCAGAGATTTACCCTTGATACCCAGATCCCCTGCTGTGTGCCCCTTTCCCACTGGAATTCTTTACCACAGAATTATACTGATGAGTAGAAATAGACAGCTATTATTTAGAAACCTTTGGAAAGGTTTCTAAACTTTCTGATAGTGTATTAAAGAAGAAACAGATGAAGGTGATTTTAGGCATCCTTGTGGATAGCTAAACTATCATCATCTCTTTGTAAACAGACATATCCTTTTCTCTAGTAAGGAATCCAGTGTGCGGCCAGCCTTACCATAGACCAGGCCCCTAGAAGCAGGTCACCATAGCAACAAGAGAACACTTTCCAAGCCACAGTGTGGGTGCTTCAAGTCGAACTGGATGCTCTAGAACAATAGCCAATCATTTTAACACTGAGCCCTGCTACCTGCCTTTAAAAAAATGTGAGTTATGGGAAATTGAATTCAGATCCTCACACTTGCAAGAAAAGTATTTTACCAGCTGAGTCATCTTCCAAGCCTTCAAATGTCTTTGTTGCATCATGTCAAGAGACACATCACAGCACAGGTTCTCTGAGGTGAGATAGACCTTGGTCCCCAGTCAGGGTCATTATATATTCTGGGGTGCCAAGGAGCTTGCTTTTCCTCCGCACTTTCTTGGAAGCAAGTTACTTAGCACATAACCCTTGCCCCCCCCCACAGGCTCTCACCTGTTACTTATATTGGAGCATCCTCACTTCCCTTGAACTTCTTACCTTGTGCTATAAACACACAACATTTACAACATGGTGGATCCATAGTTCAGGATGCTTCTGTCTAGAAAATAAATACACTCTCAGTAACAACAGGGAAGCAGTCACAGCACAGAAGGGTAAGGAGATGTCACCTTCACATTGTTCAGCTTGAGTACCAGAACAAGATGTATGAAGACCCTGATGTGTGGCAGAAAGCCAGGCTGGAGATGTGGGGAAATGGCCAGCTCTTCCCTGTAGCAGTAGAAGCTAAGTGGAAGGCAGTATCCATGGAGCTGGTATACCACAGGTGAGTTAGAGAAGTCTTTGGAGCCCTCTCAAGTTTTAAATGCATAAAACAACATTTCTAATATGAAAGGACCAGCTATAATGAAAGGTGATTCTCCCAAAATCCTAGAACAAACTTCCTTAAGCATAAGTCGAGGAGGTCTCAGAATTCATACAATTTCAAAATGATGGTGAACATGCTTGCCTGCCTCAGCTCTAATTAGATACCAAGGCTCTAATCATAATTGGTGAGATTTGGGAGATTTGTCCCCAACATTTAAGGAAAAATAAGTGCTAAATTGCGACTTGAGGTTAGCAGAAACATCACCGTTGAATGCATGGATTATCCAGGATCTTAGATCTAACATTGGATAAATGATGGTCTGTTGATTTATCCTCAGCTGAAAGAGGATGTATCATAGTTACTTTTCTATGTCTGTGATAGAACACCAGGACATGACAAAAGCAACTTACAAAGGAAAGTGTTTAATTTGACTTGTCATTTCTGAGGGTTAGAGTTCATGATCTCAGAGTGAGGAAAGAGCTGGAATTTCACATCTTGATCTATAACCACAGAAAGAAACACACACACACAAGATGGCACACTCTTTGGAAACCTCAAAGCCACCCCACCCAGTTGACATGTCTCTTCTAACAAGGCCACACCTCCAAATCCTTTCCTAAATAGTCCCACCAACTGAATACCAAGTATTCAAATACATGAGTCTCTGGTGGTCTTTCTCATTCTAACCACCACAAGAAGATAATGCTGTTCCTAGTTTGGTACCGCTATGTGAGGACAGTGCTAAGCTGTATTAGTTTTGAAAGTAGGGGCTCAGAGGTTCCTAGTCCTGCCAGGACAACCCCACCAACATGTTTGCATGCCTGGTGCTACCCAGGGTTACTGTGCCTGAGTATATTTCTCCATCTGAGTAATCTATTTCCCACCCAGATGATTGTTTTTAGAAGGCCATAGTTCAATTCCTGACCTAACATTTCAGTAGTGGTTGGAAGAACCAGGATTTATTGAGCTCAGCCTTCTTGTGGCCCTCTTCCTTCAGGTCTCTTCTCAAACACAGTAAGAGTCACTGGGCTGGTCCCTAAATGGATCTGCACCTACTTCCTCATGCTTTTTAGGTGGTGTGGAGACTATCCCACAGTGGCTATTGTAGAATCCCAGAGTGGAAAGGTGGCTGAAGAGGTGTACATAAATCAGTCACCTTCTTAGAATTGGGTTCTTCTAAAAATCTAAACCATGAATGTAGCTCAATCATTCTGTTTTTTAGTCCAGAACCAGTTCTCTCTCCCTCTTTTCTTCTCCCTCCTGTTTCCTTCCCCATCCCTCCTCGTCTCTCATCTGTAGATAGATATGGATATAAATAATGTCTTGCATGTCTTAGCAGGGCCGTTTAATGGAAGACCAAAAAAGGCACATAGGGCCAATGAAGACCTTTTAGGCCTACAGTCTGAACCTTGGAGCTCATGTGTACCTGCACTTGTGTAAGTCTAAGGTTAATATCAGGTGTCTTCCTTGCTCTCTCTTCACCTTATACTTTGAAATAACATCTCTTGTTAATGTCAGGACTCATCAATTCAGTTATAGAGGCTAGCCAATTAGCCACAGAGACTGCCTTTCTCCATTCTCTCAGCCCAGAGATTACAGCTACTTGTTTTCTTGACCAGAACTTTTATTTGTTTTTGTTTTTGTTTTGCTTTTAAATTATTAATGTGAGCCCTCGGGCCTTGAATTCAGATCCTGAACTTGTGTAGAAGGCACTCTACTGACTGAGCCATCTTCCAGCCCCTCCTTAATAAGGAGGGATTAAATGGGTCCAACTTGCCTCAGGGACACAGTCAGTTATGATTGGGTTCACATTATCCCTTTGCACCCCACCATACAGCTCTGTGGCTGTTTGAATGAGAACCAACCTCCTAGGCTCATATGCTTGAGTACTTGGCCCGCAGTCAGTACAACTGTCTGGGAAGGATTAGATGTGGACTGTTGAACCAGGCATGTTACTGGGCATGGCTTTGAGGTTTCAATATCCCAGTCACTTTATTTTCATCTGGTGTTCTTCCTCTCCCTCTCTCTTCCTTGTGTTGGATCTCATGATGTAAGCTTTCAGCTACCTCTCCTGTGCCATGTCTTCTTGTCTGCTTACCCTAACTTAATAAAATCGTAAGCCTTAAATTAAATGCCTCCATTTATAAGTTGCCTTGGCAACGGTGTTTTATAAAAGCAATAGGAAAGTAACTGAGATGGGTTCCAAAGAACCAATGCAGTTGAGCTGATGAATTGCATTGATGTCATCGTCTGACAGTCAAGACCATAGGTATCCAGCCTATGGTCACCCATTGCTGCTCTGAGAAGTGAGTCCTAGAGATTTGCAGGTATGAAGAGTGCTTCTGGGTGATGAGTAATATCTTGTTTTTCCTCACTTATAAACTACTGATTTATTTTTTTAAAAGCTTGTATTATATTTATTGAGTGTGAATATATGTTTGTGTGGGTGTGCGTGTGCTTGAAGGCCTGAGGTCAACGTCAGAATCTCCCTTCATTGATCCCCACCTTTGAGGCAGAGTCTTTTACTGAATGCTGGACTAATAGATTTGACTAGACTGGCTGGCCAGTGAGCTGCAGGAGTGTCTTCACACCCCAGAAAGTGTAGTTTTCAAAACTCAGAGAAACTGATGGCCGAACCAGCTATTTCCAGTGGATTATTATCTCCGTGCCTATAAATCTTGAGCACAGGACTGGTTCACACTCTCAGCTCCTCACCTATCAATGTCTGGGACGGTGGAATATCAGAGAGCTTTAGGGATCAACACTTTGCATCTAAAAGGTTTTCACTGCCCCTAGCTGCTTTTGTTCTTCCATTAAGCGTCCTGCTCAGACTTGCAAGACACAATAGCTTTGATGTGGTTTGAGGTTACTCTCCCTTTCCTTTGCTGGCATTTCTTGTAATATCAGTGAGCCTGCTTCTTACAGCTCTTGCTCCTTTTACTGAAATGGATGAAAAAAAAAGCCCACATTTTTTTGGTATTACATAAAAGACAGAATAATGAGGTTTAGAGTAGAAAGTCTGAGGTGTGCTGTACCAAATGGTGAGAAGAGTGTGCCAACACCTTCTTAGAATCCACATGTGATAGGAAGAGCCCAGATCCCATAAGAACATGGATTTCTATGTACAGTGCCACTAAGGTATGGGCAGGAAGATGAAAGATAGATGATAGATAAATAATAAATGATAATCGTATAAGATAAATAGGTGATAAAAGACAAATAATAGATTATAGATAATAGGTAGGTAGGTAGGTAGATAGATAGATAGATAGATAGATAGATAGATAGATAGATAGATAGAGATGGAAATAGGTAGGTAGGTAGGTAGATAGATAGATAGATAGATAGATAGATAGATAGATAGATAGATAGATAGATAGATAAATAGATAGAGATGGAAATAGGTAGGTAGGTAGATAGATAGATAGATAGATAGATAGATAGATAGATAGATAGATGCAAAGAAGATAATTGATAGGTAGATGATACCGGGAGATAGATGACAGATTTATGAAAGATATATAGTTTGTACATATATATATATATATATATATATATATATATATATATATATATATACATTCATAGATACATTCATACATACATACTTACATAGACTAACTTTTTACTTTTAATAAAGAGTCCTTCCTGCTCTGTTACCCAGTCTGGACTCAATACTGTCCATCCAAGACATGGTTATGCCTTGGCCTGTGGAGCAGGATCTCACCCTACCTAGCAATTCCTATATGTTTTTACAATTTCCTTCAGGTCCCATTGTCTCCAATTTCAACCAGATAATACTGAGTAATATTGAGTAAAGTTTATTCTTCCCCCTGAGTCTGATGCACCCACAGGGCTCAGGACCACAACTACAAATGCACTTTAAATTATACTTCATATTTTGATTACTTCACAAAGCATATTTCCTTGTGCCACTTTCTTATGTAATTTCTTAGTTTCAGTTGTTTTTCTTCCACACCATCTTTTCTACAGTCTCCCCACCCTCATCTCCTTATCCTCTCCCTGCCCCAGCATCCTGCTTTCCACTTTCATATTACATTGTCTATTACCCTCCCAAATCCTCTCCCTTAAAGCTTATTTCCCCATTCATGGTCCTCTTTCTGGTTTGCTGGAATCTCTCTATACACACTTAATTCCTATATAAATGCACATATGAAAACGTAGAAGCTAGACCCATACATGAGAGAAAATCGGTGACATTAGTCTAGCTGGGATACATTCATAATATTTTCCAATTTTATCCATTATCCAGGAAATTCCAGCTTTTTGTTTTGTGCATCTGTAGCACCTTTCCCCTTTCCGTTCATTTGCTGATGGGTTTTCAGGGTATTTCCATCCCCTAAACTTTTGTGAACGGAGTGGTAATGAAAATGGACTTATAGATACATCTCCATGGTGGTAAGACTGAGAGTCCCTCAGAGAAGAAAAACTATGCTGGAGAATAGAGGTGTTCATGGAAACAAGTCATATGACTCTTGTAAACTGGATCCCAGTCTCCCCTTGATCTGTGTTGTGATGTTGCTTGCTTTGGGAGCAGTTGAAAGAACCATTCACCTCACCCGTCATAGCCATCGGCACAGCTCCTAGAGCTAAGGAGTGCCGCATTGTGCCGAAAGGACTACCATCCCTTCCTGCCTTAGAGAGGATGGTCAGTTCATCAACATTAAAACTGAAGACAGAAATTCACCAACGAAGATCATTTGCTGGTTAAACAGTTTCTCAGTAAAGTGAAAGAGCACAATTAAATGTTGATGGCAACTCATGTTTGTTTCCTCACATGACTACGTGAGATGTATATGTTGTTGTTAATTCTTACTGCAAGCCATCTGACTACCGTTTGCCTTGAAACAATGCAGCTACTGCTCATGGGTATGCACATGGATACACATGCACAGGAGTGTGAGCACATGTGGAAGCCAGAAGCCAACCTTAGCTGTCATTTCTCAGTTGTCACCTACCTTGTCTTCTCCCCGTATCTGCTTCCTAAGCACTGGGATGATAAGCACCTGTTGCCATGGTGAGATATTTGCTCGTAATGTGGGCTCTGGGGGAATCAAACTTAGGCCCCTCAGTCTTGCAAGTTAAACCTCTTACCTTTAGCTAGCCCTCTGTTTGAAAATCAAGCATGCAAGGTACACTCTGCCAAGAGGTAGGTGTTATCATTTTGCGATTTCCCCAGTTGAAGAGACTGAGATGAGGTGTGCCAGAAAGGAGTACAATGTTTTAAGACTCAGCGGAGCTCTAATGACACCTTGCAGCCTGCTTTATGTTTCTCTGAGCTCCCTTTGGCACTGAGGACGGTATGTAATAGGTACTCTCTGTCTAGCTATTCATCTCACCAGCCCCCACCATGTTCCTGACACTGTGCTACGTAGTCATGGCCCTGACCTCAAGGCATCCCACATCTAGTTAAGAATGTAGCAACCTGTTAAATAAATGAGCAAGCATTCAAATAAAGGAGTGGATGCTAAAAATCCCCCCTTCTCTTTATGTGTATCTTTACGCTTAGGTATATTGGCAACTCTGGTTGTTGTGTAACATTTTCTCCAACGCTCAAAGCTTGTTAAAATCCAAGATGTTATAAAAGAGACTTGTTAAGCCCCAAAGACAGGCTTGTTTTTAAGATTAAAAAAAAATCTAAGAGTCAAGAAGTAAATGACTCAGGATACTCAAAAAGTACCTAAAACTAACTAGAAACACAGACTGATCAGCAGGGTCACTTAAAAGGACAGATTCACTGAGCTGTCCAAGAGAGTTGCTCTGGTCTGTTGAGCTGCCTTCAAGTCTTACAGTGAGTAGGAAAAGTGCCCCTTCCCTGAGCCACCACTCATTCTGGCCTGCATCTATGATGCAGTGACCCTAAGTCATACCCGCTTCCGAGGATGACATTTAATCTAGACTCCTGTAAGTAACTGGTCTACCAAGTCAGGCTTTGGTGCTCTCTCTGCTTTGGTCTATGGTGGACTGATTCCTATCTGGGATGAGTTTGTTCAGGTCTGTCTAGGAATAATGTGTCCCAACACTGGTATCCTCTGGGCTTCAGAATCTATGTTTCTAGGCTCAAATCTTCAAATATTTAAGCCATTTTTATTCCCTTCCTATCCAATAGCTGGGACTTAAGTTCTCTAACCCACACATTGGTTGAACACATTCAGTTCTCGATCTTTGCCTCCTAAAAACAGAATTTAAAAGGATAAAAAGCCCACCAAATCAAAAAGGTCACTTTTGCTGATGATTTATTGCTTTAGGGAGAAAAGCTGTAAACAAAGAATTTGAACAATGAAAACTCATCATGGTTGAACAAACACATTCCCTGCTACACAAATCATGAGAAAAATGAGGAATGGGGTAAAATGTGACAGGCCGCCCAAGGGCTGGCTCTCCTCTATTAGGAAATTCAAAGGCATTTCTTCATGTGTATTCACTTAGAAAATGGCAGTAGGAATATTTAAATACTCAATCACAGTTTGAAAATGAATACGTACATACTAACACACACACACACACACACACACACACACGCAGGGACACACAGCTAACCATGGCCCTCTGCTACTCAACCATTTAGGGCTGTCACTGTGGTTCCTTTGAGTCAAAAACAAGTCTTTAAAAAGAAATTACAGAAGTCAGCGCTATAGTCTCAGGTTGTAATGTTCTCCCTAATCTTTATGCCTATGTAGTTCAAAATTAATTATGGTGGTTGCAATCATATTGTTTGAAATTACCTTCTTTGATCAATCTTTAATCACCCTCAAAATTAGAATTTTAGCCCTGTCCTGTGAATTGACCCTGGTGACTCTAGAGCCTTTGATTTAGGAGCAGGAAAAGGGCTGGGTGTCACATGATCCTGGGCTTCAGAGTTTATCTGCAGTGCCTTGGTTGGTAAGAACTTGAGCAAATCACTTAACTCCTGGAGACTTTGCCGTTTCAGTTCTAAAATGGGCAGTGGTAATGGCCTGACTCTTGGGCTCACTGAAAGGATTAATTAAGCAGTGTCAGTAAAGCACTGAGTAGGAGTCTTGGTTGGTGCTAGTTCTCCAAATGATAATTGTAAGGTTTAGTAAGCTGCAGGTTCATAAGCTTAGTTCTTCCTGTCCGGTGAGAAAACACACCCAAGAAATCCACTCTTGGTGCAACTGTGAACCTCTTCACTGAAGGCAGGCTTGCCCTCATTGCTTCTTCAGTTTCTAAGCACTTGGGGTTGGGCTGGGAGTGGGGCTTCTCAAGACTTGCCAATGTGAGTCTCCTATGGTAGTCATGTAGGCTCTGTCAGAATCTCTCCCTCTGATAGAGTGGACTAAGCATGTGTCTGGATCTCAGCTTCTTAGTGCCTTTGAGCTTCAGTTTCTAATTATTAAATGTAGAAATGTTGTGTACTGAGCAGGGCTCTGCTAACTGATAACCTGATAAAATGCACCATAGGGCTTAGCACCAAATAAGTTATCAGTCAATGAGCTTATTAAAAAACTATAATTGATACTCGTAACTTTCTTCGAACCAAGCCACACCATTGCAGGCTGTTTCTGACTATTAACAAAAGCTTCTTAATATTTTATCCAAGTCTTTTTCCCTTGGTTCAAAGATGGTTCCTCTGGTCCTTATATATGACAGGTCCATTTCTTAGTAACACTGGAGCTACTCTGGACACCCCTTTCCACTATTACCAATGATCACCCTAACTCTTCTAACCAAGACTCCTTTAACTGAAGATGCTCAGCTCAGTTTCCCAACTGAGGACTTGGTAAGAGCCCAATAAGAGCCTAGCTTATGACTCCCATGGAAGTTCTTACAGAGTTATCTGTTAAGATGGATTTTTCCAATCTAAATAAATTTAACATGCTACCACATAAAATTTACATAATTAATAATCCATCGTGGTAACTTATCTTTACATGCAAGTTCTTGTACACATATGAACATACATTTATTCAAAATATTAAGCCTTGTTTAAGAGCAATTTTTACTGGTAAGATGAGATTCTTGAAGAAAATGCTTCTAAGGAAAATAGTGTGTGTGTATATATATATATATGTGTGTATATATATATATATATATATATATATATATATTATACATAATGTACTTTCTTCCTTAAATGTATCTTGAGCACCACTGTTTGCCTTGCATAAGGCCAGGCCTTTGGGAAGTTTCAGGAAGGATGGAAAATCCCAAAACCCTTTCCTTCTCATGAATCTATTTGTGTGTGTGTGTATAAAGTTCTCCCATACACCCACCTAGTGTGATGTGGGGCATAATTAATCATTTTTAGAAGCATGCTGTAAGCTGGTTCTTATTTTAGGGCAAGAGGAGCCACAGGGAACAATGCACATGCCCTTTTATGACCAGTTCAGGTTGGATCCTTAGTACCTTGACACACTCTCCTTTCCTACAACAGAGGCTAAAGAGACAATATTAAGAGGGCAAGTTGCCAATTTCCATATACTTTCCTGCCCTGACATATTTGGAAGGTCCAGAAGCAAAGGGAAAATAAGAAGGTAATCTATCTGGGTTATGAATCTTCAGATGGGTAACTTTGATTAAATTTCTTAGCCTCTTTGAGCTTATATTTCACAGTGTCAAGAACAGAAATAATGAAGGGAATTCCTCCATGTTATTACAAAATTTCAATGAGCAAATATGTGGCAAATATTGAGAACAATGGGCAGCAAACAGAACATACTCAATAAAAGAATGATGCCAGAAAATTTTCTATTCTACTGCTAAAATAGGTAACAACCTCATGACCACTTAGGAAAAAATCTTTCTTTAGCTTACAAACTCTTTAGTGTTTGTAACTGTTAAATAAATCTCCATTTATAAATGACTGGTCAACTTCTGTTTTCAGAATAGAAAACTGAGATATTTTTCTTCACAGACATTAAGGCTGTGAAATATGTCACTGAAACAAAAACATGTGTCCTGGCTCGGGGACTATTGTGGCCTTACCATTCCTGCTAGAGGCCACCCAGACCAGGGAAGGGTGATATACTTGTTTGTTTGATGCATGTGTTTTGTTAGGTCTGGTGTGCATTTGGAAAGAATCTTTTAAAGCCCATGTGGACTTCTTCCTATCATCCCACTGTTTCAGCTTACTTTTTGAGACAAGAGACAAGTCACTCTAAGGTCTCTACTAACTCTCATGAACCCTAGGGAGAAAGGGGCCCAGATTTGGCTAGTTGTCCTAAGAATTTGGTCAGCAGAAAATTTAGTGAGCTGACTAGCTGTGGCTTGTGAGATTGGCTGGCATTGTCCCGTCCCTGTAGGATGAATTGGGAACCGCCATCTATCAGCAAGAATAAAACTTCTCAAATTACATTTCTGATCAACATGAACACATATAGTATATGGGGTGGGAGGAGAAATTGCCCAGGCGAATGAAAATGGCTTTCTTTTCTTCTTTTAAAAATGATTTTCAATTACAACTGAAAATGGTACAGCTATTGTCCTCACCTGGAAAATGTTTTGTGACTTGTGATATACAGATCTTTGGAATGAGAGCACTTTTGGTATGTTGTAGGCAGAAATGCCCAGGACAGTATCATTTGGCAAGGGATGGTAGCTTATTCCTGTGCCCCAATCTCATCCCATCGGCTTCTGAGGAAGAAGTCTGTGATACTGGTTCTTCAGCTGATGCTTTTCCTTGGACAGTCCCATCAGGGTTTCTGACAACTTGCACAGGCTGGAGCCAGACTGGTTGGGTCAGGCTTGGCTTTGATTGTGAATGGTTCAGAGATGTGTTTTGTTTGGGGTGATGTGGAATGTCCCCAAGGAGGAACCCATTGTCTGAGCCTGAGCAGCACTCTCCTGGGCCATTGGGATGGTCAAAATAAGAACAGAAACCGAGGGTCAGGATCAGGGAATGCAGAATTGAGTAGGCAGTAGATGAAATAAGGCTCAGTTGTGAAGTCCTGGGCCACAGAGGGCTGGCTGCTTTGCAACATGGCGCTGTACCCTGAGTCACACACCTACCTAATTGGCAATCTCTGCAAAGTCAGGGTAAGATTCCAAGTCAGCAAAAATATCGTTAGGATTCCTGCAGCTCAGGTTACAGAAGCAAGCATTGATCCATAGGACCCGCCGGGTGAAACCCGGCCCCTCTGGACACTGGAAACCGACACTGATGGTCTTGGACTTGTAGGGGACGCAGCACCTGTTGTCAGTACAGACTCCACAGTACTTGGGTCGGTAGGTGCGTGTGCTGACACAGCCTGCGAGAGTGAAGTTCATGGCCTCCTCTGGCTGGTACACAGCCAGGCATTTCTTCCCTGCCTTGAGGAAGAGACAGCGGACTTGGTTAGTGGTGTATAACCAGTTCATTCCATCCAGGCACCAAATCCTGCCTTCTCATCACCGTGCCTGGCAAGCATCACCTTTGCTCCAGATTTGCAGACTTTTTAATCAAGGAAGGACATCAGCCAAGGAAACAAGGTCTTGCCACATGACACAGGTACACCAAACATTGCGAAGGGCGTGACCACGCTGAGCTCAGATATCACAGCTAGCAGTCTCCCTCCTCTCCTGAGCTTTTGCCTTTGATTTGTTCCCATGTGTCAGCGTCACAAGCACAAGAAGCCTCTTTAAACTAACCAAGCTTCCCAGCTAGCAAGTGGCTGAGACGACATGGAACTCCATGATTGAACAGAGCCATATTTTTCTATCATCTGTCCCCTCTAGCCCACTGCCTCTCTTTCTCACACATACTATCACCATACAGCATTCTCAATAGCACTGGCATTATTCAAATTCAATTCTAGCCTTTCATGAGGCTGTGGGCTCCTTGATACTCTTTCTGTAGCTCACTAATGTAACTATGTAGCTGGTACACAGTAGGTGCTTACTAAATGCCCTGTGCTAGTATTCGGTTCTATTATTAGCACAATAGCACAGCTAAGCTCAGCTCACATCCAGTGTGAGTGGGGCATATAGATTATTCAACTGGGGGAACCTACCTAGGGTAGAAGATGGTGGGGACGAGAGAGAAATTGAGAGCTCCTAGTGAAGGGCTCAGACTTGTGATAGATTTTTAGAGCCCAGATTAGGGCTTTTGTTCTTATTGCTCCTCATACAGGGTCTTTTACACCCATACTTCCAATTAGGAGACATTTAATAAGGACCTGCTGGCACCAAAGGTGGGCGTAGCAGAGTGGGAAAAGTAGGAAGGAAATGAGTATCCATCACGGATGGCAAGGATAAGGAGCAAGCCCTGTGTCTGATGGTGATGGCAGGAAGCAGGGCAGCCTCTCCTCAGCATCTGAAGAACCTATCCCACTCCATCCAGAGTCAGGGATGAGCCCTGACAAGTTTTCTTTGCTTGATATGCCATCGGGTGGGCCAAGCACTGAGGTGAGAGTGCAAGGTACTGAATTAGACAAGGAGGACCCATGCCTTGAGCCCAGGGCTGAAATCAGCCGTTTGAAGTTTAGTATAAATGTTCTTGACATTGTTCTTGTATCATCCTAGACTCTAAATGCAGGGAGGGAGTCAGGGATTATTGCCAATGTTGTATTCACAGGAAAGGGACTGAAGCGTTACTGATAGCCGGAGACTGCCCGCAGCTGCAAACACTCGGGAGAGAGGCATTTGGCCCCATTTGTCTCCAGCTCTTGTTCACAGGCTTCGCGTTGCCCAGGTAGCTGTCCTGTGCCTATGTAGGTGGATGTGGGATGTCAAGGAGATGAAAGATGGGGCAGGACCCTCGAATCACTACACAAAGAACACTTTGGGTGGCTCCTGATTTCCTCTCGGGGGGAGAACTTGCTTCTGATACCATGGGAGCTACAAAAGCATTCACTCCGTGAAATTCATCATGGACTAACCTAGCAGCCCCCGTCCCAGGCCTGTCAGGTCTCTTTTTTTATTTCTATCTTATAAATGACTCCCAAGAAGTTTAGAGGCCAGGCTCACCATTCCTATACTTGCCCAAGGGGCCCATCCCTGCTCTGCACTTACCTTGATGTGTGGTCGGATGTCCACATCACATGGCCGCAGGTTACAGAGGCGACTTTCCTGCTCTGGCCAGCACCGCGCGTTGACGTTAGAGATCCGAGTCGAGATGCCTAGGCCACAGGTGGTTGAGCACGGGCTCCAGGGGCTGGTGTAGGCTATACAGTTCTCATACCGTTGCTCCATCGTGCCTGAAGCAGCTGCAGAGGGACACCAGAGTGCCCATGAGTCTGTCTCCACGAGCTCCCCCAGCCCTCACCATTACCATAAAAAAATTAGAATTCATGAGACTCAGAAAGAGGCAGAGACCAATAGATACGGTTATGATTAAGGCAAAGACACAGAGACAGACAAACAGAATTGGGCTGTTTCTCCCCACAGGAGGACAAACTGTCTTCTACTTCACAGGCACACCCTGGAAGGGAGATTGCATTCTCCTCCTTAACATTTTCTTTTTGGACCAAGTGATGCAACATAAAAATCACAGAAGAAACTCATCGTTAGAGCCGAGTCTCTATGATCATTACTATTGACTGTCAATTGGAGACAGACCTCTGGGTATGTCTGGTAAGGATTTTCTACATTGGGTTAAATGAACTGAGATGAGCTACCTTAACTATGGGCATGAACTGGGGTTCCAGAACAAACGGAAAGAAGAAAGTGGGCTAAGCACCAATATCCATCCCCCCTCCTTCCAGACTGGATGCCACGTGACCAGGAGCTCCCTCCTGCCCTGTTACCTTTCCCACTATGGTGGATGGTATCTCCTCTTTTTACATTTATTTTTACTTGTGTGTCTGCGTCTGTGTCTATGTAGTGTGTCATGTGTGCGCTTATCCTGGTGTAGACCGGAAGAGGGCATCTGAACCCCTGGAACTGGGTTACAGGCAATTGTGAACCACCAGGTAAGTGTAAGTGCTGGGAACTGAACTCGGATCTTTTGGAAGAACAATAAGCACTCTTGAGACCAGAACCACCTCTCGAGCCCCTGCAGCTCCTCTTAAAATGTAAAGCAAAATGAACCCGTTGTCTCTTAAATTGCTTTTCTTCAGGTATTCTGTTACAGCAACCAGAAGAGCAAGCAATACAGTGAATGCCTACAAGCTATGTGATCTTTGTCCAGTTCTTGCTGGAAAATGGTGTAGATTTTGACTGAGTTTATGCTATGTATCTGCAAGGCACTGAGCAGGATCTTTCAAAGAAAGACACTGCACATCCTACAGTGCCTCAGAAATGAAGTGCATATGTGAAAGTCCAAAGGCGAGCCCCATATCCTAGCACCTGACATCCCATTTCAGTAATTTCTGAACAGAGTAGTTGAGGAGACCATAGGCTTCTGCTTCACACTTCCTGGGTTCATGTCTCTGCACTGCTCTAGTTTACAAATTGTATGATCCAATGATCTGGCTCTCACCCATTGGCCTCAGTTTCCCTTTATTGAAAAGATCAAGAACAGCATTCCCAGGCCTGGGGTCTGAGAGGACAGAGTTAGGCATGGAACAGTGCATCAGATGTCCCTTGACTAGTGAATCCAAGTACATGAAAGCTGGTCCTGTTATCCAACTATGGACCCCTTGTATTATTGTCATCTAGCTGGTCCTGTGAACATACAAAGCCCAGCATCTGATCAGCTTAGCCAAAGGTGAGCAGGGGAGAGTCGTGAGCTATGGAGGCAAGGCAGAGCAACCTGCAGAAAGATGGGGCAGACAGACAGACATCCTACCTGTGTACTCATACGAAATGGAAGAAAGGGGTTGGGGAGAGACAGAGAGAGAACGAGATACACAAACACACAGAGATAGACAGACAGAGAGATGGAGACACAGAGATAAAGAAAGACAGACAGGGCAGACAAGGTAATCAAAAAATGGACAAAGGAAGAGAGGAGAAACACACAGGCAGACGAGGAATCTATTTAGGGAAACAGCTCTTCATACAGTCCCTGGAGCTCGAGGGTATGCGGCAAACATTGCTGGTGAGGGAATTTGAGAAAGGGAGGGCACCCACACAAAGAAGGGAGAAAGCAATGGAGGCAGCCAAGCACAGAATCAGGCAGTCTGGGATGAGCTTGCTGGGCGCCTGTAGCAGGCATGGAGCGAGGGATTTGTCAGGGAGGATGAAAGGATAAAGGGCTTTGGTTTCTGGGTTTCCTCCATACCGCTGCAGGGCCTCTGCCTGGGATGGCTAAGAACTGGGTCACTGGGTCACACACAATGGGCAGGCAGCTTCAGCCTCCCTCCACCACCCCGGGACTATTGTGCTGTACTGAAGGCAGTTTTCCTGGGAGGAGCTGTCATGCTTCCCTGAGCTACCAGGGACCAGACCTTCCCTGCTACTGGCTTTCATCTCTATCACATTGTTTTTTTCACGTGGGAGATTTTGTTCCCTGAGTCACATTTGTTAAGGTCTGGAGTTGTTTCAGATGGTCACAGCTTTGGGAGGTGTTGCTGTCATCTAAATCTAGGGATGCTGTCAAGCCCATAATGCCCCTGCCCTCTGACAAAACCAATTCCCTAAAACATTTTAGTCTTAAGTGGCTCTGAGCAAACTTTCACATGTAGACATTTTAGAATCAATAGCATGCCCAAAGCCGAGCGGTAAGCAATCTTCACTGATTCAGAGGCATTTTCCTCTACAAGTGTCTACATTCTGTAGCCACGGTGACAGTCTCTCGGATTTTCCTCATTTCCTCAGACTTTCTTCATAGCTCCTGGCCTCCTCTTCTCTCACCCACTCCTAGTCCTACTCCAGGCTCCCCCGTCTCACGGTGTGCTATTTCCAGGACATATCAACGACCAGCTGCTGCTCCAAGGAGAGCTCTCTTCCTGTGGGACACCCTCTGTCACTGGACATTTCTCCCTCTGAGCACTCCTCAAACTCAGCCTGCTCATGCCAAGCAGCTAACCATCCCCCTAAACATCTTCCCTTTCTTGCATTCTCTCTTGGGCATTGGCCAGTCCCAGGAGCCATCCTGCATTCCTCTCTCTTTGCCATGCGCAGCACAGATGCCAGGCCTCAAGGTGTCCTGCAGCAGTGCTTCTTGTCCTTGTCTTTTACTCACTTTCGTCCCCTCTGCTCTAGTCCAAAAGCCTAACTGCACAGATATCCACTGTCATCCCATCAGAGAGCATCTGTGTCTATCTATCCTTTATTTACTCATCTATCACCATGATTGTAAATATCCATCCATCTACCCACCCACCCATCCATCCATCCATCCACCCACCCACCCACCCACCCATTTATCCATCCACCCATCCATCTACCCACCCACCCATTCATCCATCCATCCACCTGTCCATCCATCCATCCATCCATCCATCCATCCATCCATCCATCCATCCATCTATCCATCCATCCACCCACCCACCCACCCACACATCTACCCATCCATCCATCCATCCACTTTCTTTTTCTTCTCTCACCACTTCTCCTCCATGCATCTATTCATACATCTATATATTGCTAGTGCAGCACACACCCATCATTTATCAGTAATCTATTCAGCCACCTATAGCCAAACATCTATGTGGCTACATCTGCAAACACCAGTTGAATATTTTCCAAATATCTGGCAAATGCACAAAGCTCCAGAAGGCAACGGTGAATAAATCACATCCCGTCCTCCCTCACAGGGTCTCTTCTTATCAGGCTTAGCTAGATAAAGTCCCATCTGCTCACACGACTGTAGCAATAGAATATTTGAGTTATTTGGAAGGTCCACCTACTTCTTCCTAGCTCCTGCCACCTGCTCCTCTTTCTAGGTCCAGGTACCCATGCCCGTGGGGACTGCAAATGACATGCCAGGCTTTTACACTGGGAGAAGCACATAAGGTAGGTAGGAAAAATGGCGCCATTTGCATTTTACAGATGAGGAATTTGGGTTCCAGACAGAACATCCCCAAAGGCATATGACTGGTGAATTGTGGAGAAGGAAATGGCCCAGGGGCTTGATTTATGAAGAGAACATTAGGAATTTAAGGGCTCTGTGATATCCAGAGACACTACTGCCCCTGCCCACACTTACCAAAGGCTCTGGTGTCCAGCAGTGCAGTCTGGCGTGGTCTCCTTGTGTCATCATCACAAATCCACTGCTCACAGCACTGGCCAGGGACTCTGACGTGCCGAGCCTGGCGGCACCAAAGGCGTGGAGGCCTGGGGCTCAGGCACAACGGCGTGCAGCCCACTGTGCCGTCCATGCAGGTGCAGTTGTATCTGCAGTTGGGCTGGAAGGACTCGCCATTGGTGTAACGCACGCCATCCAGGACACAGCCCACACCGACCACCTCTGCAAACACAGGTGGCGGGTGTGTCAGGCCAGGAGGTATAGGCTCCATGACAAGCTACTTCTGTGCAGTTCCCCGCTGCCTAAGATGCCATGCCAAGGAATCACTCATGTGAGGAAAGAGGGTCTGGTCCACATATCAGCTGGCTGCACCCCAAGGGCAAAGAGAGGGCCATGTGAAGGGGTGGGACGCAATAGGGAGAAAGAGAGAAAGGGTACTGTGAAAGTGCTTTGTGACAGCAGGGGACAGTCACTGTAGACCTTTCTGGATTGTGGGTGGGAGAGCATTCTAGTGCTAAAGCTCAGACATTTTTATCCCTACAGTATTCCCAACACTGGTACTGCTGCGTGCCTGGCCAAACTAAGAAAGCAGACACAGGAAACCAGACCTAGGAATGAAGTGAGCTGCCTTCCTCAGTGCTGACTATGGAGCTGGGGACCCAGTGCTGGACAGAATGATAGTGGGCTGGATCCTGACCATCTCATGATCAAGTGGGAAGATGGTCCAACAGTCATAGGAGTGATTGTTGGTGGTGACAGTCACTAGTGATAAGAGTTAGGAGGTGAGGGAACAGGGAGGGCGTGGTGGGTGTACAGATGGCTATAAACGGAGAGCAAGCGGACTCCGAAGATCCTTTGGGTGTGAGAGGGCTTTGTTCTGCAAAGAGCAGAGTGAGAGAGAGAGGTGCTGATGACGTTCTTCCAATGAGGGAGGGCATGTACTAAGGGTGTAAGAGACTGATGTTGGAGCAGGCTTGGGGTTGGGGAGGGGACAAGAAGGAAGAAAGGAAAGGGTGGGTGCTGGGGAAGAACAGATACAGCTTCCTTCTGTCTCAGAGGAGGTTGCAGAACTGTCAGTGCCTGTAATTCTTCCGGGCACAAGTAGGTGTTCAATGAGTAAGTTGAATGAGTTAGATCGATTATATACTTCACAAGCAAACTTGTGGTACTAAGTACACAATAGGAGAAGGCCACAAGATAGATCTGGATGGCAGTTCGGTGACCCAGGCAGAGGTTGGTGGCTTCTCAAACCAAAGCAGTGAGAAAGCTCAGCTTTCAGGCACATTTGCAAAGACTCACGGGAGTCAAGGAAGACTTCCAGCCCTCTGTACTCAGTCCGAGAAAATGTGATCTTCCATCCTCTCTGCAGGAGCTGAGACGGGCCGGAGTCTTCATTAGACATGAGCCAGGACTGTGTAGTTGGTTATGCAAACTGGCCTTCTGTGGCTTGGCAAACCACTGGGTCAGATTCTAACCTTGGTGCTTTGTGCTCCTTGGGGATAGCATCTGGAACTGTAGGCAGGGGTCCTGGGACAGCAAGGATGCCCACAGAGGAGGGGCAGTTAAGAGTCTGCTGATTACAGTAGCTCTGGGATTGGTGTGGGTGGTGGCTGGCAGTAAGCATCAGGGTACCTGGCAGGAGCTAAGACTGTATTTCTTGGTACATTTTGTTTGGTTAGGAAGCACTTTGTTGCTTCTGTTGTTATGTATAGCAAAACAGTCTCAGCAAGGTGACATTGGTGAGCAAGCTAGCCACTGAGCAGCATTCTTGGGGTGTGTACATTTATCTCTTTGTTGTCACCACTTTCTGAATAGCCAGGAAGCAAGTGCTGGCATACATTGACACAACTTCTGCTCCATGATCTCACTCAATCTCCAATGATGACTTCATCCGGAGAGCTTTGTTTTCTTCACAGGGGCAGGAGAGGTCTGGGAGAGGAAGGGACTCATTGGCTCAAAGAGCTGGTAAATGACCGAGTGGAAACACCAAACCCACAGCCTCCTTCCTTTCACCTGACACCAGAAGATGAGGCAGAGAGATGAGAGGAAGGGGGATGATCAGGAAGAGGAAGAGGAAACAGGAAGCAGGATGTAATGAGGCCCTTGAGCTTTGCATCCTCAGTCACCCTGCCAATCCCTGAAATGCCAGGAAGATTTGTATGTGCATATGTTTACATGTGAATGTGCACACACATGTGCCTGTGCTAGTTTGTGTGTATTTTTTTACATGGACATATGTGTATATGTGTATAGGCAGATATGTGCGTGATATAAATCTCTCTCTCTCACACAGCACACACACACACTGTGTGTGTGTGTGCGTGTGTGTGTGTGTGTGTATGTGTGTGTGTGTGTGTGTGTGTTTTACTGGTGAGAAGGCTGAGGCTTATGTTCTGCCCTCACGTGTAAAGACAACAGTTCCGGGGCTCTAGAGTCAATGGCAAAGCAATCCACCTTCTTTTCATCAGTTTACAGAAATCCACTGAGCAACCTTTAAAAATGCTGATTCCCGGGCTACATAACAGGAGACATGCTGAGATACTGGGGCATTGCTTTCCTCAGCATTGGTATTCTTTAAAGCCTTCTAGGGGAGCTTAGCATGTGACCAAAGTCAAGTGTCATTGTGCCTAGGAAGTGCCACCTCTGTAGACTGGTTAATGGGGACACATGGGCAGCTGGTATAACTGCCCTACATAAACCAAGGGGAGGTCAGGATTGTGATGATTATATTTTATCCATCAGCAGAGGTGGAACCCCTCCTTTCCTGCTTTCCCAGGGAACTGGGTTTGGATGAGAGAAAGCAGCCAACACCTCTCTAACCTCACTTGGAAGTTCAGGTGAGACCTGGCCAGCCTTTTTATAGCTAAAAGACTTGCAGGCAGCAAGCCACCATGCTCCTTTACTGGGACCTTCATGCGCCTCACCATCTGTAGCCTTGTGAGGGTAGGAACTTGGCTTGGGTCCTATAACCTCACCTTCACATTATTCTCAGCCAATGGGGCGATGGGTGGGTAGAGGCACACACACACCAGGACTGCCGGCCTCCACTAAGTTCCTACTGTGTCTAAGCATGCCACAACCTGACTTCCCACAGGGGTCCCCGCTCCTCTTCACATTGTCCTTATTGAGGACTTTGAGATTTAAAAGGGTTGGACTCCAGCTCAGTCTTTCTAACCCCAAGCACCATGCTACGTTTTCCTTTCCCTCCTTTAGCAACATGCAAGGTAGGGAGGTTCTGCAATGAGACCTATCCCCTATCGAGGATAGTAGTGGACAGGGCTGAGATGATTTCCAGGGTGCAAGCAAAAATCACAGTCACCATGCCCTCTTAACCCCTCTCCCCCGTTGGAGGCTGATTTAATGAAGATCCTCAGCCGTGTGGCCCAAGGCCTGTTGCAGCAAGAGGCAGAGCAGGGATCGAAACCCCAATCCCATTAGCCTGTAAACACTACGTTCCCTTTGCCAGATCTTTTTGCCCTGGTGCCTGTTCCAGCTCCATTGGGGCAGTGTTTGGGCAACTGAAATAGTGGAACCTTTTGAAGTAGAGGGCACTGTGCCCATCCCTGTGTTTAGGTTGGCCTGGACACACTTTTTGAGTTTCTTTGACTGCAGCTCTAGTGTTTACCAATTATACACAAGCCTAGATTCCTCCTGACAGTTGAGTAGACGAGGCAAGACTAGACTCACTGTTCTGTTTGGTCCCGGTGGCCCAGGATGATAACCACGGACAGCCAAAGTTGGCATTTACTGGCTTACCAATGGCTCTTCTGAGCTCCCTGGGCCCTGTGTGGCAGCATCCAATGGCTTGTTTTCACTTGCCTTGTCTTGTCCTAATTCTCTGCAGACAGGTTTAGCTCATCCTGAGGTCTATCCACTAGCTAAGCTGATCACGTGTTAATGGGCTGTGTGCATCAGACGCCGTCTTCTTGGGTCTCACAGCCTCTCTACACTTCCATGCCTCGCCCTGTATTTGGGCCCCACAAATCCCGACATTATGCCGTATTTTTGGGGAAATTCTTAGGGGACACAAGTGAATTTTGTATTTATGTACACATGTTTTATATGATACATATAATAATACAATACACACATACACAAACCCACCCTCCCCTTGTGTGTGCACATAATGCACCTGGTGTGTGTCTGTGTGTCTGTGTGTCTGTGTGAGTGATCGTGGCGATGCCCATGGGTAAGACTATACCTGGATGAGAGTCAAGTGTTGCAGTTGGAGATGAAAATGGTCCATGGAAGAGGCTTTTGGAACTTAACAATGTGCCCTGTAACTCCTGCTTTACCCACATGGCCAGGGAACGCATGCCAAGTACCTAGACCTACTGAATCCTTCCTTAGGTCATAGGTGTTTTATTTATTTTTCCTAAATAAACAAAAAGGAAAGTCATCAAATTTCCTGGTGGCAGGGAGCTAAGGGACTAGAATGGTTTGGCATGAGAACTGCACTGGAAACTGTGAGGTGGGGGCGGGGGTGGTTGTGAGCGGGAAAGGGAATCTCTGGCTCCATGACACAATGTTTATGTCCTGTCAGATCCCATTATGGCTTTGGAGATTAGTGTAATCACAGTGAACAGAGTTACCCTTCAAATGACCTTAAAGTACCTGCTAACAGCAAGAGGGATTACTAGCTGGTCTCCTGTACCTGGTCTGATGAGGGATTCTAGCACAGGGAAGATGGTTACACCTCCCTGGGTTATAGGAGAAGGTAGATGACTGTTTATAATGTTAGTCTTAGCATAACAAGCAGAGATCACCTGTGACTCAAGG
The DNA here is from genome assembly GCF_963924665.1 of Micromys minutus. Classification (NCBI taxonomy): domain Eukaryota; kingdom Metazoa; phylum Chordata; class Mammalia; order Rodentia; family Muridae; genus Micromys; species Micromys minutus. The sequence goes on along the minus strand of NC_137962.1, from coordinate 9,777,716 downwards.
GTTTATTTAAACAGGTCTGGGCTAATGTTTAGGAAACTCCTTTTAGTCCATGCATAGGGTAATTGTGTGCAGGTTGTGGAGCAAGTCTTCTTTCAACATGTTTTGTGGCATTAACAAAAAATTCTGGCAAGAGGAGAAAATCATGGAAGATGGGGGGATCAGGGTCATTTATTTGAAAAGACAAAGATGTAAATCTAAATAAGTGATAAAAGAGAAGAAGAAAAGAGGAGGAAGGGCCGCAAAGGAGGCTCAGATACTGTTTACTGACTTGGATTTGTGTGCACAAACCAACCCTCTGCCATGGGAACCTAAGGTCTTAGGTAGGGCTAGGGACTGTACTGTATATAAACGGCTATTCCGGATACATGGGCCAATAATTATGGAGGAGACTTAATTTGATACGGATGGGGGAGGAGTTTCTGTATTCACAAGATTTGGAGGAACATTTAAGAAGATACTGTCAAATCATATGGCAGGCCACTGTGTCATGTTGCCTTTCACTGCTTGGCCAGGCAATGCTCGGAGGATTCAGACTAAATAGGTAGAGAGGAGCAGGAGGTGGTGAACTCCCAGAAACAAGGACAGCAAGTACAGCAGACACAGGATGAATCCCGTAAAGAATAAACGGTTTTCCTCCAAATACAAGAATACCGTACACACTGAAAGCAAAGAGAACAAAGGCAGTGAGAAGCACCAGGAAGAGCAGATGGCAGTAGGGAACGCGGCAATTCAAACCTGCATATTACTCAGGCTCTAGAGAACATAGTCAGAACATAAAAAAATATTCATGAGTGCGTAGCCAAAAATCAGGACAAGGACATTTGGAAGATAACAAAGGTATCTGATGGCATCAGGGAGCTAATCCTTCAACTATCCTGTAGGAATATTAATAAGTGACCCAAAATTAACATAGCCTGCTATAGTATAGTATAGTTAAAATCTCATGGAAGACATTACTATGTAGTGATACATACAGAAATAAGAGGACAGCAAGGTAAAAGTAATGGTAGTAACTGAAAAGGCAGGGTAGCTGAGAAACCGTGTGGACTGCTGGTTTTGTTATTTCATGGTCAATATATTTTCTTAAGCGCATATATATATATATTATATAATTTAAAGAACCATTAAAGCATTTGAAGTATAGCAGTGACTCCACATCATCTGAGATGCTACTGGGCATTTACTGAGGAGTCTTATCTACAGATAGACTTGAGTATTTCCTGGGGGAAAATGTCTCTAAGAGGAAGAGAGCCAGACATAGTATCTTAGGGATAAGAAGAATGCAGTCATTGCTCTCTTCCCAGGGTGATCCATCCTTTGGCCTCTAACTGTGGGTTAGTTGGAATACGCTTCCTGAACAGCTAAGCCTGGGCAACTGAATGTCTGTGGGTGACCATGGCCCAGAGATAAGGTGTGGGGGGCAGTTGGAAGGTATGGAGTCTCTCACTTACGTGCACACACTCCTATTGCGTACCTCGGGCGGTCCCCGCTGTAATCGCAGTAGAGGCCCCGGTGTGGGTCACAGATGGCAGCCTCTGTGCAGTTGTCCCCGAGCTGCTGGGCACATATCTTACAGCATTCACAGCCATCTGTGATTAGGCTGACGCCCAGTGGGCAGTGAGGTGGGGACTGCGGGCACTCACATGGCCACTTGCAGAATTCGGGGCGTGTAGCATCCTCCAGTGGTGCTGGGGTGAAGGTCATGGTTGTGGGCATTGGAGAGAGAGCCTGTGGAGGAAGAGCAGAGGTAAAAAGGGGTTGTGAGCCCAGACTTTCCAAGCCCAAATAGCTGCAATTGCCTCTCTGCCTTCGCCATGTTTACAGGATTTCACAATTATTTACATCTACATGATCAACAGACAAACGTCGATTTCCTTTCAACAAAGCCAGTAAGATCAAGGGGCACAAAGTTCACAGAACTCAGTACAATTTCCAGTACTGGGGCCTAGCATCTACCTAGGCCCACCTTGACTTACTTTTTTTTATTGGTGTCTCTATGGTCCCAACAGATCCTGGTTTTGTTGTTTTGTTTTGTTTTTTGTTTTTGGGACAAAGCCTCTCACCTGGATATCTAGCAGTTGGAAGGACTCTGGTATCTGAACACAGTCTCTTGAAGGTGCCTTTATCTCTGTAATCCATGCACATCCCAACCTGGCTGACTGCCTTCCTGACCCCATCTGAGTTCCTCATCCTGCATTAGAAGAAACTGAGTCCTAAAAGGGAGAGAGAATCCCCTGTGCCCCTTTGTTCTCTCTGGGCTGTTTCAGCATTAAACAGATGTTCGTAGGGCTAGCATGTAACCTTCTCCATATTTTAGACACTTGAAGATGAAACTGAGGAGCCCCTGTACACAAAGCTCATGCACTATTCAGGAGAGACAAGCATTAGAGGTTATGAATCATAGCACAAGGCTCTGGGTCCCGTGGGAAGTGCAAAGAAGCTCTCGGGCGTTTGAGCCAAGAATAGCTCTGGCTAAAGATGATCAGAGATGAGCAGCTGCATTGGTCTGACCTGAAGGTCCTGGTCCTGGAACATCACAAGTGTATAGATACTGATGCAAAGACCTGAAGGCCTCGAAGGCTCACAAAGTGTCTTGTCACCCTGCATTGCCCGTAGCCTCGATTTCAGGCCCAGACACATCACTTCCAGTATCAATTTAGGGCCCAGCCTGATGCATGCTTTCCCTGCCTCAAGGCATCTTCCTTGTGTCTGAGATAAATTTTCCTGCTCTCTATGACCTCTTATGACACTCTGAGCCCTCAGCTACTAGATGCTTGCAGTGCATGTCTAGTAACAGGTTGCCTTGTTGAAGTCAAACACAGTGGCTTTTCTGTAGGGTTTTGTTTCCCTCTCTGCCCGAATATAACACACTGTGCACATAGGGCTCTCTAGGCATTAACTTCAGGAGGGATGAAATTACAGTGGGATTACCTGACATCATACTCTGTATCAATCTCTCCTCGTAGGATTAATCTTGGGAGTCAAGAAGAATACACAGTCTGAGAGGGTTAGATGAGGGGCTTGTAAGTGGGTTTGAAAACACACCCCAGCCCCTCTGAAGTCTGTAACTGGGTACAAGAATGTCACTTTGAGAGCTCTTATGTGGAAAAAGGTCTAGTGGATGTAGAAACATTGGGACTTGGCATATGGGGGACACTTAGAGCACACCTCCCAAACCTCATTGGAAAAGGCTGTAAGCTGGTGAACCAAACTCTGTGAGAACACCATCAGCCTCGTCCCTTCATCCCAAGTAAACAATCTTCCTAGGCAGCCTTATTTTGTGGTATCTGCCTAGAGGCCCCTAGGCATCAGGGCAAGGAAGGTAGAAGGGTTCTCTGGCTACTCTGACAGGAACTGGATAGGCAGAACTTGCATTGGACCAAGTCTTAGCTATTGGTGCCATCTAGTGGTCGTGAGGCTTCCTGCTCTCCCAAATAGGAAGCACCCCCTGCATCCCAGGCTCTTCAGGATTTGAAGTTCGGTTGTGGATTCCTGATGTCTTGTCCAGCTTTAATATACAATACGTATGACTACAGGCCAGTAGTTAGTTCAAACTCCCAGGGATAACTTTCTCTTACATACCGAGATACATGGATAGCTGGCAGGGAACTTTTGCCTTTGAGGAAAGGCTGTTGAGGCAGAGAAACGGACACCAGCTCTTTGGCTAATGAATCCACAGATACTTACTGAACACCTACTGTGTGCTAGTCTCTGTGATGGGTTGAAGAAAGCAACATTGCACAGAGCCGCTCCCCTCACTGACATAAACAGCGGTGATGTGTTCGCAATAATTGTAACCAAGGCAATCAATGCTACAGTGACCTTACATAATCATTTCCTTTTCTCAGCACCGCTCTAGCTTTTACTTGGTGCTGGGTGCTGGCCTGGGTGTTGAGGGCATAGTGGGGGGAGAGCAAACACATGTACTTTCTTTAGGAGTAGAAAGAAGGCGTGTGATGGGCAGGCAGAGTGGGGCCAAAGCTGCAGAAACCATGATGGAAGAGCAAGGGTGGACCCGGGGTAAGGAAGGAGCGTAGGAGGACCGAAGCACATGGAGCAGCTGGTACAGAGAGCAAAGCTTGTGGCATGCAGTGTCCTGGGAGCTGGAGGCAGGAGCCGGCTGGCTGCGGGTGCCCAGTCCTGAATGCCTCACTCACTGAGAGGTTTTAGCAGGAGATGCTCAGGGAAGATCTAGGCTTGGAGTAAATCACAGTGTGCCCTTGTGCCAAGCCTTTGTTTATCACCATTCCTGTGGCATGAGGGTTTTCTGTCTGAGGCTCAGCTTTCTCCTTGGCAAGTGGCATCCTTACTCGCCCCAAGGAAACAACTTGATGCTATTCTCCAGTTACTCAGTCTGTCTAACGAGACACCAGCCTGAGGACACTCGGGAATAGCCTAGCAGAGACCTCAGACTACCTCATCTTCTGCATGGAGAAGGGTATATAACCTATATTTTATAGACCAGTGAGATGATGAAAGTACCTACCTACCTCTGAACATACATCAGAACTCAGATCTGTTAGATTCAGTATTCTTCCCATGATGGTACATGGAGGGAGAACACCTTGATGGGAGGAACTAGCTAAAATGCACTCGAGAAACCATCTGGGGAGCCAACCAAGAAGTGCGTAGGAGCAGGTGGGATGGCTCAGCCAGTAAAAATCTGATGACCTGAACTCCACCCCTGGAATCCATGTACAAAAGACAGATGTGGCAGCATGCAGTTCTAATTCCATGACTCCTATAGTGAGACAGATGGAGGAGAGAAGGGTTGTGCTGAAGCTGTGGACCAGCCAATTCAAAGTGTGTAGAGCAACACAAATGGCAGGAGGCGTCTGCCCCAACATGGCAGAAGGAGAGAATCAACTCCTGACAGCCATCTTCTGACCCCAACACGCACACACTGATACTAAATAAAAAGGCACAAAACATTAGGAAATAAATAGTAGCATCCAGTTATGAGGACAGAGATCAGGCCTTACAAAGCTGGGTACATAGTGGGTGTCAGTAACCCCCCATCAGCAGAAATGATGAGTTAGTCGCCGTATCCTTCACTGAACTTTGAACTCGTAAGGACAGGGTTACCTACCTGCCGCTCCCCTATTTTGTGGTGTGAATAAACAAACGAGTTGCTGAGGTTTCTATAGCTAATACTTATGGAGAGTTCCTTGCAGCATATGAACACACACCGGCTCATACATTGTCTAACACATTACAAAGTGAGCCTGCTGACTTTTCTTAGAGTAGTGAGGAGCTGGGCCCTCAGGGAGTCTAAGTGACCTGCCAGTTGGTCTGTAGAAAGTCACCTAGTAAAATGGGATGAAGTTCCTCTCTGCCCAAACCTTGGGGAAAATTGTTTTATAATAATTTAGCAATAATGATTACTATTAGTGTGTGTATTTGTGTACATCTGTGTGTCAGTGTACCTGTATGTATGCCATGTGTGTTCACATGCCCATAGACCAGAAGAGAATATCAGATCCCATGAAGCTACAGTCATAGGGGGTCATGAACTGCTAGACACAGATTCTGGGAACCAAACTCTGGTCCTCTGGAAGAGTAGTGAGTTCCCATAACTGTGGAGCCAGGTCTACAGCACCTTCTCTAAAGTTTTTAAACAAGAGACTCATCTGCTTTTGCAATAAATCCATGGACTTCTGGGGCCTCTGGTGACCAATTAGAGCAAGACTTGGTGAGCCTTGGATTCAGAATGCAAATAGCAAGTCTATCCACACCCCCATGGGAGCAACAGGCATGCAGGCAAGCCCAAGAGCTCACTAAGCTGCCTTCCAAGATCTGGGAGCAGGGCCCTGGGTACAGTAGGAGGATGCGAAGAATCTTCCAGTGACCCAAAGGAGCTATAGACTTTCTCAAAGGCACCTTGCTTCATAGGGACATTGTTCTAGAGCCTTAAGATTCTTTTCATGCACTCATACTTTTCTTTCAAGTCTGTCCCTGGTATTCTTACATGAGCCCTGCCCTCTTCTCGGAGAGCCCTGGCTGCTACCCCCTTACACATCACAAGCAGTCAATGCACCTACCCCAAAGTAGGCTGGTGCATCTCTGCAGACAGTACTCTGGGACCCTGTAGTACTCTTAAGAAAGAAGAAAGGAGAAAAGAAACCATCAAGTAAGGAGAATGCTGACTAGGAAGGACTGAGTAAGGAAAGAGAAATAAAAAAGGCTCAGTCTTTCCAAATTGAAGCTGTTCACATAAAACTCTTTTTACAATGTGCTTCTGGCACTGGGCCTTGCAGATGTCACTGTGTTAATAGGATGACAAGAAGAAAGTGGTGTGCCCAAGATGCCTCCCAAACCACATGCACAGTACACAGTTCAGCCAGTTCCATGGCTGCAAGCCTGCCTGTCTGTCCCTGCTCATTCTGAGACCTTCTCCACTCTCTGCTCAGGAATCTTTAGCAAAACCCACCAGAACTCCCTGGACTTTCTTCCCCACCAGAATCGCCTTAACAGTCAGAGTACATTGATGCCCATGGCGTCTCCAGAGAGCCAAATTTAGGCTGCTGGAGGCAATACTGGATATCAAGGTTCTTCTAGATAATTCTGAAGGCAGAAACCATCAGCACAGATGCCCTGATCCCACTTGGACTCTGGATTCTTCTAGACAGGCCTGAGTTGGCCTGTAGTACTTGTGATTCCTAAGAGGGTAGGAACAACAGCTTTGTAACATGGGATGGAAGAACAAAGCCTTGGGTCATATTCCTGCTTTAGCATTCGTTATGCAACGTATACAGTGCTTCAAAGTGCCCTACACAGAGCCACCTGACATGGCTTTGGGACATGTATCTTTATTTTACCCTTCAAGACAAAATGCTGTTAAGCGATGGTTTGCAATTCATCTTAGCTCTTGAGGGTTTGTTAAAGTACCTGAAAACAGAGGAAAAAAAGACACAGCTTGGTAGCAAAGTCCCCAAGAGTCCCATATTTCTGGACAAAGTAAACAGTGTGTAGGTAGGCAAGGAAAAAGTAGTTTTGGATCCCTGCTGTCAAACTTACAGGAATGCTAAATCTGATGGAAATTGAGAAGGAAAATCCATCGCCTAAGGGAAGCCCACATGTGCTGTGCCAGCACTGTGGGAAAGCCTACATGTGCACCTATGCCAGTGCCATGGAAAGCCTGCATGTGCATCTGTCCTCTGTTTACAGGCAAGCGGCAGCTAATGGAGGGCAGCGTGGTCCAGTACACTAGGTGCACCCAGAAACCGAGTGATCCTCTGGTCTTCACCCAGTGGGATCACTCTATTTTTACAAAGGTTTCCAGTAGGAACATGGGATCAGAAAATAGGACCTTGCCTGGGAGGAAAGGACCCTACAGGGGTCCCAGTGACAAGGGAGACATGAATGATCCAGTGTTGAGAGGACACAGGGAAGTGGGGGGAATCTCATGACAGTCTCCCACCCTGAAGCAACTTGTTGGAGGTCTAACTGTCTGCCAGTTCTGTCTCTTCAGTGTTGTCAGTGCTAACTGCACCATACATACCCTCACCTACCCAAGTTTATTCATCTGTTCCCCATCTTCCTGATATACCTATGAACTAAGTCCAGAAAGGGAAAATACCTCAGTGCCCACAGGTATGAGAACACACTTGGGCAATGCTCAGGGAACAGCGGGGAGTGGTGGGTTCAGAAAGCCTGGCTGAAGCCTTTGGGTATCTGTGACACCACCAGAGGTCAGTGTCGAGACAGAAATGGTAGCTCACACCCTAAGGTTTGGGGATGTTGGGCAGTCTTCCAGGGCCTAGGAGAAGCTGCTGAAAAGAGAGGCTCTGTGGGAGACAGGAGAGAGGGTAGGTCTGGGCCCAGGGTGTGGCTCGAACCACAGGAACCTGTGGGTCCCACTGCTTTGTTGCCATATTTCTGGTCCAGAGGAAGCTTCTGGACCACTTAGACCACTATTTGGGAGGATCTTGACTCCAAGATTTGCAGACCTGGGCCAGGCATGAGTGGGAGGCCCTTTCACCTCACAACACAGCCTTGAACCCCCAGGCTTTATTCAAGAGGGTTTTCAGAGAGTGAAGGTGCCCCAAGTTTTCTCCCTAGGTGGCTCGAGGACAAGGACAAGGGCCGCACAACACAGCCTTGAACCCCCAGGCTTTATTCAAGAGGGTTTTCAGAGAGTGAAGGTGCCCCAAGTTTTCTCCCTAGGTGGCTCGAGGACAAGGACAAGGGCCGTGGGAGACTGCAACTTCCTTCCTGTCAGTTTTACACTCCACATTTTGGGATCCACCAGCCGGACGAGGTGTGTGGAGAGGATAAAAGGGACAAGAGTTGAGGATCTTTCCTATAAGCACTAATTAAATCATTCCTCAAATGTATAAAGAGGGAAGGCATGGTGGCCAGGACTGTGATCCTAGCCCCCGAGGGGCAGAGATAGGATCATGAGATGTGGACTAACCTGGAATAACTACCAGTACCCACCTCAAGAGGAAAGGGTAGTGTCCTTACAGCCTATGCTACCCTCCAGGTACAATGGCAAATGATCAGTACCAGCTCTAGGCCTTTCCTTCCAAAAAGACGATAGTGTGAAAAAGACCAAGGGTTGGGGTTATGGCAGCCACATCTCAGGGTTTCTATGCAGGGACCAGGAATGGTTTTAGCTCTTTTAGAGAATTTTAAGAAAAATCACAAGAAAGCAGGGTATATGAGTTTAATCACTCAGGAGGCAGAGGCAGGTGGATGGAGGCTAGCCTGGGCTACAGACTGGTACCAGGACAGCCATAGCTACATAAGAAACTACCTTGAAAAATCCAAAATAATTATAGTAAAATTATTATAAACCACTGTCATCCTTTATCTTTCTTTCTATTTATCTGCCTAACTCTCTATAATACACATTACATAACATATACATATTATGTAATTATAAATTTTATAATTAATATTTCATATTATATAATTAAATAATATGTGCTTACATTAAATATATAATATGTAATTATATATATATATAAACTTGAAATATGACTGTGAGACAAATATTCAAGTGAGAATTTGAATCTCATAAAGTTGGGACAATGACACTGTCTCCCCATCACCAGCCTTCGTCATCACCTGTACTTTGTTGACCTTGTTTCTTTTTCTGTTGTCTATACCACACACACACACCACATACATATACCACATACACACACCACACATATACACACACACACACACACAAACACACACCACACACACACAGACACAAACTACACACAAATACACCACACACACACACACACACACACACACACACACACACACACACGCATGCTTGCTCATTCCAGAAATGTAGAAAGTTGTAGGCACCCAGTGTTTTCACTGAACTTCTTGATGGGTCTGAAATGGGAGTTGTAGAAAACGCAACCTGCATACGATTACCATGGCAACACAGTGAATTACTATTTTACTATTTTGTCATATGAATCCTCATAATATGTTCAAATGGCACTGGCCACCTAGAAGAGCATTTCCAATTGCTTCTTTGAGTCAATAGTGTCAATAATTTATTTATTTTATTGTTTATTGAATTTGTTTGGCTTTTCTAAGACAGGGTCTCAATGTAGCCCAGGCTAGCCTGAAACTCACTGTGTAGCCAAGGGTGATCTTTAACACCTGATCCTCAGGCCTCCAGCTCCCAAGTGCTGGTATTACAAGCATGTGCCACTGTGCCCTGTTTAAAATCTGGTGTGTCTTCAATAGACAGTTCTATTTTGGTGATAACCCCAGGGGGCAGGCAGAATGGCAGGTTCTCTCTTATGTAGGGAGTAAAGTGAATCATAGGAAGTCAGACCTGCTCGAGGTCTTGAGTATGGAGCTGAATCCCAACCCCCCTAGCATCACTCCCTCAGGTCATTCTCAGATAGGACCCCGAATTTGGTAGCAGGGGGAGAGTGGAGCAAAGTGAAGGGAGAGAGAGGTGAGAAAGCAGAAAATGTTTCAGGGAAGAGGAGGCATTTCCGCTGCATCTTAAATCAGGAGAACGATTGGCCAATCAGTTATTCAATTCAGGGAGGATGTCTAAGCTGGAGACAGCCCCAGTGGAGATGAGCCACTGGTGAGAAAAGATGAACTTGGTGTTTAAGGACATGGCAATGGTAGGCAGGAATCATGGTCCATGGAGAAGACAAAGTCCCTTTCCTGAAGCAGTCAAGTCATGGTGGAAATACCTCGGGATGTATCACAAATAGGGAAACTGAGACCCCGAGGTGTTTGAACTGTTACTCATCTTCCTCTACTTCCAAAAAGGAGTGTGTGTGTGTGTGTGTGTGTGAAACACATATACATGGATGTAGATTTCAGTGAGAAAGGCAAAAACTGGAAGACTTGAGGACTACAGCTCCCAAGTCATACTCTACCCACAACCAAAGAAATCCCACTTCAATCTTCAAGAAACTTGAGCTCCAGTCTCACTCCTGTCCTGTGCAGCCTGTGTTAACAAAGGCTCTGTGAAAAGGCCTTCTCCATCCACGACGGCTAATAATCATTGCCTAGCTCGTGGATTGGGCTGAATCTTATCCCTGGGCTGCTTAGCCTCACCTTCTCCTGACCTCTGTCCAGTTCAACCTGATACACAGGTACAGTGGGCTATCATGCCTACTTCCCAGTTAGGGACACCAAGACTGAGGCCAGAACACTGCCTGTAAAAGCCGAGTTCCTGACTATATGGTACCAAGTCTGGAAATCACTGCTTGTTGCCTGGGATACATAGCAACTGCGTCAGGTCTTCTCCATGAGGCATCTCCACTTTAGCAAGGCCATTATTCACCCTTTCTGTTCACCCTCCCCACATAGAATCTAACTAGTTGTCATCTGCTAATCTGACCTCGCCTTAGGAGTCATGGCCATGCCTGTCCTGAGCACGTACAGTGTTCTAGCCCAGCTGTTGACAGACCAGTAGGGGACATGACAGATCAGGAAAGAACCTAACATGAACCTGGCTGGTGGAGGACACAGCATGTGCAAAGGCCTGGAGTTGAACAACCCAGGTGGCTTGAGAGTTGAGAGATGCTTTGTAGAAATACAGGGCATGAACAAAGCATGGCCTTTCATGGGATGAGGCCAGTGTCGTTCAAGTTGAGTGATGTGATCCTTTCCACTTGACAAGAGTAAGATCTATGGAAATGTCTGTAGCCTTGCTTGGGAGATGTGAGGAAGACTTCTTGGAGGTGACCCACCTAGGTGTCATGGAGCAGACAAGTCTGGGATGGAAGAGCAGCCAGCAATTCAGGGAGTCAACCATTTTGCTTAAAAACAGTGCTGAAGTTTAGTTTTTTTTCTAAATATTCCTCTATCCTACTAGCTCCTCACACCTCTCTAGGCCTGAGGAGGTTCACAGACCACTTCCTTTCTCTTCATTCATAGAGCAGAGGCAGGATTCCCGGAGGAGCCCTCAGAGTCTGGACTCTGTCCTCCCAACCTCGGCCCCCTCCCCCGCCCCCAGCGGATCTGCAACTGAGGTAATTTCGCCTGGACTTGTTTCCAGATATCAGACTGGTGGGCGGGCCAAGATCAAATCACATCCTTGGAATGTTCATTATCCCCTTTCAGAGGCTGGTTTCTCCCTCTTCTGCCCCCTCCCTCTAGCCTCCTTTTTCTTTCAGTGGAAAAGAGTAGAAGGAAGAGGAGGAAGTGGGGAGAAGGGAGAGAAGGGAGAGCAGGAGCAGGAGCTGAGGAATCAGGATGTCAGTACTAGAGCAGAGGATACTTTCTATCTCATGCTTTGTGTTAAAAATCCAAAGCAAACGAGTTGTTCGGAGACCATCTCCCGGGCACCTCCTTGCTTGCTCCAGCATCCAGTGCAGACCCCATGCCGGTGTCCCAGATTTCCAGCTGAACAAGCTATGAGACCTTCAGTCAAAAGAGAGGAGCTACTGCCCTGATACACACAACCCTACAGGTGTCCTCAGTATCACTGTCATCATTGGGGCCTCCCTTTCTATCATCACCACCATCTCTACTATTTCTATTGTCACTACCATGTGTCATTACCTCACCATCATCACAAGTATTCTCATCAGCATTTGTATCGTCACCATTCTTTCGTCACCACGCTCATCACCAGCATCATCAGCATCATCATCATCATCAGCAGCATCATCATCATCATCATCATCATCATCAGCAGCAGCAGCAGCAGCAGCAGCAGCAGCAGCAGCACTCCACCTGCCTTCCTTTCTCTTCCACAGTCCCCTAGGATGCTCACTGACCTCCCTCTCAAGGCTGGAGACCCGGCTACCCTGCACTGAGCCCAGGAGAGCAGATGCTTCACTGCCCTACTCTGCACACACATGGTACTGAGTCCCGTTCCTCTAGTGGCTGCCTGAATCCTGCTGCTGGGGTGGGTAATGGGACTGATTCTGCAGGCCTCGAGTTCTCTCCCTCCCCTCCATCCTCTCCCCAGACCCAGAGCCTCATGTGAACGCTTAAAGGGACACTTGCCCTTTTAAATGGTACAGCAGTGTCACTTTTCCCTTGTAAGGTCACTTTGCCTTGTAAGCCTGGCTCAGGACGCTCCTCTCACTGAACCCAATGCCTTTGTGTCCACTTGCAAACCACAGATGGAATTTTCTAGTAGCTGTATCAAAAGGAATCGGAAGTAGGTGAAATCGACTTCAATCATATGTTTTGTTGAACCCCAAATGCAGTCTAAGCATATCCTGTCAACAGGAGTCAGGGTAGGAATTAAAACGTCTGTGCCCTGGACTCTCTCACTGAGCTCTGCAGTTCAAGGCCCCACTCGTGGCTGAGGGATCAGCTGCAGTGCAGAGGCCCCGTGGTCCGTGGTAGAAGAAGCTGCAATGGGCAGTGAGTGTCTGGACCACACCACGCTCTTGTCTTCTCAGTGGGCAGTGTTCCCGAGTGTTAGTCAACATGGATGGTAAAGCTGTGTCTCAGAACTGAGTGGGCCTCTTACCCTCCTGCGGCATCTACAGTTTGCTGATAATAAATCTCCTCTGCCAGAGCCTAACGCTGACACGTTACAGTCACCTCCCCCAACCCTAAGTGGCGGCTATGGCCACAGTAGTCTAACAGTGGCTTTAGCTCCTTCTCTGTTCTTATTAGAGTCACACTGAGGACATAGTGTTGAAGTCTCTGGGGGATGGGGTGGGGGCACTACAGCAGGCTTGAGAGTTGATTCCTGTACTATGTGACGGTTCCACATTGAGTAGTCACAGGCACAACTGTCACTAAACCCTGTGGCATGTAATGTGTATGTTTTCCAAAGGGCTAGAGGTCTGCCCATAGGTGAAGCTCATGAATTTTAAGAATAGTATGGGGCAGCCCTCCGACTTGCCAATCCTAGACAAATGCCATGTCTACTGGGCAGGCTGACTCTCAGCAGCTTTCCTGCAGCATCCTGGTGGGGCCAAGCTAGGCAGGGGCTTAAGTCACTGCAGACTCTGATCTGGGGGTAGGGTGGGGTGGGCGGAGCTGCTGACTCACAACTGCACAGTGTCTAGGTAGGTGGAGACTGTCTGTGGGCCATGCTTGCTTTCTTCAATTAGAGGGAGGATTTCATCACATGCCCAGGCCTGGTATTCTGTAAGGGGTTCTTGGAAAATGAGTTGGCATTCCCTATCCAAACAATGAGTCCCCTTACCCCCAGCTTTTTCTCTACCCCGTCATATACATACAATTGTGTGAACAGCATCCCCCCCACCCCTCACGTAAACAGGGAGAGAAGATTCAGCCAGTAGATGATCCTTTATCCCAGCCTGTTTATCTTGGAACACATTACCTGGTTTTCACCTCTCGTTCTAACACATGGCCGGATGTTTTCAGCCTGCAAGTGTTGCTAAGGTCCAGCCTCCATGTATTCTGTTTCTGCACAAGGACTCAGAGCATCAGAAGGCTGCCACCTAAATTCAAATGTCCATGGACTGTTAGCTGTGTGGCCTCGGGTAATTTACCTAACCTCTCTGAGCATCCAAGAATGATGGTGATGGTGGTACTCGGTCAAGCCTTCTGTCTCCGCACAGGCAAGACACATAGGTGGGTATTACCATGTACACTGTCCTTGGGAAGGCTCCCACATTCTATCCCCTTTCTCTTAGCAGGTAGCCCCTCACTGCTTGTCCAAGAAAAAGAAAAGAGATAAAACAAACTGTTCTCCACACAGAGTGTCAACCACAACACTGTCATAGGTACCAGGCTTTGCATCTGAGCCCAGAATCTGCCTCCCTCCCCCACTTCGAACAGCCCCTTCCCCAGCTGGCCTCCGGCTCTTGCCAACATCCCGTTTAGCTACATGCGCACCAGACAGCGTCTCCCTCCCGGCCCACTTCCTAAAGTCTTCTTGGCAATGCTCACTTCCCACATACTTTTCCTTCCATATGGTCAATGCGTGTCATTCTTTCCATGGGGGCTTCCAGCACCTTGCTGGACTTGAACTCCCTGTCTTTATGAGTCCTAGAGGATGCCATGTGTGAAATTTGGTCACAGAGCTAGGGACTGACTTCTGGGCACCATCAAGGGCACTGTGTCAGTGGAGAGCGGTTTCCAGGACATCCTGGAAAACAAGAAGCCAGGAGACTCAGCCTAAGAGTACAGGGTCGGCAGTCTGGGAGCCTTTGCTGGAAGCAATTCTTTATGCTGACAGGTCCCTCTGGACTTGAAGTCTCTTTACTGAGATCCCCTTAAAATCCCTCAGTCCAGGCTGCTCCAGTGGTGGGAGAGCAGGCTTCAGGGCAAGACTCACCATGAGTTTCCCCTCTCATGCCCTTATTCTGATGCTGACTTTCCTGTCACCAATTCTCCATCCATACCCTGCCCTCCCAGGCTCGGCCACCTGCAGGCTTGTACTCAGTCACAACTGTCCCGAGGCAGAGGCAGGCCTACTTGCTTCCTTCCTGAACTCTAGGCTTAGGGAACGTTGGGAAGGCTGAGTGGTGAGGATGTGCCACCAGAGATGCCAGTGTGACCCTGGCTACTTACTCATCCCGACCCTGGGCTATCCTTTGTGAATAGAGCTGGTATTTTTACTTGTTGTAGGCTGAGATGCTGTTGTGAGCAGATATCATGCAAGGGCTGGAGGACTTGGGTGCAAACTGGACAAGTTCATTCTCTGAGTGTAACACCTGCAAGGTGTGTGTTACCCAGTCCTGGCCATGTCGAGTTCTGAACTTCACTGGAAATGGACCAAGCCTCTGTGCCCACAGACAGGTTGCTGTCCCCTGACTCCACATCTCCTGGAATAGGCATGCTATCACCCGCGAGAAGTCTTTGGTATAACTCAGCGTCAGTAGCCTTGTGACTCCCACGCTCTCTGCCCCTCGTGTGGGACCTCAGACTCAGCAGCTCACCCTGCTGCCCCAAGCTGCACCCCCTTGTTTGGCTGCCCACGTTACTCACTGCCCCTAGCAGCCTGCCCTCTTGTCCAACCACCCCAGCTCTGCTCCAGACTGCTTCCCTGCTGTGCCACGTGTCTCCTTCCCTGGCTCTGGACGGTGTAAACTGATGTCTCTCCCTCCCAGACCCAGTCGCTTTCTGGAAATAGCAGGACAGGAACCTACCACGAAGGGCCACACGGGGCTCGTGGTGGTAACCCCAAACCCTGCTTGCTTAGTGAAGACTTGCTGAAAGCTGGTGTGTTCCTTCTCATCTTTTCCTGGGGTTTTTCAGCACCTCTCTTTGGGGGAGTCCTGACGCGCAGAGTGCTCTGGTTTTCAAAACTCATAAGCTCTGGATACTCCTAGCCAGCCCCTCATTTGACACGGCACTGAATGGGTGAATGATCCACCCAAGATCACAGGGCCAGTCCGGGATGCAGATCCCCCGGCCCTCATTTTGTTGAGGGTTATTGTCTGTGAACAGAGGAAACAGGGGTGTGCCTTCTGCTCCACTCCACCAACTTCTGACCCAAGCAGCCCTCTTCTCTCTCTCTGCTCATTATTCTAACCCATCTTGTCTTGACCCCCAGTCCCTCGGCCTCGGTATCAGGCAGAAAGGGATCAGGTCCCCTCGCTGATCCCTTCCAGGCAGGACTCACCGTGGCCAGGACGTTGCCCACCACCAGGACTGCCACGGCTGCCAGCGTCCAGGGCAGGAGCCACCTCATGCCTGGAAGTCAGCGGCACAGGAGCTACAGCTCAACCCAGAGGATGCGGATGCCTCTCCAGGGAGCTGGGCCAGGACTGGGCTGGCCCATCAGAGCAGCGGAGAGCCTTCCTCAGCCCCCCGGGGGTTTGTCAAAGCGACATGTGACGTCAGGCCAACAGACTAGCCCTGCATTTTTCTCTAAGAAAACTTTTTCTGCTCCTCTCCCCCTCTCTCTTTTTCTTTCCTCTGTCCCCACCTCCAGCCCAGCTTGGCCAGCCTCCCTGCTCTGACAGCTCTTAAAGGGAAAGTCCCAGGACCGACTCCACAGGGAAAGGTGAATGAATTCTCACGCGGCACCCTTCCTGGTCCTGGGGCTCAGGCTCTAGGGCAGGAGGGAGGAAAGAGGAGGGCGAGGGCTGGAGGTCGGGATGGTGGAGACATTGTGTGGTCTTTGCAAGGGCACTGGGGATGGGTGGGGGTGGGGAGGGCTTCCATCTCACTTAGCTCTTTCTAGCCTTCACTGTCTCTCCCACCTCTGACTCAGAGGCAAGGAGAAAAAAAAGTTCTTACTCTACCTAGAAATGACAAGAAATTATCACTGACATGCCTGGAGGTGTGAGCTATCAGCAGAGTCTGTCCTGCTCCTTAAAGCCTTGGGCACTGATGGCAGTTCCTCTCCCAGCTGGCTTCTCTGGCAGGGATCCTCAGGCCATTAGCTTGTCTTCAACGTCTCAGAATATTTCTTACTCTTGGTGGAACAGGGCCCTGGTCCTTTGTCCTTTGCAGACCCTAGTCTAAGAAATCTCAAGTTTGCATAACAAGGAGATGACAGGGTGGGGGTGGGGGTATCTTTTGAGGATCCAAATCCACCTTTTATAGCCTCAGCATCTTCCCTTCCCGTGGGCCGCTGGTCTCAGATTCCCCTCTGCCCTCCCTCTCCTGTTCCCATCTCAGACAGACCAGAGTGGTTTCCAGCCTGGCACTATGAACAATGCAGGCTATCTCGTGGGCACAGCCAGCCAGTGCCTGCCCCAGGCTCCTTTCTCCTTGCACACCTTTCTTCTGTCTGGACTCCAGGGCACCTGTTCACTGCTCCTAGTCTCCATTCAATGCACAAAGCAGTCAGCACTCCCTTCCCCTGGCAGCTCACTGCTGCTGCCTGTTTGGGGATGCTTTCTGTCTTGAGCTGCAGTGACTCATTTGTTATCCCCACAGGTATGACCCTCAAAAGGTGACTCTGATGATTAATTTAGTCATTCACTCAGATTGGGCCTCTGAGCCAATTCTAGAGGAAGTCTAAAAGGGACTTTATTTCTTCATTTCTTAAGGGAGAGGGAGGAGGGGAGGAAGAGGGAGAAGGAGAGAAAGAGGGGGAGGGAGGGAGAGAGAGTGTGGGAGAGAGGAAGAGGGAGAGAGAGGGAGAAAGGGAGAAGAAAGGAGTGTGGGAGAGAGGGAGAGGGAGGGAGAGGGAGAAAGGGCAAAGAAGGGAGAGGTGGCAGGAGGAGAGGTATCTATTCATCTCACTGATATGTAAATGTGACAGCTGGAGCAGAAGCAGCCATTTTGGCATAAGAAAAAGCCCCTAAGACTGATGAATAGGTCTGGGATCCAGGGAGTTTATCCTCTTACTGAACCAAATATGAGATGAATCAGCAACTCATGGTCTTAGTCATAGGTATTTGGGTATTTTGTTCTTTGGAGCCAACCCATATTAATTGATATTTGAGACTCAAAATTATATATGCAAAATGCAAAAGTTGGCAGGGGTGTGGAAACCAAGAGAGGAATCACCTCAACAGCTTATCATTAACTCTTTCAGTTAGCTCTGCAGCTGGAACCCTGCAATTCTAGTGTGTGAGCAGCTGACCTGAAAGGAGGTTCCCCACATTCTGGGATTAGTGAGTCATTTACAGCCACTTAGCAGAAAGCAGGCAAGGACATGTACCCTTCAGCTGGGGTGATTGACAGGCTCATGTCCTAGAGCCTCAGCAGCTGTTTCTTTAAAAATAAAAAAGCCTGTTGAAATGCTCTGTCTTTGGGGAAACTGAGGCTCAGAGAACAGAAGTCTGGTGTGCATCTTAAAGTGAAGAGCATCGGTTCTGAGTATAGATTCTAGTGCACGTCATGGATTGAGTGGGTCGTTGACTCCGGTTGAGGGCTGGCGTCACAGCCTTCTTCATTCTCTACTTACACTCTGTTCTCCGGCCACCTCTTCCTAGAAATGGCTCCTGGCAGCTGCCTCAGTGTCTGTCATGTGTGACTTTCAGGTCTTACCCCTTCTTGCTCTTCTAGTGAAAGGCCCAGCATACCTTCAGTTCCTTGAAGCCGAGCCAGACAGAGTCTCATCTTTTGGGAGTGTCTCAGGATGTGGAACTCAGGACACATTCCCTGGCTTCACCATAGCTGATGTCCTTCCCATGTGACTGATGGATGGACCAGGGTGGCCTGAAGAGAGCTGGGTTGGATTCCTGCCTCCTGACAATTTCAGCTGGGTGGTCCTGGAGACTCACATGAGCTCTCTGTGCTCTGGCTTTCTTCTTGTGGCTCCTGGCACTGAGAAAGTGATGGTGTGTGTGTGTGTGTGTGTGTGTGTGTGTGTGTGTGTGTGTGTGTTGGGGTTGTAGGCAAGCATAACATGGAAAACTTGCTCAGTAGGGCTGTCCCACAACCTCAAATACAGAATGTTCTCCATCTTCTTAGCCCTTGTCTTGGTAATACTGACCTAGGGCATTTTGGTGCCCCGTACCCCAGCCCACCATACATGTGCAGGTCACAAAAGGACTGCTTTTGGCTGTCCCCTTGATTCTTTTAAAGGTCGGCTTTCTACTTTATCTCATAAAGGGTATCTGTACTGGTGGGAACTGCAGTCAGGCAGGAGGGGTCCTGGCAGATCTCTTGGAGCAGCTGTAAATAATAAATAAATTCCAAAGAGGAGATGGGGGAAGGGCTTGCAGAGTAGGGTCAGAGGACAGCATTCCTCCACCAGGCAGCAAGGCTGGCCTGACTAGGCCCAGATGCACATCAGATTCCAGACCCAGTCTCAGGACCAGGTACCCTGAGGCTCCAAGGCTGACATCTGCATCGGATATGTTCACAGCCTGTTTGCCATTTATTCATCCCATGAACATGTCGGAAGCCCACACTGTGTGCAGGTGGCAGAAGCCCAGGTCTATGCAGGCCCTGGCTGGGCTTTACAGCATGCACAGTTGGTGGCTGCACTGCTGATTTGGGGTGTTACCTTGAGTGGCAGTGGGTGGGCTGAGCTGTTAGGTAAGGCTCCACCTCCTTTTCTGGGACCCAAGGAACAATGGAGAGGCCTTGCAGGGATCCCTGGGATCCAGGTTTAACTATGCCAATAGGAGCATGGTAACTCTTCTTCCCCTTATATCCTGCCTCCTCCATGGTTTGTCTTATTCTCCTTCTCAGTCACTGGGTCCTTTAGCTGAAGCTTTTTTGCCATAGTTGAGTCTGGCTACAAATGAGGGGCCCTAGACTCCCCACTACTCAAAGGGAAAGAAAAAGAGAAAAACAGAGGTCTTGATACTTAACCATAGAAAATGCACCCATATAAAACATAGCCTTGGTTCCTTAACCATACAAAGGATACCATTTGCCTACAGGGTGCTGATGGGCAGTTGGCTCATCAGATCCCATTACAGATGGTTGTGAGGCACCATGTGGTTGCTGGGAATTGAACTCAGGACCTTTGGAAGAGCAGTCAGTGCTCTTAACCACTAAGCCATCTCTCCAGCCCGGCTCTCTAGTTCCTTTCATCTCTAATAAATGTTCAGTCCTGCTGGTTTGTCTGGTAGGGGTGTTGTTAAAAGTCATGGGACACTAATGTTGTTAAAAGAGGAGGTAATGAGTTTCAACACCAATGATAAGAAAAGGATGAAGAGAATGGGGGAAGGGATATGGCTCAAGGAGATGCAAAGAGGCCTGGGGGCAAGGCAGATGCCTCCTGGGGACACATGTTGATTATCCCTTCCTCCTGAGGGACCAGCCAGATGAAGGTATAGTATAGAATAGTTTATTTAAGTCATGGGAGAGTTAAGAGGGTAGTAGAGGCAGAGAGAGAGAGAGAGAGAGAGAGAGAGAGAGAGAGAGAGAGAGAGAGAGAGAAGAGAGGAATAGAGGAGTAGAGGCCGGCCATAAGCACATGGAGAGAGAGGGGGAAAGGGAAGGGGAAGAGGAGGAATGGGGGTGGGAGAACAAGAGAGGCAAGAGAGCAAGAGAGCCAAGAGGCTAAGAGAGAGAGAGAGGAGGGGGCAAGCAGCCCCTTTTACAGTGTCAGGTCACTGGGGTGGAGCATACCTGACTATTGTCAGATAACTGAGGGGTGGGGTTTACAGAATCCCAACAAGGGGCACCTGCATGTTAAGGAAGAGATGGGATGACAGATGCCACCCTAGTTAACTTCGGTCTCACATGGGCAGCAGATGCAGCCTGTGTACACTTCAAAACCAAATGCAAAGGTGTCTGAACTCCAGTAGACTCTTTCCTTCTTCTCTTGCAGTTATAGTAGGCCCTGCCTCCAAACACTGTGGAGTCTCTACCCATTTTTGACCACGTTCTGCGCATCCCTCCCCTAGACTGAGATGGAAGCTTGCTCCCTCATATCCTCTGACCCTGGAAACAATACTATTATATACCTCCTTCTGCACACACAGTGCCTTGGAGGGAATACCTTTCTTGTCTGGAGGTTCGCCTGATCCCTTTAATGGCTGCAGCCCAGGGGTAGGTGTTATGGGACCTCACCCTCTTATCTGCTTTGGCATCTGTCTGGGCCTCTGTCCAATATTTTATTCTGTGCTTGGGCTCTTGGTTCTAGTCACAGTGATCTGAGCTGGGTGCAAGATGGCTGCTGTTGGCCATATCCATCCTTTGAA
Organism: Micromys minutus; assembly: GCF_963924665.1. Lineage (NCBI taxonomy): Eukaryota > Metazoa > Chordata > Mammalia > Rodentia > Muridae > Micromys > Micromys minutus. The sequence continues at coordinate 9,756,786 of NC_137962.1, read as the reverse complement.
TCTTTATGCTTCTGGGACCTGGCCTTGTCTTATGCATAGTAGGTACTCAGTAGATGTTTATTATAAGAAAAAGATGGGGCTAGATAGATAGCTCAGTTGGTAAAGTATTTGCTACGCAAATTTGACTTGAGTTCAATCCCCAAAAGCCAGTCATGGTGGCATGAGATTTTAATCTGAACACGGGATGGGGGCGGGAGGAGGGGAGGACGGGTGGAGCCCTGGGACTCGGTCATCATCCAGTCTAGCTTAAGCTGTGAGGTTCGGGCTCAGAGACTTGTGTTAATTGCCTTTCTTTTTTTTTGCTGTGAGAATCTGTTTCTATCTGGGAGAAGCAATCTGAGGAACTACAGAATTATTTTGGTTCAAAGCTGCATGGCACAGCGTGTTACAGTGAGGAAGGCATGGAGGCCTTTGCCTGAGTGAGCTGCCCACATCACATCCACAGTCAGGAAGCCCAGAGGTACATGTTTGTCCTCAGCTTACTTTCTCCTTTTAAGCCTGAAATTCCAGCCAATGGACAGGTACTATCCACAGAAAAGGCGGGCCTTCACTTCTCAACCTAACCTCGATAACCACCCTTCCCCAAGACATGGCCAGAGACTTGCTCCTAGGTGCTTGTAGATCCTGTTGAACTGACAGTATTAACTACCATAAACCCTTGTCCCCAAAACAGCTCTTGAGGAATGACACTAGAGGTTGACTTTTGGTTTCCACAATTGCACATGTACACACACACACACACACACACACACACACACACACACACGCATGTAAACACATATAAGAATATACACACATATTAGGTAATTATTTTACCTTTTGTAGTAGAAAAAAAGGGCGACTGTGCTGTCTTTCTCATCTTTCAGTGAGACAAGGAAAGACAAAAGCTGCCACTGACTATTGAGGCTAGGCATGCCCTCCTCATGGGCAGGTGAGAATTAATATACTCCGTCTCTCACAGTGGCAAACACTAGAAAGGCACTAGAGTCTGGTTGTCTGAGTGTACTGGGGCTCCTGAGCAATGGGCTCCTGAGCAATGGGCTCCTGAACCCTGGGCTCTGGAACACTCGCAGGAAAAAGCATTTGTGGCTCAGAGGTCCTGCAGACTTGCTGAAAGAGCTGGGCACATGCCGCATCTTGGCTTCTGGATGGTTTGGCTTGGCAGCAGCTAGCAAGTAGGCATTCCAGTCTGGGGAACAGTGAACAGCTGCTGCACAGCTGCCACAGCGGGTGGCATGCTGCCTTCCTCCGAGGTGCCAAGGGTTCCAGGGAATGCTGGAAAGAAGGACACAAAAGTAGATGAAAGCTAGTTTGTGATAGAAATATCTAATGACTGAGCCACGCCAATGACACACAATAGTTGTACAGGGCCCTCGCTGAGACATCTGACTGCAGGCTGAGGGCTTAGACCAGGCACCAACTGCCTCAGAGGTGGTGCAGTGCTAAAGGGGGCATCTCTAAGAGCCTACTCATGAGATTCACTGGAAAACCATACTGCAAGCCTAGGTCTGTCCGCTGAGCTGCTAAGTCAGCATGTCTCCAAGTAGCCCCTGTCCCCACTGAGTCCAGAGGACATTCAAGTAGAAAAGCATGTGCAGGTTAGACTTTGAGTCAGCCTCAGCAGGTCAGGGCTCTATTAAGTGCCTCAAGTGTCACCTGTGTGAGGTAGGATTGTAGCTCACTTGTTTCCCTGGCTATTGTAGTCCACGGAACCTCAAACAATGAATACACTCTATATTCATCTTGTGGAAAGACCGTTGGGCAGTATTGCTTATGCTAATGTGACTAGAGGCAGCCTGAGGAAGGGGAAAGTTAACCTTGAATGGTGCCAGCACAGAATCCTATTAGAAACAATGGACATTGGGTAAGAGGTCTGCCCAGGCATGATGGAAGGAAGAACGCTGGAAACAAGGCTCTACAACTACCACTATGCATGAGAGTCAGAGGCATACATTTTACAAGGTAAGTACATGATGTAGGACATATATTAGAGATGCTGCCTATAGCAGTGAGAAAGGGAGATGGGTACCAAGATGGTCCCAGAGAGGAGCTTGGCATTAGTGGTCACTGAGATATGGGTGATGGGAAAATTCCAGGTGACTTTAGTCCTCTGCTCTCTGCAGAAATAACTTCTACCTCAGAGAAATTAGAAAAGAGGAAAGGAAGGATTGTATAGAGGAGAAAGGAGAAGAAGAAATAGAGAATGGGGAATGAGAGGAAATAATAGGCTGGGAGAAGGATGTTGGGGTGGGGAGAGGAAACGGCAAGATGGGAGAAGAAAAAGCAAGTTCGTACCAAACTAAATCTAGCCTTTCCCCAGCAACTTCGGTTCTAACAAATCAACTAGAACATAATCGAATTGTCCTTCCACAGGCAAGTGCTCAAGCCACCTCTGACACCCATAGTTCCTGTTTATGAGTGGACACATAATAAATCAGGGACTGACCACAGAGAGAAGAGAAAGGAGGGCTTGGGGGGGGGAAAGGGGAAGTAGGTGGTGTGTTGCAGGCCTGGGGTGGGAGAGGGGAGACAGAGTATATTGATTTTTCTGAGTACCTGTGGAAATGCTGTGGGTTCTATTGGCCTAAAGGACAGAAGTCTATTTTCTAATAGTTGTGGTCTTTGAGTTTATGGTCAGGTGTCACAGGGCTCATCTCTGTCCTTGCCTTGCAGATAATCATTTTCTTCCTGTGTCTTCTTAGATCTTCCCTTTGTGTGCCCTAGTCTTAAGGGGCACTCTGGAGTCAGGACCAGTTCCTATGACACATCTTCCTGAAACTATGCACTGATCTCATGTTACTGAAACCTTTAAGTAGCTGTCCCAAGATCCTGCCATATCCTGAACTTGTGAGGTATGAGGACGAGTTTTGTTTGTTTGTTTGTTTGTTTTACTTTCTATGCCAACTTGATAAAAGCCAGAATCATCTGGGAAGTACAATCCTCAGTTGAGAAAATGCCTCTATCACACTGGCCTATAGGCAAGTTTGTGGGACTTTTTTTTTTTTTGGTTAATGATAGATGTGGAAGGGCTCAGCCCATTGTGGGCAGTGTCGCTTCTGGACAAATAGACCTGGGCTGTATAAGAAAGCAGGCTGAGCAAGCTACGAGGAGCAAGACAGTGAGCAACATTCCTTCATGGGCCCTTCTTGAGTTCCAGCCCTATTTTTTTTTTTTTTTTTTTTTTAGGAAAGATTATAGACTAGAAGGTGAAATAAACCCTTTCCTCTCAAGTGGCTTGAGGCTCTTTTTTTATGACAGTAATAGAATCCTAAGTTATGTGGGCAGTACTTCCATTGTCTATGTCTGAAGTGGGATACTGTTTAGCCCATATCAGATAGCTGGTTACCCACAGAGGTGGGTCTGAGGCACATACCGTTTAGCTCACTTATTCCTTTAGTAATCCCCAAATGCCCACTGGCACCACCAAGACATTTTCTGGGTACACTGTTGGTACCCACAGAATGTGGTGCTTTCTCAGGACCCACAGTTGCCTTGTCCCATTTGAAAAGCCTTAAACATCATCTGTAGCATGCCTGGCTATAAATAGATCATTCTTACCCTCATACCCTTAAAAACCAGGGTGACTCAAGGGTGTCTGAGCAGCTGGGCTCTGTCTCTGTGTACACCCTGGCCAGACTTCCTTAAATCTATCATCAGCTCACATTTCCCCAAGAACAGGAAGTAGATGTGAGGGAGGATAGGCAGAGCCAGATATGGCTTGATTCGGTCAAGAAGAGTGGAGTGGGGGGGAAGTCAGGTGGCTACTGGTCTATCACAGCACAGGGAGCATGCAGTATGGACAAAGAGCAGGTCTGTGACAAGTGATACTTCTCTTTGGCACCAGCACAACCAGCTGGATGCAGATATAATTTTTTTTTTTTTTAAATCTGGCAAAAGCACTAGGTTTCACACACTCCGGAAGCTGTAAGAGTCAGACAACCCTTCCCCCAGTGTAGAGTCTTCCTGTCAAGAATGTCTGGGAATCTTGGACAGGACCAGGATGGGATTTCTCCCTGTGCCTCTGGAGTGTGATATTCTTTGCAGTTGAGTCTCTGGGTACTACATCATTTGAAAGTGTTTCCTGGCCTTACATCCAAATTCCAGGGCACAGGGAGAGACAAGGATGTCACCATGATGAGACAAATGCTCATTTCTCCTCCTCTTCAGAGAGCAATCCAGATTCTCGCCCCTACCTGCCCCCTTACCGGAACTTGGATAAAACAAGTCATTTTTGTTCCATAGGTGTCTGGAGGCTCAACCAGGAATCAGGTCTGACCTGATAAAGAAGGACTCCAAATGCAAGCAAGGGGACAAGAAATCAGTTCCTCTGTCAGTGAAAAGAACAACAGAAAATCAAACAAGCACTGCTCGGGCCAGGCAGGACAAACAGGAGTTTGATCTCTGAGTAAGAAGACATGAGAGGATTTCAAACTTAGAAGGAGGAGGGGGAGGAGAAGGAGGAGGAGGAGGAGGAGTACAATTGTCCTGTTACTAAAATAGAACCTACTGTACCCACTATATATTGAGCTTGGATTATATACTAGGTGCCACTTAGGGCATTTTGCACATGTTAATTTATTAATCTTCATGAAGGAACAAAATGCTTTTTCCACACCTCCATTTATACACAGCTAATGAGATGCAGAGAAACTAAATCCTGAACCGTAGATTCCCTGGCTAGCCAGGGCCCGATAACAGAACCTGCTCCTTATCTGTCCTTTAGCCGCCCTCCCCCTGTGTGTTGTGGGGAGAGACTCTATCCTTGCTAAAGGAGTTTGGATTTTTGTGGCCCACTAGCCACAGTCTTGCCCTTTAAGGGCATCACATATGGAAAAAAACGTCAGGGTCAATGACATTCAATATGGTTGTAGTTCAGACAAGTCCACAGAATTATGGGCATTCAGGGAGGCCTTTCACTCAGCCCGAAGGGAGCTGGTTGAGGTCAGAGGTAGACAGGAGCTTATGGATAAGATTTACTTAGGTAGAGGGAAAGAGCATGGCTTACTATGTGGAAGGAAGATTAGTAGTTCAGGCAGGCAGGGGCTATGCATGTTTCTGGGATTTTAAAGACTTCAGCCTGATGGAGTGCTCTGAAGTGCCAGGGTTTCCTAAAAACCCTGTGAAAGCCTGTGTTGACCTTCTGAGATAACACTGAAAAGAGGTCAGAGAAGAAAGCACATAGTCAGGAATCTTAGAATGTTCCATGTAGATGCTGTGGGGAAAGGACATGGCTGAGAGAGCATTCACAATAGGGGGTCCAGATGGTGAAGGGGCCTGGTACGACAAGAGGTTAGGGATCAGAAACATGTGAGGGGCAGCAAAGAGGAGGCCAGACACAGAAAGAGAAGGTGTCAGGATGTGAGTGGGTCCATTCTCCATGTGATGAAGTATGGAGGGGTTCTGATCAGTAGCAGTGAAAGGGATGGAGGCACACACATGATAAAATGGACACACGTGGGAAAGAGGGCTTTGCCGTGTCCATGTTCCTTGGGTGATGGAGTCATGGCTGCTTGAGGAAGTGGAAGCAATCTGGAGGGTTGTTGAATCAGGATTCAGTATCTGTGGGAAAAACTCTACCTTCCCAACCAAGCCTCGTGCTGAGTGGGGTGACGATTGCTCCAACTGACAAGCAATGTGTTCCTCTGGGCCACAGCAGCAGTTTATCTCCATGATGACTGCAACAATGGGACAGTGATGGAGGTCACAGGTTTGAGATGGGCACTTAAGGCAGAGCTGCAGCCAGGGACCATGCCTACACTACCATTCTCAGAGTGCTTGAGCCTTCCCCCATCCAGAATTTTCTCACCATAGACTCCTCTTATGGCCCCAGCCAGAGAGCTCACCTTCCCTGCCGCAGATCCTTTGGCTCTTCCCACAAGAATGTAAAAAGCTGTCATACATGAAGCACACATGTTCTTTTTGGACTGCAATATCTTCACACATGATCAACAATATGCTCTCTGGGGACTCTTTATGTTCTTTGAGCTAAGTGTCTGGCTCGCATCTAATTATGTACTAAATTTAAAGCCAGAAAGAACTGGGAAGGAGAAAAGAGCAAACAAGGAGAAGAGTTAGTGAGATGGTTCAGGGTGTAAGGGAGCTTGCAGCCAAGCCTAAGAACCAGAGTTCAATTCCCAGGACTCTCATGGTAGAAAGCATGAGATGATTTCCACATGATGCCTTCGGATTTCCATGTGAGTGCAACAGGGTACATGACCCGCGTCAGAAACAGGAGAGTAAATGTAATAAACATTTTCAAAGAGGAAGAGTAAAACAGGGAAATAAGTTAAAAGATGGCTAATGGGTGAACTGGTCAAGTTAAAACCTGGCTGGCAGGCAGGCAGGCTGTGGGACGGACAGGTGGATGAATATAGGATGGATAGACATGAGGATGGAAGGCTGTTTGGATGGATGGATAGATGGATAGACTATCTGATTTTGTGGGTGAGAAACTGAAGAAGGAGAAGGGGATTTGGGATGGCTGACACACAACTTGGAAGAGTTTGTGAGCCATCAGGGTGGCAGGGCAAGCCTGTGCTCCACTGGCTTCAGAGAACTTGGAGAAAGCAAGCAGAGCTAGGCCTAAAGCTCTAGAGACAAGAATCTGGATATACTTGTAAGTGGTGCTATGTGAGCAGTAATGGCCTGGTGAGCAATGGCCTGTTTTCCATGACCACTGTGACATCCCCAAGCACCTCATACACTACAGCACCCTGAGCCCCTTGTCGACTGTAGCATCCTTGAACCCTGTGTCTACTGCAGCATCCTTGAGCCCTGTGTCCACTGCAGCATCCTTGAGCTCCGTGTCCACTGCAGTACCCTTGAGCCCCGTGTCCACTGCAGCATCCTTGAGCCCTGTGTCCACTGCAGCATCCTTGAGCCCTGTGTCCACTGCAGCATCCTTGAGCCCTGTGTCCACTGCAGCATCCTTGAGCCCCGTGTCCACTGCAGCATCCTTGAGCCCCGTGTCCACTGCAGCATCCTTGAGCCCCGTGTCCACTGCAGCATCCTTGAGCCCCGTGTCCACTGCAGCATCCTTGAGCTCCGTGTCCACTGCAGCATCCTTGAGCCCTGTGTCCACTGCAGCATCCTTGAGCCCCGTGTCCACTGCAGCATCCTTGAGCCCCGTGTCCACTGCAGCATCCTTGAGCCCTGTGTCCACTGCAGCATCCTTGAGCCCTGTGTCCACTGCAGCATCCTTGAGCCCCGTGTCCACTGCAGCATCCTTGAGCCCTGTGTCCACTGCAGCATCCTTGAGCCCTGTGTCCACTGCATCATCCTTGTGCTCTCAGAAGAGTCTGCAGTCTCTCATTCTCAAACTCCTTTTCCATGTGTCCCTATGTGTCTTTTCCCTCTCTAGGCCTCTGTTTCCTGTTCTGTAAAATGAGATGTTGGATTCATGCTTGGAGGGACATTCTACTTTATAAGCTTCCTGCCACCTTGGCCTCCAGCTCCTTCCTTAGTTGAGGGCACTTGGGGACAGCTTCTGGTTTTGGCTGGCTGGAAGCCTCTGGCTGGGAAGGTATCTGATCCCCTTATTTCTGCAGACTCTCTGGCAGGTCTGGCTCTGTGAGGGCAGCCATCCCACACTGTCCCAAGCCTATGCTTACCCTGGGTCACAATACTGCCTGTCTTCTCTCCTTCAGATCTGGGTTAGATAAGCCTGCTACTTTTTTTGTTTTCTCTCTTCCCCGAGTTTCATCAGTTCCCCATCTGTAATGAAAATTGCAAAAGTTGGACACCAGGAGATTTTATGAAAAGCTTACTAAATTAGGAAATCTGACCACAGGTTTACACATGGAGACAGCATTGCATTTAAGCCCACTGTTCGTGTGTTTGTGTTTACGGGCCCTATGAATGTTTGTGTGTTTATGAGTGCTCTGGGGGTGGTGGGCAGAAAAGTGCTAGATCCCATAGAGCTGGGGCTACAGGGGTTGTGAACTGCCCATCGTGGGTGTTGGGACCCCAACTCCAGTTCTCTGAAAGAGTAAAAGGCCTTAGCCACTCAGCAATTGCTAAAACTCCTTTTTGCCAATATTATTTTTATAGTTACATTGATTAAAACCAGGGCATTATACAAAGTCAACAAATGCACTACACAGAGCCACACCCGAACTCCATACTTTAAAAAAAAAAGAAATTGAAACATACACAAAGATGTAATCCTACACACACACACACACACACACACACACACACACACACACACATATATATATGTTGACTTTTCCCCCTTTACAGGCATTGTCATATTTAATAAGACACCCTCATAAAGTTTAATGTTACATTGACTATGTATCAGTCATTCTATATGTAACTCAAAAGATACAGTGAAACTTTCATTAATTTTACCATATAAAAGAATGTACAATTTACCAGCTACCAGCAACATTTTATCTGTTACTTTTTTCTTAACAACTTAATTGATAAAGTAAATAAAAAATTCAGAAGCCTTGATTTAAGCAAAATATTATTGGCCTACGGAAAAGCATGCAATAATACTTTCTGTTCTCACATAAATTTGCAAACTGGACAAGATATAGTAGAGCATTATAATAGATAACCCTCTCAGGAAAACAAGAATGATACAAAAATTGGGGGAGGGGTGTTTGAGAATTTTCTTCTGATTCATTTTTTAAATGGAACATAATAGGCTATATATTTTGGTGCCTTCTGTGGGGGGCTTGTTTGAAACAGCTGTATGTTGCCCTGTGTGTGACGAGCCATCTCCTCATTGGAAACAGCTTGCTTCCAGATTTCCAGTGCCATTTGAGTCCAAAGCATGTGGCATTTTAGTCACATGCAATGCCTTCTTGTGGGGTAAGCCCCAGAACAGCCCCTGATCTCTCAAGATTATTTGGGGATGCCATCTTTATTCTTTGGTCATTCCCAACAGTTTATCTCTGCTGAAGTTCGGTAGCCAGGCACCACACACAGCTCATTAAAGACTTTCAGATGCATCCTTTTAGGACCTTCTCTGTCTGCTTTGCAAGTCCCCTGCCAGGAGTGGAGGGGAGAGGGAAGGGGACTCAGGAAGCTGGGGCACAGGGAGCTGCTATACCAAGGTGGTGAGGAGGATGCTCATGTGGTAGATCTTTTCCCCCTCTGGGCTTGGCCCAGAGCTTCAAAGCACAACTTAAAAGCAGCCCTTCAAGTGTTCCAGGCTGCTGCTGTTTGGGTGGGAGAAGCCAGCACCATGTGTTTCTGGTTCTGTTTACTCCACAGGAAGCAACACTGGTGGCCGCTGGGACTCCATTGGCTCTGTACCATGCTGTGTGCTGGGTAAGACCCTTTGTCTGATGCTTGTGGATGTGACATTTCAGTGACTCCTGGAGTGCCTAGAAAGTTACCTATGGAGATCAGAGCAGCCAACAATTCCTTCTGCCCTCTCTGAAACACCCCTCTTCTCAAATTTTCTCTAGCCTTCTGAGCAATGGCTCAAAAAAAAAAAAATCTCTCAGGTCTTCCTAAACATCCACAGGCACATGTCCTCTGTTGACCCCTCTGCTCTCATCCTCCCTATACTCAGTGCCCTGTCCCCCAGATGGTCCTGTCTTCTGACTTGAAATATCCCCTCCTACAGGAAGGAGCAGCAACTTATGCAATTGATTTTAAAAGCTAAGGAGACCCAGAAAGCCACAAGGTCCCTTCCCAAGGTTCTAAAAGCAATGAAAACTGCTGAAAGGGGAGCGCCCAGAGGCCACCTGCAAGGCATGCTGGGAGTTCCAGGAATGCAGCTTCCACAAGTCCTGATCGTCCATGCTGGGTGGGCTCTTTGGCGATGCAGCTGCTTTTGAGTTCTGTAAGTAACCACAATAAACTCGCTGGTTCCCCAAGCTTGACTTGGGGAAGGTTTGCTTCTTTAGCCTTTTATCACTGTCCTTTCAGGGATGAATAGACATTTGCTTATAATTCCTTGTAAATTCACTCTCTATTCTCTCCTGCACCCTGAACATTCTGCCTTTCAGACTGAAAATGCATCCCTGAGCTTGTCTTCTGTACCGGGCACACTGTGCTTCCCAAAATCTATGCCTACTTGGGCGGCACCTCAGGGAGCACCTCAACTTGGAAATTGGGATTGTTGTAGATGTTACTAGTTTAGGGTTTTAAAAGTTATCTTGGATTGAAGTTGTTCCCTAACTCCCACACTGCTGTTTTTAGAAGAAGGGATGAGGTCACAGAGTCACACAAAGAGGAGGTTCTGTGAAGATGGACATGCAAGTGAAATGACACAGCTGTGAGCCCAGAGATGTCAAAGGTGACGTCTATTGATGCCAGAGAAAGAACCTGACATGTTCTCTCCCATCAGAGACTGCTAAGGAGCCAGCCCTGACAGCAAGGACCGACCAAGCAAGTCTGGGTATTGTCCAAGGATATGATAAAAGGCTGAGGTGTAGCGAGCCTGGGAATAGTCAGACATTGGGGAAAGAATCCATTCAAAAAAAGCTAGTGCCCAGTTACAGATGATAACCTGCCAGTCACCCTGCCCTCTGACCCCTGCAGTTTTGTGCTGTGTTCTCCATGTTATCTAGGTGTGGTCTCCAAAATTTTCTATCTGTCTATGTCTCTATCTCTTTCTATATCAGACATTCTTGTGTGTGTGTGTGTGTGTGTGTGTGTGGTGTGCGCGCGCACACATGTTCACACACATGCACACACATACATACATACATACATACACACACACACACACACACACACACACACACACACACACACATACACACGGGCATGCAAGTGAGAGATCTTTATAGCTTAATACCATCTCTCTCCTCTCTAGTCTCTCAGCTTGTGTATCATCTTTGGAGCCTCTCTCTTATATTTTCTCTCCACATCCATCCACGAGTCCATCTTTGTTTCTAGAAGCTCTTGATCAATAAGTATCATTGTTGTTCAAGATTATACCAACCTCAAATGAGTAGCAAAGCCACTTCCTCCACACCCTTGTTAAGATGTCATTCACATTCATGCAGATGGGCTCAGTCTGGGTATCAAGAGCAGTAGCCTCTCTCTTTACCTCTTTATTCAAACCCATAAGCCTTATCTAAAATTATATGCACTTTATGCCATTAAAATTGTTCTTTCTATCTGAGTGTGTACTTCGGGGGGAGGGGCTTCTCTGCTTCCACTGTTAAGACTGTAGTGTCTCAGGGGAAAGTACGTTACAGGAACTTAATGAAAATTAGATGCTAGAATGAATGGATGGATGGATGGATGGATGGATGGATGGATGGATGGATGGATGAATATATAGGTGAATGAATGGATGAATAAATTCTGGTGCCAACTAGGCCCTTAATAAATACACAGTAATATCCAGTCCATGATCAGAATCCTAACTTATAGACTGAGTGCTCACATCTGAGTGGAAGATGTGTCAGACTCTGCCCCTACTCCTAGTGAAGGTCATTACCCTCCTCCCCTGCTGCTTCTCTCTCCAGCCCACCCAGAGCCATTCCTGAGTTCTTCCTAACCCTGCAGATCCCCTCATCCCAGCCTTGCATTCTCCTATTAAACCTAAGGCAGACCTTTCCAGTGGCTCACAACATGCTGATCTTGTGTCCTTCCCATGGTTCACCATTGTGAGCTCACTTGCAAGCCATGTATGATTTCAGAGATAATGAAAGGTTTATTCCTGCCCATGAGGAGAAGCTTGTGGCTAGTGAGAGACTCCCTAAGCCCACAGAGAGCCTCAGGCCTCCATCCCCTGTGTTTCTCAGATCCTGGTGGTTTTGTTTGTCTGCTGCGCATCATGAACAGCATCTCAGGAATGTGGTATAAACCAGTGTCAGCCTTGTTCATACACGTGGCCCAGAGCTGGAAATCAGGCTCAGATGTACGGTCTAGAGTACATCTCATAGACACAAGTCTGAGCTCAAGGCAAGCTTGGGCCAAATTAATGAGGAAGTTGGATTTCAAGCTCACTTTCACAGCCAATTGGGAATCGAAGGCAATAGGGTAAGGGAGGCCTGCGTGGTATTATTAATGAGTGTCAGACAGACACGGGATTTCATCCTGCTCTGAACCATCAGTTGTTTGTGATTTTTTTGGGTGTTAGTCAATGCTCCGAGATGCAATGTTCTCATCGGTAGAGAGCACTCACTTCACAGAAGCTGCTGGACAGCTAACATGAGAGGATCCAGTGTTCAACAGTTGGCCTTTCAAACCTAATGATCTTTGACACCCAAAGGGTAGGCTGCTATTCTCATTTTACTGAGGAAATTGACAGAGACTGATCAAATAGCATAGCAAATGCATGGTAGAACTAGAATCTGAAATTTCAATTTTATTAACATATCAGCGTCACTGTAACTGTGGCTATCTGGTTAACAGTGATTGATTCCTTGAATGCACCACATTCCTACAAGGTACCAGGCACTTCTTATGAGGACATAGTAGAGCCCAGCACAAACTGGATCTTCTCTCTGAGAGGAAAGTCACATAATAATAATCCATCTTACAAAGGCAAGATGATGATGGGTCCTGACAATGCTGCTACAGGAAAGTCAAAGCAACATGGCCCCAAGGAAGCAAGTTCAGCCAAGTTAAAGGTGGGTGGGTCAGAACTGCATTTGAGTTGTTCCTGAGTCCTGAGACAGAATAGGGATATCATAAGAAGAGAGCATTGGGCAGATCAGAAATAGGCACGGACTTGAGAAATGTTATATCTATTGTTGAAGAAAAGATAGGAGGGGGGTCCTGAGTAGTGAGAGCGTGTACCAAGAAGACAGAGAAATTACAGCAGCCGGGTCACAGAACAGGGAACCTAGGTGCAGGTGGAATCCAGCATATATGTATGAGTCAGAGTCCTCTAGAGGATACCAGCAACTAGACTGAGTTTATACTACACAGGGAATTTATTAGACTGGTCTACATGGTAAGGGCTGGAGCTTCCAGGAGATGCCTACTTGTAAGAATCCGTAGCTGCTCGGGTTATGAGGATGGATGCCTCAGCGGTCTCCATCTGATGCTGACAGCTGGAGAATGGATGAGGTTTAAAGAGGCTGAGTGAGGGCAGCTCCAAGGATGGAAGCTGTAGGAACAGCAGCAATAGGTGCTGTGGTGGTTTGAAAGAGAATGGCCCCATCACATGTTAGAATACTTGGTCATGTTTTGGTAAAAATGTTTGGGAAAGACTAGGAGCTGTGGCTTTGTCAGAGGAGGAATACCACAGGGACAGCTTTGAGACCGCAATTGCCTCCTGTCATTCCCACCAAGATCTTTCTGACTTCTGTTTGTGAGATGTGAGCTCTCAACAGTTTCTTTAGCTACCGGCCATCATACCTTGACTCCTGCATCATGAACTATAATCCTCGGAATCGGTAAGGACAATTAAATGCTTTCTCTTATAAAATACCTTGATCATTGTGTCCTATCACAGTACTAGAAAAGTAACTAAGGGGGGTTGGAGAGATGGCTCAGTGGTTAAGAGCACTGACTGCTTTTCCAGAGGTCCTGAGTTCAATTCCCAGCAATTACATGGTGACTCACAACCATCTGTAACAGCATTTGATGTCTTCTTCTGGTGTGTCTGAGGACAGCAACGATGTACTCACATGCGTAAGATAAATAAATAAATCTTTTTTTAAAAAAAGAACTTAAAAAGGAAAACATAAGCAAGTAAAGCAGAACTTGGCACCAGTACTGAGTTATTTCTGTGAAAAACCTGGCCATGTGGTCCTTTAGAGAAATGTGAAAGACTCTGGGACTCTAGAAAATGGTTGAATACTGTAAACTAGGCTTAATGGGTCATCTTAGTAACTGCCTGGGAGATAGAGTCGGGAGCTCTGTGAACTGTGAAGGTCCAGCTCAAGAGGCTTCAGGGGGAAGCAAGGATTTAGACAACATCTGGGTTAGAGGCTGTTCTTGTGATGGTTTGACAAAGCACAAGTGTGGCTTCTGTCTGTGTATTTCCTAAGAATTTTATTAGGCCTAAATTGGAAAGTAATGAACTAAGTTTTTTGGAGGATGGGCTTTCAAGAGAGCCTAATATTGACTGTCATGTAGTTGTTAGTAATCACTCTTATTCAGGATTACAGTAAAAACAAAGCCATAGGGGGAAATGAACCACAAAATATGCAGTTTGGAGAGAGAAAGAGCAGCAAGACATTTAATGTGAGAACCCAGGTTTGAGCTGAAATAGATAAGGAGATTAAGGTGAGGCCCAATCCATTTGGAAATAAAGGCTCAAATGCCCGCAGGCCCAAAGCCCACCCAACTAAGCTTCCAGTATGTGAAAAGATTCACCTTTAGGAAATTCTGTTCCTAAAAACAGTAACAAATGAAAGTTGCTGCAAACGTGATTCATTGGGACCTGACTCCACATCAAAAAGAAGACTTGGAAATGTTGTCTATGTGGTTCCGGCTTCAGAGTCGTGAAGGTTACACAAGCAATGGAGTCATGGAACATGCTTCAGTTATTAAGGAGTCACTGTGCCCGGCAATGTGTGGCTGGGAAGGCCCCGAGAAGGCAAGAGTTCCTGAGAAGCCATTGCATGAAGCTGAGAAAGTGGAGCCTGGATTGCATTAGAGATCCCAAAATGTTTCAAGTGCCAGCCCCACGGGATATCTGCCAATGAGAGGGGTAGACACCGAGTGGAACTAGCTAAGATCAAAGGCTAGAGCCATCTAAACCCTTTCATATCAAACATGGGGCTACAGGATTGTGTGAAGACTAAAGTTACATTTTAAGTTTTAATCACTGTGCCTAAGGCAGCCATGAAACAAAAATAATCTGTAAGCCCTGTGCCCATGGACAAATACTTCAGGAGATGATGGAGGTTATTATTTATATAAGATAACAAGCCATTTCGCTCCACTAAACATGTACATGGGAAGTACATAGGTAGAAAATGCATCAAGATGAATGCTTGTCCCTGATTGGATGTAGGCAAGAGGTGTGTAAGCAGGACTATGTCGGGCTATATGTTTGCCTCTGCTTGGTCCTGACGGGAAACACGAAAGCCTTATAGGTTTGCTTTTTAATCCCCTGCTGAATGTGACTCTGGACATCAACCTCTGTCCTACACATGTATGCTCACATGCATACATTTCTCTCCACCGGGAAAAGATAAACTTGTCACCATTTTCTGGAAACTTGGGGAATGAATCTGGCCAGAGTTCATCATCATGCCAATGTTTTATTAAAATTTGGCTCAAAATTGTGGTAGTAGTCTTATTTGCTTCCAGGATAGACTACCATTTTTGAGCTTGCTCTTCTGGGTTTTAATCTCCGATAATGCTATTTCCTCAATATGCCCCATTCCTCCCTTTTGGAATGGCAATATACATTTTTGTACCATTGTATGTTGGAAGGATATGATTTGTATTTTAAAAGTGTTGAAACTCTGAAAGAAGGTAAGGACTTCTAAAGTTGGCCTGAACACATTTTACTTTATGACATAACCACGAGCCTATGGGAGCCAGGGAGGGTGATGTGGTAATGTAGATGAAAATGGTCCCATAGGTTCATATTTAAATACTTATACTCAGTTTATTGGACATTTTGGGAAGGATTAGGAGGTGTGGCCTTGTTGGAAGAGGTATGTTACAGAAGAAAGCTTTAAGGTTTTCAAAACTTTCCATTATTTTCAGTGCTTTTTATATAGGAGTTGATAAATGAAATTCTTTCTGTAACATCAGCAGGTAAAAGTAGAGAACAGCAACAGCAAAAGACTAGGTAAAAGGCATTACTAAGGTGGGAGGAGCCACAGGTTTTGATTTAGCTAAAACACTGTGCTAGTGTGAAGTGTCTATATCAGCATGAGATGAGGAGAATCCAGGTCTCTGCTCACTTTGTTCAATCCCATAGGCTTGCAGCTCCAGCGTAGGAAAGAACTGAGTGTGTGGGTGAGGGAATGTGGAGGGGTAGAGTGGATCTATATCCTGGAGTCTCTTTTGTTCTTCTAGACAAAACTGCTCATATGAACTCACGGTGATAGCGACAGAAAGCACAACACATGCACAGCTTCAAGACAGACCAAATTCCAGCTAGCAGAGAAAAGATGAACAGAGGGTTCGACCCTTAGCTGAGGTTTTATTGTCAATTGTGGCTTCTGGGAGACAGAGTCAACTTTTTCTCAAGAATGTAGCCCCAGCAAGTTGGTCAGGCTCCAGCAGAAGGCTACATGCTCCAAAATACATCACAGATTAAACACGAAAAATCACCAAAAAAGGTCTCTAAATTGGGTGGGTAGGGAAGAGGATGTATCTGCAAAGAGTTAGAGAAGGCTTAAATATGGTAGAAACACACTGGACAGAAATATACTAATAAAAGACTTATTTAAAGACCTTCTAGGGAAAATATGAAGAAAGAACTGAAGGAAGAAGAGGTTGGGAGCTGATGGGAACCTTTTGCTGTAGTTCGCACTGTGCCCTCTGTGCTCACTGCCAATATTCATGGAGTTTGCCATATTATTTTTTATAATAGAAAAATTTATGACCATTAATAATATATAACTAGGCTAATTATGCAACCATTTACTTATCATTCACCTGTTCCCACCTGGCTAGGATGTAAGGACTCAGCACTTTGACTAATGTGTTTGACACATGTTGAGTGGATGGGAGAAGCTATGAATAAAAGTGAAAGAGAGGGAGGGAGAAATGGAGGGAGGGAGGGAAAGAGGGAGAGAGAGAGAGAGAGAGAGAGAGAGAGAGAGAGAGAGAGAGAGAGAGAGAGAGAGAGAGAAAGAGAGAGAGAGGGAGGGAGGGAGGGAGGGAGAAAGAGAAGATTTGGGATCTGACCAATATAAAAAGAACACAGCATAATACTTCTTAGACCCTTCCTAGAGAGGAATTTAGGCTTGTGTGTTCTCCCTCTCCAGACACTAAACCTGAGAGCAGAGAAAGAGTGGTAAGGAATCTGCAAGAGCTTCCTTCTGATTCTCCCTGTTGTTTCAGTCTTCTGAATTTTCAGAACTTTCTGTCTGTCTCTGTCTCTGTCTCTGTCTCTCTCTCTCTCTGTCTCTCTCTCTCAGCACAGGGTATATTTTAACTATGACTTATTCTGCTCAAGTATGTGCACAGTTAAGGTATGCTACTTGGGTTGGGGGAAAAGACACTCTCAGACCTCACATGCCACCTGGAATATGGGCATAAGTCAGTCATTTTGGGGACAGAGGTCGGCTAAATGCCTATTGTCTGAGAAAAGTGAATGCTAGGTTAAGAAAGTTGCCATTCTGAGGTCAGTATTCTTAGACGTCAAAAGGAATCAATGGCTGACAGGTACTCCATGACTGACCCGAGGTTAATTTTAGGGTTGTATAAACAGAGCATAGTTCATTAAGAAGCCCAAAGTTTGTTGAGAAGACAGACATTTAAAACAACATGGATAATCTGGTTGTGCTTGGTTTCTGCCATCTGGCCTTGAGTCCCTGCCTTGTTGTGGTGATTTGGATGAAAATGGCCTTATAGACTTATAGGGAGTGACACTATCAGGAGGTGGGTCCTTGCTGTAGTAGGTGTGGCCTTGTTGGAGGAAGTGTGTTAATGGAGATGGGCTTTGATATCTTAGAAGCCTAAGCCTGCCTAGTGGTCCACAGTTCAATTCCTGTGGCTTGCTCAT
This sequence comes from Micromys minutus, assembly GCF_963924665.1. Classification (NCBI taxonomy): domain Eukaryota; kingdom Metazoa; phylum Chordata; class Mammalia; order Rodentia; family Muridae; genus Micromys; species Micromys minutus. Next base: position 9,739,220 of record NC_137962.1, on the reverse strand, counting down.
TCAGATGCAGAACTCTCAGCTCCTTCCTCAGCACTACATATGCCTACATACTGCCATGCTTCCTGCCATGATGATAATAAACTAACCTCTGAGCTGTAAGCCAGCCACATGAAACGGTTTCCTTTATAAGACTTGCCACGGTCATGGTGTCTCTTCACAGCAGTAAAACCTTAAGACAAAAGTTGGTACTGGGCTCTGGAGTATTTCTGTGATAGGACTGGCCATGCTTTTATTTGGAGAAATGTGGAGTTTGGAACTTTGAATTGGAAAAGCAGTTGAACACTTTAAGTGGGGTTCAATGGGACTTACTAGTAGGAACATGAAAGACAGTAGTGCTGAAGGTGATTTGAACTGTTTGACGCCTGGCTAAAGAGGTTTCAGAGGAGAAGAATTTTAACATGTGCTCTAGAGACTGTTCTTGTGATATTCTGGCAAAAAAAAAAAAATGTGGCCACTTTTGTCCTTGTCTGAAAAGTCTGCCTTGCAGCTAAAGTAAAGAGCTTTGGATTAATTTCATTGGTAGAGAAATCTCAAAACAGCCTGGTGTTGACTCTGTCACGTGGATATTAGTAATCACTCGTATGAAGATTTATAGTGAAGGGAGCAAACTGAGTAGGTAAAAATACAAAATATACAGATCATGGAGAAACTGGGCACCAGGAAGTGGAATGGAGCTAAGTCCTGTGTTCAAGGAGATAAGCAGATTAAGGAAGCTGTGAGGTAGGAAGGACCAGAGACTCAGTGGCAGCAGACTTTGTTGGCATTCTGCAGGAGGGAACAGAGAAAGACATGTCACTAGGATGGGTGACCACAATTTGATGAATGATATTGTCAACAGAAACTAGGAAGATGAAATGGCTTTGCATTGGAGAGAAAGGACATCAAGAATTTTGTCTGGAGCAAAATAAGTGGGAGAATCTGTGAAATGATGAGTGGACATAGCAAGCTGACATTTGGTGACACATTTGGAGATGAGTGGATAGATGTGAGACACAACATAAAGAGAAATTGACTTTCTGCTGACACTCCTCACCTGAGAATTATGGCCATGGCTTTCTGTAACTACCTTCACGTCCTATTTGGGGATTCTCCCTGACAGTATGACCACCACACCATATCCTGAGTCTGGATTTTTCTAACCAAACATTCCTTAGCATCACCTCCTTTGTGCTTGGCATCTGTAGGTGGTGAGAGTTAGTTTCTAGACAAGAGAAGGAAAGCCAAGATTTGCAACCCCCCCACCCCAGGCTCCTTTCAGAGATTTAGGACCTAAATGCTGTGACTGCATACAGAGCCAGCATGAAAAGAAGGAAGGAAGAGAATAGAGTGGGAGCACGGGGCCTGGCATGGGACTGTGGGTGGAGACATGGTTTCCAGACTGGCTTAATGAAAGTCCTGTCAGCTAGACCACAGCCTGAGGCCAGCAATATCCCTCCTGCAGCCAAAGATGACTATGCATCCCACACCACAGAGGAAATTCTTCCAAGTCATTTACTTCAAAATCCTCCCAGATCTGGGTATTTTGTTTGGAGTGGCTGAGTTGTTTTTTGAATGTCGTGAGGGTCTTTCTCTGCTTCAGTGACTTCAGACATTCTGGTGACTTCAGTTTCACTACATGGAAGCAATTCTACACGTGATTCTCCTACCCAGTCTCCTCCAAGCCCTGGATTCACATGTCCTGTGGTGTCTTCCTAGGACATCATGTCCAAAGCTGAGGTCTTGGTAGAACCTGAGAACTCTGTCTCCCCTTGTCCTTCCATGTTGGTTACTAAAGCCAGAAAAATGGGACTGTTTCTTATAATACAGCATCTTGGCTTTGCCTCCTAAATGGATCATAGTTTTATTATCTCTCCCCTTCCTATTGCCATTGCTGGGGCCTGGGCCTTCTCTGCTTTCCCAGGAAATCAGAGGTTATTTGCTAACTTGTCACCATTCAGTGCATCCCTCCTGTGACCTGGGACCAGCAGCGTGAGTGGTGTTTTATCCACAGTACCATTTTTTTTTCAAAATATTAAATTGCACCTTGTAACTCCCTCATTTAATTATAGCAGTGTCTTCATGATAACCTGATGATAAAGTTCCCTGTTCCTGATGATGACTCGGTCTCTACCTGCCTCTACTCCTTCCCATCTCTCCTGCCTTACCTTATGAACCAACTCCCATCTGAGATTATATAGTTTCCTGGCTCTTTCCTGCAACATCCTTCTTCTCACTCTTACCTTTCTGTCCTTTACCATACTACTGCTTTCAAGTCTCCCCAAGAGGCCTCCTAACACTGCTGTTGAAGGCCCTCTTCCCTGTTGCCCCCTTATTGCATGCTTCTGATCACAGTTGGCATTAATTAATCACAGGATAGACTCCACAGCTGCCTTGTACATCATGTTCCAAAAGTCACCCTTGCCAAAGTCTTGATGAGGCTTAAATGTTATACATTTGGCTGGAGACCTAGTATGCCATGAAGTACCTTGTAAGCACTAATGCTGAATCAGAAAGCAGCATGTGCGGACCTTCGGCATCCTCCTGAATTCCTGGTAATTAAGGATAAGGATAATTACAGCCCTTGTAGTCCTAGCAGCTAGTTTTGTTCTTTGATTTCACTTGTTAATCATCCCTTGTCAACTCTATTAGGACACAGTAAGATTTCTTGGCACATGAGTGTGTTTCAGATTCTATGTTAGGTCATAGAAATATGGAGGCAAATCAAGTATGAGTTGTAACCTCACACCCTTGACTATCTCCCACAGCTATGGGATATCTCTTTGCTATCCCTTCTCCCTGAGGCCTGCACCAGACACAGCTCTAGCACCAATCAGCTCACTCCAGCAAGCAGTAGACATTCCAGGCAGCTGGGGTCAATTCTGTCTAAACTCTGTCAGTTAATTAAGAAACTATTTTAAAAGATTTACTAAAAATCACAGGGCCACTGGTATGCCACAAGACAGCATACAGCATGGCTTTTCATGGTGTCCTTAAATCCACTGAATTCAATAGTCTCACAAACTGGCTTATGGTTGCTGAGTCTCACACAGCAGACCTTGTCTGGGTCTTTTTTCTTTCCCATGAATAGATTACACACATACCTTAGGATGGGCCCATAGCAGAAGATTGATATGTTTGCTTACAAAGATATCAAACTATGGACAAATAGTAGTTGTAGCTCCAACTCTGAATGTGGACACACTTTGTAACCCAAAGTGAATTCAGTAGGACAGTCATAGACGAAACCCGTTACTTTTATGTATATATTTTAAAATGGTATTTTAAATAAAATTTGATTATGCCTCAATTAAAAAAAAAACAGAAGTGGGCACAGAAAGAAGATTGAGAATTGAGCACTTAACTAGGCTGAGGGGGTGAAACAAAGCAGAGCTTCCTTCATGTTGGAACCACGAAACAGAATGGTATAATGATATCTACTTACTAGTCTAGCAGTTGGTGGGCAGAGGCAGGGGAATTGTGTGTTACCAGCCAGCATGAACTACATAATAAAACCCCATCTCAAATATGTCGAGGAATGAAACATAAAGCACATTCATTTAAAGAGCCAGATGTGGTGTTTCACACCTGTAATTTTACAGTTGGAAAGCATAGACAAGAGGATGGTCACTTCTAAAGCAGTCTAGGTTACATAATGAGACGATGTCCCTCTCACGGCACATCTGGGACTCCATGCCCACTGGCATCAGAGAGCCTGTGAGAATGTAGACCATTGAATGATTCAGGGTGTAGCCCTAGAATGTTTGGGAAATGAAATAATCCAGGCATTTGAAAAGGCGGATTAATTAAGATTGTAAGATTTACCATCTGTTGGATTCTAGTTCACACACAGAAAAGGCCAAGAAGAAACAAGAGGCAGTGGAGAAATACCCAAGGAATTATGGGTTTTTATTCTGGTTTGTACTTCAAAGGTTTTCTGTAGTGAACCTTTATTTTTATAATCACAAATAAAATAAGCATTGTTTAATTTCTTCGGATGAGCACTTGGATATCCTAGAATATTCCACACTCCAGGCAATTTAACTGGATGACCACGGCCATGGCCCCTGTGATGAGGGTTCAGAAAGGGTTGCACCCAGACCATTAAGTCAAACCTGCTATTGGCACCCTTCTGGAAGGTGCCTGGCCTCATTGCTGCTGTACTGAGGCAAGTGTGAGTCAGTTACCTACTCAGTTGCTCACTTTCCCTTCAGTCTTTTTGGAAGCAGCTGGCTCTGCAGAACAGAGGGAAAGCATCAGGAAGCATGCCCTGTAGGTCAACAACCAGAATGTCTGAATACTACCTTTTACTGTGAGTGAGGCCAGACACACAGGATCAAATGGGTTCATTACTTCCAAAGGACCCAGGAATAGCAGAGACCAGACTTGAACCTGAGTGAGTCTGGTAAAGTTTCCTCTTTCAGATGCCTCTTCTGGCTCCTGGCATCGCCTGAGGTTTACCATCACCACCCTCATGGGTGTGAAGCAACTTGCTTTCCACAAGTTCCATCCTCAGAGCATTAAATGCTTTAGTCGTGGACTGAATCCCAGGTGGGTGGCAACTGAGTTGGCCTGTACACCCACCCATGATATCAAGTTTTAAAAGGAGGTGACATGAACGGGACGTTGGGTGACCGAGCATTTTCCAGCAAATTTTCTGCCGTTCAGAGCACAGGGTAGGGGTGGGGTGCTACTTTTTCTGGAAGCTCCAGGGCCTCCCTCTCAAGAGAACAGTATATCTTCCGTTCAGACCTTCTGGAGTTTAGGATGAGAGGGGAGCTAGGTAAAAGAGATTGATTCTGAAATCCTTAGAGCAAAAAGTGACTCATATCCCCCCCCCCACTCTCACCAGCTATCTGGTGGGGGAGGGGAGCAGGAGTTCAGAACCTTGGCAGTAGCTGGAAGCAAAGGACATCATTCTGTTTGCCCAGTGTTTACCTTAGGAGCTGCTTACGTTTTCCTTTCTGGGTTTAAATTTATGAGCTACCATTCAAGCATGAGTCTCCACCAGGATGTGAGCCGGGGACCACGTGTGCCACACACACTGGCACAGGCACATGATTCCCAAACACCACAGGTTGTGGTAAGTTCTGCTGGATATTTCCATCCCCCACCTCATCCTGAGTCATACACAAGTTGTTCATGTCTGAGGTTTTCCAGAGGCATGTTTCAGGGAAGTGTGTGGGAGACCATGAGGACATTCCACATAAGGGGATTAATCTGGATGGTGAATGCTGACTGTGGACTGGATGCAATTATAATCATAGAAAGAAGTCTCTGTGTGAACGGTTATCTCGATTCAGTTAACTGAGTATGAAAACTCACCCTAAATGTAATCCATACTATGCCATGGGCTGAATAATAGGAGAAAGGGGCTAAGTACAAGCATTTGTTATTTTCTGTCTTCTGACTGTGCACACAGTGGGACTAGAATTCACTCTCCCGATGCCATGCCTTCCACACCATGATAGAACGCATCCCCAGAAACCTTGAACAAAATAAACCTTTCCTTCCTTAAACTGCTTGTGTCTGGGTTTTTTTTTTTTTTTTTTTTTTTTTTTCTTCTTCTAGGAATGAGACAGTAACTAATATACATTGGGTTCTGGAAAACCCACCAGGGTTATCTAAGAGTGTTATCAACGTAAGAGGCCAACACAGGTATCTGAGACTTTCCCCCCTGGGAGATCAGGGAGAAGGCACCGAACTGACTCAGAGTCATAGCACACGGGTCAGGGAGAAAATGGAGACTTGTGAAGCAGCCTCAGCAATTTGGATGGTGGAGGTCTGCTTTATGAGGGTCACTGTATATATAAATAAATGTGGTCTCCATGTCGGTATCCGTAATGATTGGGACCACAAAATACCATGCCAAGGCCTCAGAATAAGACTTTGATACTAGCGTGAGCATTTTTTTCTCTCTTGTAACACTCAATTGGCCTCGTCTGTAAAATTGGAAGTCACAAGACCCCTGTCCCAAATCTCAAGTCTTATCTTGTCCTCCAAATCTCTAGTTCAGTCTGTCTTAGCCATTCAATTGTTTCCGAACTCTCAGACGGGACACAGACCCTCCTGCCCTGGAGACTTTGTTTCTGCTGGTGTTAGTCAGACTTTTTTTCCCTATGACAAGAGCCCAAGATGACAACTTCAAGGGGGGAAGGACTGATTTTTGGTTCCTGGTTTCAGGGTTGTAGTTTATGGTTGGCTACTGTGGGCCTGTGGTGAGACAAACACAATGGTGGTGGGGCCATGTTACTCAACTCACGGCAGCCAGGAAAGAGAGACAGCAGAAACGGGGCAAAGATGGTATGTGGACCCTGTCCTAGCTAGGATTCCTATTACTGCAATGAAACACCATGACCCAAAGGAACTTAGGGTGGAAAGAGTTTACTTGGTTTACACTTCCATATCATAGTTCATCATAGAGCGCGTCAGGACAGGAGCTCAAGCAGGGCTGGAACTGGATGTAGGAGCTGATGTAGAGGCCACAAAGGAATGTGGCTTCTGGCTTGATTCGGATGGTTTGCTTAGCCTGCTTTCTTATAGAACCGTGAACCACCAGCCCAGGATAGCACCACCCACAATTCATCACTAATCCAAATACCCTAGAAGCTTGCTTACAGCCAATCTTATGAACCCATTTTCTCAGTTGAGCTTCTTTCCTTCACATAACTCTAGTTTGTGTTAAGTTGACACAAAAAATTATCCAGCACATTCTCAGATACATTACCAGGAACCTATCTCCTCTAACTAAATGACACCTCCACTATTTCTCCACAATGAATCTGTCACTGAATTAAACCATGGAGGAGTCCAAGGCTTTGTGACCCAACTGTTTCTGAATAACAGAACCTACCTCAGTCTGGGGGTGGGGTGCTTCATATCCATACACCATCCATATAAATAAACGTGTGACCAACACCTCCAGTGTCTTCCAGATATTGGTCTGTATCACGTGGAATTCATGGTGCTTCCCTGCTGGTTGATAACTCATCTTCCTTTCCAGTTTTTAAAAATTCTCCACAGTACTTGGAAACATTTACAGTAAGCTTTCTGTCTTCATCTTATTAATTTCTGTAGTCACTTATTAATTTTTCTTTGTCAACCCCTGTCTTAGGGTTTCTATTCCTGCACAAAAAAATCATGACCAAGAAGCAAGTTGGGAGCAAAGGGTTTATTCAGCTTACACTTCCATATCGATGTTCATTACCTAAGGAAGTCAGGACTGGAACCCAAGCAGGTCAGGAAGCAGGAGCTGATGCAGAGGCCATGGAGGGATGTTACTTACTGGCTTGCTTCCACTGGCTTGCTCAGCTTCCTTTCTTATAAAACCCAGGTCTACCAGCCCAGGGATGGCACCAACCACAGTGGGCTGGTCCCTCCCCCCTTGATCACTAGTTGAGAAAATGCCTTACAGCTGGATCTCATGGAGGCATTTCCTCAACTGAGGCTCCTTTCTCTGTGATAACTCCAGCTCATGTCAAGTTGACACAAAACCAGCCAGTACAACCCCCTATAGAACAGAACAGCGTGAGAATGTTTTATTTTCCTGTTCTTGTCACTATATTCTAAAGTAATGTCTGGTAATAATGTGTGTGTGTGTGTGTGTGTGTGTGCAGGCGAGAGGGGAGGAGTGGGAGGAGTGGTGAGTGGGGGTGGAGAAGAGAGATGGTTAAAATTTTGACTTCTGGAATCATAGCCACTTATTCAATTTCTAAAATATTCTTTTTAAAGATATATTTATTATGGTGTGTGTGTGTGTGTGTGTGTGTGTGTGTGTGTGTGTGTGTGTTGCACCTGTGTGAGTTTATGTACGTACAAGAACCCATAGCAGCCAGAAGGGGGCAATGGCTCTCCTGAAGCAGAGCTTCGGGTAGATGGAAGCTATCATATACGTACAGAGAACAAACCCCACCTCGTCTTCCACAACAGCAGTAACTGCCTGGCGTCTTTCCGGCCCAGTCAATTCCACTTTTATTTTAACAATTTACACTGCCTATCCAAACATTAGTTTCCTGATTTGGAAAATAAGAGGAAATGTCGAGCATCCCTCTTCTGAAAGAGAGAATGGATAAAATATATTAATCATTTAGTGCCTCATGCACAATGTATCTTTTGAGAAAATACACTTGTTTTTTAGGGTTTCAGTTTCAGCTTCATTGGTGGCTTCGCTGACGTTTTAGTAGAAAATCGAAACAGCTCATGGAAACAGATGTAAGAAAACAAACACAGAGAGGATGTAAAGTATATGTAAAAAAAATTAGCAAAGTTTCATAAACGTACACACACCCACACACGGAGACAAAAGGCCAGGAGAAAATATGTTATACTATTTACAGTGGTTCTTTTATAGCAATCTGGTGGGGCTATGGGTGTTGTATTTCTACTCCCTTTATATGTAACAATTCCCATGAGGAATTATGTGACTTTTACAGTTCAAAAAAGGCAATGAACACCTTTAAAGCAAGCATAAGACCCTTCGTTAATATATGGTTATGATACTGTTGTCCTCAAGCTGGTCTTGAAGGCTTATGGGTTACATCTCAACTTTTCTAAGTCAAATAATCTGTTTCTAACACACCCATACTACCTGTGATGGTTTGCATATGCCTGACCCAAGATGTGGCACTATTAGAAGGTGTAGCCCTGTTGGAGTAAGTGTGGCCTTGTTGGAGTAGGTGTGTCACTGTAGGTGTCCCTCATGCTAGCTGCCTGGAAGTCAGTATTCGGCTAGTAGCCTTTAGATAAAGATGTAGAACTCTCAGCTCCTTCTGTACCATGCCTGCCTGGATACTGCCATGTTTCTGCCTTGATGATAATGAATGGAACTTCTGAACCTGTGAGTCAGCCCCCATTAAATGTTGTTATTTATGAGTTATCTTGGTCATGGTGTCTGTTCACAGCAGAAAACCCTAACTAACTAGGATACTACCTCCTCCAGGGCTCACAGTCCTACCCAATGATTAGTACTCTCTACACACATGGAGGATAAGCCTTCTTCCTCAGCAACTTTCTGCAATCCCCCAGAATCCCACTGGGGAGTACAATGTGTAGAACACAAAAACCTTTTGGATGTACTCCAAATTGAGTCAGCTGTCACTCATTTTCTTATTACAGCTCAGAGAAGAATGGTGGTTCATGGTAGAGAGCCAGTTTGCAGCCCAGCTCTTCCTTTGTCTGCCCCGAGAGAGTCCAGCACACATGATCCTCTCTTGATATCCCAATACATGAAGGTCCATTCCTAGGAGCCACAGTGCCACCAGGTCCTGTCAGTGGAAAAGGATGGAGGATAGACAGAAAAACCACTCATGTGCTCTATACTTGTGATCCTGACAGGATCTAGAATCATCTAGAAAACAAACATGGGACATGCCTATAGGGCAGTGGTTCTCAGCTTGTGGCCTAGACCCCTTTGTAGTCAAACCTTTTATAGGAGACTCATATATCAGATGTCCTATTTATTAGAATTTTATATTATGATTCATAACACTAGTAAAACCATAGTTGTGACTTAGTGATGAAATATTTTTGGTTGTGGGTCACCACAACATGAGGTGCTATACTTAAGAGGTGGCAGCAAGAGAAAAGTTGGGAACCACTGCTGTAGGGATAATCTCGACAATGTTAATTAATGTAAGACTCATTTTAATGTTGGTGGGAATTCCCTGCTTGGGATTTTGGACAATGTAAATGGAGAAGAGGAGTTAAGGAGCAGTGTATGTTCACCTCACTTTGCCAATGTGTCGTGATGCTTCAAGCTTCTGCTGCCTCGACTTCCCTAACCTTGTAGACTGTGCCTTTGAACTGTGAGCCTGAATAAACTAGTTCTATTTTGAATGGGTTTCTTGGAGTATTTTATTCCAGCAAGAGAAAAAGAAACTAAGGTACCATCTGTACTTTGTGACCTTCAAATTCAGAAGATGGGGAGAGTGTACTTTGGAGGCTATAGGTGTACTTGTGGTGACTCTGGTGTCACCAAATGTGTGCAAGCCATTACTTGGCAAGATGGAAAGAGGAAGTAAAACAGACTTCACATTCAATCTCTTCTCATTGGCTGACTGCGCAATTCATGATCCAGTATGTTGTGATGCAGCTGAGATTTCCTCTGGGACTTATGAGCAACAGCTGAGAAGGAGGTCACCCCTGTCATACGGGGCCCAACATTATCCCACAGTGGCACCCGAGAGGGCCATGTGAAAGATCAGCCTCGACTGTACTAAATCTTCCATAGGGTATTGCTAGAACCCAGCTGTAAAGTTGTTTCTTGCTGCCTGAGGGTCACATGAGGGTGGGAGGTTAGGATCCAGGAAGAACAGAGGGCTGAGAAGAGACAATCAGAGTGGCAGAACACAGCAGCAGGTTTACCTTTGGATATGCTCATCGTCTGGTAAATTCTAGAAGAGGAAGGTGACAGGAAGAAATGGACATTTACTCTGCTTAGAATAAACTGGTACTGGTCTGTGGGCAGTGGGTTGAGAATGCAACCATGAGTTTGTATTCTGTCTATGTATGGGGGTGTGCAGGAGGAGGTAGGAGGGATTCCCTTCAGGGGGAGCAGCATCCACTGGTGGGAGCAACATACTATTGGTAGATGCTAGCCCATCCCTTTGCCTGTCAGCTGTAAATGTGGCAGGATGCACTCACAGCATGGCAAGGGTCACCAACACTAGGTGGAATCTATGTGGAGGGAGTCATCTTATAGTCTCCATGGGACACAGCGAGATGGAGGACAAGGAGACAGCTGGTTATCTGTGAGATGGCCAAAGTGTCTGCCTACACATCATGTAGGATGAACGCTTCCAAGCTCTGGGCATCTTATCCCATGCCCACCCTCCCCATGGGTGGAAAATCAGATGTAGAAGTACCTGGCTGTAGGCACTGAGTACAGTTTTTATTGAAATAAAAACATCTTACAACACTAATACTGACGTGGAGTTACAAGTGATTAAAACCCTTTGCTTGGAAGCAGGAAAGTGTACCCGCTCCTTACCTCATTCACACTGTGCCACATCACAGGAAATACTCATACAACATGGAAACAGTGGGGGAGCTCCCCTGGGTGTGGGCCTCTCGCACTGCCATCGGTTGGGGAAGGGAATGAGCAGTGTGCATGCTGAGGCCCACGAAGGCACACCCATCCTCTTAGAGTGTACACTGCTTCTCTGACTTTTACCTGAGACTGAATATCCTCTCAAAGTTTCATCTGTAGAATCCTGGGAATCAGGCCACGGGCTTATTTCCAGTACCAACAGCCACTTCCACAGATTTTTATTTGTTTGTTTGTTCGTTTATTCATTTTAGTCTGTCTCCAGAGGTGACATTGTCATTTCCACAGGGCTCTAAAGTGATGTGTCACCTAAGGCTATGCAAGTAGAACAGGAAGCAAGGGATATAAAGAAGGAAGACAGAGAGCAGAGAAGGCTGTGGGACTTATGGGATATTGAAGATACTGGCTATGGGTCCCTGGGAATAGTTAGGAGTTTGTAGCTGGGGGATCTTTAAATACAGAGACCAGATAAGAGACCAGGCAGGAGAGAGGGAGTCAAGTAAGATGTGTGCCCAAGGGTTTCCACACTTCCTTCCAAGCTTTACAAGAGGAATATGGGTCCTCAGAGGAACCGTCTGGAGGCAGGCTGATCAGATTTGAGTGTGGGACACACAGTAGTAAGCAGCAGCCTGCAGGCTTTCAGAATGAGTCAGGGACTGGCTGCCTGTGGTGGTATTTTCCACCCCAGGCCATATGGGCTGAGTCTGAGCTTCAGAGGAAACCACTTGGCAAGAGATAGGCTGAGAAATCTTAAATCACACACAAATTTCTCTCTCTCCCACACTCCACAGGACCTCTAGCTCTGGCCTGCATAAACACTGCACATACCAACCACCTCAACCTCAGCACATGTAAGCTTCCACACGCACACACATCACCACCAGCATGAGAAGTATATCTATATACACGTGCACACACAAATGCAAATACACACATGCACACACAACATCATACATACATGCATCACATGCATGTTCAAATATATATATCTCAACACACACATACATGCACTCATGGACACACATACACATCAAAACACAGATATACAGCACACACACATACGCACCACACAGACACACACACACACACACACACACACACACACAGAGAGAGAGAGAGAGAGAGAGAGAGAGAGAGAGAGAGAGAGAGAGAGAGAGAGAGAGAGGGAACCCACAATTTGAATTCTTTAAAAGTCTCTGTTTCAACATATGCAGTATATTGGCTCCCTCACCCTCTCCAGCATCCTGTTCCATCAGTATATAGTCACACACCGTGGAAACTCCCCTGTAACGGGCCTCCCACTTTATCAACATCACAGTGGAAGAGGACCAGCAAGTGAGCATAGGAATTTACCGAAGCACACTGAGGAATTGCTATCATCTCAACCCCTCTGAAACTTCCTAGTGGAACTAGATGGAAATTCTGTAGTTGTTTCTCTAGAAAAACATCTTAGTGGGCCTTTGAGGTTGGAAAAGTAAACTTCCAAACGTCTCTGGCTTGCCCTGTTCAGATCACACTAGCTGTCTTATCTGATAAAATAAGAGAATTTCATATTTAATTTTTTTCTGATGGACTGAAAAAAGAAAAGCCAGATTCAGGTTCTGGCCTGAGAGACAGAGAATACAGATTAGTTCTCTCTAGATTTCTCAAGCCAATGGGCCCTTGAATCTGGAACAGGATGGCCAAGTAATCAGAATGATCTAGCTAGTATACATGCTGTGGCTTCCTGATGTTCTGTGGTCTGTGTTCGTGACCTCAGGCTTTAGTAATTCTACCTAAGCTGCAAGTCCGAGAAGATGGTGAGGAAAGAAGTCAGTGAGGGCAGGGCCTCCCAGGAAGAAGGCAGAAGATGCAGGGGCTAATGTTGACTGAGCGGGCTCAGTTCAAAGAGCAAACACTGGGAAAGAGAGAACATGAAACACACTTGCTGAGTGAGCTGCATAGGAAATCTCAGGCCTATGGCAGGGTACCCTAGGTTCAGTGCTGGGCCTTCATAGAGGTTTGGGGTGAATTGCAATGCCACAGGAAGGGAGATGGTTTTCTTGACAATAGCTGTATTAGCAATATTAGATGTCATCTTCCTGTTACATAGGCATCAGGCTCTTCCCAGGAGAGTAATCCAGTCTGTCCTCGTAAGGAATCATAATGGAAGTATAGAGTAGCATGGTGAGCCTGCGTGGGGTGTGGTAATTGTGGACAGCTGTCGTGGCTGAGTCTGGCTGTCATGCAGAAGCTGAAGTTCCTGATGGCTGCTTGGAGGGTCTAGCCCAGTGAGAACAATGCTTGGGGGAAGGCCTGTGGCTCAGATGAGAGCTCTGAATTTCCAGGACTCCAGACACCCTGTCTCATTGCTTTTCTCAGAATTCTTGGGAAAGGCGAAGAGCTTCCCAAGTCTTGAGGAAAAGGAGCTAGATCTGTGAGATTTCAGTAAAGGAGAAAGTCAGCACAAGGAAGAACGGAAAGGCGGTAGGCAGGGGACTATTTGTATAGACTCCAGAGCCCTGGGAATTAACGGTGATGTCTTACTTGCCCCCAAAGTGCCTTCTTTCTGGAAGAGGGAGGCATGAAGCCAGTACCCAAGTAGGCAATGACAAGTGATAATCTGACAGCCTATGCAGGAGTAGAAAGTTCCCATATTCCTCAAGGGGCCAATGAAGATGGAAAGGGAGGCTGGAAGAAGGAAGCGCCAGGAAGAAGAGAAGGTGAGTAGTCACGTGTATGTGCACAGGCCTTTCCCTCTACCTCCTACACACACCTCAAGCTCCTTGTCAGATGTGCTGGCTTTGGGCATCCAGCAACTCAAATGCATTTCCTGCCTTCCCCTCTTTTAATAATGGGTGTTAGTGGGCAAGGTGGAGGGATTTCTGCATCTTTGTTTTATTTTGCTCTAGAGACAAGGTCTGTCTGTGTAGTCATGGCTGTCCTGGAGCTCACTATGTAGACCAGGATGGCTTTAAGCCTCACACAGATCCTCCTGCCTCTGCCCCTCAAGGTTTGGGATTAAAGGTATGTACCACCATGCCTGGCTTCAATTTCTGTGTCCTTATTGCTTGAATGATGACTGTGGATGTGGGAAACATGGTAGGCTAGTGCACAAGAGACCACCTGTCCTCAGCACAGAGCTCATCTGAACAAGGGATTGACGAAGGTGGCTGGGGCTGGATAAGGGGGTTATGTCCCACACAGTCTCATCAGCCCTGCAACAGTCCTGATGAAATCCAGCTCTCACCTTGTCGTCCATGTTCCAAATGTAAGAAAGCTCCTCAAAGCAAGGTGATACAGATACTCAGCAGATGAGTATCCTAGTTTCATTTCTGTTGCTGTGATAAAATGCCAAAATCATGTAAAAGCATGTCAAAAGCGTGTAAAAGAAATGTCACATGACTCAAGCAACTAGTCACATAACACCCACCATCAAGAACAGAAAGAAACAAGTGCATTCGTGCTGCTTGCTTGCTTGCTCGCTCGCTTGCTTACTAGTTTTCTTCACTTTTATACAGTCCAGAGCCCAGCTTAGGGAATGCTGTTGCCAAAAGTCAGCTAAAGTCTTCTTATATCAATTAATAACACAGGCAATCTCCCCAGACATGCCTCCAGACCAACCACAACTACATATTGCCTCATTGAGACTCTTCCCAGGTGATTCTAGGTTATGTCAAGTTGACAGTTAAAATTAACTAGCACAGTGAACAACTGTCCCTGAGCCTGTGGTTAGATGTCCTCCTGGCTTATCAGAAAGGCCAGCCCCCACACTGCTTATGCAGAAGTGATGAGGTTGTGCTAAGCTTTCATAAAAACAAACCAAGATGGGGTCAAATATTGTAGTTGTGGTTTTATGTGCCTGAAAGTTATCACAGGCCATTACTTTTTCTGTTTCTTTAGAAGCAGGTCAAAGCTTTGGACCAGTGATGGAATAGACAGTGCTGTGGCTAAACTTAATCAGATGGCCCCAAAACCAAGAGCAGGTGATTAGTTTCCATTGCCTCTTTCTTAAAGGGCTTCATTTAAGGTCATCAGGGAGAAGATGAAACTCAGCTGACCCTAACACAGACTTGTTCTTAATGTCCTCACTCTCTTTTCCACAGAGAAGCTAATGCTGGGGAGGTGGGCAGAATATTCTAGGGTATCCTCAAGGAGCAGGTCTCAGAGCCAGGAAGGAACGGGGAGTCGACGGTTAGACAGGACAGTAGGTAAAATCCTCTCAGGGCCAATTCATGGCTGACACTGTCTGACAGACTTCTGCATAAAAAGTTCACTGTGATGTCACATAAAATGGCTGACAAGACATGCAGTTCACCTAATTTCAAAAGGGTGAAGATTCCTGTTCAAGGCCACACTGCTGAGAGAAGGATTTGAGCCTGGGCATCTGGTACTGGAACTGTGCCGGGCATCTAATCTAGATGTTATTGTGGTGTAAGAAGGGGCAGGGAACAAGCTTTCTTAGGACTGACTGGCAGGAACCACACACTGGTCTATTGGTCGCAGGAGTGGTGCAGGAAAGTGAAGGCTAGGCACGAAGAGCTGCTGGGAATCTTCAGGGTAGACCTTGAGACAGTTCCGTAAACCCTATGGATATAGACCTTGGCTCTATGTCCATTGTGCAGTGTCGGGAGACAAGCTGAGGCCTGCATGCCTTGGCTTGACTCCTGCCAGCTGCCTGATGGGTCCTCTAGAGCCTCTCACACAGTCTTGCTGCCTTCCTGAAGGCTGAGGCGAGGTGACACAGGTGTCAGGAGAAGGCACGGGAGGGTTTCTGGTCGTTCTGATCTGCACTGTACTGGCTTGAGCCACCCAACCAGTTAGCTGATGAAGTCACAGGTATGATCCATCTACCAGGTGGCAACATCAGTCCCTCATAGCTCTGCCATGTGTGAGCAGTTAGGAGAATGAGAAAGGTCAGTGGTATGCTGTGGCCTCTGCTCTCTGCCACCACCATTCTTGGAGAACCCCTCTGAGCACTGGGGACTAAGAACACAGTGTGGGTGGAGATTTCTATGATTGATCATATAGACAGAATCTGACAGGGCAAAAGGCACAGAAGCCTAAAAAGAGAGACACATTGTTACACATGCCCAGTATTCAGAGAGTCCTTTCTTCTATTCCCAAATAAGTCTTCACAGACACATCAAAATCTTGATCTCATAAGAAAATCTCTCCAGGCCTGCCTAAGATACATTGACACAAAGTCAAGAGAATCATGTGGAGGCAAACCAGCACCAATGAGCCCATCCTTTATCTCCTTGCTTTTCTCTTCTGGGAGGGGCCAAAGGAAACTCAAATCTCCTTCGGTAGAACTGTCAATGGTATAGCCTTTTCACCTATAGTCCACATAGATTTGGGATACTCAGAAATTTATTCCTGAGTTGCCTAATTATTTCATGTGTGAACAAAAGTGACTGGTGCACACCATATTATGTTGTCAATGTCTTTTAAGAATAGAAAATATGGCCATGAATTTGTATCACAGTTTTTCTTCTAAATCCTTTTAAATCACAGCGTGTGCCTGTGGCATCACGGAGCCAAGTGAGACTCTGATGTTCTGAATGATAATGCGGCTTTGCCTAAAGTAACCTCAGCAATAAGAGCTGTATTTCTGATTCAGGAAAGGTCCATATCGTCAGACACATCTTTTACAGATGTCCCTCACTGCTGAGGCCACCGATAGGTCTTCCTTATTACATGTCACTGCATTTCTTTCTTCAGAAAGGGAGGTTGAGCATGGCCAAAGACTTATGACTCACTGCAGTTAAGGCTTTGGTATCTCTAGCGGACACATATAGAATGACTGCATGGGACACTGGTGGCTTGCAGTCTCATCCTGGAGGCTTAGGGTTCTTTCAAAGCCAGTAGGGGACATGAGGTTCTAGGACACTGTGGTCTCAGCAGTCTGTTCAGGTCAGATTTACATATTCTTAGTGTCCGGGTGCAGTCCTTCCTCTTTTTAATGACTCAGTGTATTTATAGCTTGTCTTTCAAAGGGCAATGAGCTGCAAAAGCCTTCACTTTGCAGACTATAAACTTTCAGTGATCCTGGGACAATTGAAGTGCTTCTTTTTCATGGCAGGAGAAGACAAGAGAGGTAGTGCTGACATCAACAAACTCCAGAGGGAAATGTTGCCTCCTGGGAGAATTCCACAATGCATACCTAACGTTCTCCTTCTGAGCATCTTCAGTATGCTAGTCCCTCCAAATATTTTTCTGGGAAAGTTTCTTTCCTCTTCAGATCACCCCTGATGGGTTGAGATGCATATCTTTCAAGGCAGGCCAAGAGAAGGTAGATAACTTCTAGCACTCAGAGTCAGGAAGGTACAGATTCTGCTTCAGAGTCAAGGATACAGTTAGGAAGGGACCCAAAAGATAGGAGGAGAAATTGGTACATCTGAATTGAGCAGAGATTCCAGCATTACATTCTTCTGATCTTCCAGGACCTACCAGGTTTAGACAGCATATATCATGTGTAGCCATACTTGCTGACTGCAAATGGACCATATATAGGCTTACACATTCTGCTTGCTCTTGAGACTGGGCTCTTTCTAACTTAATTGATCTTTTGCTGATATTTGCCCACATAGACTAGCTTTCCCTCTGGCTGTACTCTGTGAGAGATACAATAGAGTCATATCCTCCAGGAAGAGATACAAGTTCGTTTCCCCACTATACCCACATCTGGCCTGATGACATTTAATGATATTCAATGGCTATTTGAGTGCAAATATGAGAGAACAAGGAAGGGAGGACCTGGAGTACTAGTCAACATCGAGAAGAAGAGATCAAGAGAGGTACAGAAAGGCTGAAAAACATCCCAATGCTTATCATGGAGGAGCAGCAAAGGGTTTGGAAGAACATCTGACCTCACTTCACTTTGTGAGGCACAGAGCCCCAGGCTCAGCAGCATTTTGGTAAAAACCTAGAATTGCCATTGCACCCGTATTTGCTTATGAGCCTTTTCCCATGACCCCCCCCCCCCAACCATCACTTGCTTTCTTACCTCTGAAGGCCAGAGCACCTGTTCCCATGCAAACCATGGGGAGAGGAGTGTCTTCCATGGGTGTTCAATCTTGTAACATTTCTTTCAGATTTTTTCATCTACAGATGTGTTGAGCCACACTCATAGCTATCTGGGGATGCATGTGGCCCGTGGACCTCAGACTGGATACACCTTTGAGGTTCTATAGTTTTGCCCTGGGTGGGGAGAGATCTGGTTGGATGGAGTTAAGATCGTAAGGGAAGGAAGAAGAAAAGAGGGGAAGTCAGTTATGTTAAATAACATTTATTCTGCCATAACATGGCTGACAGAGAAATTGCTCTAGAACTAAGACATGGGTTATGAGGGTACTGGATGAGATGTAATACATCATTCCCACAAGTTTGGCCTATGCATAATACAAAATCGTACTGGGGCCAGCAGAGTCAACTAGTTTTTCAGGTGTAGGACATTATGGACAGACCCCGGAAGATTTAGCTGAGATTTTTAGCACAAGGTAAAATAGAGTGTGGCTAGTCAAAATGAGAGAGGGTGGCTAGTGACAGGGCAAGAGATGGAAAAGAAGTGGGGTGGGGTGGGGCTGTGGTTGCAGGAGTTGAACAACTCATCTTTACACAGGAAACTATTAGCAAAGCAAGGAGCTAAGAGAAGGTACTGTTCAGAGTTATAATCGTAGCCCAAAGAAGAGTAGGAAATTCTTGTTACCCAACTTGTGGAGGCATCAGAGGTGCATGGCACCTATTGGCTGAACCCTCACCTTCCTTAGAAGGAAACCAGTGAGACAGGGGACATGGTCTTTGTGCTATGAAGAGATGTGGGTGAGAGATGCTGGTGAAGGAGGTCATTGGAAGGAGGATGTACAGCTGCTGAGAGGGCATTTACCCAGAGATGTTATTCATGCAGAACTGGAGATATATGAATCCCATGTAAACTTGTGGTCTTCCTGCCCCAGCTTCCTAAGGAGCTGCAGGTACAGATATCCCAATGTCCCTTTAGCAATCCTTGTTTTAAACGAGCCATTTAGTCTGGTCCTCGAATGGACTAAGATAGCCTGAGAGGAGCCATCCTTCCCAGCTTTGGTGAGGATATAAGGGGCCCATAGACACTGGGCATCTACTGCCTCTTTGGGGGAGGGACAGAAGGCACCTACAGGGATGTCACTTGCTTCATGGTACTTCCTTCCAGAATGACATGGGCTGTACCTGGTTTCCAGGAAATGTCCACACTTCCCTCTTGCTAAAGCCTGAAGGTCACTCTAGTTCTTCAAAGATAATTCCATATTCACTTCATGACCTTTCTGTGAACCTAACCTGGGGGTGTTCTGTGGCCTGCCCTTTGACCTTTTCAGATAAAGAGCAGGGTTTTAGAGTGCTTCAGAACTCTTCTGACCAGGTTCAAACACCTTCGGTGTTTCCAGGTTCATGGCCTCTTATTTGAGAATAGAATAAATGGACACACAGATTGCAAAGAATCAAGAAACGATATAAAGGCAAGTCCACGGGACAGGTCCAAAATGCACTACCAAGAGTGGCAGTGGGGCTTAAATGCAGTTTGAAGTTTCCTTTAACAGTGTTCAAGGGGAGCAGGGGTTTGGTTGCTGAGAGGTGAGATAGTATGGGAGGTTCACTGAAGATCAGGCCATGAAATCATTTTTTTACTGAATATGACCCTTCCAGAATGCATTCGGTTTTAGTAATACATACATCCACTCATGCTCCGCCATACGATGGCAAACAGGAGGTTCTCGCTAAACAACTGAGGACACAGTTTTGCCTTATTGCTATGTGGATACCAGGTCAGTTCCTGGAACACGTTCCAGTACGTGCTCCACTAGTAACAGGGAGAGACTGGAGGGGAGTGGGTGCTTTCCATGGTTTAGAGCAGGTACCCAGACAGGGACCTATGCAGCTGTGGGGTCAGAGTGTTGATGGCAGGTTGTTGCTAGACTCATTGAGAGGGGTGTGCCTATAGCTCAAGTCGAGTGGAGTAACAGCTTGATAAGCTTTTCCCTATATTTGCCTGCCTTGAGGAGACATATGGTCTTGTCCTCCCTACTCATAGGAGTGGGTTACACAACTTCCAGGACAGCAGTTTATCAGAAACTGCAGAATGCAGAGCCTGGAGCTCCTAGCTCTGCAACAACTCCCACAGGTCAGCAGCCTGATTCTTACTTTTACTTGGGCCCCTGTATCTCAAACATCCTGAGTACTATATGTTTGTTGTTCAAGTTTCTCCAGAGCCACCATGGGGCAGAGCTTTGATGGCCTGATCTCTTTAGTCTCGCTTCCTTACCTTTCTCATGGACTGGCACATAGGAGGTACCAAAATCCACCACTATCATCTAGGACTAGTAAACACTGAGTCACACTTCCCTGGTCACATGAAGTAGTTCCCACAAGTATTGGGACAATCTGCCGAGCAGACACTGTTACTACCTCAGGTTGTAAAGAGTGGGGACAAAACAGCAGGCATCATCCCCCACTGTCCAGCCAGGTGGCAGAGTTAGAGCCATCTATTTTCAGGGCAGTGCCACAGCTGACTTTTTATTAGCAGGAAAACAATGAGCTAGCTATGACTGTGGCTTGTTCAAGGGCAGGAGAAGAACGTTATCTTGTCCACATCCCACTCACTACATCTTAAAAACCAGAGATGCTGAGAGGCAAGTTCTTCTCATGCTGTGCTCCCCAGATCTTCTTTTGCCTTCTCAACCTACTTTGAATGACCCTCATGATGAATGTGGATCCACATAGGTAATTCTGGGCTATTTAAGGCTGGCTGATTATACTCTACATACTGCCTTAGGTTCCAGGGAGCAGACTGCTACCGTTTCAGAGGGGACACTATAGTGCTAATTGCAAATGGAAAGTAATGAGGATATAAAAAGTTCTCAATTTTACACCTTGGTAAATATTGTTCACCCTGTAAGTGTAATTGATGCATCTGCTGGTGGAACTTTTATATTCAGTGTTATAAAAAACACGCATCACATACTGGGCCCTGTGTTGGATAGTGGAGAAACAAGAGTCTCTTCCCTCTGGAAAGAAAGCCAAGCAAGAAGTTGACAATGGTACAGAAAATAGGTCTCCATCAAGGGCACAGGCCCCAGAGAGAAAGTCTCACTTGGGTACTTCATGCTGTAGAAAGGAATCTGCACATACATATTATTCGTGGCTTAGCACCTCCCTGTTAAGGGTTTGTTCTAGTTACTCTCACAGCCCAGATGCCCCTGTGAAAGGAGGAGACCAACACTAGCAGGAACCAAATGAACATGGCAAGAGGTGTCTGAGCCCTGACATCAATATGAATGTCTACCAAGAGTAAGGGAAGAAAGCATGCAAGGGAGACACAGGCACCTACTGTCTCAGAGAGGTGGCTCAACCACCTGAGGGAGGGCGACTGAGCTCTAGAGCAATCATTAGCTACCTCTTTCCCCAGCTTTCCCTTCTCCCTGTACAACCTGCTGGCTGGGGATGACAGAAGACAGATTTTTAGGAACTTCACTGTCTTTTTGTTTGCTGGCTTGTTGTTAAAATTCAGCCTTTGTTGTTGTTGTTGTTGTTGTTGTTGTTTGACATCTGAAGTGACAGGTATTCTGGTGACTCATTGTGCAGACAAGAAACCAAAGGCCAGTGAGAGTGAGAGGGTTAGACACTCCTGGGTTCACTGATTTCCCTGAATGTCTGGACCCTGTCCTCTAAAAACATACTTTATTCCTGATGTGGTCGTGGTATGAAGAGGGTGCTGGGGTTTGCAAAAGTCCTCAGGTAAGTCTAACAAAAGCCAAGGCTTGAAGCCACTGAGCCAAAAGACTTGCCCTAAGCCATCTAAATATGCTGGGCTGTCTTCAGAGTCCCCCTTAAGGCATGGGACAAGTTAGACTCCATCTTCCTCTTTTATTTGTTTATGACTCCAAACACTCTCCTAGCCTTGCTGAGCCCCATCCAACCTGCAAAGCATCACTGAATTTGATTTCAACTCAAGCAAGATGACAGGTGTGAACACGTTTTATGATGTGCCATGTAAATGACAGAGAGTGCTAACGAATTCCACCTGCTCCAACTTAGCCTGTCTCTGTGTTGTGTGTGTGTGTGTGTGTGTGTGTGTGTGTGTGTGAGTGCTAATGAATTCCACCTGCTTCAACTTAGCCTGTCTCTGTGTTATGTGTGTGTGTGTGTGTGTGTGTGTGTGTGTGTGTGTGTGTGCTAATGAATTCCACCTGCTCCAACTTAGCCTGTCTCTGTGTTATGTGTGTGTGTGTGTGTGTGTATGTGTGTGTGTGTGTGTGTGTGTGTGTGTGTGAGAAAGAGAGAGAGAGAGAGAGAGAGAGAGAGAGAGAGAGAGAGAGAGAGACAGACAGACAGACAGACAGACAGACAAACAAAGACAGAAACAGAGATAAAGACAGGGAGATAGACAGAGATAGAGAAACGAACAGAGATAGGGATAGATGGATGATGGATGGATAGATAGATGGATGGATGGATGGATGGATGGATGGATGGATGGATGGATGATGGATGGATGGATGGATGGATGGATGATGGATGGATGGATGGATGGATGGATGATAGATAATAGAGCATAACTCTACCATCTCTACCATCACATATAGTCTCAGACTTTCTTTTTCTTGCTACACTGCTACCCCAGACCTAGTTGTTCTCCCATTTACTTTCTGGAACTTGCCTTTCTTTTGGTGAGACTGTTTTTTGGGGTTTGTGCCTTTTAGAGCCTCATCTTCTATGGCACTGTTTTCTATTTGCCTATCTTTCTCTCTGAGAAGAATAGGAAACCAGCTTTCCTGCTGATGACAACCCAGTAACCTGGGATCCAAACATCAAGATTTACTCTGGTACCTGGCATAGTGTCATCTAGGAATGGTTTGAAGTCATAGCACAAAATACCCAGTATTTTGTTGTATGCAAACACTTTATTGAAAGCAAATGATTCTTGTATATAGTAAAATCACCATGACAGGCAGTTTGGGATGGAACTGTCAGGAAGAGTGGGAGGCCTCAGGGTTGGTCATTTACTGTAGCTCTTAGGGATAGGCTCCAGTGAGCCTGAGAGGTCTTCTTCTAACCTAAGCCCCACTTCCAAGTCCTCCTCTTCACTCTTGGCTAACTGTGCATCCTTGGCTCCATCTGAAACAGAACAGAAAGACAGGTTCGTCTAGAACTGGTCCTTTGCTAAGAGACAACAGCCCTAGATTCTTTCCCTAACATGACCCAGAGATATCAGATTCACTCCCAGGCTGTAGGAACATGCTTAAGGTACAGCCATACTTGAGGATAGAAAGAGACTCACTTGGTCTTGATTCTACAAGCAAGAGTTGAGAGTCAAAACACTTTAGACAAAATTCTCTTCTCTAATGTGTTGTCTTTCCCTCTCTGCCTGCCAAACTGTCATTCTGGACCCTTCCCCAAGTCATCCCTCCTTTGGGATCCCTTTAGGCCCTTGGATACAGGCATTCACCCCTGTGTCAGGAAGGAGGGAGGGCATTCACTGGGTTGTGCCATTTGTTTTCTTATTCTCCTGGAAGTTTCTTAAGGATACCATATTGTTTCTACAGTCTCCATGGCTCACTGTGGTCCATTTTACTCCTTAAACTCAGAGGCAGGAGGTGGGAATGCCATCTCGTACCTTACCATTTTGTATTCTCTGTGATTTTCCACACAGCCCTGCACCAGCAGAACTACAAGGGTAGAGATTCTTCTCTTCTTGCACCACTGTTATTGGCTAGAAGCTGGCTGCCATTCATTACTCAACCTTCACTTCCCCTTCCGTCCCTGTCCAGTGTCCTTTTCTTGAGTCTCACTCTTGCTCACTCTGCAACCTCATTGCCCCACATCAGAAGAGTAGGTTCTTGGCAGCAAAAGAGCATTGAACTGTGAACACCTCATGAAAAAAGGTGGTGCCTCTAGGACCCAGTAACCTGGTGGCCTCCATATGCCGTCTAAGTTAACACACAGCTAATCAGTAGGCACCGAATCCAACACCACTCCCAAATTCTTGTCCCCAGGGCACTACTACCTGCATTCTTCAGAGTCTGGATGTACTTGGACCAGAAGGAGCAGTCAGCTCGTTTGAGGCCTTGCCGATTGGGAAGCTGGGTGCTGAGCTCCTTGTAGATCTCTCCTTCAGCTCCAGGAACAAAGTCTGGCCAGGGTGTGGCAAACTCAGCTGCTTTCCTTGAGAACTCATGTGGGTAGTTAGGATTTCTAGGGAACAGAGAATAAATGCATCTTTCCTTTCAACACTTGGTATGACATACTCATACTCTGGTCTTCAAGGGCAAATCATTCACCTTTGAGTTGCAGATGGCAACTCATTAGTCTAGCTTACAGTGGGGAGTTTAGTTGGGTATTACACAGCACTGGGCCACAAAAGCTCTCTGCAATCACCACTAACAGGCCATATCCAACTTATGACTTGTTGGTACTACTCAGGACCTATCTTTCTGAATGCTTAGTGCTACCCCTTCTTACTTTGGTATCCTTTGATTTGGATGCAATTCTTAGTTTCTAAAAGGCCCTTGCTTATTCAAGCTCTGGATAAAATAAATATGTTAAAGGTACCTTGTAATTCATATACTAAGGTCCCATGAAGGAGGTATCATAGCCTCTCAGAGATATCAGAATTGATTTATCTTCAAGCCATAGGATTCCATGGCAGTTTGTTTCATCAACAGAATCATTTGGCCTCAGAATCTCAGAGCATAGTTGAGAATATGAAACATTATTCACTCTTTACCTATGGGGAAAGACTGTCATTTCCCTCCAAAGCAACCTTGCTGTGGAAACTCTCCAGGGAAAAGTTAGTGCCTTCCTTCAGGCTGCATGAACCCAGGTACAGACATCAGCTAGAAAGATGGTAGTTTCTTTACTTCTAAGAAGGATGTAAATTCATTATGTCCATTGTTAGCTCACTTTTCCTGAGGCATCTTAAGGACATCATGTTCTCTCTGTATCCAGATACCTTCATAGCACTAGCTCCCACCCTCATAGCAAGAGTACTTCCTCACCACCTGCCTTGGATCAGATTTCCTACTCTCCAGAACAGCTGCCCTTAGCTCATCTGAATGGCCTGAATGTCTGGTATTGTTGCTGCTCCCTTGGGAAAACATTCTCTAAAACACTAATACGAAGAAATGTCTCTTTCCCATCAATCTCTTCAGCAAACTTCATAAATCTGTATTTGCTCTGTTTTCAGGCACATTTGCTTTTACCATGGGAGGGTGTTAGTAACTTGGATCTGTGCCAGGATGTTTCTCTCTTCCCCGAGGTACTATAAGAGTTCTAGCAAATGCAAAGAGGTAAAGGAAGTGGAGGATCTACCAGGAGCGTGGAAGTGGCACACCTGGGAAGCGGCACACCTGGGAAGTGGTACACCTGGGAACTGGCACACATGGTAAGTGGCACAGCTGGGAAGTGGCACACCTGAGAAGTGGCACACCTCAGAAGTGGTACACCTGGGAAGTGGCACACATGGTAAGTGGCACAGCTGGGAAGTGACACAGCTGGGAAGTGGCACACCTGGGAAGTGGCACACCACAGGACTGGGTCAGAAGTTGCTGGGGAGCAGGTGGGAGCTAGGGGAACTCCAGAATGCCAGGAGGCAAACCACATCTGACAACAGTACAACCATGGGGCATGGAATGGTTTGGTCTGTCCCCCTGGAGACACTGGGCAATGCTTGGAGGTTTTCTAAAAGCATTTTAGTTTTTGAGAAGGGTCTTTTTATACAGATTAGGCTATTCTTGAAATCCCAACCCTCCTGCATCAGCCTGTGGGTCTGGATGACAGGTAATACTGTCATGTCTGGCTGCCAGAGACATTTTTAAATTTCATAACTAGAAAAGGTTTGGGTATTTAGTTTTGAATGTTAAAATGTTCCCCACAAGTTCAGGTGCTGAATGCTTGGTTCCCAGATAGCAAGACTCTCATGAAATATTTTGGATCTTCAGGAAGTGAAACATCACAGCAGAAATAGTTCAGTGGGGAATGGTCTCAGGAAGGATTATGTGGTTTGTACCCCCTGACCCTTCTCTCTCTTTCCTGTCTTCTATGAGGTAAAAAATATCCTCTCATATACCTCTGCTTCCCTGATGTACTATCCATTATGGAAAGCAATCAAGGAAAAACCATTTGGAACTGGTACCTCAAAGAAGCCTTGCCTCCTATGAGATGTTTGCCAGGCACTTTACTTTTGTTTGTAAAGTAAATGGCACAGTAGAAACTGTTGGTATCCAGTGGACAGAGTCCAGGACCACTGTCAATCACCCTACAGGATACACACATACACACAACTTAGCTGATCCCTAGTATCAACAGTACAGAAGCTAAAAGTCCTTGGCCTAATGCCACCAGTATGTCTGAGCAAGGAAGCTTTCTTCATGATTTATCTATACATTGTTTGGTTAGAAACAGGGAGGCCAGGACAAGAAAAAGGTATCAGAGAATTACAGCTTTTGTGGCCAGGATGGGTTGACTCGTTAAAAAATGTGAGGTCTTTTTATTCAGGGATGGGAATAGGAGGGAAGACATGATAGGATTCAGGAGACCAGTGGGCCACATACCCGGATCTGATGAAGTTGGAGAAATACTGCATGACTTTCAGGGATAGGCTCTGCTCTTCTGTTGAGAACTGGCCCTGGTAGGCAGAGTAAAAGGGCAGTCCAAATGCATACTGAACATCTGCCAGCAATTCTAGGCTGAGGAAACAGGGAGAGAGAGGCAAGAGGTGATAACTGTGGGCCCAACCCTAGCAGTCCTCCAACTAAATCAAGGATTCCTCGTACTTCATGCCCTGTGTAGGATTACTGTTTAGTGTGGCATCTCATTTGGCTTATATCAGTGGGGTCAATTGGTATTGGCAGCTTTATGGCACATGTGGTGGCTGAGGCTCATCTGCTGCTGAGAAATGATCACCTGGAGATATTTCAGGATGACCCTTTGACCCTGTTTCAGACACAATTCCTATATTTCTATCGGATGCTTGTTTGTTCTTCAATGAGTAACATCATAAAAATTGGTATGCTTTAAGTCTCGCTTGTGCACTGCCCTTTATCTGTAAGTTGTACCTTTCCAGACCCTCAAGGTTAACTTTTGTCCATGTAGTCCACCCTATCACCTGACACTTGGTAGGTTTTCAATAAATGCATGTCACTGAAGTGAATCTCTAGTAAGCAATATGCCTCCAGACCTCACACCCTCATGGCAAATGTGCCTTGTTGAGAATCAAAAGGGGTCACTTTCCTATTCTAGAAAAATCTAAGGCATCACAGATGACATGCTTGCTGGTGTGCATCAGGCTCCAGTTGAGAATAAGATGAGAGCTGAGCCCAGAATTGCACATCAAGCATGAAAATCTGGGGAACTTGGACTCTGTCCAAGCTAGGAAGTCTTTTACCATGCTCATGAGCCATGAAAAGAAGCCATTAGGTAAAGCTACCACACTGCTGCCAGTGAGGACAGAAACCAGTTTTTTTTTTTTTTTTTTTTTTTTTTTTTTTGTTTTTTTGGTTTTTTGTTTTTTTTCACTTGAGACCTCTGACTTTACCACTCATCCTTTCAGGGAGTCAAGGTGTGGTCATACTGAAGGCCTGCCCACTGCTGACTTCAGACACAGGAGCCACAACCTTCACAGATCAGCAGGAAGCAGTAATGGGACTGTCCCCAAATAGCTCTGAACAATGGCCTCAGCTTGGAGGCAGCTGTCCTAGGTTCTCATACAGCCAGGAGAGAAGTAAAGGGGAAATAGTGATGACATTTCTGACAATTTGTTTTCTCAAGTCATTTTTCTTCTGATGATAGAGTAAGAAGGCTATGTGGGGGAAAGGCACCCTAACCATGTGACAGGTTCAGAGCTGAGTCTATGACCACAGGGATCCTGACGTTCCATCTCTGAGAGGAAGCACGTTGACCTCATACCCATTAAGCATACCCAGCCATATAGTCTGTCCTCTGAAGGAAATCAAAGAAACAGAGGAGTGGGAGTTGCTTCTGTGGCCTCTTTGCTTCCTTCTGAGACACATGTCAAGAACTCAGTTCATGCCAGAGTGTGAGAGTCTCTCTATGTTTCAAGTCTGATTTGAGAAAGAAAAGATTCTGGCCCTCACAGACCACATGCGTTCCTGTGCAGCCCATTAAAGTTGAGCTTCCCGTTTACTTCACATACTCCAGCCCCACCCATTCACCAGGGCAAGTTCTCACAGATACAGTGCCCTGGAGAGAACTGTCTCAGAAATGACCCATAGTGCTGCAGTGTTTCTGATCTCCCCAGAGCCTAGCAGAGCTGATGGTACACTGTTGTTCTGTGGAACAGTCACAGCTTTTAGCTGATTGGATGGATTAAACTGGACATCTGACTCCTTCCAGAAAGTGTTACCAGCACAAAGCAGAACTTTCCAGGACGTGCTCTGTCTGCTTTCAGATTAGTAGGTATCTGCCAAGAGCTACTGTAGAGAGTTATTTAACTCACTGTCTACCATGCAGACATTTCACTCTCAACAGCCCCAGCCTAGAAATCAAGCTGGAAGACATGTTATGTTTACAGTTTTGCAGCAACTTCAGAAGGAGACCTGAAAACAGCATCTTCCTACCTAGGCCTGTAATTCTGAGATGGAGCAAGAAGAGTGTGAACGTAGGTCACAGGTGCAAAGTGAAAGCCTGTGCCTAGCATCTGAGCTGCTCTGACTGCGTCTCACAAGCTCACCAACTCTGGATCTCTCTGATTAACTGACCACCATATCAGACAATAAAAATTTTATTTCATGTCCCATCATGTGAGACACGTTTTCAGGTGTGAATAAGTGATCATTTTAGATGACATGTCTTTAAAGAAAAAAAAAACCCACCAAGTTAGAGGATATTCTTGATAAACACCTATGAAAATGGTAAGAGCTGTCAGTCTTCCTCACCCACCCATCCAGTCTCCCCAACTTCAGTAGTCCCCAGCTCCCAGCCTTCTTTTCCATTAACAAATAGGCTTCCCCACCCAAGGGCCCTAGCATCTGACAATCATTTTTGGGGTGCAGATGAACTTACTCTTCACTCCTGCAATAGCACTACCCCCCCCCTCCTTCAGATCCTCTCCTCTGCTCCTTCCTGCTGCTGCTGTTGAGTTAATTACCTGATCTCACACACTGCTGGTGGGCATGCTCTGTGTTGTCTGCCTGGTACCAGGCAAATCAATATCTGTCACGTCAGTGTTGAAGAGGATTGTGGACAGGAGAACACCATGGGGAGGGACAGGTAGTCTCAGGAGTGACTGGCTTTCATCCACCCTCAGAGATAATCTTGATCACACAGGATGTGGCTGGACTCATTGAACCAGTTCAAGAATACAGCTCTGTAATGTTTTCTTCGGTTTTTCAGTTCTTACAAAGTCACCAAGATAGCCAGCTGAAGGCATGGCATTTGGATCTGGAATGGGCAGGGCCCTTGGAATGCACAGAAATGTCTAGAATGCAGATCAGTAGTGTTCAAAACATCTCAAGGCTGAGATTTACAGATGTTTCCCACAGCTGGGAAATGTCTAAAGAGGAATGTGGCTGTCTTCTTAAGCCATTTCTACTTACTTTTTTTCCTAGCAGAATTTTATTTATTCCTTAAAATAAGTTAATGCTAATTAGCAAACATTAAAGGTCAGCAGGGTGCTGGGTATTGAACATGCATTGTCTTTAGTCCTCATACTCCAGAGATAAAGTGGAAAAAATATTTTCTTCACAGGTGGGAACGTTAAGGAAAGGGAGCTTGCTCAGGTAAAACAGACAATAAAATGGAAGAGAGTGTGAAAGCCATGGTGAATTTACCTCAATCTACAACCAAAATCTGCTGTGTGTGTGTGTGTGTGTGTGTGTGTGTGTGTGTGTGTGTGTGTGTGTGTGTATCTGTCTGTCTGTCTGTCAGTCTGTCAATATGTATATGCATACCCCTCCTGTCTCCGTCACCTCAGCCTCTCTGTGGGACAGGTATTCCCAGGAGGCCCAGAGAGGCTCTGTGAGTTGTCCAAGGCTGTACAGCTAGTGTGAACTTAGTAGAGTATGGACCTGCACATACTAGTTTTGGCAGAAGTGTATGCAGTTGAAAGAGAACAGAGGAAACCTCAGAGATGGGTGAGGGTCCAGGCTGCTTGTTGTGTGAGAGGAACAAACCTGATCACCTCCCTGGGCTTTTGATTCTGTATTGGTAAAATGAAGCCTCGAGGAGATGTCTTCTGACCTCTGACTCTGGATTGGAGGCATTTTTCTCACTGTGCATGTTTTAAATTCTCTGCTCCTGACCTAGCATCACAACTCTCCTGGCCTCAGCTGGATGCACATTGTATCCATGATGTGGTGGACCTGAGAGTGCCACAGTCATTTTGTGACATCTGAGCAGTGCTCTATAAGGAAGGATGTGGCAAGGCGTCTGCTGAATACACTTTCCAGGAGACAGATGGCAGGGTATGTAACACACACACACACACACACAGAGAGAGAGAGAGAGAGAGAGAGAGAGAGAGAGAGAGAGAGAGAGAGAGAGAGAGACAGCAGAGCCAGAAATAAAATGAGGAGAGAAGATACAGCTACAGGGGAGACAGAGAGGAGGGAATGGGGAATGAAAGGAAGAGGGAGGGGCGAAGATAGGGGGAGGGGTTGAGAGAGGAAGAAGGAAGTGGTGAGGAAGAGAGAGAAATTTTGGGGCAGACAAAAAAGAAAGAAAACTTGCCAGAAATATAGTCCTTTTGTCAATCTGCTCAGTAGCTGCAGTGGCTACTTCACTGAAGGTTTCACACTGTGGTCTCTGTGACAGGCGAACATGGAGGTTTTCAAGAACATGTTCTGATGCCCCAAAAACAGTGGGGGTCCCGTGGTCTGAAGTTATCCAGGCCCTGGTCTACACGGAGATCTGTTACTGAGTAGCCCCGAGAGAGGCTCTGTTCCTGTGCTCATTAGCTGATAAGAGCCGAGGGCGTGTTTCTCACTAGAATAGATGTTGGAGTCTCCACATGTCACTCAGGCATTAAAACCTTCTGTGGTATGTAGCCACCATGCCTGAGATGTCTCAGTGTCTTTCTTCTGGAAACGATGGGACAGGTTGAGGATTATAGAGCTCAGGCTGTGGGTGGGTCAAAAAAAGCCTGCCTACTGCTGGACTCTCTGGGGTCTGGTACCCAAGTCTCATGGAGCTCAGGGTAGCTTGTCTCCAGGCTCATCACTTGCTTACTCTAAACCACAGACCAGCTCCAGGGAGTCTATACACCAGAAATGAAGACTTGTTTCCCTCCTGTCATGAGCGGTAGCTTGGCTTCTGGCTTTAACCAGTCTTTGGAGCACCTATCAAGTCCCCTCTTGAACACAATCTCAGGCTAAGATACTGAGAGCCACGAGGACCCTTCAGAATCTTCCACAGCATGTGGTTGTCCATGGAAGTTCCCATGATCATCATAAGGGACCTGTCTGCAAGTCCTCAGAGGGGAAGACAGAGGTCAAATAGAAGCTCTGGCCAACCTCGGATAGGGAGGGTACCACTGGCTGCAGCTGAGTCCTTCACTGAGGGCCTATCTAGTTCAGGTTCTTGATACCAGAAGCCTCTGGGTACAGAATATGATCTGTGGGAGGCTGTGCTCTAAAGAGTGTCCCCCTTCAACAGAGACATTGAAACTCTCACCTCAGTACTTCAGAATGGGGACATGCTTGTAGACAATCTTTCATTAGACTGAGTTAAACTGAGGTTAGGGTGCACCCTGAGCAAGCAGGACTGATGTCATTGTAAGCAGGAGAAGTTGGACACATGGGTTATTACGTGATGGGAACAGGAAGAAGACTGCCTCTTGCTGGTAAGCCATTCCCAAGGCAACCAGAAACAAGAAAGTCCTGGCAAACCCTTTCCAAACCCGTAGAGGATTTCATCCTTACTGCCATCTGCATGTCAGCTCTCGGACCTCCCAAACAGGGAAAATGTATTTCTGCTGCTCCAAGGTCACGCAACTGTCCCCCACCAGGGGGTGTCTGAAATTAACCCAGGGTCCATGCCCTCTTGACTCTGCTAGAACTGTATGCATGCTAGTGTTTCCCTTTGTTTCTGCATTGTGTGCCCCTCCCCTCTGCTGATGCAAATGTTTGGGACCAAAGGTATGAGCTTCTTAAGGCTCCTTGGTTTGGGAGCCCACACCTATCAATGGCCTCTCTCTACTTCATGAGAAGAAGGTAAATACTGATCAGAGATCCATGAGTGGCCTGAATCCAGGGTCTGGCACAGCAAGGCACAGCCAAGGCTGATTCTAGGAACATGTTCTGGGACTGGCTTCCAGGCCACAGTGGCTACAGACCACTGGACCACAGGCTCCATCTACTGTGCCCACATTCCCTAGTACCATCAATATTCTTTCCATGTGCTTCCATTAGGGCTGCAGTAGCCTCCTTAGCCTCCTTCCCTCAACCCCAGGCCACTGTTTGGCTCTAGGGCTGGGTGTGGGGAAAACTATAAATAGCTCTAAGAAGACATACCACATGGTTTAATGGAAGATCATTTCTAGGTTGAGAGGAGCAAACAGAGGCATTGCTCTGCAGTGGCCCAGCTGCTCATCTTGGGAACAGGGGAGAACATATTAAACCCTTTGAACCTCAGACTCACTGATACAGGTGTCTGCAATCTCCCAAGACTCACAGTTTAAGACTAATCTCAAGTGTGTTGGTCTTAATGTTGAGCTTTTAGGGGACTGATTCCCAAGGTTAGTATGAAAAGAATGATCAAGGCCCCAGGAAGCTTATTTGCCTTCCTGTTTAGAGGTACCTTCTATGTGGCAGGGGGATCACTTCTCAACAGACACCTGGGATGCTGGTGCCTTAAGTCTGGTCTTCAGCCTCCACAAGTGTAAGCAATACGTCTGGGCTTTTTATGCTTTATTATAGCAGGCTGATTGGATCAAGACGCCCTCAGCATTGCATGTGTTTCCATGGAGTGCTATGAAAATCAAGCCACCAGTTTGGGCATACTACTGCTTTGGTCTCACTGGGTGAGGGATCATAAGTCTGTGAATCCCATTCTCCAAAGACTAAGGCTGACACTGGGGTGCCTGACTTTCAAGGTCTTACTCAAGGGCTGTTATGTGAAGTTACTACTCAGATGCCACTTAATGTAGACACCTCAGTTCCTGCTGGAATGGGCTTTCTACATGGACAGAGAGCAGAAGTTTAACCTGGGTCGTACAGTCCTCCATCTGTGGCCTCATCTTTCCTTCTTGCATCTTTACTGCAGCTGATTGCCTCTTCTCATCAGTATTTTTGTTTACTGTGCCTCTCATGTCTTTCTCCTATTTTGTTGCTTTTGTTGTACCTGGGACATTTATTACCAGATGCTTGGTCTTTTTTTGGAAGTAAGGATGATGGAGAAATTGTGCTAAACAAAAACATTTCAGATGAACTTAGCAGCTGATGCCTGGTTCTATCCTAGACTGAAGCAGGAGTATTGATGAGAATCCAAGTCCAGTCAGGGTTATATAGTGAGTTCTAGTCTAGTCTGAGCTAAAGAGTAAGAAAGTATAAAACCAAATAAAGAAACAACGAAATAAAAAAGAAATGTTTCCTACTACGAAAAGTCATTTCTTATGTGCTTAGTTCTTAGAGGCACCAACAGGTAGGACACTAGCAAAGATAATGGCTCTGTCTACACCCAGGGTGACCAAGAAGTAACTGAAGTCAGAGCTCCATGTGCTCCGTGGTGGAAACCTTCATATTCTCTGTACAGCACGGAGTAAAATACTCATTACGACTGCCTCATTTGCAGATAATCAAGACAAGGCAGAACATGGTCAAGCCCGACCCACATCACAGAGAGACAGCTTGTGCCTTGCCCTGCCCTCTTTCTCTTCTTTGTGGATTTCGGTGGTGACAGGAACCCTTGCCAAACAGCTTTCTCTGCCTACACTTGCTATAGCTACATGGTCACCTTACCTGCCATGACCATAGCTTTCGGGGACATGGTACATGAAGATGTTTCCACGGGTTCTCTTTGCCCAGAGGCTAGCCATGTTGACCATGGGACAGATGATAAAGTAGTCCCTGGGAAAAGGACAGAGAAGGAGGTTCAGTTACATAGCTCTGGGGCACAGGTTGTGCCAGGCAAGGGTTTCCCATAGGCAGTCACCACCCACCAGGCTCTTCACCCCAAAGATCCTCTGCTCATCCCTGCAGGGGTGTGCTCCAGCTCTCTCTGGCCACACTGAGAGATGTGCAGCTCTGGGCTATGGCAGGTCACAGTCTGATACGTGTTCATGGCGATATAGCTCACAGATCAAGAGGCCCCTGGTAGGTCTGAACCTCTTTCCAGAATATCAACCTCTGGCTCAAACCCCAGGATAGGTATGTCTACACTGCACTCATTCCCAGGATAGGCATGTCTACACTGCACTCATTCCCAGGATAGGCATGTTTACACTGCACTCTTCTCCACATGTGACCAGAGTGCACGCTGGGATGTGCGAATGGAGACCTAGTAAGAAGGGCTTGTTTTCCTTCCCCAAGCAGGATGAGCCCAGGGCTCCCAATGCCTGTACGAGCCCGTTTCTTGGGGTGCTGTTGCCCACTGTTGATATGTCCCTATCCCATCTCCACTCATTGTTCATGCTTCTTTCTTGAGAAGCATGCCTTGTTCTCACACCACGAAAGTTAAAGACTTATCCTCAAACTCTGCTATTCCTAGCATTCCTTTCTTATAGTACTATAAAGGAAGGGATGTCCCACACCATCGATTTTTCCCTCTATATCAGGAATTCACCGAAACCAAACACAAATCTCTTTTTAGTGCATGTTCATGTGTGTATGCAGATACATGTGTGAGTGAAAGTGTATGTGCCACTCTCCCGTGTGCTCTGAGAGCTCATTAGTGGGTACCTACTGTGTGGTGGATTGAGAAAGGGTGCTGAGGACACCTCGAACACCAAGTCCAAGGGTCTCTGTACCTCCTTCAGGATCTAAGCACCCTCTGAATCCTCACCCACATCAGGCAGAGGATTTGCATCCTGCATGAACTGGCTTATTGAGTGGCCCTGACTTGTTTGATAGGTGTGGCTTACCGGGTGGCATTCTCCAGTGCCCGAGAGAAGGAGGCATAGTCGTCTGTGGAGTGCTCCAGGGAGTAATACCATACGGCAGCAGCGAGGATGCGGGCATCTGAGTCTTCTCCACCTAGTGAATTCTGCAGTGCCTGGTAAAAGGCTGTTTTGCTGTTGGTTCGGCCTTGACTCTCTTCAAATTGCTTTGAAAAGGGAGAGGAAGGGAGGGAAGAAGGAAGGGAAGGAAGAAGGAAGAATAGAAAAAGACATAAAATTTCTCAGTTGTATCCTGAAAGATAGTCACTGAGCTCCTCAAATATTATTCTAGAATTTTCTTTCTGAGAAGCAGCAAAACACAGCATTAAGCACTTATGCTTGTCCCAGCCTTACCTGCCTTTTTACTGTGTGACCCCAAGCAAGCGGTTCTACCTGCCTATGCTGTCCCTTTGCCCTTTAGGAATAAAGTGCCTCCTATTAGGGTTAGGAGAAGGACACGCAGAAAATCCCACTTAAGTCTGGTCCCTTGTAGTCTGGATGGCTGTCTGATACTGAGCTACACATCTGTCTTTTTCTGGTTTCATCTGGTTATGTTATTTCATTTAGACATTTCATTGCACTCTATGCACCACCATAGTCATCAAAGTATGAGCAGACAGTGTTGCCCTAAGAAGATACTCTTTCCCTGGGCCAACTCTGCTTGGCCTGGGAAGCTAGGACCGTAAGCTTCCTGTCTGCTGGGCTCTGTTCCGGTTGGGTGGAGACAGGGATGTATGTGTAAATGGATGTCCAGAGCCTCACAGAGCAGGTTTAGAACGGGCAGGGGTACATGGATGAGGCTGGGACCAGGCCTTCTTAGGAAGGACAGTCAAGAAGGTATACTTCTGGGCTGAAGGGCTGCCTGTCTGCCCAGGAACAACAATCCCTGCTGCTCTCTCTCAGCCTCCTTACCCTGCCCATGCCCGTGCTTTGCAGCTGAGCACACTGTGGGATGGGAGTAGCTCAGATTCTGGCCTCATTTTTCTCCTTTCTAGAGGTGAAAGGCAGAAGATGCAGGTCTGGTAATGTGGCCGAGAAGGACAGGTTCCGGATGCACATGTTTACATGTTTCCAGGAGCCCCTGAATACCGTGACCGCACTTGTTGGCAGACCTCTGTGTGTTTACATGTTTACATTGCCTTACAATCCACTCCAATTAGAGGGATCCAGGGTAAGGGCATGAGGAGCTCTTTATTGGTGAGATAGCGTGTTTGTTCCCTCTTGTGAAGCACCTGACCAGCCCTGCTGATATGGAAGCCTGGCATGTCCACCTGTGTGATGATTAATCGAAGACATGTTCCAGTATGTGGGAAGGAGCAGATCACTAAAATCTGGTTTCCTAATTGTGTCTTGATTGTGTCAGTAGAGATGACAGAAGCCAGTCCCTGGGTGAATGTAAAGAGGTGGGATTTCCAGGCATTAGGAGGATGAGGAGGCAAAGAGATAAAGAAGCACCTTTTGGCCAGGCTTTGGAGAGAGGAGCACTTACACCATGTAAGCTCTGCGGCCTCCTAGAACCCATGGTGGCTCCACCACTGGCAGAATTCTAACATAGGACAGGTGATAGATGTAGAGCAATAGATTCTGTGCCCAGTGGTTGTGTTATCTGACTGGTTTTTAAAGTGTCAGAACTGGTGTTTTCCCTCTGTGGTAACTAAGGTGGGCAAGAGAAAAGGCACAGCCTAGCTGCGGGGTGGTTGGCCAGCGGAGACTGGAGCAGCTTGGTAAAGCTAACCACAGGGGCTGTGTGAGACAGCGTTGCCGGCACCTGGCAAAGAGCAAGTATACATTTAAAATTAAATACAACACGAGTCACATAACACCAACATCAGGAGACAGTGAGGATGACCAGAGGGGCTGGCATGCAAAAGGTCCCTTTAATCTTAACATACGTTTCAGAAAGAAATACTAAATGCACCAGTATCAGCTAGGCACATCTGTGAGTGCATGAACATCCATGGCATAAACAGCTTCCACGTGATCATGACCAGAGGCCAAGGTCACAATAAGAAGAGACTCATCCATATATCCGCACTGTCTCACAGACCCGCAAATAAAACATGCGAGCAGCATGCGCCCACTTTGCTTTTTACCGTTGCTATCTGGGAATTACCCTTCATTTATTCTAGGCTAATAATAATGGTTCTACTCACCTGCTGTCTATCATGACTTTCTAAGTTTCCAAAGGGCTGGGGGTAACTTAACTGAATGATTCTCATTGGTTCTGATTGCCTGAAATAGCTCATAACAAAGTGGCTACTAAAACTGTCCCATACCTCCTGTCACTTACAGCTGGTGTCACGTATTTCCCAGTTGCTTCACCAGAGTGTTCCAGGAGTCTAGTGCTGGGAGTGCCATCACCTTACTCCCTGCTCCAGTTCTAGACCGGGAGCACCTCTGCCTCCTTAGGGCCAGCATAGAGAAGGCCAGCATGGGCTGGTAGTTAGTCCAGGCCTTATCATGCATGGGCACCGTCAGTCCTTCCCCAGCTCTAACTTAACCATGAGCCAGAGTTACACTAAAACACAAGACCACATAAGATGGAAGGAAGTTGGCACATTGATGAATAACTCAGGGCAGTGACTGCAACAGTGAACTGGGAATCAATATAAAGGTTCAAGTATCTACTGCATGATAGGAGAAGCCTTGTAGAATGGTTTCACCTCTTCTGATCCTGACCTCTTTAGAGTACAGAGAATGGTGTTGTCCAGCTCTGCTTTGCTTCTGGGAGGATTAAGGCACCTGGGCAGTCACCTGTTGTATTCCATGGCCAAGTAGTGTGTCTGTGTGTGATGTCAGTTAAGAGCACCTAAGAGGTTCCAACACAAGGAACTTCCTAGAGCCAGCAACCCAAGCTAGGTTCCCAATCCTTTTCATTACTCAGTATTGTGACTGTAACCTCATTAATCCCCAGGTTCCTCATGTGCAAACTGGTATTAACTAGGGTCTAGGTTGCAGTGTTGGCCTGAGAATTCAGAATGATATTCTGAAGCCCCCTGGTCAAGCTCTGCCATAGGGCACTTAATAAAAGAGACAAACTTGTATTAACTGTCAATTTTACTAGCTTCAGTGAGAAAACTTAAAGGGGAAAACCTAAAAGCCCTAAACCATATTACCACAAGATAGAAAAAGCCTCATGTCT
The DNA here is from genome assembly GCF_963924665.1 of Micromys minutus. Taxonomy (NCBI): domain Eukaryota; kingdom Metazoa; phylum Chordata; class Mammalia; order Rodentia; family Muridae; genus Micromys; species Micromys minutus. The sequence continues at coordinate 9,700,997 of NC_137962.1, read as the reverse complement.
TCATGGGGCAAAGCTCCTGTCTTGCATTTATCTTCACTTCTTTGTGTGGATACTGTGGATCTCAGAAGGGCTGTGAACGTATTGATGGTCAAACCACGGCAAATGTCAGATTCCCTGGCCTGTTGGCTAAGATTGCAGCCCTCAGTATAGGCAGTGAGGAGCAAGGACAGAGAAAACCCTGGTAGCCATTCCCTGTCTTTGTGTTTTGCAATACCCTGAACTGATGGTGGGGAGGAAAAGACTGTGTTCTGAGATCCTAGGTGATGTACAGCCACAGTGGAATTCCCGGACATTTGGGAGGCATGGTTATTTCCACTTGCTAACATGGAGCTCCAGAGAGGGCCAGGTACCAGGACCCCTGTGTTCCACCAGCCATGTAGTAGAGTACTGTGCACAATGAAGGACATGGCTTTCCCTTGTTGATGTACATCTAAAGACTCTTGATGAGACACTCAGTCTACCTGTGCTGCAGATGAGCAGGACCAAATTAGGAAGGTTTAAATCTACTTCCAGTCCAAGCCTCAGGACTTCTATATAGATGTCCCCACCTTCTGGAGGCTACCAGCCGTACACACCAATGAGTGTCCCATGCATCTCCTTCCCCTGCATACACTCTTGGTTGCCTGGGGGCACCATCTTCCTACCATGCTTTCATCCTAGTAACACAGATCAGATTCATCCTGTTATTGATCTATCTGCCTCCTATCTTGGATCCCCCCGAATTGTGCCCCACATGCCAGTTCTTCTGAGGCTTACGTGCCTCCTCACCTCTGCAGTACAAGGCAGATACCACATACCACACTCTCCTGTTGGGAAGGACTCAGAAAGTATTTAATCTATATCTATCTGCACACTAGCTCCTCACAAGCTTCTGCAGGATTCTTAAGTCACTGCCAGTCTGAAGAGAAAGCGAGCACAGCAGAATCCCTGCAAGAGAATCTGGAGGGCCACAGAGCTTGCCTGGGTTTAGGATTCCATAATTCTCCAAAGCAGTGGTTCTCCACCTTCCTGATGTAGTGACCTTTTAATCCAGTTCCTTAAGTTGTGGTGACCCCCCAACCATAAAATTATTTTCATTGCTACTTCATAACTGTAATTTTGTTACCATTGTAAATAATAATGTCGATGTCTGTGTTTTCTGATGGTCTTAAGTAACCCCTGTGAAAGGACACCTCCCCCTCAAGGAGTTGTGACCATAACCCTAGAGTGTCTAAGGATCTTTTGTCTATTGGGTGGACAAAACCTGAAGACTGACCTACTGCCAGTCAGAAACTGAAGATTCAAGATGAGCCTGATGTGAGTTGCCCTGGGCTCGAGGATGGTTGGGTTAGAGAGATTCACGAATGAGCAAAGTGCTCTCTAGCAGGTCTCTGTGTCCTGCCCAGGTTGGCTTCAGGAAGCAGAGAGGCATGTTCCCTGTTCAACTTTCCTGTCCTTCATTCAACTGTTCACCTTTTTTGCAGTGGCCCATGGTCCGTGCAGGGCAGGCACTGTGATTGCAGGCTGACCTCATGCAGTCCCACGTCTGGCATTTCACCTGCCCTCCAGTTCTCTTTGGGAAGCCCTATTCTGGGCCTCTATGGCATGAAACTTTTCTGGGTTTCACAGTTCTCAGTCCCATATACTAATCAAGCTGCACCAAGATCAAACGATCTCTCAGGGTCTTTCTGAAAGGACAAGGAGCTTCTTGCATGTCCACAGCACCATAGTCTGGTCTCTTCCTTCCTCATTACCCAACCCTCATCAAGGTCTTGACTGGCTGCTAGAATGCTTATGTTTTTTATTCTGTAAGGGGTGTGTTAACACAAGAATTCACTGTTTCAGTGTACACTGGAATCTCCTAGCACAGGATCTCTCTCTCTCTCTCTCTCTCTCTCTCTCTCTCTCTCTCTCTCTCTCTCTCTCTCTCCCTCCCTCCCTCCCTCCCTCCCTCCCTCCCTCCCTTCCTCCCTCCCCCCTCCCTTCCTCTGCTTCCTTGTCTGGCAGACAACCCATTCCCATTCTGGATTCTATACCCTCCCCTTATCCGCAGATGTCCATATTCTATGGTTGTCTCTTTCTCCCATGCAGGGCTCAACCTAAAAGGCCCCTTTGCTAGGCTGTCATTGTCCATTCCTAAAGTGTGTCTCACTTTCTACTGTTTCCTTTGCAGCTCTTTGGCTCTGCTCTCTCAAGGGCACCTCTGAAGACCTGGAACCTTTAGTGCATTTGTTTATCCATCATTGTTCCTTATCTGAGTGAGCTCCATCTGGGTGCTCAGAACTTTCTCCCAAAGCCTCGGCCATGGGACATTTAATAAAACATGGGGGTTCTTACGTTAGTCACACACAAACCACTGTTCATTACTTACTACAGAGCTGCAAGACAATGGCCATCCTTCTATCAGATGTCCCGGAATTAGTATCAAGTGCCTAACAAAATATTCTCCTGCAATTTTCTTTTAAAAATTCCAAGAGTAAATGTGATGATGACACTGGAATGATAATATACTAGTAATTTAGCTTGTCTGGCACTCCATGTCAACAGTCATAAAATATTTTCTTAATATTGTGGGGGTAGTGAGTCTACCTGCCTTAACTCCAGGGGGAGTCTCTGAAGCACTGGCTGAAGAAACATGGAGTGTCAGGCTCTGAGGGTCTGGGTCTCAGGGAGGATGTGGCATCCTGGAGCTGCCCCTCCTCGTGAGAGCAGTCTCCATTCTTAGATGCACAGAGGCAGGCAGGGCTCACTGTCCTACCTAGAAGCTATAGTACTTTCAGCTCTGACCGGCTAAGCAACTTGTTTAAACCACATGGTCAAAACCAGGAATCAGGATTCACTCTCCCTTTCGTTTCTTCCTAAGTCAGATCTAGCATGAGAATTTGGGGTAGTGGCACCTCTTTCCAAGAAATCTCTCTCTCTCTATCTCTCTCTCCCTCCCTTTCTCTCTGTATATCTCTCTCTCCATCTCTCTCTGTCTCTTTCTCCCTCTCTCTCCCTGTCTCTTACACAGACACACCACACACACACACACACACACACACACACACACACACACACACACACACTGCTTGGGTTCCTGCATCCACCTCTTACTATGAGCTGCTAGTAAGGATCTGATACTGCTGCACAGGGCTCATGCCAGCAACTTGGCTGCCAGGTGCAGCTTTCCAACTCTCAGACACCACTCCCCCCTCCACAGGCCCCCACTGCACCTGCTCTTGAATGAGGCCAACTCCTAGCCAAGCCCAGGGCACAAGAAAGCTACACTAAGCTTTGGAATTTTCTTGTCTTTCTCGGAGATGCTTGGAGGAAGCAGAACTGTGAATCTTGGAACAAAACTGCTTTTGATAATGCAAATTTAGTCTTGGTTAATGCAGACAGACTGTCAACTTCAGCAGTCAGGAGAAGGGAGGGGGCTGACTCCTCATCTGAGAGACCAGTGAAGAATTTCAATAGAATGCTTCGACTTCCGAAATAAGATCATTCTAAGCAAGTGGAGGCTTTCTACGTTCCCAGGCACCTATGCAGCCCCCATGCTCTGCAGGTATGTCTCTGGGTGTCATGAGGACTCCTTGGGTGGACCATGGTGACCTGGGTGGCAGAGGTGAGAGTCTTTATGATTTGATGAAGTCCTTCCCATCCACCCTCTTTGGTCTAAGGATATTTGGTGTGTGCTAAGGGGATGGTTGGTCCTGAGGCCTGAATGAGGGTTAGGAGGCACTTAGTCCTTCCCTGGATGGTGTGTGTTTGTAGGCTGGCCTCCAGCCTGCTATTTCTGTAACCACTATGAGAAAGAAATGTGTGTGTGTGTGTGTGTGTGTGTGTGTGTGTGTGTGTGTGTGTTTTAGTGTCTATGTGCATTTTTGCTGTCATTTGGAAAACTGTCCTGAGGTCAGATGGCTCACAGGCTATAAGTCTTTTGTATTTCTTCTTTGGACCAGGGCCATTAACTATTCTACTTATAAGTTCAGTATAAAAATACCTACCACTTATGCAGGTCCAACTATTCTCTTGATAGTGGAGTATGTTTGTGTCCTCTGGGCATATTCAGCAGATCTTTGAAAATTTCCCCAATTTGCAGATAGAGAAACTAAGTCCTGGGTTTGGGAAATGAAAATGCTTTGGACTACAGTCAGAAGATATCCAGGACTTCCCCCTGTTTTTCTGACAGAAGGCCAAGGGAGGGAATTTGTTCTGTTCTTGCTCATTTGTCCCCAAGCTGCAGTGCCACTATGGGTACTGATCCTCACCCTGCCTCTTGCCTTCAGGAATGTGGTGCTCGCCTCTCCGTAGCGTGCTTATACCCATTCTCACATGCTTGGCTTGTTGCTTATCTGTGTTATGATCTGGCCATTGCCTCTCAGAAGGCAGGAATCCAATTGGTAGTGATGTCCACCATAACCAGCCCTGTACCTAGAACACCATAGGTGACTGGTCCACTTTCACTAGCAAGTAGGTGTTATTATATACTCATGCTGTGTGCCCCCATGGTGATTTCCTGGGTTTAGGGTCTCAGAAATGACACCAAATACAATAAAATATTAAAGCTTGAGGAGACAGAACAGCCCATGTTCTAGGAGAGGAAACAGCACACCCTTCATGCTTAAGCCTAGCTAAGGAGCATCAATGACATGGAATTTCTGTATGACCGTTCAAGGTGACCAGAGAGGGCATAGGAGGGAGTAAATTCTAAACCCAGTAAATAGATCTCTGGGGGCCACTATCAGGAAACAGCTCTGACTCCTGGAAAGGGAACTGGTTGACTCTGAGTGAACTTGTTGATAGAAGGCTTGTAGATTGAGAGAAAACAAGGTGAATCCTGATGCCGCCATTGCTAAGCCTAAGGAGTGCACTGGAAGAACTGTGGTGGGTATGTGAGTCTCAGTGTGGACACGGGTGGCCTCAGCAGCTCCCTATGAACTAGGGAGGTCGGGCTATAGGCATCTAAGTGAAGACTGTCAGCAGTCTGTTGGTTCTGACAGCAGTCTGGGCTCAAGTGGAGGAAAGTCTGAATGGATAGCTAGGCTGGAGGTGCTCCCTCTCATCAGGGACTGGCAGAGAGAGCAGGGCCTTAGCCTTCTATAAAACACTGCTTCTACCATTCCACCTTCTAGACATGCAGTGACCAGGTGTGCTCACCAGACACAAGAGTACACAAGAACTCAGCAAGTCAGAAATGGGTGACCAGAGAGACATAAATGGGTGATCAGCAAGCAATGTACCAAGGCCTTACTCCCAGTGGGTAGGGGTTAGGGAAGCACGGACAAAGTGCACTAGATTCTCTGTGCTGGCCTCCAGGGCATGCAGACCTTCCCAGCAGGGCCGGCTTAACAGTGAACCTTCTGCCATATGCCACCATGCTCCTTTATGAGTGAACAAAGGGAATTTTACCTACACCTTGGGTAACTCAAGGAGAATTGAAATACCATATTGGGGAAAGATTCTTGGTCCTCTAGTCTGTTGGCAATGACAGAAGTTCCTAAAACACCACTGGGATGGTGTTAGGGAACACGATCCCACCCAGCAATCACACGACCAAGCAGCCTTTGTACGTATCCTTGGCTAGCATAATTGAAAAATTGGACCTAGGCTGAGCTCTGACCTATTATAGCCTATGTCTACCAGCAGGAGGCTACTTCTGTCACTAGTGGGGAAACTTCAGCTACTGGACGTGGTACAGAAAGCACCTGCTAGGATGTCCCTCGCCTCCCCATGCTCACTGTCTTAGATGAACCCTAAGCTGAGACTCTGATAGTACCTCTGCTTCCATTCACAACTGAGAGTATGAACATTCAGCATGTCTCTTACCCAAAGCTAACATGTTCTTCCTCACAGAGAGAGATTGCAAGGAAAGGGTTACATTCTGTGTAGCTTATCATGTTTGTGGAGAGAGCAGCAGCAGAGACTAAGCCATTCTGTTTGACAACTCCTGAGGCAGTCAGTCAATGTTATCTGCTTGGTGTATCTGTCCACACTCTGATCCTTTCATGAAGAAACACACAAATATATACGTTTGCATACATGCATAGACTTGCTTCTTAAACATGAGTGGTAACTCAACTCCATTTTCTCTAGATTTTTGCTCTTTCCTTAGCAGCCTATTACAAGCATCCCTCAAGCATGCAGAGATCAGGCTCATGTTTTTAATAGCTGCATAATATTTAGCAGCTGGAGCGTATCTTAATTTAGTCAACCAGACATCTGGATTTCTTCCCATTTTTTCCTGCAACAATTAACACTGTGAAAAATATTCTTACACACATGTTGTAAAAGAGCTGTGCTTTTTTGCTTATGGTGAGGCGTCCTTGCGGCAGAGAACTCCTGTTTAGCTTCTGCTCAAAACTCTTTACAGTGATTGATTCACAGCTACAATTTGTAGGCATTAGTTGCTTCTTATAAATGTCTTAGATCTGACCCCAGCTTCCCCCAGGACTACCTTCCAGCTCCTATAGCCCTGGTACACAAGTCCTCTGTTGGCCAGAGAAATGGTCAGTAGTTCCTGACCTAGATTTCAGCAGGAGGCTACAGGGGCCTGGCCCTCCTCCCATTTCCTACCTTCACAGCCTTTGCCCTGTTGATAAGCCCATCATCCTGAGAACCTCCTATAAGTAGATCCACCTTCACTGGCAGAGGCCTCTTCAACCGTCTGGATGGAAGTTCACGTAGATACTGGCCATCGACCACAGGGCCCCAATAGTGGAAAGGGCCACTCACAGCCAGGAGCTGCAGGGCGAGAAAGAAGGCGATTATTTGTGTGCATCTTAGTGTTTCCTGTGCAGCTGAAGTTGAAAATTATAGCAAAGAGCTAATGGTTCTGAACAGGGACAGAGACTAGAAAGGAGCTCAGCAAGATGCAACTGGTCCTTCTTTACCTCTGCAGCTCAATAATTCTACTTCCTAGTGCCTTACAATGGCTGCCTTTTATAGGGCTCTTAGACTGCTTTGCTTAGTGGGATCTAAAACACGAGTGCTCATGTTCTAACTCCAGCTGGGCTCTAATGGAAAGCAAGGGTCAAATGAACAGCACAAGAATCACACAGGAAACCCCGTGACAGTGACAGTAACATCCAATCTATTCTCAGCAATGCTTAGCCTCCAGAAGACCCTCCCAGAGCCCCTTGGCTGAAGCAACAAGAGGTTCCCAGGAGGAACAGGAAGAAGAGGAAGGGGTTAAAGTCAGTGTCTGTAGCAGGTGACACTAAACACCATAGTTCATATCTGTGAAGATGACAAGACTTAGTTTACATCTTAGGGCCCAGTTCTGTTATGAGGCTCAAGCCTACTCATGTCTCCTTTGCCAACGTCAGAGGCAGCCAGAGACCCAGGCTGAGAGCAAGGCAGAAAGGGATGCCCAGCTATTGACTCTGATCAGATCTGTGACCTGACTTTGTGCCTCTATGGTCCTAGCATGGCTTGTGACCCTTCTCAAGTTCTATTCCATTTCATCTCTCAACTCTGTCTCCGTTATAGGTTCCACTCTGCACATAAGATATCCAAATGACAGAGAAACAAACATCTTTCATTAGCAGTCTTGGGTTTTTTTTTGGGGGGGAGGGGTGGTTGTAGCTTGTGGCTCCTGCTAGGACTGGGACTCAGGAGACAAACTTATCTTTAGTTGTTCATGAACTTGGTGTACAGCTTGGTGGAGACGGTCACCACACGTCCTTGTTAGGCCTTGCCATCCGTTTGTAAAGACAAGAGATTGTCCCTCCCCCACTTGCACACTAGCGCCCACCTTGGTCTGAGCATCATTGAGAATGTTGGCAGGCTTCTGGCGGAGGCACGATACCACTTCCTGGATAGATGAGGTAGGGCATCCAACCTCCTTTGCCAAGGCTACAGCTTGCTGTTGGGCCCTATCTGGGCTGATAATTGCAGCCGGGGACAATGCTGAGCCTCCCTAGAAAAAAACAAAAAAGAGCAGGAGTTGAACTGACAATCTGTACAGCTTTGGCTGCTGGTTAGGACCCTCAGGTCTTAGCAGAGTTCTGTAGCTTCTACCGTATGCAGACACATGGGATCCGTTGATATTCAACATGTATGAATGTCAGGGGTGACCAGCACATAACACCATGCTGTGTAACCTTGACCAAGTTAGTGAAACACTTGGTTTCCTTATCTGTGAAGGGAAGGTGCCATCTCACTGTGCAGCTAAAAAAGTATATTGAGGTTAAGGGTGACAGTTCTAAATATAGACTGGAAAAACTTCTAGTAAAAGTACTATGCAAGATATAGCTATATCTACCTCCTCTCCAGGGAGCCCCTTAAGTAGTAAGTCCCTTAATTAGTATACAGGCCCCCTGGAAGACACCATTATTGGGTTACAAATAGTTATATAAGGTACCGAGAAGTTGGTGCCTGGTCAGACATACAAGCAGACAGGGAGCTCCTAGAGCTCAGCAATCCTGCCACTGAACCTCCGCAGGTTCCTTCGAATGAGTATAAGGGCTGCACACTTGGGATTATTTCTCTAGCACAAGTGGCCAACTTCTCTGAGAAGCCCATTGTTAATAAGCAGCACACCAGGGACCTGAGCACAGTGGTCAAGCACTCAGCCACTGTGAGGCCGACTTTGACATACCTCAGAGAGACTCCTGATGGGAGAGTGTTATACCTATCCCACATTGATACCTGGTTCTTAGTCCTTAGAGGGACCTGTGACCAAAGCCGGAGGCCAAGCAAGCCGTGGGAAGCTCATCTGGGGAACAAGAGAGTACACAGGGTAGGCAGGAGGAGGACTGAAGACCTAGGAACTATATATAGCATGATGACCAAAGTACTTTCCAACATCTCTGAATGCTAAAGATAAGGCCAGAGAGCCTGGGCTGCAGACACAAGATAGTGTGAGGCAGCATAAAGGGGGTTTGTCTTTTACTGTGTTCTATATACTAAACTCAGTCTGCTGGTGCCTCCTGCAAGATGCACACAACAGACTCCTCTAAACGTCAGCATCTACAGATCCTCTAGGCTCCTCATGAGAATCAGCAGAGGTGCAGGTCAAACTTGTAGCCAGCCAGGGCCTGGTGTGCAGTGACCTTGGTAATGAACCACAATGGGTGACTGGTCATGAGTGTGAGTTTTACACCATTGATTTGTTTTTGTAACAACAAGTGGCTGGCTGTTTTTGAAAAACCACTTGCTATGTTCTTGTAACAGAATGTTGCTTGTACTGGAGCTATTCACTCTGCAGCTCAGCATTCTGTGATGCAGAGTGCGGGGGGGGGGGGGGGGACGGTGGGTGGGGTCAAGGGGATCAGCAATGGTTGTCAACCTTTCCTACAGCAGTGGCTCTTAGCCTTCTTAAAGCAGCAACCCTTTAATACAGCTCCTCTTGTAGTCACTTCCAACTAAAAATTATTGTTATTGCTACTTCAGAATTAATTTTGCTACTGCTATGAATAGTAATGTAAATAACTGTTATGCAGATGATTTTAAGCAACCCCTGTAAAAAGGTTGTTTGACTGCCCCCGCCAAAGGTCATGACCCACAGATTGAGAACCAGTGGTCTACAGGAATGCCTTGGGGACATGAGGATTTCAGGGTGGGCCTCTGATGTTTTCGATAGTTCTGCTAGCTATAAATAACTAGAGTTCTTGATATGCGGAGGAAGTGGGTAAAGGCGTGGGTTTCACTGACTGTAAGATAGCTTAGAGAACTTTCCTCTCTTTCTGTTGTGATTAATCTCTCTGAAACCTTGTTCTTTGTGGAAAATCAGCAGGTAGCCAGGCATCCTTATTGGGGGGGGGCATTTGTTAGGACTTACAGTGGGTAAGTTGATGAACAGAGCCTGGGGAAGAACATGAGCTCAGAGGATAGGGCCCAGACCAGACCAACTCCATCACTCATGGTGTCATTCAGAAACTGTGACTTTAGTGTGCCCCAGAAGACTTTTTCTCATACTGTCCTTGAAGAAGCTATTATCTGGGAAGACAACAGAGGCACATGTGTGTGTGTGTGTGTGTGTATGTGTGTGTGTGTGTGTGATAATCTTGCTACCTTAAGTATGCCTTGCCTTAAAGATAAATGCTCTCATGCAAAAAGAGAGTCCTGAGAAGCCAACTCTACCTGCCTCAGTTCTCCTTGTATCCCTGCTGTGAGGGAGAAGAAAAGGAAAAGATGCACCTCTTCACTAGTCAGCACCAGGCTGGCATTGGCTGTGGCAGCCTTGGCTCAGAGAGAGACAAACAGCAAAAGAGTTAGGTGCACATCTGTGCATCATATTCAGAACAGCCCATGCATCCTCACTGTAGAGATGTCAGAAGATAGCAGAAGTGAGGTTATGCACCCCACGTCTCACAGCTGGGAAGGGACAAACTCACCGTACATCCTGGCAGGTAGCTACAGCTCCACACTCTACCTGCTATACGTTAGCAGGCTTGTCTGTAGCTTTGGACCCTGCCGACACCCAATAGGAAGGCCCTGCCTTAGAACAGACGAACTGGGGTTTTGGTTCCAGTGTGGCCTGTTATTTTGTCAGTTCTCATCTTTGCATGGAAGGGCCCTGTGATCAACCGGCTCTAAAGATGACAGAAGACAAAAACTCATACTGCAATGAGCACGCAGCAAATGGGAATGCTAATTATCATCAGGAGTGGTATTAACTATTGGTTTCTTTCCCACAATGCAATGTGTGATCCAGCTTCCTGCTGAGAGGAAGCAGATAATGAGACTGTAACACCCTGAGGAGCACTGCCAGCTCCAACTGGGATACGGACTCCAGTGAATTCAACCATCATATGCTACTTAAAAAGATTCACCTAAAAGTATTTTGAGTCTGATTTTATGTAGATAGTCTTACTTCCTCAAGCTGTGGTCAGATATAAGGTTTTTGGGTTTTTTTTTTTTTTCCAAGTACAGACTGTACTTATAAGTCTACACAGTAGAATGACCCTCTGCTATTGGGATCAGGGCAAAGGCTAGGATTCTTATGCATTGAGAGGAGGGAGGGTGCTGGGCACTGTATACCTGGAGAACTCTGCAGAGAGGCTGGAGGTGAGAGGACTTTGAGAAAATGAGCAGAGAAGGGCACTGGAATAACTATTTTTTGGGAGTGTCAAGAATGGCAGATAGGTTGGAAATGTAGAAGAAAAATAAAGATCTCAGCACCTCTGTAAAGGGCTGAATATGTGTTAAAGGAAGGAGCCAACACAGAGAATGAATGGAGATATAAGAGGAATTCCTGGGAGGAGGAGACAACTGCATAGAAGAGGTTAAGACATAAGATCAGAAGACAAGTCAATGACAGCCAAGTGAGAGGGGTCACCATGAGCAAACAAGCCCGAAGGTACAGGGCAGGCTTCTGTAGCTACTGGAAGGGATCTTGGACAGACTACTTACTACAAGTGTTTAGGAAAACCACTGCCTACATCTATACATGGTTATGCTGAAATGGCTTGAGCACACAGCAGGCCTTTGAGCAATAACTGAATATGAGTACCTCAGGGATATGGGCTACTGAAGGCAGATCAGTGAAGTGATTTTTCCACCACTGGCTAGAGCTGTATGTAGAACACCCATTTCCTATAGACGTGTAGGGCAGAAGTGAGCTGGGACAAAGGGCAGGATTTTGTTTGGTACTCTTAGTGCTAGAGGAGCTGAAAGAGCTGGAGGAGCTGGAGGAGCTGGAGGAGCTGGAGGAGCTGGAGGAGCTGGAGGGAGCATCAAGGCAGGAACCAAGCCCAGGCTCCTTGGTGGTCCAGGGATTCTGAGTAGATGTCAGAGCCAGAGATCATGTCCACTGCTTCATATACTTCTCTGGGAAATGCACCCAAGCCTGAGCCTGACACTGAATTCCATGGACACTGGAATTGGAGCAAGCTTCTGAGAGACAAGGAAAACCTAGAGACAGACCTAGAAACTGTAGCAAAGAGACTCTCAAGAATGGTTTCTATCCATGTCTGTGTAAACATTCTCATGTATGCCTTTAACTTGGAGTCATCTCTTTGCTTGACTCCTGGGCCTGTGAGTTTACTGAAGTTTGCAGCATTTCAGCTTTGGCAAAATCTTAACACGAGTCCTGACAATCATTAATGTAACTTCTATATTGAAGCTATAATCTGCAAAGTCATAGATCACTTCTCCTTCCTTCTTCTTTGGAACCAGCATTCTTGGTTTTAATTAGGCTGTGGCACTTCGGCGGGAAGAGTCAAGGTGTGGCTTGCTATGGCTCAGTGTCCATTGCCTGTCAGATGGTAGTGATCTACTGTGGTCCTCCTAGCAGAACAGAGTGGTAACTGATGCAAGCCAAATCCAAGGGCACTTTTCTAAATAAAAATGGAAGGTGACTAAGCATACATGCACATGTATGTATACAAATGCACATATTCATGTGGAAAGTGAAAGGCATTCATGAGAGGCCATTTTAGAGCTGGAGCACTAATCTATGTACATTTTTCTTCTGTGATCTCTGCATATTAACATTTCCTACCTACTTACAGATTGGGAGAACACAGTCCAGAAGGAGGAGGTGAGGTGTATGAGATCTTGAGACTTGTAATAACAGCCCAAGTAAAAAAGCCTTTAGCTTCCCCCATGACCTACCACCTCCCACTAAGAACAGCTCCACATTAACACAGTGAGTTCTCATTCTCATTATGAGTGGCTGACAGGCAGCAGCCAATAAGGAAGAGGCTTACAAAGATTGTCAGAGAGCAGGAAGATGATATGCCATCTCTCTTCCCCTTTGTCAGTCAGGAGTGCACAATGGAGGCCAGACTCAAATGGGGTTCTGCAAAGAAGATTTATGACTGCAGACTGGGAAGGACACAAAGACCGAACACTGTCCTTTGAAGTCTCTTGGCAAATGTTTACAACCTCTGTATATTCTGCTCAGTACAGACCCATTAGCTACAGAGCCTATTCTAAGTATCCCACACCCTCCTTAGGAGAGAAGCAAATATTGCTTATGTTTATGTTCTTTTTTGTATGCCACACTTCATCTCTAGACTTTCCACAGATTCAGAAAGAGCATCAAAGATGCTTAATAGCTTCCTGGTACCCAGCAGAAGAGGCAGAGACCCAAGTATTCTGATTCCAGTGTGCTTTTCCACGACAGTGCACTGCTTCAGTAAGATTCATAGACAGTCTGTTCCAATTCTCCACCCTATTACCTGCTCCCACCCTAAGATCACATAGATATTTCAACTTTGCCAATTCCTAGGGTCCTCCACCCATTAATAAAGGGCCAGTCGTCATGTTTAACCAGCTCCTTATAATTTCAGCAGTGTCATTGTGTCCATGAACTGTCATTGAAATTGCAATTAGAAAAGCATTTAGGCCATATTTTTAAAGCTGATTCCACACTATAGTGTGACTGATCCTTGTCATGGGACAGCATTCATTTGCACTTGTCACAGAAATAGAGCTACAAGTAAATGGTACAACTAAGGTCACTGAAGGTCACTTCAAGGGGAAGCAAGTGGTGAAGTGAAGCAAAAACCAATGGGAGCAAGGGTCTGTGTGAGGGGACCGGCTCCAACAAAAACCTCAAAGACCCCAGTGACTCCTTCTGGGTCATTCCTTTTGTTTGGAAGTAGATATTATTAGTGAGGGATCTGCACCTATCATGTCTCCTCCATGTCTCAAAGGCTTGACAAAGCACCTTGTGCCATCTGTTAAATATGTCATGTTTAATTGCCTTCATCACTTTCTGACTGCCAGAATCCATTTAAGTGCATGGCACGTAAAAATTACTGACTTCCCAGACCAAGGTGTCACACTTGAAAAACGCCATCTCAATGACAGCCAAGGTGGGATGTGTGCCCCATCATAAAGAAGACTTAAAGTGCAGCCCCAGAGCCTGTCTCCACTGCCACCAAAGAGCACTTTCTTCACACACATGGTCCTGCACAGACCTCCACAGCTGACTTCAGAACAAGAATTTCAAAGGGTCTTTCCTGCTTCTCCCTAGCATTCATTCCTGAGTCCAGCCACCATGGGGAGAAGGGGATGGCTAGATCCATGGGTGGCAGGGGAGAGGCTAAACTGTGGTTCAACACTTTTTGTCATTGTTCACTTTTTAATACTTTTCTAGGAAGGCTAGCCACATGTCACTTATGGGTAGCTTTGTAAAAGATGTACATTTTCTTAGCTCTACACTAGGGATCTAAGATCTGCTTCTCTGTCTCTTAACAAGAAGGAAGACTCAAGACCATGCCTCCCCTAGGAAGTATAAGTGTAGAGAATGGACTGGTCTGATGGAACAATAGACCTTGGGAATAGAGAAGAACCAGCTGGGAGCCTGTTGGAACAGTGCACAGCTGTAATGACCTGTCTAAGAGAGTGCAGGTGATGCTGGACAGAGAGGCAGAAGTTACCTAGAATGAGTAGAGACAATATGCTGCTCTACCAAGCGTCTCTACGCACTACAGGAGACAGAATGAATGATTGAGGGAGACTGTCTCTTCATCCTGGCAGCTGTCTGTTGACCCCTTGCATTGTAGCCTGTGGCTCTAACTTCCGGTGCCTGTTTGGGACATCCTGTTGCCATAGTCTGTTGTGTGTTCATATGAACTTGGCACTTCTCTGGCAGAGCTCACTTCCTCATCTCATGGTCTGAACCAACTTCCCACCAGGATGAGGGCTCTGACAGCCTCTGAACTCACCACTCAAGCAGATCCTTGCTTCAAATGCCACCCTGAATAGTCTTGTGTTCTCTTGCTAAGGTTATTATGCACTCTACAAGAAGAATATGTAAATTTTTACACCTCTATGTTTGTTCTATCTTTGAAGTCTGTTTCCTATCATGACCTTTAAATCTGTCAGATGAAAGCAAGTATAAATTACTGTTATTTTGAAGAGATAGAGGCAGGGGCTGGAGAGATGGCTCAGTGGCTAAGAGCCTCTTCCAGAGGTCCTGAGTTCAATTTTTAGCAACCACATGGTGGCTCACAACCATCTGTAATGGGATCTGATGCTCTCTTCTGGTGTGTCTGAAGACAGCTACAGTGTAATCACATAAATAAATAAAAATCTAAAAAATTTTTGAAGAGATAGAAGAAGACTAACTGGAAAATAGACTTTCAGGCTGTGGGGAATCTTGTAAAAATTTTCTCATAATGGCATTACCTACTTTCTTTGTTTATTAGTTTCCTCATCTGCTAAATGGGTATGTGACAATGTCACTAGAAACACATTTAGACATAGCTTATGAGGCCACCAGCCAAAATTCAAGTCCAATACTCAATGATGAGCTATATACAACTCAGGGAAGCTAATTAAAGCCCCAAGGCTCCAGTTCTTCTTTTTGTTTGTTTGTTTGTTTGAGTTTAAAGTAAGGGTGAGAAAAATACCTTACTTACATATTTGTTAGGAGGAATTTTTAAGGCAAAGGGCTTATGTGTACCAAGATTCCAGTAAATAGTATGAGTGTTTACAGATAATCTAAGCAATAATTCAGAGAATTCTTGTGAAAATCAAATGAAATCACAGGTATGAAAAGATGTTATAATTTATAAAAATTCTCCACATAAATGTCTATTATTGATATTACTATTGATGTTCACAAACTATAATTTTAAAATAGTGGACTATTCTCTAGTCCAATGATTCTTAACCTATAGGCTGTGATCCCTTTGGGGTTGAATGACCCTATCATAGGGGTTGCCTAAGACCAAGTTTATGCTAAAACTGAGAACAGATATTTACATTATGATTCATTACAGTAGCAAGATTACAGTTATTAGGTATCAACAAAAATAATTTTATGGTTGAGGGTCACCACAGCATGAGAAACTGTGTAAAAGGGTGACTAGTGTTAGGCTGAGAAGCACGGCTCTAGTTTAACAGAGGCAATTAGCATTTGAGTTTCATCTCAGTTGAGCCCATTTCCATGGCCTCCCATTGCTGGTGCGATTAGTCATGAATCAGTGCATGCTGAGCTCACCGTGGCTGATAATTTCACACCTATCCAGCTGGTTCTGACTGCGTGTCAGTGACTTAAATACCATCAAAGTCAACTTGGAACTCTCCTTTCTTCTGTCATGAGGAATTGGAACATCCAGGCATGAAATGACATCCGAGGAGGGTATGAGGTGGGGTTTCAGTAAGTGTGATCACAATCCTACAATGGATCTGAGCCTCATTTTGTACAGTTTGAAACACCCAGAGGTGTCTGGGCAGTAACTTTGGCATGGTTGCTCATGAGGTAAGGGTGCTTGGGCAGAATGGTGCCAAGGTCTTCCTGGTACAGTGTCAAGAAGCTGAGCACAGTGGCCTTATCACCATTTACACAGCCAGCTGCTTCCAGATCCCAGTACAGGTCTTTGCTGCTGCTGGAGCGACTCTATTACATGGCTCATTCCAGCAACTTCTGCACAAAGATGCCCCAGGGAATCCGAATCAGCACAACATGATTAAGGCCTTAAGGTCTTCAGAGATCTGGGGGAAGGCAGCTTCTTTCCTCTCTTTTTGAAATGCATTCCCTCAGTCTTATCAGCCCCTTCCTCCCTGTGAGCATCTACTTGTTCTACACAGATCTGCGTCACACTGACTGCTTACTGTCCCTCCCTCTTGGTGTCTGCAAGTCAAGCCCGCAGAGCTGGAGATTGGTCTTATTAGACACTTTTAAAAAAATGCTGTGTGTGAGGCCCAAAAACCCTCGGTATTCCCTTACCATGAATGCCCTTCTCATGGGAAGACCCCATAATAGCCTTGTTCTTAAACATCTCAAAACATTTTCAAGAATCCTGCTTAGAAACAATTCATTTCTGATTTGGTTTCTGTCAGGATTCATCTTCCAAATGAGATACCTACTGTAGCCCCACGTGAAGGTTCTAGAGTATGTTTCTATTGATATTTTTAAAGAAATGTCATTCTTTCAGTTTCTTTCTTTTTTCAATTTCTGAGTATAGGTACATTTTTTTTGCTGTGGGTACATAATTCAGAATTATGAAGTGAATAATCAAACAATAAAGAGACACTGGGAAAAAGATGCCTGGAACATACCCTCATCCAGGGGTTCTGTTGATAGTTTGCAGGCAAGTCAGCAAATCATTTGACCTTGGACAGGTGTAAATTACCATGGCAACTGTTGAGTTGCAGACAGAAACAACCACTATGCCTACCGTCCTTCATCCTTCCTAATGCTACATGGCACGAACCACAACACCCTGGTGAGTGCTTATGAAGTGCCCAAAACAATAGAAATAGGAAGAGTATCAGAAGGAGGGACATAGATGGGCTTGTTCATTCGCTTGTTGGAGTAGATTTGAGAGGGACAGAGAATGAGTCAAAGAGCCAAGAAGCCTGTCAGTGGCCAGTACTGCCATCATTGTCAGCTCCAGACAAGACAAAAATGTAGTCATCCCACAAAAACAGGAATCGAGAAAGAGGTACAGAGAAAACATCCCACGAGACCTTCAGATGTCTAGCTATATCAAATTCTCCAAATTTTAAGGATCTCCATAAAACATCAACCTCTGGTCTGTCTTAGCCACCAAAGCTTTGCCAGATTCTTCTAGGATCCCTGTGCACCAGGGCTCCTACCATGCTGCCCTGTTCCACTGTTCTCCTGTTCTCTCTTCAACTCAAGGTTAGCTCTAGAGGGTAGGTAAAGTTGCAGCCCTGCCTCCCCATAGCTTTGCCCTGTGTTATCCCACAGAGGCTCCATCACAACTATCTCAACAGATAAGTGTCTGAGTTGGATTCAGAAAAGATGGTGGCTTTCAAGCTAACACATCTAGAAGTTAGTACATTACTCATACGGAGCTGCGAACCACACAGGCTCTGGAGGCACATTAGTGGCTTTAGATGAGCACAGACAGAAGAACAGGATTCTAGTGAGTCAGGGTGTTTCTGGAACCCTCTTAAGCAGAGGGGACAAGCGCTTCTACTTCTTTCTTTTGCTGAGGAACTATGGTCCCAGGAGTCTTCCTGCAAAGACAGTCCCTGATGACACACACAGGTTTGGAAATGGTTTGCAGTGGGTGAACTCAGATCTTCCCATAGGCCACTTCTCTAACTCTAAGCCAATCCCAAAGCAGAACTTGCACATCCTGAGAAATGGAACTGTCTACCTGTCTGTACACCAGAAAAACAGGCTAAGAGGAAACAAATACAAATGTTACTGTTCCCCAGACACAGTCTCTTTTCTTCAGTCACTCAGTGGATACTTGTGGGTCATCTCTTCTGGGTAGGTTCAACGCACATGTTAGAATCACTGCCTCCAGTGTTCATGGATCAGACCCACTTAGGTTTTTCCAAGGGTCCACAGAAATGGAGGCTTTGATGTTTTTATAGCACACTAGGAAATTTTTGTACATTTCCCCATGAGTCCTCACAAGCAAGAAGTATTATGTTTTGCTCTGTGAGAGACTTGGAAATTTGCACAAGGTCATACAGCCCTGCCTTTATCTATCTGGACTCTGACTCCTGTGTTGCAAATATAGCTCCTAAGAATGTCAAAAAGGGAGTTTCCACTTCTGGCTAGGGAAGCTCTGATAGCTACAGGGAACAGGTGAGCTCTGGGTAGCCCAGGAGACTATACATCTGCAGGAGGCAGGAATTTCCCACAGGCAGGAAAGGCATCTAAGTGCTTTTGAACTGCCTAACCTCATACACTAGTACTTGATTCTGTTCACTCAAGGGATGCTGCCTGGTTCTTAAGCTTGGGTTCCTCTTCATATATTCCCACAATATTTATATAGAAAGAGGGAAAATACACCCTGAACTCCCAGACCTGGGACTCAGTGATAGTCTCACATACCTGCCATGAAACACCAAACTGCTTCACAGAATATCTCTTGCTGAGCCTAAAGCCTCCAGTAGGACTGAATCCAAAGAAATGAGCTTTGAACTGTACCAGCTGGAAGGCTGCCAGCTCCAACTGGGGATTGTGGCAGCTGACCCATGACAAGGGATTTGTCCCCTTATAGCAATGGTAGAAGCCACACTGCCCCACTTCACTGAGTGATCCTTGGCTCACTTGTGGCTAACAGCTTGCTGTCTCTCTGTGGTTGATTATCTATGTAACCGATAGCTAATTAATTTGCAAAGCCCTCTGGACATCTGACACAGATGGCATGAGTGCCTTTGTGGACCTAAATTGTGACCTCTTGAGAGGCAGATGTCATGCTAATGTAGCTCAGCCTGGCTGGCCATATACTTAGCTTGAAGGCCATCACCTAATTTTAGCTTTTGTGCTGACTCCAGGCATTAAAGACCCTGAGAAAAACCTACACTATATGGATGAAATCTAACCATATCCTGCTAAATTTCAATGCATTATAGAAATGGAGCCCAGGAGTCTTCTGAGCTGTTCTCCAGCTCCCGCTACTTACATCTGCATTGAGTCTGTGGATTTTGGCAGGTGCCCCGTCTTCTTTACTAGATTATAAACTCCTCAAAGACAAAGATGGGTAGATCTATATATATGCCATCTTGCTGTCCGCTCTGAATGGACATAGAAGTTTGCAGTCCCACCTAGTTCAGCATCGGGGATGACACATTTTGGGCGGGATCTGAGCATTTAAAGAACATTTTACTAGGAGTCCCTTGTGAACCGGGACTGGTACATAGTGCTTAGCACACACAGTGCACAGGGCAGAAGAAGACTTTGAGGCAAATTAACCTCGTTTTCCTCTGTAGGACCTCTGCCTTCCCACAGGCTTTGACCCTGTGGGGCCTGAGTTTAGGACTGGGGTCCTATTCATTACTTGTCTCTCTCTGCCTTTGCTGTTCCTCAGACTTCCATGGTCACAACAGTAGTTTCTTCTATTGATCCTCTCAGCCTGGTTTGTTCCAAGGCTATCTGACCCCTAAAATAACAACTCAATGACCTCCACATATACCTTGTCCCTAAGAACCACTGCCTGTGGACCTCTGTCCCAGAGCTCACTCTGTCTGCCCCCTAGGTCTCTATCTAATGGCTCCAGTAAGCAAGACTCAGGGAGGGCAGGACTGGCACTGGCTTAGCATCCTGGCTGAATTCCAGGGACTGAATGGCCAGCCATGTTAAGTGAAGGAATGCCAGGGACAGGGATGAATTCATGGAAGTTGTGGGGCTTCTGCATAGATGCTAAAATGCCCCCCACTCCTGTCTCTCTGAATCCCCCTCCCTCTAGAGCTCTGTCACTCCTCAGTGCATGTGGGGGAAAGCCCCACTTCAGCTGATTCCACTTGCTTGTTCTTCCTCACTGAGGCTACTTCTACAAAATTCTTATACCATCTGCCTGTTACCTACCCAGCATGCTTTGCACAGACAGAGCTGGCTTTTCACAAGCCAGCTGAATCTGTCTAGTACACAGCAGGTGCTAAATTTAGATGCTGCTCCACTGTTTATAATTCATATTTGCAAAGGACACCCAGCAAGGTTTCTAAATGACTGTCTTGAGTTTCTACATTGGACTCATTGGGTGGGGTCCTCAGTTCATAGGCCCCAACTCTGCTCTGGCTCTGTGGAGACTAGCTGCGGACTATGGGAAATCACTGACCTCTCTAGGGGGTTTTCAACGCTGGGAATGGGAATGGCTGAGAGCAGCCTGTACGTACTACTGTCGGTCATTTTCTCATTAGAAATAGGCTTCTCTCCCACCCAGCAGCACAGCCATAGGTTTCTTTGCTACAGACTCATACATTATAAAATGACATTTACTGCATATATAACAATATGTTATATAAAGACACTTTATATTCTAATTTCAAACCATGGGAAAATTTAAAAGAGAGCAACGTATACACATTCAGTCATCCGAGTCCTCATGAAAGTTGCCTAACTCCACCCTCCCTCCCCCTTCCTGTTGAGTATATTCATTTTAGTGAGCCATTTTAGAATGATATGTTCCTACATGTATGTTAGCACATGTTCCCCAGAAACTATCTCCTTCCATACAGCTGTCTATTATCACCCTGTTGTAGAACACTGACCTTGTGACAATCATCTTGTCCAGTGTGGGCCCGGGTGTCTCACCCATTTGGAGGCCTCTTGTTAAAATGACTTCTTCAGGGCAACCTGGTTGCTTCTAGCTCTTTCTCCTTAAACCTGGGCTAACTCAAGGACCATGCCTTGCTCCAATCTGCCACCATCCCCTTTGTCTGTTAGGTTTTGTCTAAAGAGCCTCAGTGGAGGTAGGTTTGTGCTCAGGCATGCTGCTGAGTGGCTCTGCCAAGCACAGGTCCCTGGCAACTGAAACAGGCCTATAGACAGCACAGCTCCAGGGACTGTTCTGGGTCCCTTCTGTAGTGACACAAGAGAGCTGTGAAAATGAAGAAACCCTAGAAAGAAAAGTTGCAGTGAGCTATCCTTATCCTCCTTGGGCCAAGTAAGCTCTGGGGACACAGAAGGGGAAATTCACAGCCCCATTTGCTTTTTAATTAGAAAAAGATGGAGAAAAAGAGTGTGTTTCTGTAAGCCCTGGCCACTTACAATCTTGCTGGCTTATTCTCAAGTGCTTTGTGAAGGAATGAATATGTCCCGTCTCTTCCCCATTGTCCTTGTAGAGAGAAGTGTGCTCTGCGCGGTTAGTGAAAACAGGAACCTGCCCCGCTACCAGCCCCTTGCCTTTGCCTTCCTTGTTTCAGCAGAGGAAGTGTGAGGCCCTTTAGCAACTACAACTCTGCAGCTTGCTTGATAACATGGGCTTTGCCTACACTCCCTCTGGAGCCTGTGTGACCCACTCATCCTGGAGCAGCAGCCACTGATGGAGAGCTGGTGTCCCTCTACCCACTGACCCTCTACTGCCAACTCCCAGGAGAGCCATGTTCTGCATCTGAAGGTATTTAAGGAACTGTGGCTGGGGCAGGGACAAGGACAGCAGAGACTTTAGGAGACCTCTGGAGGTACAGCTGTTAGGACTGGGCTTTGGGGAGCTAGAGAAGGACTCCTGAAATTGAGCAGGGAAACGTCCTCGTGAAGAACTGCCTCAGCACAAAGAGTGCTCAGAGGATGCTGAGACACTGCCTAGAAAGGGAAAGGTGCTGTGCCAAGGGCTGGGCATCCTGTTTTCCTGCCAGCAGCAGTCTGACTCAAGAAACATCTAGGATGGGACAGCTATGTTGCCTTGAACAAGTCACCTTGAGCAAGTCACTGAAACCACTGTAGACCTCCGTGTTCATGTATGGAATGGAAACAGTGCTACCTAGATCACACAGAGGTTGGTTAGATGACCTGAGGTAGCATATACACTACATAGGCCCAGACACTAGGTAGGTGCCCAGTGAGGGCTGTCAGCCAGCCATATGTCTAAAGGTGCAGAGGCCTTGAATGACAGTAGTTGGGCCATATGGGAGGCTGGTAGTTTGAATCTTCCTGGGAAAAGTGGCATAGATAATTGACAATTATCTGAGAAGGAAGTAGGCAGATGGGAGAGCTAAAGAGAAGACCAACATGCAATGCATATAAATTCTGAAATTATGAATGTTATAAATGAAAGAAATGTTGGAAATTCAGAATTCCCTAAGCAATATGCCATGATGCAATAAGTGGGTATCTGCATATTGGGAGAAAATGGTGTCAGTGAACAGGCTGGGCTGAACCTTCAGAGTGGCCGGACTAGGGGCACTGAATGGGATCAGCACCTGCTGCGCAGAGTGACTGTGTTAAATATAATAAGTTACTTTCAGAACAGCACTATTAGTCTATAACTGTTCTTCACTTTTGACTTGTGAAAAGGAGGCTCAGGACGTTTAAATGACTTATTTGAGTCATCTAGCTGGTTGGGAGATACATGGGCCTCCATGGGGGAAGGAAGAGTCTTGGTGAGTGCAAAGGACTAAGGACAAAGGTCTTGCTGTTAGTGGTGCTTTTGTGTTTTCCATCCCACAGTTCACAGATTGTCCTTTTGAGGGTTGCTAGAAGATGTTGAGTTGCAAGACTATTCAACTGAGCTATGTTGCAGTGGGAGGGATGGGATTTCTGGCCACTTCTGTTGGAACATATTTTCCAGTTACTGGATCTATTCAAAATCCTTAGCACACTCTAGAAGTGTAGTGATAATTTGTGGGACAGACACACTGAAATCCACTTGGATAGCTCCTTTTTAGACAGATCTCGGATTGGAGTACCTAGCACGGCATTCCAGGGTTGCCACCAGAGGTTTGTGTGACTCTGAGCAAATTCCTTTGCCTCTCTGAAAGTCTGCCTGTTTTTTTCATTTATCATAAGAAGCTTAATTTCTGTGATGTTTGTAAGAAGTCTACATTATATGCAACATGTAGCTAAGTAGCCATTAACCTGGAGCCAGGTGAAGCCTGCCTAATACACATTTCCAGCAGAAAATTTCCAGCAGTGTTAAATATGGAGAGGTCAAGCTCCAAAGCCAAGACATGGGGCTGCCTCTCTTTTCTGAAGACAAATTGCTGCTGTTGCTCCATTGGACAGAAAAAAGCCCCATCAACAGGTGCCTATCTCAACAATGGAACCTGTTCTCAATAGAGAGAAACCTCTCTGTCTTTCTGGGTTGGGGAAGCTGCGGATGACAGGATGCCATTAAATTCATAAATTCCTTATTTCAGACCTTCATGTATCCTCTGCACTCACAGAGATGGCTGAATGGTAATGTCTTATTTGCATTAAGTAGGGACTTATTTATTGCTGTTCTGCTGTGAACTTGGATTGAAAAGCCTTATTAAGAGTCAAATATCAGCAAATCAGATCAAACCATTTGTTAGTCAGCCAAGGGGTGGATATATGAGTACCATCCATCTTCTACCAACCCACCCACACAACCATCTTTCCATCCATCTATCCATTTATCCTTCCATTCACCCATCCATCCGTTCATACACCTTTTCTTCCTTCTCCCCTTCCTTCCTTCCTTCTTTCCTTCCTTCCTTCCTTCCTTCCTTCCTTCTTTCCTTCCTTCTTCAGTTCCATCCATCCCTCCACCAACCCATTCATCCACACACTCATATGTCAACCCACCTTCTCTATCATCCATCCATCCACTGACCCATCTGTCCATCCATGCATCTGTTCCCTCAGTACACACACACTGGAGTCATATCATGTGGTGGACTTCCTTCCCCTCTCACCCCAAGCTTCTAAAAAGAATTTAAGTACATCATGTCCCAACCACTTCCTCCCATCCCAGAGCCATTCAGGAAGGAGCATATATGAGTACAGTAACTCCAGCTACAGCTATACATGGGGCCTCAAGGTCACAGGGTGTTACTTCTGTTGTTAGCCTTGGTGAGTCTCAATTCCCTAAGCAGGAGACAGCCTGGGGTCATTCTGGAGGGCTGGGTATATGTGGTAGACAGATGAAGTAGTAGAGACTCAGAGAATCTCAAAGGAAAGTGATTGTTTTCTTCTGGCTGAGGTTCCTGTGCCCTAAAAGCATCTCTCACGCCAGACTAAGCATTTTACATTCTTAGTAGAATTTATATTTTCATTCACTACACCTAATTATTGTACATGTATTTGGCACCAGATACATGAAGGATCAATTTTTCTTTTGTTGTCTTAATGTGGTATTGCCTTATGCCACACTCTGTCATTTTTTTAATGTTCGGGAGTATCAGAGATGGCAGCTAGCCCTGGAAGCACAGATCTGGGTTCACAGCCTGCCCCTATTTCTGAGCGACACCCTAGTTCTAGATAAATTGAGCAATTTTTCTGGTCTCAGTTTCCTGAAAAATTCTAAAGATCTGAGTGCCACGTGCATTGTAGAGGTCAAGGGAGAAGGTATTTTGAATATAGAGACATCAGAAGTCCTTTGTGCATGATCACTCTAGCCCATAACTACTCTTGCTGTGTGTTAGGCCTCTGAAACTCAGAAGCATCTGCCTCAGCCTGTGACGAGCACAGGGCGTCCTCCATCTGGTCTGCCTACATTTTATGAAGCAGCAGATGGCATGTCAAGTAAGGATAGTGGCTTTCCCCACGCCCACTCTAGCTGGCCCACTGTGGGTGCTAAAGATGTAATGTGTGGAAAGTAAAATTTAGGGGAAACTGGTCTAACTCATCTTCATGACAGGATTGCAGTCACCCTTCAAATGATTTCACAACAGAGTCTACAATACTCTGAGTCCAAGAACCAGATTTCTGGTTAGGCACTGTGCAGGGGAAATTGGCTTCCAGCGGTCAGACAGCAGACCATCTTCTGCTCCTTCTGCAGAGTATTTCAAGCAAACCACATTCATAAAACACTAGCATGTTCCTTTGGGGAACAACATGACTGACAAGTTAGAGTCGAAAGTGAGAGAATGTATGCCCTAAAAGTTGACCCGTTCCCTGACTTAGGTTTCTTACTTTTTGGTTGAATGCCCCAGGCATTGACTAAATCAGGGTGTTTTAAGGATAACGGAGACCTTCCACACAGTGGCTGTTCATTGACCCCAGTGGCTCCTTTCCTTTGAAACTAAGGAAATCTGCAGGCAGGGGGGCTTCCATATAGACTGATAGTGAGGAGGAAGTGTTGTTGTTTCATTAGTAGGAATGTAAAACTGTCCAGCTGATATGTATATCAATATGAAACATCCTCAAAAAAATAAAAGTAGAACTATACCATACCTGAGTGTGGGCCCAAGAACTCCGAGTCAGCAAACAACATGGATATCTGTAGATCCATGTTTACTGCAGGAGTATACACAATAATCAAGACAAGGAATGAGCCTAGATGTTCATCAACAGAGCAGTGAAGAACATGTCTTACACCCATCCAGCCATCTACAGTTTTATTCAGCTATAAAGATGAGTACGATTATGCTATCTTTGGAAAATGCAACTTGAGATTAATATATTAGTAAAATAAGCCAAACTCAGACAAATATTACAATTTTCCCCTTGTGTGGAAACTAGATCCACCCCCTCTCTCTGTATCTGTGTGTGTGTCCCTTTCGCCCTCACACACATACATGTATGCCCACACTTGTACAGCCATGAAAGTAGAGGGAGCAATAAGTGGGAAAATAAAGGAAAGGGTCTAAAGATAGTGTAAAGGGACAGGAGAGATTAATAGAAGTAAATATGGTCAGAGCACATGACAGAATCCAATGGATACAGTCTGAACCAATCACACTGTATAATCAATACATGCTAATGATTTTTTTTGTCATTTCTTTTTTTAGGCTGTTGGTTTCAGCTTCCCAGAGTTAGCTGGTACTTCTGGGAGGCCCTTTGGGTTTACACATCCAGGGATGAAAAGTGGGAAGCCAGTACTAAGTCAGCATGACATTCTATATCACAGAAGTTGTCGAACACGTCAAACTTGAGAATTTCTCAGCACCAGTTGCTAAAGGTGGCTAGGACACTGCAAGTAGCTCTGTTTGGCTGGCACACTGTGGATTTTGTTTTATCTGCTTCTGAGGAGTGTGTTCTGAGGTTTAGAGAGGAAGAAACTATAAAGAAACCAGTCAACAAGGGGACAGTCATGACCAAACACTCAGCCCACAGTTTAGAGTCAGCGTCCAGTTTGAGGCCGCACTCAGAGAAGTCTCTTAACTGTTATGGTTGTCTTGGACTCTTGTGGGAGAGCAGCTATTTGAGTTCTACTTGACCTGAGATCCTATCCAGGCTGACTCACAAGGAAGGGGCCATTATCTGGGCATATTACCTTGAGCAGAACTCAGATTTCTATCTTGATGGTAAGTTTGTGAGTAATGTTGGTGAGGAACTTTTGCTGGGAAACATGATGTCGCAAAGAAATCACAGCCTTGCTAGTGTTGGGGCCCAGATTTCTGTGCATGTTAGCATTTCTCTGAATGTCTCCCCTCGGCTACTTCTTCTATAATTAGACTTATATTCCACAAATTGTCACAGGAGATGGGAAGTCAACAGCAGCTTGCCCTGATCTTCTTTGTATACTAAGGTCCTGGGAAAACTTCCTTCAGAATAACATGTCCAAAACAACATGCTTGAACCATATTGGACTAGGCATGTTCAATACTTCCCCACTGTTAAACAATGTGTAAAGCAATGCCTAGAGTCATGCTCTAGGCCATTTAATCGAGAAAACCAGGTTACGTTCTAACTACATTCATAGCTGTCTGTGGCCTCCTGTAGCCCATGCGGTCACAAGGTGAGCTGCTCTGGTAGTCTTGCTAAACCTATTAGGGGACAGACACCTGCCAATTGAAGCCAGGATGTGGTGGGGTGCCCCCAGGAAATCCTGCCAGCTTCTCAGAGGAGCCCGGCACTAAGCTCCAATGACATCTTTTATTTTCCCTGAGGCAAATTGTCAGACCCCAGACATCACTGAACAAGTCTCAGGGAAACCAGTCATACCTTGGGGGTGGAGGTGGGCTGGATGAGCAATGCAGCCCAGAAAGAGCAAGTGATTTGCCCAGTTGGCACAGTGAGTTAGTTAATGACTCTCACATACCAAAGGACCTGCCATTGGCACAGTTTTGGCTACCAATTACCAATCACATTCCTCCTTTAGTTATGCATTGCCATTTATTTCCCAAACAACTTTGTGGAGCATACTTTTGTATTTTAAATTGAGAGAAAAGAACAGAATAGATACCCACCATGTCTCCAGAAGAGGAGAAAGACATGGCCTGAGGACAAACAGCCAGTGAGTGGGGACCTGAACTAGTGGTAACCCTGCGCTGCAGGCCCGTCGGCAGGGCTCTCTGAGTCTCAACCAGCTTTGAAGCACAAAACAAATTCGTGCACATAAGGCAAGTGTGGAGATTCCAGAGATGTGTATATCAGAAGCAGCCATGTCCTATGATATCATTCACACCCAGAGAGAATCCTTCGGAACTCCTGAAAAAGTTTCATGTGCTATGCTGATGTATTCAGTGTATGCATAGGCTGGTTTCATTTTAATGAAGTTGATCACTGTGATAAATGCCCATAATCCCAGTACTCCAGAGACTCAGGCAAAGAAAGGGTCAAATGTTCTAGGCCCATCTGGGCTATGTTGCAAGACCACATATATACCATTAAGATAGTCACCATTTTCTGTTCTGTTCTGTTCTGACCTGTGGTGCTACAGTTCTGAGTGCTGGCAAGTCTAGAATTATTATCACATCTTCCCCCTAAACTGAGGTCACACTGTTGTTTTCTCAGACTGGGAAGAAGAGTAGGAGGCTAAGGCAAGTCCCTAGAAATAGAAAGAGTGTGGGCTTTGGAGCCAGTAGACCTGCTCCGACCTCTGTGTTACCTCTGCCTAGTCTTGAAACCTCAAAGCATATGGCTCGCTTAGACTATGTGAGCAGTCAGGCATAGTTATTGCAGTACTTAGCCCTGTGCAGAAAAGAGCAAAGCAAATCTGCTTGGTGGCTGTTTCATGTGTCACTGTTGTGGTTAGAGGTGACATATGCGTGGACACTGAGGTTCTGACTAGCGGTCTCTGGCTCCCAGACCTTACACAATGGCGACAGGAATGAGTTTATAGATGTCATGTTGTAAAAGAGATAGATTACTCCACAGGGAAGTTTGGGCTCTTAGGTTTCACATTCATGCCTGCTGTATCCAAGGCTCCCATGTGTCTTCCAGGGTGTACCCCCACCTTGCCTCTGGTTGGCATTCTTGATGTTCTTTCTCTTTGATGCTGAAAAGGGTCAAAGATGACATCCCTATCCACAGACAAACGTGGGTGGCAAGTGTGCCATGTAGAAAGCACACACAGTTCTATAGTGGGATGCCATCAGAGTAGAAGGCTTGGCAGCTGCCAGCCCCCTCGCACCGATGCAGACCCACAGTAGAAGGGGCTGGAGCTGAGCAGGCAGAAGACATGCAGAGAAGGATGGCTAGATACACGGACACTTTCCCTGTGGTAGCTCCACCAAAGACCTGGGATGTTCCCCCTCTAAACCACTCGAACAGTGGGCTGACATGCACTGTCCGGAGCCATCTAGAAAATGGTCACAATGGGGGGGGGGCATGGTTACAGTGGGGGGCATGCTGTCTGAAGTCAAGAAAGATGGAGTTTCTACATGGAAACCCAAGGAAGTTCTTTTATGAAAAAAAAGAGAAGTGTCTGCTCTCAGAGATGCTGGTGAGAAAGTAGTCTGGCACGTGCCACCTTCCTTCCCTCTGTTCTGAAGAATATAAGAACAGAATTTGTTCTCCTTCCAGTGGGATTTTGTAAAAATGATGATGGCTCTTTTCTTTTATTAATAATCTTCCAAGAGCCATAGAGTCTTGATTGCTGGAATGAAGTGGGGTTAAAAGGCTCACTCTCTGGAGAAAGTTACTCCCTATTCATCTCACTCTTCAGAAGTGGAAAATGAGTCTGGAGGGCACACAGAGAACAGCTTTCATGTCAAGACTGGAGGGAGGTGACTAGGCACTCCAGTCCTTCCACAGAGAAAGTGGCAGAGGGTGGGGGAGGCAGAGATGGGCAGAGCCAGTGTTAATTAACTCAGCTCTGTTCTTCCCTTTCTCATTGTTCCTAGAAGCAATTAGTCTCTTGCACCTTTTCTCCACCTCTAGCCACTTTAGAAAACTGTCACGGATTAAATCAAATTGTTTGGTTATTTCCTCCGGGAGGCCCCGGCTCTCCTCCTTCTGGATATTGCCACTCTTCTCAAACTAAAGCTTCAAGTGGCGACTTAACTCCTTCTTGGAGGCTCTGTGAAGTGGTACCACGCTGTGGGGTTGTGGAGGTGACATGAAGCTGGTGGTTCAAGGGCAATCTTCAGCCCTTTTGTCAGGAGAAGGCAGGGGAGGATAGCACATCAGAACCAGGGAAGTGAGGTAAGAGCTAAGCCCCAGGCCTAGGGTCAGGCCGTTCATCCTGTGTTCCTCAGCTCATGATTTTGGGTTTGTCTCTGTTCGCACTGTATTTTTGCTATGTGAAAAAAATGTACGCTTCCAACTTTCCTTCATTCCTCCCTTTCTTCATCCCCTTCTCTCCGTCTTTATCCCTCCCTCCCTTCTTTTCTGTCTCCTTCTCTCTGAATTTTATGAAAACAGTTCCTTAAACAGCTCACAAAACTTGAAAAGAATTGGGAGGGAATAGGGAATTTGGATTCCAGGCGCACAAACTCTCTGGTCAGTAGGTTCTGCCTTTCTGCTTTGGCTCAGGGTCAGGTATGGGTTAGAAGCCTAGCACTGTCTACTGTGCTGGCAAGGAGAGGTGATGTCATTACTCATTCTGTATTTAAAAACATCTTTTTAGAGTACAGCTATCCATGTAAACATTGGGACTTTTTCCCCAAAGAGAAAGGAAATTTATGACATTGTAATATCTTGGAAATGTTACTGTTTTCACTTTGTCATGTGGCATATACATTCTTTTCCAAGGGGGGGAAATGAAGGTGCAACAAAAATCACAATAATCTCTTATTTTAATTAGCAAGTGAAATATAAGTGAATAATCATATGTGTGAATGTAAAAATACATAGAGATACGAACTGTTAGGTCCCTTTTTGTTATTGGGTTACATATGGTTTCAAGGCTGACCTCTAGGCATCGATCCCTATCATTCTCCTTGCCTCCAGTAAATGAGGAATTCCAACTCCTGTTTCCCCTCCTTGAAAATTAGGGTATAGAGCAGACATCCTTCTCCCTCTGCTTGGAGGCCTTGCTCTCAGAATCTGTGCACATAGGACTTGAAATTTTAAGCTTAACAGTGGTTCATAAGCTATAGGTACTCAGTATAGGTGGTATTTTGAATTCTGAATTTTTTCCCTATGCTCATATCTGTGGTTCAGTCTTCTCTCTTAATGATATAAAGCAGGATAGAGTCAAGGTCCCTAGCAGTTACCTGGTCACAAGAACAAACACCTCATACTGTACAGGTGCTGTGTGGCTGAACTTCTATGGTCTAGGTTTGGAATAAAATATAATTTGACTTATACTATTCTTAGCATATGAGGGGCATTTGAGGAGCTGGCCCATTGATAGGAACTGGCCACACACAGAGTATAGAGAAGTGATCCGAAGCAAGAGTCTCAAACTCATGCAATCTTGACCCAAGGTGTACACTCAGAACAGGTAGAATGTTTCTGTTTGCAGTATGTGTTTCCTGTCAGCCTAGAGACTGGCTAGTTTCTTCTCCTTGTTACTGAAAACGGGAAAAGCTCTGTTATTATTTATGGCCACATTTTCTGTGCTTCTACCATCCTTGAAGACACAGTGTCTGTAAGACTTTCTTTTCTTTTCAAAATACTTGACCAAAGCCCCTGGATTTGAATGTTTGTCAGCATAATGATATTCAGCCAGGCCATGTACTGTGTTTCTCCTGTTTTTACTCAGTTTTGTGGTAAATACCCAATAGCTGTCCAATCACGCCCACCGAAGCAGGCAAGAGCAGTAACAGGTTGTCAGGGAATGTCAGTTCATAAAGAGAACTACAGCATAATAGTCTGTGTGGGGCTCCTGGACAGCCCTTCATGAGACAAATGGGATCGCCTCTCCTTTACTTGTTCGTAGCTTGGGACAAGTCATTTTCTATGTGGGGTTTGTTCTCTTAAGGACACAGGGATTTGCAATCACCAAGGCTAGCCTAGAGGTGAATGTATCTGGCAGCCTGGAAAGCGGGCTCCAACCAAGCCAAGGGTTCAGTCATGAAGCTGGCTTTGTTAGCCTTTGTTAGCATGGGTGTGAAAATTCACACACAAGAAAAAAAAAAAAAATCATGGCAAAATCCTCCAGCCTGGCCAGATCCTGGATCCATACCTTCACACTGTGCTGCCTTTCACCTTCTAAATGTGGTGTGTCCTCAATTCCTGGGCCATGAGAGCTGTTTGCTAGAGTCTGTGAGCACAGCTTCTTTGGGGCAACCTAAGATACTACTCAACTTCTCCAGCACCCCCTTCTCTGCTCAGCAATGGTGTGGAGGAATGGAAACTTTTGCCACCAACAGACTTGCTAGCAACTTCCTTCTCTGTGGTTTTTCTCTGTCATCCCCTTGATAAAAGAGTTTGAGCTGTGCCTCTGTCACCAATACTCATGAATTGCATCTTGACATAAAAAACAGCCCCCCTTCAAGAAGCAGGCTGCCTGAGAAAAGATGCACCATGCGCTCTGAACTGGGTCACCCCCCACTCAGAGAGCCGTGGGTGCGCCTCACTCTGCGTGTGTGTCTATTGTACTACAGGCTTCCAGTGCCTTCTCGAGGAGAGAAAGAGATGGGGAACAGCATGAAATCCACACCCGCACCTTTGGAGAGACCATTACCCAGCACTGAGGGTAAGTCTGACTTCTCTGGAGAGGTATTTAACTCAGTCCTATAATAGCCCACAGGAAAGACCGTGGTGGATGGTGATACTTGTTGAAACTGGGCAGTATGTATTGGGGTGACATTGTACCAGTCCCTGGTTTTGTGCTTCAAATATTTAATATTAAACATTTGGAAGGGTTAGATGCTTGGCGGTGTGAAAGTGTTGTCATTCTGAGAGGTAACTCTGAGACTGGTAGGCTCCTTTGATAGAGTACATATGGAATTTGAGCCACTATTGGGCCTAAAATCTCAAGTCCTGTGTATATACATCTTGAAAGAGCCATGATCTGAGAGCAAGGCCTCTGAGAGGAGGCAGAGGGAGGTCTCTGTATACTTGGTAGTTTTCCCACATGAAAAAATGTAGGCTTTCCACGTTCCTTACTTCTTCCCTTTCTCTCTACTCCTCTCTCCATCCGCCTCTTCTTTCCTCTCTTTCTCTCTGAATTTTAGGAATACAATCTGGGCCAGAGGGTCCTGTATGCTTGAGCAAGTCTAATAAAAACATCAACCTCAAAAGACTTGTCCATGAGCTTATACTTTTTAAATGCTAATTGACATAAAGTAATTTTTTCTTTTCCCGTTGTGTGGGCAGGAAGTCTCATCTAAGAAGGAGGTTCAGGGGTCTCCCCTCTGACTGCTGGTTTAGGAGAATTCCCCAGGCCTGTACCAGGGTATACTCCAGACAGTCACACAATTGCCCCACCCTGAAAAGCTTCCTCACTTGTCAGGCCCGTCTTGATTTCATCTTTCTTCACATATGTATTTGAGTAGGGGAAAGGTGCTTAGTTATTGCTATTCTAATAGACTCCCATTGGGCATTGCCCGAATTGCTGAGGCTTCAAGTCAGCTTGTACCTATGACTTCCTCTGGTGACCTGGGTTACAAAAGGCTCAGGGTAGGAGGTTCTGCTCAAGCGAACTCAAGACAAAAGAATTCTCTTGTCCTTTAGGAGCTCCCTCTTCAGCTTGCCAGGACAGTGAACGCCTGAGCATGTGTATTCTCCATCAGTGTGAGTCTTAGGAACTAATGTCATAGAGGGATAGTCAACTTGTTGGAAATAGTGCACATGTCAGAGGAAAGAGACCCAGTAGAGTCCCCAGTCCTTTAGAAGCTGTGTGGCCTTGGGTAAGTACCGCACTCTTCCATGGCTTCCCTTAGGGACTTACCCTTGATCATTTTGCCACCACAGCAGACCACAGAGCAGTGACATGGTTGTAGGGTGGGATCACTTTAAGATCCACTTGACTTGGGCTACCTCAGAAGATTGTATCTATATGGCCAGCCCTCAAGTGTGATCCTCCCTCAGATGTGAACACCCCTTAAGTATAAATGCAGTGGAACTGGCAACCCCAGGAACTTTCTCACAGAATTACAAATAGTGAATTTCCCAGTCCATGCAAACTACAGACACCTTTTCAGAGAAGGTCACATGCATACAACACAGAATCAATTAACACCAGGGGCCTCCCAGGATGTTGGGGAAACACATATTTCCACCCAATAAAGACAACTTAGTTACTCTGCTGTAATAATCCCCCCCAGCCTGTTGATCAGTTTCTTCCCTCTGCATCACTGTGACCTACAGTGACACCTCGTATCAGAGTTGACCATGTAAACCATCTGTACTCAGAACCTATTCGTGCCCAGGAAAGAAATCATACCCGCTCCACATGAACTTCCACAGCTGACACCCTTTAAAAACAGAACTGAGCAAGATAAGGAGAGGGAGGAAAAAGGTACATCTCAAGACCCTGCAGAACTGTGATGGCGGGTGGGGGTGGATAACAACAAGCTGTATTTTCAATCAGTCCCGGGAAGATCTAAAGCTCCTAAAGCTAGCAGATCCCAGGCAAGTGTGAGCTCTGCCTCCACATCTAACACAATCAAGAGCTGACCAGCCAGGTCATTCTGGTGTCTCTCAGTTCTCATTTGATAACAGTAATGACGGTAGTGTGGCTTGGTGCTTGAGGTGTGCCACACATGGTTCTCAGAGCTTCATGGATATACTGTGAGCCACTGGATTTACATATGCATCTCACATAAGAATATCATTTCACGGGAAAATTCCTTCAAAGCAACTCCTAATGTGTATAATAGCCCAACCACATTATCACTATCTCCTTCTTCAATCTGCAGTGGAGGAAACTGAGGCCAGGAACATCAAGTGAATCTCCGAACACCCTTCAGCTCCTCGGGGATACTTGAATATAAACAAGCAGATTCACGGAGCATAGTGTTCAGTGTCCCATTAAAAAACCAAAAAAGTCCATCCAATCGCAGGGGAGACTGTGCTCTAGATGGTGTGCCTGGAGTGAGGACTTATGCCCAGTCAACAGATTCAGTGACACAGACACTCTTGGGCTATTTCGAGATCTCATAAATGAAGCACCAGTCAGATCTCAGCCTAGGTCCTCATTTCTATATCACTAACCCACTCCTGGAGCATGGGATGGCTTTCGGTGGAAGACAGCTTAACTTCTGAGTCACTTTACCCTTACTGAATATAAAATACAAGTAAGTGCCCTATCAAACTCATACCCATAGATGATAGGACCCACAGACCTGGCTTACATACATCGGCAGATCTCGGTAGGCCTTCCTCCAAACCAGCCTGCAGCTCCATCTGATTGGCTATGTTCAAAGGGGCTGCTTACTAACAAAGTTACTGAAAGCCAGGTCAAATGGTGACCTCTCAGGAGCCAATGGGTTTGGCTATGACTCACAAGTATGAAAGCAGAAGTTGAAATAATGCAGCCATTTAGCCACAGGTGCTGCCTGCACCAGCGCTGAAGGCTCACTTGGATCTGGCCTTTATCTATGGAGGATGGAGTGCTGACTGAGAAGAGCCTAGGCACAGGTGCAAAAAGAGCTATGTGAAGTCACCATAGACTCTAGTCTCATGCTGCTCTCTGGACATGCCATGAACGCTCCAGCTTTGCCTGCCTATCCCCCAAATAAAAACAGGTGACCTACAGGGCTGGGAAGAATATGGAAAGGAAGGGACAGGTACAGGTTTTGCTACAGCCACCAGTGGGGCTACTGAGCAGGTGCTAGCGTTAGAAAAGAAGCAGCTGTGACATGCTAAAGAATGAACAGCCAGCAAAGGCCTGCTCTTTATGAGCTAGGAAACATGTGGCCAGTAGGATCTGCCTGGGTTCCTTTCTACTCAGGTTCCTATCCTTACATGACACATTTGTTTATTCTATTCCCCACCCCTACTCATTCCCCAGGCAGCAGCAAGTATCTGGCTTTTTTTTTTCTCCTCTTACCAAGTGGAGTTTTTATTTAAATGAGCAAAAGGTGGTAAGATACCCTCACATTGGCATTCCTGTGTATCAGGAACACCAAGATGATTCATCTGGAGCTGGTCTTGATTGTGATAGAGAATGCTTATCCTCTGTGGGAATAATCCTATATCTCCCGAAGGCCACTTAATCCACCATAAGGCCAATTTTGATATATTTTGTTTTAATATAGGAACACACTAAGCTCTAGTTAGTCAAAAGAAGCCTTCCTTCAAATTACAGAGCTCTACAGTTGTGTTGTATGGGTCATCTCAGCTAATACACATGCTCTGGGTTCCTCATGGCCAGCACAAATTTACTCTGTGAATTAGAATATTGACCATATTCCTCCTTCCTTAGCCCCCTCTTACTTCATTCATTATTTAGTAGGATCTAAATGTTCATTTATCTTAAAAAAGGAATCAAAATCTACTTTGTATACAAGGTAAAGTCCTAATGGATTGGTACCATCCTCTGATTTAGTTCCAGCTTATGTGCTACACATTCATGTCTGCCTAAACAGGGAGCTTAACTGTCAAAATGTCTGCAGCAGTTTGTCAAAAAAGTTAGTCCCCCTTTAAATTAAAAAAAAAATGCACGTCCAACTTTCAAAGTCCCATGGCTGTGAGAAGGCTTGGCGATGTCTTTGAGGAGAAAATATATATCCCACCCCAGACATTTGTTTCCTGTAGGGATCAGAGTTCAAGGAAGACAGTAGAAACCCTAAGACCACATTTGCTCATGGTAGCTACACTGATGTTCGATGGAGGTTTAAGCCAGGTTGTGTGTCTTCTATCCAGTTGTCCTTCAGTGTTGTGCCTCTGTGATAAGGAGGTGTCCTGGCAATAGTTAACTATCATGATTGTGAAAAGGTTGCTGTTAAGAAAACTCCAGAGAAACTGTGAATCTGTAACCCAGGTCCCCCTTTATTCACTGGAACGCTCGCATTCACAATGGCTTTTGTGTTTTATTTCCATTTTGTTTTGTTTTTGACACTATAAAACACTATGGTGGACACAGATTCTATTTAAAGGGTCTTGTTGTAGATACCGTATTTTAGGAGTTGTTTTAACCTTTTTTTCATAAGGGGCTATATCAACCAGTTTTTCTCTGCCTGAATTCCCTGGGGACAACACAGAGAACCCTGACATAGAGTCTGCTCAGTGGTGTTTTCCACACACGTGCCTGAAGTGTCTGGCAAGCTCCAGGCTGGGCCCAGGGCTGCCTGACACTGAATAACCCCGTGCTCAGTCCCTTAGGAGCTCACGGCCAGACAAGGGCATTTCCTTTGACAGTCTTATAGATGTGCCAGGGCAACCTTGGGACTTCGAAAGAGGCTGGAGCTGCTGAGCAGGGCAGCAGTGAGGACAGATACAGGGTGACTAGGCAGTGGGACAGCGCCTGCCAAGGCTTTTAGGTCTGGGAAAGGCCTGTCACTCTCAGCTGAGGCAGCTGAGGGAGTAAGCATTTCATATTTGGATACATCAGGCCGGGCCAGGAAAAATGTGCTTCTATCTCAAGAGCATCCCTTGCCCATCATGGTTACAGAATAGGAAGTTCTTGATAGTGGGGCCTGAAATGCAGCATACTTTTGGGCACCCACTGGGTAGACTTTCAGGGAAGATTTATCTTGGGCCTCTTGATAGCCCCGCCTTTTGCCTTTCCTGTTGACCTGTACCTCACTCTTCACTGGTACTTCTTTTACTTTTAGGCAACCTCCAAGATGGCTTCACGCTCATGCCCCAGAGGCTGGCTCTGTACCTTATCAGGATTCAGAACTTTCCTCAAGCCTAATCTAACTTGAGTACTACTTCTAATTTCTGGAGTGATAATTTGGCCACACAAAGAAGAGCCTCTTTTAAAACTATTGTTAAGGAAGAGTGTTAGACTCGTTCACCCACTGTCTCAGGCCACCACTCACTGAGCTCCTTTTCGGTCTGACCCAGCTGTTTCTGGGGAACACGTATTCCTTCCCAGTGACTCATAGGACACTTACTTTTGCTTTCCTCTTGTAAAAGTTTACATCATTTATTGCCCGAGTCTCAGTTTCTCAAAAGGAACAATACGTTTGCATGCTGTGATATATGATTTCTGCTTCATACACCAATTGACACCTAACCGACTCCTGGAAGCTCTACTCAGATTACTCAGTCAGTCTCACATTTAATATCTCTCTCTCTCTCTCTCTTTCTCTCTCTCTCTCTCTCTCTCTCTCTCTCTGCCTGTCTGTCTGTCTCTTTCTTTCTCTGTCTCTCTGTCTCTCTGTCTCTGTCTCTGTCTCTCTCTGTCTGTCTCTCTGTCTCTCTGTCTCTCTCTCTCTCTCTCTCTCTCTCTCTCTGTGTGTGTGTGTGTGTGTGTGTCTGTGTGTGTGTGTCTGTCTCAGTCTGCACAAAAGATGTAAAAGTTGGCTATAGGACTCAGCCTGTGAAAGGTCAGAGCTAGAATATGTACAGCTCACTACATCACAGAAAGAGGCTTGCTAGGCACCCATCCTGCACAGCTAAGTACCAGGGTTCTACTGAACTTTCCTTCTGTAAAGGAAGAAGAGGTGGACTTACTCACTGCTGCTTGGGTCAGGGTTGGGCCTCAGTAAAGAATCACTAAATGAATACGTATAAAATGTAATCCAGAAGTGAGGGTTCTGATACCCAGCCAGCCAGTACAGTGGGGACTATCTTTGCTGCTTTGTAAGTGTGTTGTTTCCTTTGAACATACCCAACACTAACCTGCATCAACACATACAGGCTATGGAAAATCACTAAGGGTAGAAGCAAATGTTGCTAGGCATCAGGAAGGACATTTGCATCTTATTACATCTCTGTAGCCAACTGGGCTCACATGAACCAAAGAGCACACTTCCTGGTGCAAATGACATTAACATAGCACACACATACATGAGCTCATACTAGGGGGAGGCAGAATGTAGGTCATGTAGAGTCTCAGATGCCAAGCTAAGGGACTTAAATTTTACCGTACCTATCACAGGAAGTACTCACAGTCTATGCAGTCACAAGCCCACTAAAACCCCCACCGATGGGAGGCATGACATAGTGCTCATCCACTCCAACAAAGAAGGGTGTGTGTGTGTGTGTGTGTTGTTGTTGTTGTTGTTATTGTTATTTTGTCTTTTTAAACACAGAGCCTGAGGATCCCTGGAGTATCCTCACAATTGATTAGCCTGATGGCTTTCCCCAAGTGCCACAGATGTGGGACACACAGGGCCTAAGGAAGGCACCCGAAATAAATAGTACTAACAAAATTTTGATTACAATTATATGTGTGTATGGATCCACTATTTTATTCTTCATGTTGGATACCTTCTTTTCAACTAGTCCCTCTCCCTATCTTTCTGTCTGTCTGTCTACACATGCATACATACATACATATATACATACATACATACATACATACATACATACATACATACATCTGATTATTGTGGCTCACCTAGTTTAAGTGGGGTTGCTTGTCTGTACATGGATGGGGAGACATATTCACATGAATTTGCACAACTTCTCAGTGGCACACCACTGAGGGGAATGAGTGTGGCAGCAGATTAATTGTCAGTAGCACTGCAAGGAGTAATAGTGCTGAGTGAATCCCTCTAAGAATGAGCCTTTCATTGTCTTCTGTGATAAGATTCTTTCATCTATCACCCCATTTTCAAGATAACAATGCCAAGGCTTTTAGACACAGGGCAGACCCTGAAATAAAGCCAGATGATGTGACTTTAGTTGTCAGAACTCAGGATCACCTCTTGTTTTTCACATGGAAACACTGGGACCAAGGTAAAGGTGCGGTCTAAGCATGCTTTGTGGGCCCCAGACCTGTCTGGAGCTGTCTGTCCTCATGGGGAGGAGGCCTTGAGCACGAGATGAGTGGGAGGTGAGTTTTACACACAAGCCAGGAGGGTCCGGAGAATAGTTTTCAACGTTCCTAAAGCCTTAATACACTTCCTCAGGACCCGCAGCCATCCAATTATTCTGTTGTTACTTCATAACTGTAATTTTGATACTGTTATGAATCACAATGTAAATATCTGATAGGAGACCCCCCAAAGGGGTCAAGACCGGCAGTCTGAGAGCCACTGTTTCAGAGGAAAGTCCCCAACAGTTTTCTCTCTCCATTCCCTTTGCCTCCTGCACCTTGTCAGGAAAAACCCTCCTCTTTGCTTCCTAGGACTTGAAAGTGATTTCCTGGCTGTGCTGAGTGACTACCCATCTCCTGACGTCAGCGCCCCAATATTCCGGAGAGGAGAGAAACTGCGTGTGATTTCTGAGTGAGTAAGCCTCTCAAACAAGTACGACTAAACCATCAGCTTTCCAGATAGTCAGTAGTCCACTTCTACGCAGGTGCTCATCCTGCTGTGAGGTGAGAAATTTGGCCCCTGTTGGCAGCTGTTCTCTCAGGACCTTACAGCCTCCAGTGGCATCCTCAGAATATGCAGGATGTTCACTAGGACATGCTGGGAAGGAGAAGCAGAATTCAAAAGCACTATAGGTGATAACAGCAGTGCCTGCGTCCCTGCCATTGTCATGAACTATGGTTGTGAACTGCCTATAGCAAAGCTAGGAGCTCTGTGTCCTTTGATTTAGAATCTCATTGATGTAGAAAAGCGAACAGATGTTTGGTTATACTTGAGGGAATGGACCAGTACAGGAAGCTTTTGTTGAAACTCTTCAATCGTGCATATCAGATGAGGAAATGAGCTGTTGGTCCCCCAGGGGCAGCAATGTCAGCATGTGAACAGATTCCCCTATGAACATGGAACTTGTGATGAGCGATGTCTGCTGGGTGCATAGGCTTTTAAATCTAAAATTTCAGGCTGGGGAGATAGTTTTGTTGGTAAAATGCTTGCTGAGTCAATCCCCAGAACACCTCCTCCAAAAGCTGGGCATAATAGCACACACCTACATACAATCTTAGAGTTGAGAAGAAAAAGACAGGCCTTACTGCTGGCCAGCGAGCTTAGACTACTCAACAACTCCCAAGCTAGGGAGAGGTGCTATCACTAAAACAAAGCTGGGGCCAGGGACACGTGAAGGTGCTAAGTGCACAAGCCTAGTGACCTCAGATGAATGGAGAGAAATACCTAACTACACAGAGTATGCTTTCACTTTTCATGCATACTGTGGTAAGCACTTACCCCATCCCCAACAGCATTCATATGCACAAGTGCACACAGACATACAGACACACAGACACACAGACACACACAGGACTACATTCAGTGAGTTGAAAATATAAAACAAGGTGGACAATATCCTTAGAAATGACACCTAAGATTCACTTCTGGCATCTACATGCACACATGTGACAGCCACAACATACCATTACTCACACACACACACACACACACACACACACACACACACACACACACACACAGAGAGAGAGAGAGAGAGAGAGAGAGAGAGAGAGAGAGAGAGAGAGAGAGAGAGAGAGAGAGACACCCCACACACACATGGAGAAAGCCAAAATTTTCAACTGAAGAAATGCATGTCTAAGTGATGAGGACAGATCTTGAAAGAGGAGTGTCCCAAATGGTGGTGAGCTAGTTTGAAGACTTAATCTTTGGCTTTGCCATTTATACTCCCCTTTCTGCTCTGTCCTGACAGTGAAGGGGGCTGGTGGAAAGCCATTTCTCTCAGCACTGGCCGGGAGAGTTATATTCCAGGGATATGCGTGGCCAGAGTATACCATGGGTGAGTATACATCTGAACAGTCCAATTCAGCCATGATGTGTATGGGTGACTCAGGTGACATAAAAGCTCTAATGCTGTATAGTGGAAAGAAAGTATTGTTTAAAGTGATGATTTTACCCCATCCCAGGGCTAATTCCTCCCACTTTCTGGGACTTGATTCCCCAGCAGTAAAATGAATCAAGCTGGACCTTCTTGCTCAGACATAAGGTTCCTGTCATATTTCAGTGCTTCAGAACTATGTCTAGGAAACACCTTGGTTCAGTCAGTCTCTGTGAGTTCAAATCTTGCCTTTGTGACTTCCAGACCATGGGATTATAGACAAGCTTTTCAGTTCAGTGTATCCTCAGTTGTTCAGCAGAGATGACACTGTAGGATGACAGGGTAATGGTACAGGCTAACACTGCTGAACTGGAGGTCCCAGAAGAATGAGGTGAGTGCGGGGCAGTACAGGGACCACACTGCTGTAAGCACTGGCCGTGTTCCCTCAATAAAGGCAGCCTCTTTACTCCTGCAGCCAGGCAAGGGACTCACGGCTTCCTGGGAGGCTTCAGTGAGCTTCGGGCACTAAACTAAAACCCAGGCTTCCCTTCTGCCATGGAGGGGTCTAGGAAATGTGATTTAGCCTTGCCGAGCTGCAGGTTCCTCCTCTGTCAAGATACCAAGGCAAAAGCACAGCTAGGTGATGCACAGCAGAGAGGAAACATGAAGCAAGCTACTGTCACTGTTCAGGTGGAAAAGATCTTCACAGACTCCATAAGCTTCTACTGGGAAGATGCCATTGGAGCTCTTGATTTCACTACTGGTAATTTAACCACTTGTGCTCACAATGGGGAAGGTGAACATAGGTGGCTGCTATGGGAGTCGTGTCCAGTGAGATTTGAGTTAAACATTGCTTAAAACCAGAGGCTTGCTCATTTCTCAACTGCACATACCAACATGTTTCTTCATACTGTAGGCATAGAGCAGTTGTAGAAGCTGAGATGTTGAGAATCCAGATGACTAACAGAGCCTTGGCCCTATCAGTTAGCCCATTAAATAAATATAGTAGCATTGCCCAAAACACAAAAATGGAAAAAGAAAGCACACTAGACTGTGTAAGGAATTGCAGATCCCCTCAGAATGCACAATTTACTCTCTCAACTGAAGACAACTTGGAAAAATTATTTAATCAGTTTGGTCCTCTGGCTTCTCTTTTGTACTGAGGGGGCGTTACCTGTTTAGGAAATCTAGGTGAGGATTTGCCTTACATAATAATACACTAGCGATATAATAAGACAATTCATATCCCTACATGGATCTGATCTTGCTTTATATATATATATGAATAGGACTTTATGAAGGGCTTAGGTGTACAAATATTTGCCATATACATTAAAACCAATATGCTGTGTATTCTTTTGTACCTGGGAATAGATGGACAATTGATAAGTAGGTCATATCATGGTTCTAAAAA
Source organism: Micromys minutus (assembly GCF_963924665.1). Lineage (NCBI taxonomy): Eukaryota > Metazoa > Chordata > Mammalia > Rodentia > Muridae > Micromys > Micromys minutus. Next base: position 9,658,518 of record NC_137962.1, on the reverse strand, counting down.
GGGGAAGTGATCACGGTGCTGACCCACAGGCAAATGGAACCCCTTCTGCACCTGTGGTGCCCTGGATCCTGGCGCTCAGGAGTGCTCAGCCTTTGTGCTTTAACCTGAGCTTGTATGTGCCTTTATAAACAATGCAGGGAGTGAGACCGAAGTATCACTGTCCTGCATGGCCTGAGGTAGACCTGGGGCTTAACATCCAGTGTTATTTCCCTAAACTCCAGTACCTGTTAAATGAGGCATATGCTGTCCCCCTGCTAACAACACATTTCCCTCTTGACAGGAAGCAGGCAGAACTCAATATGCAAAGGAAAGCAGAGGCCATTTAGTTGGAGCACAGGTTACTTAAGTGCAGAATGTTCTACTATGAGTACCCTGTACATCAGTTTTGTGAAAGTAGTCCTCCCAGCTGTGTTGGGCCACTGTGTAGTGTACCAGTTATACGTTCTCATTGGTATGTGAGAACAGTGAGAGACAGACAAACATACAATGACTACTATGCTTAAACATGAAAAGCAGCCTCACAGGGGAGATCCTCTTCCTCAGGAGCAGAACCACACTGCACCTCTCTCCTTCCCATGTCCCTCTATCATTCCCAAAACTCCACCAAGTACGCCCGAGATTTCCTAGACACCATAAGGTAACACAACAGTGCAATGTTTGGAGTGTTGCCTTTGCAGAGTGTACTGGACAGCACCACACAGTATTCCAACCCAGTGTAATAAGATCAGGACCTGCAGAGAACCAGTCAGTGAACAGGGCAAGAAATACTACATATAGTACATGTTCTTACTCATTGCTTCCATAACACTGGGCACAAAAGGCTACTCAGAGCACTTTGAAAGACTACAGAGTGAGTGAGTGAGCAATCGAGCAAATGAAACAACAGTTGACTTCTCTTGTCTGCGTAATTTTGGACTTGGTTTCTTGTGGCCACTTAAGGCTGTCCTCCTTACTCTTAGCTGGCTGTTTGAAGGACTGGGCAGGGACAAGGCTGAGGAACTGCTGCAGCTGCCAGACACAAAGATTGGAAGCTTCATGATTCGAGAGAGTGAAACGAAGAAAGGTGAGCCTTTTGTTGGTTTGTTTGTATAGCATATGGCCACATAGCCCATACGGCTCTCGGCTACCTTGCTATGGTTTTATTCCTTTTCTCCACATGGACATAAATAGACCCAGGCCTGTGGTCAGCTCCCTGGTGTCACACCCACTCTGAGACAGGAAGATAAGAATAGGGCAAGCCATAGTTCCAACTGAGAGCAGACATGAATCACAGGCCCAGGCAGCATCTTGACACACAGACTATGGCATTAGAACAGGACTGGCCTGTGCTCTGAGCTCTGTTCCTGGGCTGACTGTTTACTTCTCAGAACTCAGTTTGCTGATTTGTGAACTCATAGTGAGACTCAAGTGGTGTGCCCAGGGTATTCTTGCATTCTTGCTGTGCGCAGGCCCTCCACCACAGTTACTTCTGGGCTGTGGTAAAATGGGGCATCTCAGAAAATAACAAGCAGGTGTGAGCTTGTAAACTCACAGAGATCTTTATCATTATGATTTCCTGTGTCAGTAAAAAGAGAAACAACTAAGCTCTTGTTACGCTCCAAGCCTGGGGGTAGTGGCAGGCCTGAATTGCTAGGATGCTGCCTCTCTTTCAGACTGGATCCTTCACCATGTAAGGGTATTAGTCTGAGGAAGTACTTATCACGGTGTCTGTATGCTCCTATGATTTCATGCCTAGTGTACTCATTATTTTTCCAACTCAGGGTACCCACAGTAAAGAGCTACTTTATAGAAAAATCTATGGGATGTAAATGGATAAGAGTGACTCACAAATAGACACCAGACACCAGAAGAAAGTCTCTTGTAGAGTATAGGGATATCACATATGTGTGTATGCATATATATATATTATACACAAACACATATATACACATAAAACATACACAGAGTATGGATAACTGAACTGGTTGTTTCTCTTTATTATTTTTTTGACATTTTATATATTTTTTAGGTTTCTTTTTTAGATTATTTCTCCTTCCCTTTCTTTCCTCCAAACCCTCACATGTACCCCTAGCTTGGTTTCTTTCAAATTTATTTTCTAAGTAATTGTTGTTATATATAAATATATGTGTATAGATATATATTCCTAAATACCTAAGTACAATCTTGTCACACTGTATAACATTACTTGTATATATGCTTTTGGGGATGACCACTTAGTGTTAGATAGCCTTTGCTAGGAAAGGCTATTTCTCCCATACCTAGTATTCTTTAGTTACCTGTATTTCTTTGTTGAGGGTTGAGACCTTTTTAAATAGAGGAATCATATTAAAGTTCTCAGCCTGTTTTTCATTCACAAGACAGAAAACATGGTATCTATGAGTTTTCCCCAGGACTTATTAAGGACCAGAGCCACATGATACCAGGGATGTCATTGTACTCTGGGAAAGTGGGGACTGTGATATATAACCACAGAGGTCCTAGAACAACTTTTTTCTTCAAAATCTGCATGTCTAAGAGCAAACAGAGACAGAAGCCATACTTAGGTTCCAAGGGTCTCCATACATGGAGTATTCAAAACTTCCAAGGCAGACATGACCAAAGGGATAGAGGACCCAGGGCATCCCAGCTCATGCCATTATCACCCATCTTCAGTCCTGCAGAGGGTGGAGCCAGGTAGAAGCCCGCCCCCATTGGCTATGCACAGTTCTGATGATTTTTTGTTTGCCAGTTCAGACCCATCTGCCACCCTTCTAGTTTCTGTCACCGTGACAAGAAATCACATAGTGAGTGATTTCAAAACTAGGACTGAATAGCAATTAGATACACATGCCTCTAATGGTAGTCACGAAGGTGAGGCTGAGGCCTGTAACCAGGGATGTCATCTCTAGTGAGATGACTCTGGACACAGTTAAGTGTAGGTTTCTGAGCCTCCATGTCAGCCTCTATATGATATTCAAGGAGAGTCTTTCCCAGGCTTTTACTGACACCACTGACTGATTGGTATCAGTACCACCCCAATTTGCCTCCAGAGTGAGCCACTTCAGGAAAGCCAACGGATAAAGCAGGGGAGGGAGGGACTTATACATGATTTAAGCCCAAGAGTCTTACTTTTTCCACTTGTGGAGACTAAGGTTACAAGAGATGATGGTACCTGCCAGTGAATTCTCTACTGATGATGCTGAAAGAGAAGTCATTCTTTCACTGATTTCTCCATGACTTAGAACACAACCCAACTGCTACTTGTTTCTAAGAAAATGTGGCTTAAATTGAGGAGCAGTGGGCATAAGGAGTAAAGAACGATGGGTTCTCTTTCCTAGCACATGGTACAGTGACACTGGGGACACTGGCTGGAAGGACAGCACTTAAAACTTCTCGGCATGCATTTGGGAAGGGGCCAGGGCTGCCAACACTGTATCTTCTCTAACCAAATGCATGGAATCTCAGAAAGGGTAAGATCTCCTTTGGGCAGGCCAAGTCACAAGTGAACCAACCTAGAAGATGCGGCTAAAGCAGCCTGTTATCTTTATGTGGAACCCTATGGCTACCCCTAATCCCTGCTGTCCCCTTTGCAGGTTTCTACTCACTGTCAGTAAGACACAGGCAGGTGAAGCATTACCGAATCTTCCGCCTGCCCAACAATTGGTACTACATCTCTCCAAGGCTCACCTTCCAGTGCCTGGAGGACCTGGTGACTCACTATTCTGGTAAGAGATAGTGAAGGTCAGTGGGGCGAAGCCTGTGTGTTGTTGCGTGGCAGTGTTTGGTAAGTGGAACAGGCCACTGAGAAAAACCATTGGTTTTATCCCACCCATGCTGCCATCTTCGTATGCTGGTTCATTTTCTCAGGCTAAGCACGGCCACTTGTGCATGCTGCCCGGAGAGCAGAATGTCCTCTCGACACAAACAGAACATACCAGGGTGCTCAGTGTTCACAACCACAGTCATATACTGTAGACACTTTGCCTCTCTTTAAGGTGTTTGTGTAGGACCATTCTAGAGTGTTTTTCCATTAATACTACTCCTTTCATTTTTGCTGCTTGTCAAAACCTTTTTAACCTTCAAGGCCATTTTCTCTCCACTTCTGTGAGGCAGACAAGGCAGTAGAATGAGCAGCCATTTTCCTATCCCTAAAGTATGCTGCTGCCTTTTCCTCCCTATCACTTCAATTCGTTAACTGTGGCCTTGTCTATGTTTGCCCAGGGGAAAATATATCTTCTAGGCTGACCAAGATGGGGAGAATCCCCAAGATGTTAGAGCATCCCATAATTTGTGGGAATAAAGTGCTGTTAGTAGGAGATATGTTAGACTGAGGAGTCCCAAATACCAGCTTTCTTGTTAGAATTGTGGTTCAGGGACAGGAGGGAATAGCAGTTAACTAGGCTTCCAAAGATGGACTTTTGTGGGGCGTAGAAACTCTGTTCTATATCTCATGTCTGCTGGGTGGCAGTTGTGGACCAGGGCTGTGTGACTCTTCCTGTTTCACTTTTTTCCTGTGCAAAGAGGATGCTAATTGTTACGATCTGTCAGGGCAGTGAGAATTTGTGGAGCTGAAATGTGGAAGGTGTCAAAGTCCCTAGCCTGCTCCTTGGCCATGAGCACCTGCTTTCCTTCAGCCCCTTCCTCCTCAGCTCTATTGCCCAGTTGAAAGGAAGCAAAATCACGTTGTTTTGCTCACTTCTTCCTGCCCCTTCAAGATGCTTGACCTTGCACTTACAAGATCACCTTGTAAATACACCTTGAACCTCACTTACAAATATTAGAATTTGGGGTCTTTAACCAAAGAAGCAAATAGCATTTCAACAAGACAGGAACCCATAAATGATACCTCTGACCTACAAGAAACAGCAGGTATTGAGCAATGGCTGCTGGGATAGGCAGATGTGTACTCAAACTAGGTTGTGGAGTGATGTTGGGTAAGACCTTGACCTCTTGATCCCTAAAGGTGGTAGGTATAGTCACCTTCGGGCATTGTGTGACTACTGAACACAACAGTCCTTGTGCCATGTCTAGCATTCTGACTGGTGCAAAATAATTTCAAGTATCACTTCTTAAAGCTAGTAACTTGCTAAAAATGAAAGAGGAAGGGAGTCCTGGACTTCAACTGCTTATGCCTAAAGGTTGTTTGTGGTATTTGACTCTTAATAACAATCATACAAGGAGTGTGTCGACCATAAAATTTGCATAGACAATAGCAAACATAAAGCTGATGCCAACCACTAGAGTTGTCGTCATCAGGAAACCACATACTGCTGGGCTAGGCATACCCACCTCCACCTGAGCTCCTGGACTACAGCAAGGACACTAAGCTGGTGCAGTGTCTTGAGTGACATTAAGTTAGTTCCTTCCTGAAAGACACTTTTGATGATCCCAGAAGCTCACTGCTGCCAAACTGGAGAGGGCCTGGGAACCCAAATGTCTCAGATCTCACTGGGAAAATAGGATTAAGAACAGAGTTGCTGGGGCCAGGGTGAATGAGACGGTGTACAACAGCCATCAGGCAGCACAGGATTACCTATTTTCTATTCAAAGCCATGCACTGCTTTTGGCATGGGTTACTGGTTCCAAGTCAGGAGGTCAAGATAGACCCTCAATAAAATAAAGTAGGTGAGGGCAGCTTAGCCTTTAGCTCATGTTGACTGGGTGGCTTGTTTACTCAGTATCACACGATGTATGTACAATCTAAAGCACTCTCAGGATCTATCTTGCCATGTAAGAGATGGAGCTGCAGTGTCTCTAGGCTTCATGTCTGCGGTGTGTCCTCTCTCACTATCTGAGAACACATTGAACATCTAACCCAACAAGTTAGTTTCAGATGTTTCCTCAGACAGTTTCCTTTTACTCTTGGGCAAGGACAGCCCAGAGTCTCACAGATAGTATGAAAACAGGCAACTAGGGAGGTAGATGCTCTCTAAAGTTGACAGATGGGTGGACTGGAGCAAAGATACCTGTGTCCTGCTGGAGACATACTGCATGTATAGCTTCTTAGGCTTTTGGGTTTCCCCAGGGATGAGGACCTTTGACCTGAATAAAGAGGCACTGCCTCCTTAGACCTAAGGTGCCTAGGACAATAGCATCTGTGTTTCTCACGATGCATGGGCCAGAAAAGCCTGGCACTTATGAGAGTCATATCGTGCTGCTCTGGGAGAGATGAAACCCTATAGGTCAGTGGTAGTGGTGGGGAAAAAGTGGACATACCTCATTTTTTATTTTGCTTCTATAAAGTGTGCAGGGTCAAAGGTTTTCCTTAGTCTCACATCCCCCACTTTCTCTGTGTTGCCTCTTGTATTTTGCTTTCTTCTCCCCCTTCCTATGTCTTGCGTTGTATCTGCCATTTCACCTGTCTCCTCCTTTATTCTACTCTCTCCACCTCTTCCTCCTCCTCCTTGTTTTTTTCTTCTTTCATTTGTATTCCTGCTGTGAACACTATGTATGCCTGGGTTGCAGTCCATGGCTCTATTCTTTGGCCCATCCAGGTACAGTTACATGAAAGTATACCTAGTATTCAGTCTCTGCTCTCAAATGTGTCTCTGCCTACTATTCTCTTCTGTCTTCTCCTTTCCTTCCCTTTGCAACTTGGAAGAGCACAGCTTAGTGATGCCTGAGGTTACTTAACATCAGATCAAAGCTCTAACACAAACCCATGTTTAATTAACTCAGATCCCACATCTGTTTTTTGTCCACATAGATGTAAGACTAAAGTTTATATCCTTCAGTACATAGCAACCTTGGTGAACCCTTGTGGCCCTTTACCATCTTGGCCTCAGATTCCCCATAACAACAACCAGGGATCTGTACTGTTCTGGATCTCTATTTTGTTCCCCACACTGCCTATTATGCGCATGCCTGGCATGACTGTTGTGTATTTCCATTCACAGAGGTAGCTGATGGACTATGCTGTGTGCTTACCACACCCTGCCTGGCACAGAACACACCTGTTCTAACAGCTCACCCATCACCTTGTACCAGTCCTGATTCACCTGTCACCCTGCGCCAGAAGACCTTTGACTGGAAGAGGGTATCCAGGTGTGTGTGTGTGTGTGTGTGTGTGTGTGTGTGTGTGTGTGCGTGCGTGCCTCTAATAAACATATATGAGTATCAGGTATATAAGATTGTGGGTGATCCTGAAACAAGAAAGGTATGAGCAAGCACCTGGCACTACTGATGCCCCTGTGGGCACCATGAGCAAAGGCACCTTCTGAATTCAGTAAATACAACTTTGGTGTCACATAGCCTATAGTGTCTATAGTTTCCAGGAGCCTCCAACATTGCCAATGTTTATTTCAGTGGGAATAGGCCATTTTAACAGAACACATCACCCTGCTCTTTCTGATTGTTAGAATCCAAGACAGCAACCCATAAATATAGAACGCATTGAATATTTAGAATCTATTTGCAAAGCTTAAACATTTTACTCAAATGTTAAGTATCTCATTCTCCGAGAAAGGCAAACAACTTTCACTTGTTTTTCTGTTTAGTTCATCAATAGCTATTGAGTTTCCAAGCATTGTATATGTGGGCTGTAGACAGTAGGTATCTTATTAATTGGTCATGGACCCAGGTACCTCATCCATTAATGCAAACCAAATCAGAGATAAGAATTTCCTGAGATGTCAACGAAACAGTCATTTTTAATAAATAACATAAAGAATATTCATTAAGGTTTATCATGGAAAGTTCAAACAACACCAAGAAACACTGACTTCAGAATTATATAGCCCACAAATGCAAGAAATGAAATTAAAACCAGCTAGAGAAAACCTAACCTCCTCTCTTTCTTTCTCCCCTTCCTCCTCTTCTCTCTTTCCCATCTTTTTACATTCTTTGTCCCCATTACCTACTCTGTTTAAAATCCCTCTCTTTTTCCACCCTGTCTGTCTGAATCTTTCAACACCCAGATTGCAGGAAGGTCCAGAGGGAGCAGAGAACCCACTTAGAGTGGACGACTCCCTTTTCAGCTATGGTCTTCGGGAGAGCATCGCTTCCTACCTTTCCCTGACGGGGGATGACAACAGCTCCTTTGACCGAAAGAAGAAGAGTCTCTCCCTGATGTACAGTGGCAGCAAACGCAAGAGTTCTTTTTTTTCAGCACCCCAGTACTTTGAAGATTAATGCCCTGGCTGTTACACAAAGACAAAGACTTTGACTGCCACCTGGGGCCTTATAGAGGCCAGAGTTCCTTCTTGGTTACCTCAGGTCTTCCAAGAATCAAGGGAAGTCACAGAGACTGCCTTTCCATACTGACCAGAGGAACTCCTTCCTATTGTCTAATCAGTAATGAGCTACATCACGTTTGAATCATGCTGAAATAGGGCAGTATGTCTAAGAACTGTGTATGCAAGGATGTGCATATGTAGAACGGAACACTCTTGCAAGAGTGTCTGTAGACTGACTCCAGCTCACAGTCCAAATGTCCCTTCTCTGAGACCTCATGGAGAGCATCCATATGAGAAAGAACATGGGGAAGATTGCCTTCCTAGATCTCCGGAATGACCTCTACCTGGAGCAAAAGTACCTTTATAGGTCTAGTGAGACCTTTGGACTATGTCACCTCTCTTTCTAAAGGACCAGTGACACTAAACAATATTCAGAGGGGCTTATAGCTCTGAACCAAGCATTCAGGGGTACAAGTCATGTCAGGAGTAGATAGCCATGCTAAGTCACAGGAGAGTATAGGGTAGTGAGGGCCAAACAGGAGAAAAAGGAAGCAGCTCTACTGCAAAAACTCAGACAGTCTTGATTCATCTAGCTGCCAGGGTTCTGTGTTCTAGAACCCCCATGCCTTATGCCCATCAGAAGATTTCTGGGTGAAGTACTATGCTAAGGTTAAACAGAAATAAATGTTGCATGAATAGAATTCTCTAGGGCTGGGATTCCAGCTGGGTCAGAGAGATAAGAAGAACAAGATGTAACAATGAATGTGAAAAAGGAGAAACCCTCACAGTTACAATTGGCTGAGGATGAGTGAAGGTTATACAGGTGCTCTGTTCCCATGGATCTACAAGGAATACAAGGCTTGTTGGACCAAGTAGATTAGAATGCTTAGTTATTTGTTTGTTTGTTGTTTTTTTTTAAGGAAGCTTGTTGGCTTAAAGAATTAATTTATCCTGTATATTTTCCTATAAGAAGGGCTGGCATCTGCATGAATATGAGTGCCCTTTTCTGGGAAAGGGAGGCTCCAGGGCACTCAGAAAAGAGAAGTCTTTATCCTGTCTCACATGTATATCTTGCTGGAATGGGAGACAGGATAGCCATGGCTCACTCCTCCCTGTTTATCACAAGGACTCTTGGTAAGAGAAATACAGGTGGGATCTGCCATCCACCATGTGCATTCCATATTCTTGGGCTCAGCCTGCACATGGCACAAGCATACACTTTGACATGACAGATCTAGTGTTTTTATACCTCAAGATGTGGGTGGTCTCTGAGGTCTTTCCCAAAGGCTATTGAAACAATACTGGTCAATGTGTAAGAAACAAGTGCCACACAAGGTCAGTGACTTCGATGAGGCCATGATCTCTGGCTTCCGATGTGTCTCTGTTTTCTATCTTCTGTGCTGTTTTCTGTTGTGGTCAATGTGATTGGAATTTTGAGTAGCACTTGGGGGTACTTCTGAGTGGGAAGCATTACACTTTGCCAAATCATGTATTTATTCCTGATTAAAGTAAAACTAATTCTTATTTAACCTTGGATGGATGACCTATGGGTTGAGAAGCATGAAAATACCTCTCAGGAGCTTATAGCTGTTAGTTTTCAGTGAAGAGGTCAACTGGAAGGATACACACAAAGGTCAGCAAGAGATACTGTTCTGGACTAGGGTCTCCATCTAACATTCTGTGGGTAAAGATAGGAGAGATTAAAAGGATAGTGGATTTCTTGAGATCACCATGATCTTCACATTATTTGTAGTAATTGAGCTGCTCATCCTCCTGAGAAATTTTCTCCACAAACATTATCTGGACATCTATTCAACTTAACTGCTGAGGCTTGTGGCTGTGGAGGTCTGCAATGTCACAGAGCAGGATGCCATTAACAAATGAACTTTCTGAGGAAGAGAGGTGTGCAGAAAATAGCATCTTCTGTGCATCTCTGACTCTTTAGATGGATGCTGAGTCAGGAGCAACAGAGAGCTACACAAAGATTTAGGAAGTACAGTCCAGGTCCTGTAGGCCTGAGCAAGTCTGCAGCTTAAAGTCTCCAAGAGACCAAAGGGCTGCATGGCTGAGCCTGAGGGTCTGTAACAATTGAAGCATCATACAGACATCCAGAGGGAAGAGTTTGCAAGCCCTATGGGGTGGAGATTAGCCTGGCTATGGGAGAAAAGCAGCTCTAGGAAGAATGTAAGTAGAAGAGTGATAACTGTTCACTAGGTCTAGATGCATGGTGGAAGGTGAATGCTGGAAATTTCAGCATTATATTGAGACACAGTTCTAAGTGCTCATAGTCTAAAAATAAAGAGGATGCCCAAGAAAGGGTGGACCCTGCCCAGTCCCAGGCCCACACTCTACTTGAAAGGGAGGTTGTGAAAGGTGTATTCCTGTCTGGAAAAAATTATGTGAAGGAAGGCATAGGTGCATTTATGAGACATTTTTTTATCTTGGGATTCAGATGATCCTGATTAATGGGTGGAAATATTTTCATGGAGAGAAATGAATACAAGGAAAATTTTTGCTACACGTTGAAGCAAAAGGAAATGTAAGATGAGAATTGATCACATAATACTTCTTACAGGAAAAGCAGACTAGGGAGAAGGCAGACAGATTAAAACCTGAAAATTATGCCATTTTTTGTATTATATTAAACAACCATTAAAGGTGAACTATAGGCTACCTTGAAGGAGGATGAGAAAAAAAAATCTCATGAATCTAAATTCTTGAAGAATTTTTGAGTAAAAAGAAGGATTGTTCAGAGAACAAAGAGCTTGGAGAAAACAGCATTGTCCACATTTTAAAATATCTGAGGTGCTGCTGATCAGATAGCAAGAGGGATCATATTGCTTTAAGTACAGTGTGTCACAAAAAAAAGATGGAGACACAATGAAATCAGCTCTGGACTGGACAATTCAGAGAAGGTGACACAGTTCCCTGGCACAATAGAGTACAGAGCAGGTGTCAGGAATTTACTTCTAAATATAGACATAATGTAAATTTTACAAAGAAGTTTAATAGGCAACATGTAATAGATAAATATGCAAAGCCTTAGTCAATAAAATCAAGAAAGATGGAGAATAAAGCTGAGTCTCAAGGGTGAGAAGAGATCTGCTGAGGACCTTCAGCACAAGCTGTGGACCAACAGGGTCAGTTCTTCTTCTCCATCCCTCTGATATATATACCCTCCCATTGCTCAGACTCAGCCCTAATGATGAGGATTAGTCCATTTTGAGGTGGCAGAGAAACTTCGATAAGAAACCAGTACCCTGAGTGTAATACAGACACTGTCTTTGTTAAGGTTTCTATCACTGTGAAGAGACACCATGACCATGGCAACTCTTAGAAATGGAAGCATTTAGCTGGTGCTTGCTTGCCGTTCAGAGGTTTGTTCCTTACTGTCATAGTGGGAAGCTTGGCTGCATGCAGGCAGCCATGGTATTGGAAAGGAACTGCTAATTCTAGAGCTGAATCCACAGGCAGCAAGAAGAGAAAGTGAGCCTTGGTTCACTTCTCAAACCTCAAAGCCCACCCTCAGTGACATACTTTCTCCAAAAAGGCCATGTCTACTCCAACAAAGCTATACTTCCTAATCCTTTGAAGTAATGCCACTCCCTGTGAGCTTATGGGAGGCATTTTCATTAAAACTATCAAAGACACTCAGCTTGTCATCTTATAAAGTGCTCTGAAAATAGAAGGTCCTCTGAGCTGCTTTGGTGCCGGGTCTCTATGTCACTCTATCTGAGACTTTGCTCCAACAGTGAAGAACTAAGCTAGTTCATGTACCCATCAGGCAAGATATTCATATTAAAACTAGAGGTAGGAACCTTTCTGAATCAGCTTGTTCCTGAACACAAGCATCAACCAACTAGACAGCACCATATAAACTAGTATACCATTCACACAGCAACCAAGGCATGCCATGTTAAGGGTCTCAACTCACGATTACATAGATTTTCATGGAAAATCTACCCAGAACCCTATGAAAAAACTCTAAGGAAGTTCAAATATTGTGTTCACAGTTCTGTTATCAGCCAAATTCATAGAGTCAGACTAGACATTATATTGATGTAGATCTACCCCCAAAATCAATAGATTAATTTCTATGAAGTTATACTCAAATTGCCAGGAAAAATTATTAGAAAAATAATCATTAAGGTCATTTTAAAGTATGTACAGAAATAGCTATGTTGAAGATTGGCCAGACCAATTTAGAGTGAGATGAGCTAGAGGAGAACACTCCCACTGTGTGCCAGACATCAACCACAGGCAACAGTCTATGAGACCAAGTCAGCATCCTCTTGCCCTCCTGGGTGGTGGTGGGCTCCACACCAGAGATGATGCTGAGTGCCAAGAACATAGTCAGATAATAACAATCTGGAAAGAATGGATGTATTTGCATATGGTATAACGAGAATTACACTTGTTAGGAAAATAACAACATAAAACCAGGCAGGAGGCTGCAGAGACGGCTCCGGATGGCTGGAGAGTGGTTAGGGGCACTGGCTGCTCTTCCAAAGAACCTTGGGTCCATTTTTAGCACTTATGCCATGGCTCACAGAACTCTAGTTCTAAGGGTTCCAACACCCTCTTCTGGCCTCTGAAGGTACCATGCACATAGGCAAAATACCCATAAACTTAAAATTATATATATTTAAAAATCAGGCTGAATGTCTCAAAGCTGATAGTTATGTTATCTTGTTGCTAGTGGAAACTTCTCCCTACACTGGGAGATGAGCAAGGCTTGGGTCCTTAGGAAACAGATTTCCAGTGCCCGAATATACACTGTCCACTGAGTATAAATATGCCTACAAGGGTATCTGATCTTTTGATATTGGTCCATGATGTCATCTACAAAGGTGTTGGGTCACTTCCATAGCTATCCCTGGGTATATATAGCCTATAGGCTTGAGGTTTGACACAGCAAGGCACTGGATTTGTGATAGCTATGGTCACACGGAATGGAGCATGGAAAGGTACAGATTCAGTAGGATTCCAGAGTTTGGGGCTGACCAGGAGAGCAACAGATAGTTCTGGGTAAATGTTGAGGCAGCACAGAAAATTTTCCTACTGTCAAGCACAGAGCTCACAGCCTCATCTCCCTCCCTGGAACCTGGCCTAACTCAGCTCCATGAGATGTGAGGCTATACCAAGCTGATTTCTTGTCAAACCTGGCCTTGGACAGGTAAGCTATCCTGGGACTTTTTCAATTGTGGAAGTGGATTCCTATGGAATTCGGGGTGGTAAGGTGCTCAATTTCTTGAGTGGGCAGGATCTTTGAAGCCTTAGCTACAACAGTTTCTTAATATATTGGGCAGTAGAATTAAATATATGAATTTTATGCTAAACACATAAGGTGAAGGGTTTTGCTCAAGGATCATTATCCAGGCCTACCTAGTCCTAGTTTGACCACATTTTAGTACACCTTGTTTATTTGTTGGTTGGTTGGTTGGTTGGTTTTCGAGACAGCCTTTTACTGTGTAGCCCAGGCTATCCTAGAACTCACTCAAACTGGCCTCAAACTCAGAAAGATCCACATACCTCTCTCTGCCTTTCAAGTACTAGCATTAGAGGCATGTGTAACCCCATTTAGATGCTGAGAAAACTTTGTTTCCAGAGAAGTAGTGTCAAAGAATGACTTGGATTTAGGTCTTGATCTCTCATGAAGTTTCTGTTACGTGCTAAGTTGCTGGATTTCTCTAAGCCTCAGATTCTTTATCTTTAGCTAGAAAATAAAATAAAAACCCTGTGCCAGTCCATGGGAGGCATCTAAGATAAGATAATGAAATTTTTGTCAAGTACATGACACTAAATATAGCCTGTTAGCTATCAGCACAGCAGGTCCTCTGGATGGATGTGTCAACAGAGCCCAAACCAGGGTTCACAGAGAGCACTAGATCTTAATCAGGAATAAGCCGGCAGCTCCCACCCCTTCACCAAACATCTGTTGGTAAAGAACACGGTAGGGAACATGAATGTATTGAAGCATTTCTATTTGCTCAATTCCAAATATGCTCATACCATCCCAAGGGCTTCTGGGAGTGGTTGTAAAAGCTGCTTCCAAATGTGTAAAACAGACGGAGGGGTTATTTTTAAATGCACTGCCATTTGTTTCTGACATTCCCCTAACACTTAAAACTCCACAAAGAAAAGCCTGCCTTCTGGGCCTACTGAAGGCATTCGAAAATCTGTAGGTCCTTAAAATGATCTGGTTGCTGACAGAGGCTGGGAGGAATACCTCCAGGATCAGCCTAGAGCACAAAAGACTGAGTTTAAGCCTGAGAACTGGAAGATACTCACTGCAAGCTATCACCACTTGAATATATTTCAGAATGGAACCAAGCTGCAAGAAGCATAAGAAACGTATGGCAGGAAGGATCTGGGTCACAGGGATCCCTGGGTCCCTGAGAATAGCAGAATACCTGCTTATTCACTTGCACACTGGCTGTCTGTGTCCATTATGTAGCACCTGTTTACTGTAAGGTGAGCTGAGCTAGGTGCCCCAGGGCCTGTGGAGGGCTAGGTACATGAGCCACTCTTCTCCAGTAGCAGAGGCAGACTTGGTTCTGAAAGGAATCAGTTTCTTGTGGAAATCAGGACAGGTGCTGTACAGAAGATATTTGGGCAACACACACCATAGAAAGAGCTTAGTCTGGAAAGTCTGGAAGGTATTTTTAAATGATGAATGGGTAGGGGAAAGGATGGGGGTGTTCTTTGTGAATGAAACTATATGTACGTGTATGGAAAAGGCCAAGGAAAATCCTCTGCAGCTTAAAGAGGGAAACAGAGAGGCAAGTGGCTCTTCCCTTTGTCAGGGACAGTGACAATTACATCAAACCTCAGTTAGGGCCAGACAATTACATTCTTCCCCCATCATAGAAGGTGTGGGTCTCAGAGGGACAAAATGAGGCTGGGGTATACAGTTACCTGTTTTAGAATTACTGGAAAAAGCAGGTCCGTGCGAGATTAGGCTCAAGGTTTTGGTTTAAACAGTTCTTCATCTTCCCTTGTTTCTGTGTGTACATGTACATGTGAATGTATGTGTGCAACTGTATCTGTAGGTACAATTGTGTGCCTGCACATGTGGAAGCTAGAGGAGAACCATGGATGTCATTCCTAAAGCACAAACCATTAATTGTTTTATATTATAATTGTTTGATATAGGGTATTACATTACCATAGTTTTGCCAAGTAAACCAGGCTGGTCAATGAGACTTAGAGATGGCTCTGTCTTCCCCTCCCGAGTGCTGGGAATAGAAGCATATACTATCATATCCAACTTACTTACATGATCCAGGATTTATGGCTTTTTAAACACATGTTCTGAAGTTCATTGACTGAGTCATTTCTCCAACACTTCGATCCTAGGTTGGATTTCTGGAGGCCTCCTCACTATTTCTATGCCTGAAATACTCATGTCTTAAACTCTCTTGCTATTCACTTCTAAGGGAAGCTTTCCAAGATGGGATTTCAAGCCAGTTTTCTACCTTCTTTAAAAGCCTCAGATGTATCCCTTGCTCCTAGAAGTACTGTAGCCAAAAGGAAAATAATGGCTGTTTATTGACAGATGAGTGGTACACACACTGGTCTGTTCCCACTATAGAATATTTTTCATATCTAGAATACATTTATAAAATGGACTATATTCTTGGTGAACCATAAAGATAGTATGCTACACAAAATATAGAAATCATGAAGACCCCGTGTTTTCACCAACATTCCAGAGTAGAGAAAATTAGAAGGAAGGAGAAGAGAGTCTTCCCATGGCTTTGTAGATAAGAAAGTGCAGGGCACTTTCAATGGGTACTAAGATATAAGAAGATAAAAATAGTTCTGGCACTAGAGAGCAATAATGGTCATCCACACTTTAAAACATGTATTTTAAAACCCATAAAATCTGGATCATGTAAAAGAGTTGAATAGGAAAGTCTATGCTTGTTCTCCCTGCACTGTGGAGAGGAGACAGCTCCATCCCTGAGTCTCACAGGCAAATCTAGTTTACTTGGCAAGACCAAGTCTTGGAATATCCTTAGTGCCACTAATCATACTCTTACAAAATGACTAGAATCATAAAAGGAGAAAAGCCAACAACTGGACAAATGCACAAGCAAAACCTTCAGGTAGTTTCTGTTCACAGAAGAAAAACCCAAGGTAAGCACCAGTCAGGCACTGCTGGTAACACTGTCCACACACTACCACTTTCACCAAGGCTCTGCCTGTGGTGGCTGCTTCCACAGCCTTTAGCTTTTCACTCAGATATTCCCTGCAGAGCTGTGACCCTTTACACTGTTACCATCCCTAATCCTTGTCAGGGGCTTCTTTTCAAATGTCTTATGGTCCTTTAAAAGATCTGTCTTGTGTGCCTTGTGTCTCCTGCCCTGGAAGCCCCAAGCGTCCTGTGAACTGGGATGTGTCTGATTTATCATGGTACTCCAGCATCTAATACAGTGCTGCTGACCAGCTCTATACAAGCAGAAGCTAATCAATGTCAGATTAGCTCCCGATTTATCCAATTAGGTCATTTCTTCCTTCTTGTTACCATCAACATCAGTGAACCATTAGCAACAGCAGCACCACCACCACCATTCCCACTCAGCAGGTATCTCAGCCTACTGGATAAAGTCCTGAGTAGTGAGTTTTCTTCACTAACAAGAACAATTAACCCCAACAAGAATCCAGGTAATAGAGATACCCAACCATGTAGAATCTTCCACCTGAGAGGAAACAGTCAGGAAGCCCTTTAGCCTCCTGCACCATACATACCTGGAGTGATAGCAAGATGGCATGAGGGATGAGAGAAGACCAGCAACAACTGCAGCAAGTTAGTCTCCAGCGTCAGAGAGATGGAGTCTACTGAAAGCAAGCTGTGCCACTCACCATCAGCAGAGCCTTCCTGAAGAGCTGGATCCCGGCAGGTCTGCTGCCAAGAAGGTGCATGCTGGCCACATCAGCCCCACCGCGGTCTGCTGCCAGTGTTACACGTTGAGGATCCCCACCAAATGCTCCAATATGGGTCTGCACCCACGTTAGAGCTGCCACTTGGTCCAGCAGCCCCCAGTTGCCAGCTATTTCATCAGAACCTGCAAAAAGAGGCATGCCATTAGTCCATGTGTCCTAATAGCTTTAGGTGTTACAATCACAGTGCTATGTCAGACACATTGTGAAGATCCTGGGCTTTGGAATCAAACCTCATCTGCCTTGTATTTGATCTTAGGACTGACTAGCCAGGAGACTGGAAACATCTGTGCTCTCTAGCCTTGACTTCCCCATCTGTCAGAGGACAGGGCAATGTGAAAGAGTGGTATGCAGCGCAGAGGCTGTGCATGCTCAGTTCCAGCTCAGAGAAGGCCATGACTCCCACTGTATGGCTTAGACCCCCTACAGGTGGATCCATCAGAGGCTAGACCAGGCCATACAAGGGAGAACAGTCTTTCTTATGCCTAATCTTCTGTGGCTTTAGAAATGTGCCCCTGAACCCATGCCTCTTTCCTGTATCACAGAATTTAATGAACTCTTTGTTGAAGATGCAGCACCATATTAAATGAAAGTACTCACGTACATACACACAAAATAACTAAAATATATACATCTCCTTGGCTCTTTTCAGATACTACAGTGCTCTTCGGTTGTTTCATGTTGCAACAACAGAGCCTCCCCATTGGTTTACCACGCTATTCGATCTTCGAGTATCAGAATAAACATTAGGCTTCAGTCTGGTGTCATCGGGAGGTCACACACATCTTAGCTTCCCTGACTCTGCCCTCAGAAGCTGTCATCTTGGCATGCTCTAGGATCAGCTAGTACATTAGTCTCTGGGTACCGCCGTGAGCAAGGTTCTAGGCTGGCTTAATTGAGGTGGGGGGACCAACATGAATGAGGGAGGTGCCATCCCACGAACTGGGCTCCTGAGCTGAGTGAGAGGAGAGAGGGATCCGAGCACCAGTGCACACGCCTCCCTGCACTGGGGGCGGGGCAGTGCTATCAGCGACCATAAGTTCTTGCCATCATGGTAGTATATACTCTCAAAGTGTGAGCCCGAGCACGCCAGCTTCCTTCAGGTGCTTCTGTCAGATATAGTGTCACAGCAAAAAGAAAAGGAAAGAAGTGCACTCTGCAACTTCCATCACTATGCGCACGCAGATACACACAGCCCACACTCCCCTCAAGCTCCATTCACAGTTCTTCATGAGACTTCACGGGCAGAGCTATGACTGAGGGGAGTCCATATAGAATAAAAAAGTATCAGAAAGACCCCATGTTCCCAAACAGAAAAGGTAGGAAAATCTTACATGCTGATTGCCTGAACCAACATTAGCAAAGCTGACGAGAACACCAGCCTGGATCACATAAATAACACAAGCTACTCTTCCAGCTGTGCAGATTTCTCTTCTCTTAAAATGCTTTTTATGTTCTGGGTCTGATGAAGCTATTGGCAAACCCTGCCCGTGACATGGCCTTTTCTGGATCGCTCCTGAGTTCCATTTGTCAAGATCAATGTGTTTGTTTCCTCTGGACCTCTGGGAGTCCAGGAGAACAGGGTGTT
Organism: Micromys minutus; assembly: GCF_963924665.1. Taxonomy (NCBI): domain Eukaryota; kingdom Metazoa; phylum Chordata; class Mammalia; order Rodentia; family Muridae; genus Micromys; species Micromys minutus. The sequence goes on along the minus strand of NC_137962.1, from coordinate 9,639,831 downwards.
GAGTAAGGGCAAAGTCTGTAGGAAGTGACATTCACAGCCTGCATTGGCAGGAGCAATGTGAGAGAACTGTTCCCGACACTTGCTGCCTGTGTGTCAGCTTTCCACCCTGTGATAAGGACTAATGTGCATATTAGGAGGTCTTTAGATTCTTGGGAAATAAGAATTGGGGTTCTTTGGTAAGACCTTCATCAAAAAAGGATGATTCTGGCTTCCTCCTGTGCCAGGTGCTGTGCCAGGAACTGCTGAAAGCAGAAAGTAATTCAGTTCCCAATCTTCCGGTGCACATACTTCCCAGTGCACCGACTCTTTGGTGTTTGGTCTTCACCTCCAGTGAATAATCTCCCCAGGTACACAAACGCAGGGGATAGGCCCACTGTGCTGTGAAGGGTCTGGTTCAACCTTTACCTTCATTTGTTTGAAGCAGAAAAACTTGTCTAGATGAAAGAAGCAAATGTGATATTGAGTTGGAACTCAAATCCTAACTCACAATTAGAACTACTTGTCTTAAAAGTCAATCCAACTCCATAAACACCTCTGAGAATTTTATGACAAATATTACAGAGTGTCAGTGCTGGTTTCCAGAACCCTCAACCCCTCATTGTCACTGCATCAAATTTACTGACTGTAGGCCCTCAAGGCCTGCCTCCTAGTCAGTCAGTCAGCTCCTGCAGTGCCCAAGCTGCTCAGTACATGAGTGATGCTCCCTTGTAGCACTGTGGTACAATGTACCTTGCCCTCAAGATCCTGATACACACACACACACACACACACACACACACACACACACACACACACACCTCCAGAACTGTTTCACAGAGGGAGAAAAATTCAAGTGGAGATTTTCTGGATCTCGTGTTTCTGTTAAGGTTGTGCCTTCTTTCCCTGTTCTGATCCACACTTCCAGGTGCCCAGCCTTCTGGACAGGATCACCCGGCATGTATCTACCTATCCATTTATTACATGAGCGTCCCTCATCTGTTCAACCACAGAGGGTCCCAACAGGACCTAGTCTTGTCCATGGACTCCATTGGGAAGTAGAAAGGCATGGGCCTTATGAAATCCTGGCTTCAACACTTACCCCAAACAGGGGCCCTAGGAAGGCTATGTAGTGTCCATGCATTTTGGTTCTTTCTATGTGTAAAGTGAGGGTGATGGTAGAGCATGCTTTATTCAGTCCTGATGATGACACACTTAATGTCTATCGAGGCAACAGGACTGCCCTGAAGTAGGCATCCAAGTTATGCATTTATTCTGAAATACAATTGAACATGTTGAGACCTAAAACGTTTCTGAGTGATGATCGTAACAGAGCCAGCTTTATTTTCATAGATGGCTGCTATGAGTGGCTACCTATGGTAGGCTATGGGACTGTTTTCCTGGCTAGAGAAGAAACAAGACCATCTAACGCCCAGAGTACCTGGTGACAGAGGTTGTGTCAGTTGTGTCCATCTGTCTCCTGATTCAGAGCACAACTGCTCTGTTCCTACACTACCAAGGCCTGGGGGTCCATTGCCTACCCGATCTCCCTCACCCCTGTACTAAGTACACTAGGGCCATGGCTATGCACTTTACCAGAATAGGATTCAGAGTGGAAGAAATGGGCATCCCTTATTTTCCTCCAATCCTTCCCTCTCTGGACAGATCCGCAGGGAAGCAAAGTAAAATAGATTCAGAAGCTCTGGGATGAGGGAGGTACCCTGTGACCAGGGATCAAGTGAACAAATCAGGACTGTCTCCCTGCTAAATGACAATAAAAGTGAAAGCCTGATGCACTCGGTGTCCAGAGTAATTTCTAAACCTCTGAGAAGCCAGTCTGGGAAGCCAGAGTTTCTCATTGCTGTCTGAGAACCTTAGTCTGCCACTGTCTGTAGATGATCTGTGAGCACTTGACCTTTCTGAGCCTTGAATTTCCTCCTAGAAAATGGCATGGCAGACAGGTGTTAGTGCTCTCTGAGAGCTGAGGGAGTCCAGTCAGAACGTCTAGTAGATGAAGTTCTCTAAAGTATAACTCTTTTCCTCCAACTGATAGCTTTTTAGTTTTCCCCCCAGATAATTATGTAGCACTGATGTAAGTCAGAAAGGACTGGGTGTTCTGGAAGCTTTGGTGACCTTCCCTCAGATGCCTACACCAGAGAAGGGTATGAATTCCAAAGATTTCACTCCCTGAAATCCTAATCCCCTTCAGGCTAGGACACATGGAAAGTCACTCTGCTGACTAAAGAAGCCTTAAGCCTTAAGCCAAACTGAGCTGTGTCTGGAAAGAGCTCTCTGGGGCCAGCTTTGGTCAGGTTAAGCCCTAAATATCACTAAAGATCCTGAGAAACACTTTGTGTTTCACTGGAGAGCAGAAAACCCAACAGGATTGTTTTTCTTTTTAAAAGAGAAAGTTAATGACTGAGCAATCCTCTACACTGAAGAAAAACATGCACATCATCTCCGGTACCACACAGTACCTTCACTTCGCACACTACCCAGCCTCTGTCAGGGGATGGAGAAAGAAGTCTCCATTCACACCTATGTCTCTCTGCTCAAACTACTGCTCCAAAACTAAACCTAAAGCTGCCTTTCATTAGCATTTCCATCAGGTTTAGGATGATCTGCACCAACTACTGCCTGCTGTGTAGGCCAGCCTAGCACTTCTTCTGGGGCTTTTAAGACCTCACCTCAAATGGTTCCTGAGCTAACCCCTCAGGAGCACATTTCTTTCTGGTCCTCCTGCTTTGCACCTGTCTTTCCAGGACTCAGAGGACAACCTTTGAAATTATCAATGATGCTCAGCCCTGATAGTCAAAGACTTTAAAAACTTCTTGAATGCACTGTCTTACCTAGCTCTGAAAGTAGAGGAAACCTGTTCCTATTTAAAAGAAGAGGGATAGCACACACTGAGAAATGGACGGTGGTCTAAGGTCATACTGATCATGAGAGCCAGTACTAGCCTTAACTTTTCCGATGCCAGTGCTCTACCCTCTCCACCAACACTGCCCACTGCTGCTATCACAGAAGTATATGTAGGTAGATAAGGGAAAGTAGAATATATTGGTGCTGGGCCAGGACTTTATTTTTCTCCAGTGGTTGGGGGTGGAAGGTATGACTAGGAGCACAAACAGAGTCACAGTGAAACTAGAATATCTCCTCTTTTAAGAAAATGGTCTTAGTTATGTCTTATTGTGATGGAAGTCTGATTGCCATTACACCAACAGCTCACCTGAACTCAGGAAGCCGAAGACCCCCAGTCTGTAGTTAGCAGTGACTACGATGACGTTGCCTACTGCAGCCAGGATGGAGCCATCAATGGTCAGTTGACCTTCATTGCCTTCCATCTCCATGGTATTGTGGAAGAACACCAGAACCGATGCATTGGAGACCTGAAGGGATTGGAGAGATAGACGAGGTTGAAGATAAGCTGGTAGGAGGGGCAACTGCTATTCTTGAAAACAGACTCTGAGCCCACAGTAGTCCTCTTGCTGGCCCTGTCTTGGCACCCATTTAATCCTCTCCAAGGGAATGGTTGTTTTTCCTCCAAATTCATACAGGGATGCCTAAACCCATAGCTCAGCAAGTCATCATACTTGAAGGCCCAATTGTGGCTCTATGTGAGAACTCTGATCCCGTAAGAACAGTGTCCTTTCAAGGAGAAAGAGTTTGTACACAGACATACACAAGGGATAAGTGTGCCAAATACCAGCTAAGAAGATAAGTAATGGGGAGGGGTCATCCCCATGGCCTTTGATCTTGAACTTCAAGCTTCCAGAATGTGAGAAAATCAAGTATGTGTGGCTCAAGCTGCCTAACTATGAAAGTCTGTGATGTCAGATCTAAGGAGTTACTGTTCCCCATTCCATGGGTAGAAGAATGGAGGTTCATTGAAGTAATGACACTGTGTGAACGTTTCACAGTGAGCAGAAGAAGGAACCACACTCAATACAAACCTGGAGATCTACTTCCTCCCTGGTCTTGTCCTATTCTATTTCCAAAGACTTCCTGGTCATTATGACAAGTCCTAAATCTCAGGCCTGGTCTCTTCTCCATCATACTCTGAGGCATTTACATTGGTGAAACTCTATCCCAATGGATTCTCCAGACAGGCTTTTATAGACCTCACAGAAACTTAGCTCTGACATTCAGTCTCATTGTCTCAGGATTTGTGGAATAGTGCAGAGTGAACGCCAACACCCCCTATCCTCCAAAAGCTGGTACTGGTAATGGACCAGGAATGGATGAGCCAGTTGGCTGTAAATATCCACTACTGATAACACAAGGGGTCCATTCAGCCTCTGTGACCATTGCAGTTCAAAGTATCCACAGACTAGGGGCTCTTGTTCAGGACCTGTCAGTTGTGTGCACAGGTCCCACATTGCTGAGAACAGCTCCCCTTTCTGGAGGCCATGATGGGGTATAACTATGGCCCAAAATAATCAGACAAATACCCACAGGGTAGGTGTGGGAAGACGCACTACATTCAGAGTCAAGAAACTCTGTCCAGTGGCTTGCATTTCATTACATTACAGCTCTTAATAGTTTCAGGATGGAGAATGCACCTGTGTTTTATCTTTTCATGGATGAGGTCATAAGTATAATGTGCTCTAATAAGTCACACACCACTAAACTCTAGTCTCAACCAGCCTGCTGTAATTATTCTCCTCCTGAGTGACCTGGGAAAGTTACAGACTTAATTCCCAGTCCTCTTACCTGAGAGAGTGTGTAAGGTTTCTGAGAGGTGCTGGGAGGCTGCAGACACATGGAGATATTTTCCCTGCTTATTTTCTGTCAGTATCTATGCCCAAGTGGCCATTGTTCCTCTCCCCGTCTAGTTTGAATACCTTTATCTTCAGCTGTGGTCCTCCCATGCCACCTTGCCATGCCATCCAACCATCCCAGCTCTCCTGCCGTCCCCAAGGCTTCCCTCATGAATCACTGCCCCATAAAGTCTCAGACCAGCACTAACCTATGAAGAACTGATTTAATTGTCACGGGAGCTTTGAGAGCAGAGGCCATGCTACTTCTTTCCCTCCAAGTTGCCTCCTTGGGCTCATAGAACCCAATTTGCCTTCTCTAAGACACTGAAGAATAGGAGCCAGAAGAGATGCTATTTTCAGGCTTTAATTCAGCATGGTAGGTGTGTAGTGTGACCATCTTTGGGCAGAATGGAACCTTATCATGCCCTTTATTCAAGGCTCCACCATTCTGCATTATGGCTAGTGAGATCATTCATGCCTGTGCTCACTGAGATCAGCAGGCTGTGTCTGATCCAAGTTACAGTTTATTCTCACAGCCATTGAGCCAGAGGAAACAGGGCTGGCAGTCACACTGAGTTCTCTGAGTGTTGTTACCAGTATTCCTGCTTCCCTTTTCTTTCATGGGCTGTGATCCTCCAATTGTTCAGCCCTAAGACAGCAGTGGCTTCTAAAGCAGATACAGGAAGTTAGACCATAGCTTAACACTTTATCTTCATACATTTTATGTGGGAGCCTTTCTGGGAAGCTCTGAGGACCCCTATTCACTTTTTAGCTTCATAAAGGGAGCTCAGTGTCTCTAAGGACAATGCTGTAGGAGCACAGGTTCCATGGAGCCAAGGGGAGGTGGGAACAGGGATGCCAAAGAAAGTTGATCACTAGACAACACATCAAGTAATTCTCAACTCACCAGGTTCTCAGGGACAAACACGTTGAGATACAAGCAGTCTTCACTGATTTGGGGAGGTGTGGGGGTATGGGTACCTGGTTTCCAGCAGCTGGCCCTGCAGAAATAAGGCACAACATTTTCAAAGAAACAACAAGGGGACCTGCCATATTTTCCTCCTCTCCAAAACCATATCTTGTCGCCAGAGTAAAAAGCTTGTTATTGTTTGTTTTGATTTTTTTCTTCCTTCCTTCCTTCCTTCCTTCCTTCCTTCTTCTTCTTCTTCTTCTTCTTATTATTATTATTATCCTTGTTATTGTTATTATTTTTCTCTGGGCAGTGAGGAAGCTTCAGGTAATAAACATGGCCAGAGAGTAGAAAGAATGGCAGCATGTCTATGGCCTTCTTTGAACTCAGGCCTGTCGAGAAACTTGCCACCCAGAGGTGAACGTGCCAGAGACCAAGTCCAGAGAAGCAGATGGTGAGCTGGCACAACCTTGCCCTTGCCTTGCTGAACTGCGCAAACTCTGCCCTCAGAATGTATGTCAGACCTACCTTACACATCAGGGAAGAGGATTGACGGTCCCCTTGTTTAAAGACTCATCTTAGACACCTCCTAATGGTCACATAAGTATTATCTACCCAAGGCCACTGGACTCATCTTCCAAAAGTTGCCAGTGCTGGGCTCTGTAGCTACTGTCTCTTCAAGATCTGGGTGATCAATTACCTCTTCAGTCCCTCTTGTACATACCAGTATACAGAGGCTCTTTAATTAGACCCTCTAATTAAGTAAAGTAATTTTCATCATCTTTACCACAAGGCTTCAAGAGCCTTCATCCTATACTTCTAGGGGTAGGCACCTGCTCATCAGCCAGAGCCATACAGCACATGAAAACACTTCTCTTGAGAAGAAAGCCATGGGGCCAAAGGAAGAACGTAGGTGGCACAGTCACCTACTGTCAACATCCCACAGAACTAAGCTACTTCTCTCAAAAAAATACTGCAGTATTATTCATCACATTTCAATGTTTAACAAGAAAGGCTTTATGAGGGGAAATGGTAAGATCTGAGTGATGAGCTCAGAAGAGGGGAAGGGGGAAGAGAGCTCCTTATGCTGTTCCAGTTGGGAGGAGTACTATTAATTTCTTTCATTGACCCATCCATGAAAAGGGGAAAGAGAAAGAGAGCTCCTTATGCTGCTCCAGTTGGGAGGAGTACTATTAATTTCTTTCATTGACCCATCCATCTTCCTCATCATGGTGAATTTTCAATTACATTAAGTCACATGTCTGACCAGGCAACACTCATGTAGTCTCAAGTATTCAGAAGGCTGAGGTAGGAACAACTCAAGTGCATGGCCAGACTGGAACTACATAGTACGTTCCTATCCAGAAAGAAAGAAAAAAGAAGACGAGAAAAGTAGGTGAAGAAAAGAAAAGGAGAACACTTTTACTTGTCAGATGTTATTGAGTTTGACAACTACAAGAATGGCATGATACATGTGGACACTTCAGGCCTGCCCCACGTGAACCTACTACAGATTCTCCCATAGCCACATGTTCCTGCAAAAAAATCCCCAAGGAGACTTAAGAAGAGCCATGCTGGTAAATGCAGCACCTCCTTGCCTTAGGTTCCACAATTACTTCCTGGAACAGAAACACAGACTTTTCACCAAATGGCCTGCGTCTCTTTGAAACTGGGCACCTGTGTCACCCTAGGGTTATTTAATTGGATGCATTCCCGTATTTTGTTTTAAACAGAACACCTGGCTCTGCCATGATAGATTAGACCAAGATAGGCATTCTTTGGATATTCACCAAAATGATGCAACTTGCTCCATACCTTGGCTTGGTGGCTTCCCAGGAGCCTGTCCAATTCAAGACCTTTGGTGCCCGGAAACGGTTGTCTGCCAAGGGTGGGGCAGCATATGGAATGCCAAGGAACTGGTATACTTGCTTCCAGGCCATGCCCATCTTAACGGCCTGGGACCTACCCCGAAGCTGGCCAAAGGAATCAATGCGTACAGAAGGTGTGGATATTCCATCAGATTGGAGCAAAGGGATTCCTGGTGAGAAGGCAAGAGCAGAGGGGCAGACAGACAGTGAGAAGTGGCATTCCAGATGGTGTTCAGCAAGAAGATAAATATTTCTGTTTGAGGAAGCTTTAAAATGTCAGTGGTTCATTTTCCTCCACAGTTAAGAAAGTTGGTAAAGTTAGCATTCAATGACAACACCACCAAGTGTGACCAGTAATAGCAGAAGCTGTTCCATGAGGCACAAAGAACATGCAAGGACTTTTTGATTCCTGTTTATGTACTGTCTACTGCATTCTTCTGATGTTCCCAAAGCTAGGTGCTAACCCACACCTGGGAGCCTAGAAGAGGGACAGTTGGGCAACAGTAAGAGATGATCCATCAACCAGGAGTCTGGAGCAAAACCTTTCTTCAAGCATGAGTCTTATTCTCTTATTCCTGAGGTGAAATGTCTAGATCACTCATATGGAGAGATGGATAAAAACAATTCTTCAGTAATCTAGCACAGATTTGGGACAAAAAAGCAAGTCTGCCAGCAGTCTATTTATTTTCATTAATTTAGTCTTATTTATTCACTGTACATCCCAACTATTCCCAGTGAGCCTGTCCCTCCTCCCCTTCTCCTCTGAGAGGGTAGAAAAGCACCCCCTTGTTATGTCTCCACCACAGTACATCAAATCTCTGCAGGACTAGGCACATCTTCTCCCACTGAGGCCAGACAAGTCAGCCTCCTCCCCACTTCTAGAAGAACATGTCCCACAGACAGGCAACCGCTTTTGGAATAGCCTCTGCTTACGTTGTTCAGGACACACATGAAGACCAAGCTGCTTGTCTTGAGTCCAGGAAGAGTATGTTCTTTGAAAAAAACTCCTAGAGAGCTTTGCTTTCAGTCTTGTAACTAAAGGGTCCTAAGGTAAAGCTGGGCTGTGATGGGTAATTCAGGACTCTGGAGCTACTTATTCTACCCTAGCCCAACCCTTCCTGTTCATACAAGTCAGATCTGGTCAGCTCTCCCATTTTCTATTGGTTCATCACACCAGGCCTCCTCTGCCAGGCCATCTATAGTGGGGTTCATAGACCATAGCTGGTACTGCTTAGCCTTGCTCCGTGTACGAGAGATTATCCAATGCCATTGCCACCACATTAATCAGTTCACTGGGAACTACCATTTATTTCCCCTTCTGCCTCGATTTCCCCTCATTAGTTGATTCAGTAAACATTAGTGGGTCTCAGGCTCAATGCAAAGTGTTCTTGGGATAGTTCCTTATAAGACATTGGTCTTGCACAAAGAAAACTATAAATACCAAAAAGAAAGATGAAGAATGTATGTGTGTGTGTGTGTGTGTGTGTGTGTTTGTGTGTATGTATGTGTATGCATGTGTATGCATGCATGTATATACGAAGTCTTACTGTCCTAAGATAGGCTTGCTCTGTTCTGAGATTTTTTTTGACAGAAAACAAATTTGTTCTATTTTCACTCACTCTATAAAACTGTGTTTATGATAGCAACAACAAATAGAGGTGCAAGAGAAAAGGCTGGTGTGCGGAAGCTTTGCCATTTCTGAAGAACCTTGCTGTATGCAGTGATTTCATAACCAGAGAAGATTTTGATCATGCTTAGGGACATTTCGAGTTGTGACTAGGTTATGGAGAGTTGTGACTAATATTTATCTGGAGAGTCTATACATGCTATAGAAGACAAAACAAAATACTCCATAAAAATTTCATAGGAGATATGTTAGAGGATTATGAATGTGGGAAAAAAATGGTTGGATTCTCTGTCAGTGCAAAGGCAGAACCCATTATCCTCTGGGAGCACACCTGATCCTCACATGATGAAACAGATGGAATTTTCCCAAAGCATTTAGTTTGTCTGACCTTCAAATTACCTCTTGTGAAACAGGAATGGTAGCAGTTCTGCAACACAGTGGTGTCAAAAATGAATGGCAACAGAGGATGTGTTTCAAGCAGGGTGCATGGACAACAGGAGGAACTCAACATATAGATAGAGAGATAGAAGGAGAAAAAGAAGATGGATGGAAGGAGAGTTGGGAGGATGTATGGGTGGCTAAGCAGGTTGCAGGAATAAGGAATGGACAAAGAGAAGATAGGGGGAGGAGAGGTGAGTTGGGTAAATGAATGGAAGGAAAAATAAAAGATAAAGGAAAAGATGAAGAGAGAAATAAGAGAGCGAGAGAATAGAAGATATATAGATAGAGAACAAAGTCTTCATTATAAAACAACAACAACAATCTACTGTAGCATGAGGTAGAGATCCAGATGGAAACACAATGGACAGAAGCAGTTGTTTCTAGTAGGGCCTACAGCACAAATCATGACTGAAGTTATTCCCAATACTGTAACCACGTATTTGCCTAGGACTGTAGCTGCTAATATGTCCAAGTTCTTCTGGTTCACGGGAAGCAGCTGTATGCCATGGGCTGGGTATATGCTATGGCAGGAGCAAGAGTGTAAGCACCACCTCAGCCGGTCATCACGTATGCTTCCCACTAATGGCTGCCTGGTGCTGCCTGTTCTGAAAGTCTGCTTGCACAAACTCAGGAAACATGCCAGATGGGTGGCATTCACTTTGAACTCTTGCAGACATACTGAACTCTTCCATGTATTTAACCATGTGACTGCCTTGACTGGTGAGAGCACCCTGGGTTTTGCAGGTGCAGATGTGCTCTCTCCTCCTCAGCACATAAATATCCACACAACTTCAGTCCTGAAGAAACAGAGGCATAGAATTTTTTCTTAAAGCCCAATCTTAATTTCTTAGCAGGACTTCCACATAGGTTAGCCACACTGTTGACTGAATATCCTGATAAAAATTTATCCAGCTCGACTCTATAATATCAATATCCAGATAGAAAATGAGACCAAGGGACTACAATGGCAGTTGAATATATATAATAACAGTATATAATTACAAAGCCTATTATATGTCTTATATGAACCTTTCTTTGAGAAAATGTGTGATTCCAGAATAACAGGTACACCCAGCACCCCAATTCACCTCCCCAGTATGTTTAGAAGAGTGGGGCTAATGCACAGTCTCTGGCTCATGTTTCCTGGCTCTCAGCCCTTTACAGGTTTCCTTGGTGATAGATTTATATGCATACTTCCCTTTGTCTTTGTCTGGCATACACTGTGAATGATCTGTGAATAATTTGTTTATAAGCAGTTTTAGGGGTAGAACCCAGGGCCTTGTGCATTCTAGGTAAGCATCCTACTACTAAGCTATAGTTCCAATCCTGGATGAGTTTAAACTCAAGTGAGCTGAAAAGAGTTCCCTCCAAGAATTTGTGATCTACTTGTTAGGCAGAGGCCGGCAGGGAGACAAATCTCTCTCTAGATTCCTCTTCTTCTGCCATCACTAGCTGTGTGAAGTCAGAGATGTCACCAACTTCTCTGTGCCACAGAGTGCTGATTTCCAACAGGAGGAGAAGGTACCAGTCCTTCAGGCAAAATAAGGTATGAAGCAAGAGCTTTCCTAACCACACAGCATTAATAAAACACAGCAGTTTAATTGTCTTATGAAATTCAAAGAATTTCTAAGATCAAAGAATAAATGTGATACAGAAATAAAACTTTATTCCAACTGCCCTTAATTCACCCAGGAGAATGCTACCTAGCCAGCAACCTTTGTCCAAGTCTCCCTTAGGAGTTTCAAAGCCACTGCCCTCCAGGCCACTAAGCAAATATCCTTGCCAGCCATCTCCAGCCCCAAGATATGGTTGCAGAGGCTCAGTCTGAGGCTTACCAGATTTTCGGTAGATGTAGGCAGCTTCTTCATGGAGCAGAAGCCAGCAGGTCTGGCTCTGTAGACTGTGTTCGCAGCTCTGTATATCAGGGTAGAACACACACCTCACAACCCCAGGTTGGACCTGCATGGTAGTAACAAGGCAGTCCCGGTGACGGGAACATTCTGGAAAAAACACAGAGAAAGGGAGTCTTCAACTCAGAGCTATTACCTTATTCGTGTATTACTACTTCTGAGCATGCACCCATCTATCCATGCATCCATCCATGCATCCATCTATCCATGCACCCACCTATCCATACACCCATCTATCCATGCACCCACCTATCCATGCATCCACCTATCCATGCACCCATCTATCCATGCACCCATCTATCCATGCACCCATCTATCCATGCACCCATCTATCCATGCACCCACCTATCCATGCACCCATCTATCCATGCACCCATCTATCCATGCACCCATCTATTCATGTACCCATCTATCCATGCACCCATCTATCTCTGCATCCATCTATCCATGTACCTTACTATATGTATCCAGTCATTCATCCTATTCACTACTCCAAAGTCATCCACCATCCTCCGATCTATTCAACCATACATCCATCAAAATGTATGTCCATCTTCCTATCTATCTATCTATCTATCTACTCTTCTATCCATTATAGAATGTCTCATCCATAAATTTTGTACACTGAGCCAGAGCTGAAAATAAAACAGTGGTGGTAGAAATTCAACCCTCCATCAAGATATTTTATAAAAATGGTCAGTTTTTGTTTGTTCAAATATCTCATAAATGTGTTCTTTTTAAAAGACAGTTCCACAAATCCCCATGAGCTTCATATTTAACACAGTATTCTATGTTCTATTTCCTGGCACCTCCCTCAGATCTGTCACCTATGGCCTCCTCTCATGAATACTAAGCCAGCAATGTACTCTTCAGCATCTATCTTGAACTATGCCTTTTCATGTAGAGCCATGAGCTTTCCAATACAGTTTAACCTACCTCCTGACATTCAGCACTGAGAATGGCTCTGGAAATGGGATAGCTTTACTGGACTGCATGAGCCAGGTAAGCTGTGCCCTGTATTCAAAGCCTAGTCTCTGAATGACACTGTCTGGAGCTGTATAGTACACAACTTGCACATGGCAGTGTTGTCTTCATGATAATCATCCAGTCATGTGGAGAAGGTGATACTTTCTCCATTTGTATGTCAATAGAGTTCAAGACTCAGTGTGCAAATGTCAACTAAACCCAGCCACTCTCAGAGAGGGAATTCTTTGTGGAATATTAGAATTGTAGGGTCACTTAGTTGTTATTTGGATATCACCAGTGACTAAAAAATTAAGAAAATTACATTTGGGGATAATTGGATAATTGTCCCAATAGATGACTCTTTAAATTGTTTTAGAAGCATGTCTTATTGTTTACCCATAGTTCTTGGCTGAATCCCAGGAGCCTGTCCAGAGTGCACACACTATCTCTCAAGGAAAGACCATTTGCTATCTATGGGCACCTACCTGACTCCATGAACCTTTCTTTTTCTCACCCTCACAATAATCCCACTTAGGTCTGCTGATCTTCTGTGCTGGCTCAAGGCTGGCTGGCTATTGCAAACTGACTGTAGAGTGCCCAGTGAGGAGTGGAGTGATTCATGTCTTCCCTTCTCTGTTTCTTCCTGTCAGGCACTCTAAGGCCATCTTGAATCTCCCGCCTATCTTTGGTTGGTGTACAGGGAAGTACTTGGCTAAGACCCTGCTGCATTCTCTCTGGGGGATTCTCTTACCTTGTAAACAGAACTCTTGGGCCATGGAGAAGTTGCTGGTGGCTGAAATGCTGATGTGGGCAACATCAAAGTGCTTGATGGATGGATCTACAATCACGGAGGACAGGGATAGGGTCTGCCAGGAGTCCAAAGCAACTGAGAGACAAAATGGGACAATCACCTGCGGTTATCACCAGGGATAGAATGAGAACTGTGGAAGACAACTACAAAAGGTACTTCAGTGGCCTCTGTGAGATCTCCATTGTGTGAGCTATGTCTTTGTCTTTTCTATCATGTGACATTATGCATCTATACCTCCATTCTGTCACTACTTAAGTTTCTCTGGAGGGAAAGTTCTGGAATCGAGTCTAGTAGCTCAACGGTTGAAAATTAGTTAAATAACTGAAGACATGTCTATGTCTATAAATTAAGACAAATGAGGAGGAAAAAGTGGGGCACGCAACAGTGACATAGTGACACAATGCAGGTCAGAACACCACAAGGTAGCCATAGGGATGGAGTGCCCGGAACCCCATAAACATTCCACCTATCCATCTTCATGAGCCTATTGCTCATGACTGCACCATGATAGGCTACCTATAAACATTCCACCTATCCATCTTCATGAGCCTATTGCTCATGACTGCACCATGATAGGCTACCTATGTCCCTACAAAAGTGAAGTTCTCATGTCCACTTAGGATCTGGTGCCCACACTAACTCATTCTTTACCATCGATCCCCTGTCTAAAGCTTATATGTAGAAGCTAATGCATGTAGAGAGACCTGGGGCCTTTTCTGGCCTCACTAAAAGCTGATCCAGCTGTTGCTGCCAGTAAGATGGGCTGGGCCATTGTTTGACTCTCTGCCATGAGTATCCTCTTTTCATGCCTGAGATGTCTTTTCCTTTCTCCCTGTGGTGCTAATTTATGAAGTACTCTTTGTATAAACAATAGCACTGTGTTTAAAGATCCCCTCATGAAAGTGTCTCTCTCAAAGTCTGTTTCCTGGAAGACACAGTCATGACTTTCATTTTTTACACATAAAGAAGATGAGACTCAGACATATTGACACACTTGCCAGTGTATGTAGACTACACAGCTATGGAGCCTATGTCTGACCATGGCTGTCTTCTAGTACCTCCAAGTTCTGCACATGGCTAAGATACAAGGAGCAGGAACAAAGAGCTAGCAGCCAGACAGAGGCTTATGTATAGACAGAAGGTCTTTTGGAGCCTGGCTCACTGGCGTCGAAGCTGTGAGTAAAGGTAGGCCATGGGAGAATAGTAATGTGTCTATGCATTACTATTACTATTACTATTACTAAGTGGCGTGAGGGCATCTCTCTGACGAAGGGCTGCACCTATAGGTCAGTGTCCAGAAATAACAGTTAAAGAAATCATCACTGCCCCAACCTGGTATGGGCTGAGTGCACATTCATGGTTACTGACTAAAAAAGTCCAGCACAGCAGGGACAGCACTGAAAGGTCATAGAGAGAATTGTTCCCTCCTTCCCGGTATCTCCCTTTGATTTCAAAGATCACAGCATTTTTATTGTTCTATACTACGTGTATGGACCTTGGACTAGCAGAGCTCACTGATAGTCTTGAGTGTTAAACTTTATGTACATTTTCAGATTTTAACTCCCAGAACTGCAAGTATGGCAAGGGCTAGAGGTCTAATGCTTCTTCATAAACATGGTATAAACGTGAATGAATTCATCAAGAACAAGCTAGAAAGTGGCCAAGTCAAATAAAGCTTCTGAAGTCATGGTTCCAAGGTCACTTCTAGAGCTCATTCCAAGGTGTGTGGGGGTCTTTGCTTTGTTAGCACAGCACTGCAAGCTATAAGGGGAACCTGTAATTTCTATCGCCAACCTGTCTTTAACACCAGTGCTGGTGGGTGAGATGCCACTAAAGTTAGCATGGTAAATAAAGCCATGAGACAGCCTCACCCCCAAGTGCTCACTGCTACCCCTCTGGAATACAAATCAGCAGACTGAGCACTTTAAATAGAAATAGTGGTTTCTCTCAGTTCTGTGCATGTAAAGTTTGCCATCTAGGCACCAATGAGGCTGGGTTTTTGGTCTCCTTTCCTGGTTCATGGATGGCTGCTTTCTTGTCATATCCTCAAATGGGAGAGCATATAACAAGCATGTTCTCTCTAATGTCTCCTGGAAAAATACTAATTCCATCAGGAGGGCTCCATTGTCCAATCCAGTCATCCCCCATACCCTGCCTTTTAATAGCATTCTTTAGACAGAGGAGTCAGACCTGGGACTTCTTATCCAGCTGTTGCTAGGCAAACTCTTCTGGGCTCTCATTTTCTTAAGCCTGCCTGCATGCTATTATTTTTACAGACAACTCAAATGGCATCTTTGTGATGTGGTAACTCTTCAATGTTCTTAGACGGTGGGATGCTGAAATTTCAGAAAAGAGTGATCATGAGTTTCAGGACCACAGGGGCCAATTATGGTCCCAAGATGGAAACCTTGATTGTACTCCATGTTTAGGCTCTGTCTCTATAATTAAAGACTAAATTCTACCCTCAAGTGAGAGCAAACTCCTGTGTTATGCCCCAGGATCTGAGGCCAAGTTCCTGACAACTCTCCTATCTGCATCCTTCTAAGACTACAGGATGTCTCCTGAGTGAGCCCTGTTGCCAAGAGAGACCAGCATCTGGGAGCCACAGACTTCCTGTAGTCATTCTGACAACAAGGCTTTTGAGAACACAGGCTGCTGACACAGGAGGTTGGAGATCTGGTGGCTTTTCAATTTACTATCAGCCAGGGACGTACAACGCCATTGCACTAACACTTATTTAAGAATGTAAGAGGTCAATGATACATCATTTTCTGAGCCCATTGGCATGAACAACACTATCTTAACCAATCACGTGGTGTTGCTAGCTTGGGTGAAGCCTAATCTCTAAATGCAGATTTGAGTCTACCATAGGTGACCTCCTTTCCAGGTAATGAGAATGTGGCAGTCACATGACAATTCACAGGTGGGAACAGGGTCTTCTGGATAGTATATAATGTCTGTTGGTTCCTTTACATTTGTTTATAATTATGATACCAGAAACATTTGTGACAAAATAGACTCTCCAACCATGTGTGTGTGTGTGTCTATGTGTGTGTGTGTTTGTGTGTGTGTGAGTGTGTGTGAGTGTGTGTGTGTGTGTGAGTGTGTGTGTGTGTGTGAGTGTGTGTGTGTGTGTGTGTGTGTGTGTGTGTGTGTGTGTGTGTGAAGTTAGAAACTGTGCATCAGTCACTGCTGTGGTAGGTACCTCTTCTTTGTCAAGTATCTCTTGTTGGGTTTATTCCACACAATTTAAACCAAGACCATCTTAGTTCACTTTTTACCACCTGTTTCTAGCAGTCTTTGTACATTATTTTGATTCCTAAAAAAATTTCTATTTATTTATTCTGGATTAAATTTAAAGACTCACTGTCAAGTTTTAGGAATACCCCTTCAGTGATCATGTGTGATAATATTAAAATTCTATATTCATTTCTTATTTTGAATGTTATGAAGATTAATACACGATACTATTAAAAATGTGATTTTTCCTTCTATTTTAAAGATGTCCTTATTTTTTTTCTGTCTCACCATAGGCCAGAGATAGTGAAGCCAAGTGATCACAGGTTGAAATAGTGAGCTGAAAACATTCCTTCTTCTTGCGGGATGGTTTTCTCATCTACCTTTGTCCCAGTGATAGACAGTTTACCATCCCAAGCCTCTTTCTGTTTCCCACAGAGAGTACATTGTAGTAATGTTGTAGTTGGAGAAAATAGGCTAGTAATCTCTAGATGAGGCCTTCCAATCTCTTGTTTTTTATCAGCCTCTATGTCCAATTTACCCTGTAGCTGCCTGGGAAATGTGCCTCACAGACTCCAGGCAGGTCTCCTTGCTGCCGTTCTTGGTTGTCTGTGGTCATCTTACACTGTGGCCTTTCAGTGCTACAAACTATAAATCTAACTACAGCACTCCACACCATGTACCCCAGGAAGCAGAAGGCTTTGGCTGCCAAGGAGGGTCCCCTGCGCCTTGCAGCTGCACGAGCCTCTCCCAAGGCTATGATCTGGGCCTAGGCGTTCATACCTACTTGCTTTACACAAGTCACAGGAACAGAAATAAAAGAGAAGTTATTTAAATTAATCCTGCGTACAGTATGAGGGACTGATGTCTGGTAAGAAAGAACACAGGACATCTAAACGTTATCGAGGTTTCAGTCCAGGTCACAGGGTGGAGCTTGGCAGAGCTGGATTAGGACTGGGTTTTTTCAGTTCTGCCTCACTGTGATATGGAGCCTCTTCCATGAGATGGTGGCAAAGAGACCAGCCCCCACCACGACTCAGCCTGACTGCAACACTATCCAAACTCAGGACTCAAGCCTCCCACTGCCACACCATGAAGACAGATTTTCCAAATGCCAAGGAGCACTTAGGTGAAAAATAATTGCATCTAGGATATTCCACAGCAGTATGTCCCGCTAAAACCTACGGAAGCCTTGACAAGATGGACAGAGCAGAAAGCAGGGTCTAGAAGAGAAGACAGAGCAAGCGTCGTCTCCCTGGGCTGCTCCGGGACTATAGTCCTGAGAGGCCTGTCATCTGGTTCTTGCAGGTCAGGCCCAGGTAGGTGAGGCAGTTGCATGCTTTTTTCAAGCCTCTATTGACCAACCCTAGGCATATATATTGATGGATCGTGTGACATTAGAACACATTTGTATAATGTGGAGGAAGGAGGTTCTGGAGTGCTATTGTGCAATGTGGTGAGCTTCAGATTGCGAAGAACAAGAACTTCTTCTTGTCATTGTGGACATTTCCCTCCTCCTCCTCCTTAGTACTATTATTTCTTGAAGAAAGTTCTTACTGTGTTATTCAGAATGACCTAGAAATTCTCAATCTCCCTTCCTCGGCCTCCCAGGTGCTTGGATGACAGGCATATGTACCCTGCCTGGCTTGAGAGAGTGAAGTCATGAATATGATAATTGGGTTGATTTACTCATTCCACATGTCTTTTCTTCCTCATGTTAACTATGCTTTTAAAAAGCTAGACTAGACTACATTTAAATATATTATTTATGTACACACAAAGAACCATTTTAAACTAACCTAGTTTCCTCATTTCAGATCAACTCCAGGAAAAATTGGGGACTCTCTGCCCAGATGGTTTTTAAATCTGTCTCACTGAAGGCACATTCAAAACTACTGTGACATCAACTCTGTCTTGGAAGCACCTTCTCAGAACTATGGACTTCATGGAGGGAGACACTCAGTACTGTAGTATTTCATTATGTTTCTTGTGGGTGTGTTAAGTCTCAACAACACAAACAGAACAAGCATTATTCACCTTGCTATGGTCTGATTTGTACATCTGAAGCTGTATTTGACATTTATACACCCAAGCACTGTTCATTGTTTTT
Organism: Micromys minutus; assembly: GCF_963924665.1. Taxonomy (NCBI): domain Eukaryota; kingdom Metazoa; phylum Chordata; class Mammalia; order Rodentia; family Muridae; genus Micromys; species Micromys minutus. The sequence continues at coordinate 9,621,215 of NC_137962.1, read as the reverse complement.
CTACAAGTTTGCTATTTTTGATATAATAATATTTTAGAATGGCGAGCATGTAATATGGGAAAACATGTTAATTCATAGCCAAAAGCTAGAAACAAGTATTTGAGGGCAATTAGACAATGTGAGCCAAGTCTTAAAATATCACTCTTTTTTTTCTGGTGTAAAATTCCTCTTAGGAGAATCAGCTCGGTAAACAGTTTGGCCTTCAGAAGGAGCTCTGAGCGTTCATTCATCCCAACGTTTTTATGATGATGAAGAGTGACTGTTGTGAAAGCTGGCACATGAGAGCAAAGAGTAGGCAGATGACCACAAAACACCAGCTAAATGATGTATGCTTCGAGAGCTCAGTGGCAGCATGGGAATATACACACGACAATGGGTGAAAACCAATGAGGGTCTGCAACATCATAGTAGAGATATACAGACATACAGAGCAGCATAAAACTGGAATATTCCAGCCAGTGTGTCAGCTAGCTCTTGCTTGGCAGGAGTGGGGAAGGGCTGCAGGCAGGGGTGGTTCTAAATTGGACAAAATGAGTAGCAATGGGATCTGTATGTGACTTAGAAAAGCAGAGAGAAGAGAAGCAACATAGAGACACAAAAATTCAAAGTGGTGACCTCTAGCATGAGAAGGAAGTAGAATAGAGGTGGTATAGGTGTGTGTGTGTGTGTGTGTGTGTGTGTGTGTGTGTGTGTGTGCGTGCCTGCCTGTGTGTGTGCATGTGTGTATCACAAATCTTTGGGACACTTTGACTATCCCAACAATGTTTATATACTACTCTGACACAAATCAGAATAAATTTTGGTTTAGACATGGCTCTTCAGTAAGGATTTGAGTATCATCTGTTCTGTTATAGCCTTATAACCTATGACATGGCAATAATGACACCTGCATCATAGTCCTTCAGGGAAGTGGCACCTGATCAAGTGACACCCAATACAGGATGCTGAGGATAGTCTACATGTATATGTTATGTGATTTTTAGCCAACTGCTTTTACTGCAAGAAGCAGGCTGATGACACAGGCTGACATCTTTAGACTTCAGCCACGGCCTTGGTGTCAACTCCTTCCTACAGGATCTGTGGTTTAGCTTCTCAGGTCGGGACATAATAATAGATATCCCAGCCTTCTCAGGCAGCATGTCATAGGACAGGGATTAATGGAAGTTTTCTCTCAGCTGAGTGGCACCTGAGACGTACTCTGTGCTTCTCATTGCTTGGTAATGAGAAATGGAAGAAGGGACAGTGCAGAAGGCTTACCCAACACTGGCCAGATCATTTCACCTCACCCTGGAGCATGGAGCATCCCCAGCCCTCACACTCTCTGCTACCATGCAGCCACTTGAAGCATGTTGCAGCAGAATATAAGAATGGTCTACCTCAGTCTTGGTTGAATTCCTGGGTGTGGGATCATAGCTTCAGTATCTAATGTGCCCTCTGTACAGTAGCTGCAAGTTACAGCTCTCCTGCTCCCCAAAAACCAAACAACTGCCTTTGGAGACCACAACACTACCCTCCTCCTGGACTTGTCTGGGACTGTATGAGTCTAGAGAGTACCTGTGAGGGTAATATATACTTAAGGCAGGACAAGGAGAACATCAGGCTTAAAACCCATCTGATTCTGTGAACTGTTATGTGTGCACTTCTGTCCTTTGTATCTGTGGAAAGGGCACATTGCTGACGTCTAGCATACCCACAAGTGTGTTTGATCTATCCACGGAGTCTAGAATTTATGAATATAACAGTGTCATACTTTAAATGCTAAGTCATTGCACAAAGGAAAAGGAAAAAAAGGAAGTAAAGAGAGCTAGACAGTGAACTTACCCTTCTCCTCAGTGAGTGATTTCAGGGCAGTAGATGGGCAAAAACTGGGAGCATCACTCCACACAACTGAAAAGAAGTAAATGCAGTATTTTACTACAGAGACAACAGCAAAGTTGCAGGGCACTGGTGGAAACCAGAGGTCTGTGCAAGAGAGCATGAGTTGGGGATGGACCTCCATAACAACTTCTCTTATGACCCTGAACTAGAAAGGCTCTGTCCAAACTCATGCTTCAGTTACCACCGCACAGGATAAAGAGGTTTCAGTACACTTCAACACTGCCTGATAGCGTCCACCTATTATTGCACCTAATAGTGCAATGCACTATTCACTCACATGTCATTAGTCACCCACAAAAGCCTGCTGCTGTAACCTCAGTCTGTCTCAGTTTCCACATCTGTACTCTGGAGATGACACTGTGGGACTACAAGAGGCAGCCTGATAAATAATGTGTGCCATAGAAACAGGATGCAATAGATCAATAAACAACAGTGATAAATAGCAATTTACGTGAGTGGAATACCTGGATAGTGTCAAAGACAGAGCTGGTTTTGAAAATGATTTATCATGACGAAGAAATGCACAGAGACAGGTCATCTGGTTTTGATGCCTGGCCTTGGTTTTTGTATAGTGAAGATGATATAAGAATTCGGTGAGGAACTATATACCCTGTAGATGAGACAGAAATGTTCTAGCCTCTTCCCTTCCTCTCCCTTCACTGAACACATCTAAATCTTCAAAGCATCCTTATTCTTCCTTCTTCCAGTGACTTAAAGAGGACCAAGCCCAGAACTCCTTTTTCTCATAGGCTCTGGTACGGCAACTTAGGAAATATAGTAAGCAGTTAAAAAATTCTGGTTTCATCTACTCAGAGGATTTCTCCCTCATAAAGGCGCACTCATGTTACTGTCTCTTGTCCTTCAGGTCAGAATAGGTTTCTAGGCTGGTCCCAAAATTTCTATCTTCTATCTTATTCTCTTTGGTCTGGTGTGCAGAACAACATGCTATGACTTGAATGCTTCCTCCAGATCTCTGGTTGAAGTTCATTTGCCTCTATGAACATCTATAGGTAGGACTTTTGAATGGTGGTTAGATCTGTGGGCTCCAATCTTTGTGAATCCATAAATGGCGTGGTGATGAAGAGGGGTTGGGGAGGTATGTGTGGCCTCTGGATCTGATCCTGGGAACAATCCTGTTTTAAAAGCTGCTGTCTCTACTGTGTTGCTTTTCTTCTCACTTCAGACCCTGTCACAGTGCAGGAAGAGCCTCTCCATAGGCCAGCATGTTGGCAATAATTGGCCTTCCTACTTCTGAAACTATAAGAGGCATTTCCGTATAAGTCACTCTGCTCTATGGTAACCACATAAACTGAACTAAGAGCCCCAACCTCTCAAGGCCTCAGACCTTCAGTCATACCCTCTTCTCTCCTTTTGTTCCACTCTCCCAGAGGCATCTTTTCATATCATTTACAGACATCAACTGTCAAACTTTAGTTGGCATTAAAGCTGCCTCAGGGGTTGGTAATATGGGGCAATACTTTGCTGAGACCCATCTTCTAAGGGGCCAACTCTAGGAGCCAGGGATGAGCCTGAAATTTGATATTCCCAGTAGGCATCCCTATACCAACCTCTGAATGAGGACACACACACTCACACTAAAAACACCCCACTCACACTAAAAACACCCCACAATTGATAACAACTTCCCCACTATACACCTTTGTACCAGGCCTGTATCTGGACTCTAATCACACCCTGTTTTGTTGTCCCTTCCCAGAAGTCAGAATAGGGAACCCAAGTGTAGAGCCATTAGGAAACATCCTGACCATCCTCTGAGGGTGTTTATCCAAATGTGTTCTTCCTGTTATCTGGGTACACTGTTCTAGAAATCTATGATGAAATCCAAAGAGAGCTTTATTTGTGTTGCGTGTGGTATTAGAGAAAAACTAGGAACAACAGAAGCACATGAACTGAGAACAGGTGACTGAGGCAAAGCTCTCAGAACCCATGTGTATATACAGCTTTCTAGATCTGCCTGCAGCAGTAACCTAGTGGCATGAAACAAGCCATGTTCAGAGTATTGACCTCAGGGGATATAGCAAGCATTCGTGACAGTGGCATGTAGTTAATATCTGTGCATCAGGACTTTATTCTGTCTCCTGGCACAGCATTCCTTAGCTGCCAGGTTTGGAAAGCTCCACAGTTAGCAAGCACATAGCCAGGAGAGGCAAGGGATCCTCTAACCCACTTTCCACACTGCTTTCCGCATGGCTATTGAATTGTAAGGATTTGGATTTTGTTTGCTTGCCTTGGTAGAGATGGAACCCAAGACTTACACATGCCAGAGAAGCACTACTTCTGAGCTATATCATGGCCCAGTCCCAGTTGAATCTGTCCTAATAAATTGTGAATAGTAGCTAATGCATTCCTTGAGCTATTGGACACTAAAAAAGAAAATGGAAATTCTTAACTTACAGTCAGTTGTCTGGAAGAACGGGAGGTCCTGAGCTCATAGTTAGCAGGTAGTGGGGAACCCTGTGAGATCGCACCCTTTGCATAGGTTCTAAGTTCTGACTTAAATGTCAGGTATTTTGCATCAGAACTGAAAGAATCAATATACACCCAGCTTATGTCTAGAGAATTGAGATCTTGGTTACAGATGGGACTATACATTCTGTGTCATAAGTGATGGAGTACAAAAGCTCTAAAGCTATCTAGTCTGGGTATAAGAAATAGAATAAGCTTCACCTCATCGGCTTGTGAGGAGATAGAAGGTGCCAGGGTGAGGGAACTCTGGGTGCTAGCCGATGGTAGGAACACATAGTGCCTGGTAAATGTGAGCGTGTTGGTTTGATGGGAGGAAGGGTGGAGGATAAAGTAACTGCTCTGTGAATGTGGCACCATCTGTGTTGGACCCAAGGATAACTAGGAAAGATTGTTATTCCCTTCCTAAAATCTCTTTTGTGTCTATAACATTAAAAACTTTGAGAGACCTTGCATAGAAAAAGAACCCAGAGCTGTGACTGTCATTCCAAGAAGACACATTTGACTTACTGAACAAAGCCAAGTGTAGCCCCACTGAAGCCCATGTGCTGCACATACAAACAGGGTAGGGGATCTTTTTCAAGATGCAGGGGTTGTCATGGCCTGTTCCAACCTATGCAGGATGTCCTGAGTTTATATGTGGACCTGAGTAACCCTAGTGTCCTGCACACATACACCACAAATGCTTCTTCTCTGAGTCCTTCTGCTGGGGAGGACTACAGACAACACATTTCCATCCACGAAGTTGCCCAAGGCTTCTGCATTTCTGTGCTAAGAAACATCAGACATGGATAAACTTGAGGACAGCAGCATCAGCAAGCCCATTACTATAGGATCTGTGAGGACCCGTTTTGACCCTTCTATGTTCTTCGTATTTTTCTGTTCCTGGACATGGGAGGACTCCGCTTTGTTTCATTATCCATGAGAACAGTGAGAGTAAAGAAGTCAGGACATAGTGGTTGGTGTGTATCCCTCTCTGCTGAAGCTAAGATGTGTGGAGGAGAGCATCTGTGTTTCCCTTGTCTCAGCTCTCTGCCCTCTCTTGTCTACCTGTTATTTCAGACTCAGTTTTCCCTGCAGTCTCTTTGGCATGATCCCTGTAAAAGAGCAGTTCTCTCTTCCCTTTTATAGTTTGCTACCTCTTCCTCCAGAAGACTTGTCTCAGCCACACCTGTGGCATTGCTGTGATTTAACTCTCTGGTTAGAGAATGCATGTCCTCCATGGGGGACAGGAAAGGAATTACACTGATGCCATATGCATGCTCAGAATTGTGTGTGCAGACAGCCAGGGTTTAAGGAGGCCATTTGTCTCTGTCATTCTAGCAGGCCATCTCCTACCTTCTCCCTATCAGAGTTCCTCAGTCACAGCATGTCTCTTGTGCAAGGACTAAGCGAAAGCAGTTAGGAGCAGACCCACTTTCAAGGCGGAGGCTCAGTTGCCTGTGTGTGCCACCTTCTCAAGGCCTGTACAGATTCTTCTCTGCTATGATACATGATTGTTTGGTACAAAGAAAGGGACTAGAAAAGTGTGGCTTTTCTTTTTCAGCAATACTTTGTATGATCAGACGGCCTGTAGGCTGTGCCTGCCATGTTGGAGTTATTCACGCATGCTCAGTCTGGTCTTTCTAGGACATGCCTATGAAAAACAGCAACATTCTGTTCTTCTCCCGACCCATAATGACCAGCACAGCACATCAGTACCAACACCCAGTAAAGTTTTGAAGAGTCCATCCCAAAGGTGGGAATCTCAGCAACAGGGGTTTACCTCATCATCATCTGTCTCCCTTTAAGACTAAGAGTTCCTGGAGGTCAGGAGACGAGGATCATTCTCACTCTGCCATGTGACAGAGCAACTTAAGAGGTAAAATTAACTGGGTCCCAGGTCTGTCATCATTTGCTATTTACCCTTGAGCCTTCCCACCTCTCTTGTTTCCCCTCTGACAGGGGAATGAGGATTTAATGAGATAGTGTTTCCAAAGTGCTGGCCTCATGAAAAGAGGCCAGGCTGTCATGCTACAGAGTTCTGGACGTGGCAGTACTTGCTGATGCGTGACAACCCTGATAAGATTTTTCACTGTCTGCCATGTGGCTTCTGGTCAGGACTCCTGAATCCCTACTGTGAGCCTCAGAATATGTGTTGGAAGACACTCTAGCTCTCTAGGCTGCCAGATGAAAAGGACCAGAGCAGCTGGAACCTGTTGGAACCAGGAGTACCTTGGGTTCTTATTCTTGCCAGCCTGTCAAGATGTTGAAATAGCTTGGCATGACTTCCATCACATTCTGAACAAATGAATTACTGCTTAAGCTTCTTTCTTTCCAACTCTTCCATAGTCAAATGAAAATGGAAAGTGGCGTTTTCCAGATGCCGGCGGGTGAAAAGGTGAAAGGACAGACATGGAGGCCTGAGGTGAGCACAGCTCCGAGGCAGCTTAAGGCTTGCAGCTGTCCATGGAGCTCATGTAGAACTAATGTATTAGGCAAGCACGTTCCTATCCTCCCTGGCCCTCATGCTAATGCCTAGAGAAGTCTCTGTATGAAAATATAAGTCCACAGAGGCAATTCCATTATACACCTCCCATATTTTTCCTAAAAAAAAATTTAACCTGTTGAAAGAAAAGAAAAACCCAACACTGCAACTTCAAATTATGACAGATCAAGTGATTAGCAGGAAGGTGTCTTTTAGCCTGGAAACAATCGTGTCCATACTAACTCCATAAAGCTAAAGAACACAGAGACACATGAGCAAGGCTAAGAGAAGCTCTGCCCTAGAAACCAAACTGTACCCTTTAGTTACAACATAGCTCGAACAAGAAAGACCACTGCAGAAGCAGCTGGTTTGCCATCACGTTAACTTTTTTGAGTTGATGAATGTGTTTCTTGTAAGTTACTCCACTGAGCTCCCATAATGCAACATGTCAAGGCTTGTGTGTAGATGTAGCACGTTTCTGATACACAGCAGGCACAAGGAGAATGTCCGTTTTTATCTCAAACTAAGTTTTTGCCCAAACTAGGGAAATGGTAGTTTTGCAGTAAGAAGAATATGGAGACCAAAGTTCAACTTCTCTAAGACTTCAGTTACAGCAACCATTACATAACCCTAGTTTCTAGGGAAGTGTCAGTAACAGCCAGTACTGTCCAGGTTCACTCAGAAATGGAATTTAGAAGGAAGTGACCTATGTGTCAAGTTGGGGACACTGATCTCTGTTATTTCCTGAGACAATACTTTCATCTCTGAGATGTCTTCATGAGTTTGCTCCTCTGATGGCTAGTCTCTAGTTTCCATGCACTTGTCTGCACCATAGACATCCAGAGCCGAGGTGGACTGGACCCGTGAACCTCAGTCACTTGCCCTACTGATAGAGGCTAAGTAATGGTATGAGTCTTACAAAGACCATCCTGTCCTATGAGGGAGGATGCTAACATCAAATGTGAGTGTAGTTTTATCTAATCAGACATAGAAATATTCACCCTTTCCTTTATTGATTTCAGATTGTTCTCCTGAAACAGACATGGAATTGAGTCTTAGGTGATACAACCACTTGCCTTTATGACTCACAAAGGCTGTCTTTCCTGAAATCCTGACTTAAGTGCCTGAAAACACACTCAGGCTGCCCCCTTCCTTCCGTTTCCTGATACTGTCATAAAGTACATCATCCTGACAGAGGATAAAAATTGACACAGCGAGGAGTCCAAGGGATCATCACAGAGCAGGCAACTGTTGACTTTGCTGTTTGTTCAGCAACAGGACATAAGGAGGCTAAGCCTCCTTTCTCCTAGTACTTCTGTGTTGTCTGAGGTCTCAACTCGTGCTGTTCCCTCCCTTCCCCCAGCAGCAAGGCTATTCACAGAGTATGCTGGACAACCTTGCCCTGAATGTAAGACTTCTATAGCATACCACAAACAGCCCCCCAAAAGCATCCACAAGTGGCAAACTGAAGAAGCAGTCTATATGCCCTAGCTAACTATACCCTTGAATATGGTCTTGTTCCATCTTTCCTGAGATCTAATTGCTAATATTTCCTTTAAGTTGATGAGCAGTCTCCAAAGCATCTTTTTTCTTCTTAAATTAAATAGAATAATTTTTGTCATTGGCATCCAGTGAATTCTGACTAATCTTCCTGATCCTAAGACATCATCCTAGTGCAGGCTTGGGATATGGTCAATATCAGAGACAACTTCCAGGAGCAGGTTACTCACCAGGCTTTTGGTACCACCCAAAGGGATAGGTGTGGACTTCAATGTCCTCAGAGCCACAGTCCAAAATGTGCCAGGCTGCTCCATTCTCCTCACTGCATGTTTGAATCCCCATGCTGTTCATAGTCAAGCAGGTCACCTCCCCTCCTGGAGGAGGACACAGAGCCCAGGAAGGTGGGGTAGTGAGAAACATGAACTGAGCAGGAAGAATTCTGCAAGCCATTTCTCAGTGGATGCTGGGACTTCTGTACTGTATTCCAGGTGATGAACATGCCAACAAATCCAGATCCACATATATAAACTATAATAACTTATGACTCCAGGAAAGGAAGTAGCTGCTCCTAACTGAATAGCTGTTAATCATTCATAGAAGAGACAGAGACGAGTTGGATCTGTGGGTAACATTTCATTGGGCCTGGTTTACAGATGAGAACGTTAACTAAGGCCTAGCTAGATTATAAATAAATTGTCCAGAATCATACCATCAGTAAGTGACTGAGTGAATGTTCAATATCGATCATCTAAAGCTCAACCAACCATGCTGTCTATACAGCTCTGAAAGTACAGAAAAGGGCACATAAAGGAAGTGTGGAAACAAGAAGGGACAGTCCCTGGGATCAGATAGACCTGTGTGTATGAGGTGGATAGATTATAAACTAGAACAGCTATGATGATAATTTGATAGTGATGAGACACTTGCTTATCCTAACCTCTGTTTCCTTACTGCACATGTGGCTAACTTATCCTCCTTGCCATGAGGAGATGCCAAGGACCATATAGGATCATAAACATGAGTGTTCTACACGAGGTATAACACTGAGAGTGGGGGCTGCTTGCTTCATTAGTCGTACCTTGCAGCTGGGAGACATTTAGAAAACCAAAGCCAGTGCAGCATGGGTCCCTGTCACAGAGCCGCTCACACTCAAAGAACCTACAGTGAGAAAGCAAAATGTGTGTGAAGCTTCCTGTGGGCACCAGATTCTGTTGTGCAGAAGGAATGGAATTACTCAAACTTATGGGATCCGATTTCTTTGTAAGTACATAAAGTGTGGGTGCTTCAGCTGGCACTGGTATTCTAGCTCCCTGAAGACAATTTTCTACTCTTAGGTCCTCCGTTAATTTAGGCATTCAGTCAAGCCCTCTCCAGGGCCATTCTTGTTCATCCACCAGTGTAGCTGCAAGACCTCACCTGCAGCTTCATGGTAGGAGGACCCTAGCAATTCAAGCCAATGCTCTGGAACCCAGTTCTGACTATTTCCCTGCCTTGATTCCATGTCTTGATCTGATCAACCAATCGCTCCTGACTCCTGAGAGCTTGCTTAACCTCTTGGTCCTTTCTGATATCAGGATCCTGACTGGTTTTGTGCTGTTCTGTCCTAAATTCAAGTCATATCCCAGTGTCAAACTTGTTTCTGCTTGGTAGTTTTTCCAGTGTATCTCTACCCAGAACATGTTAAATCTTCCCCTCTGGCTTTCTCTGCCATAGATCCCTGCTCTGTTATCTACCTACCTACCTATTGCTTCCCATTCCTTTTTAAAGTCTACTGTTCTTTTTTTGGATATATTTTATTCACATTTCAAATGTTATCCCTTTTCTCAGTTTTCTCTCCATAAGCTCCTTATCCCATCCCTTCTCCCCCTGCTTCTATGAGGATGCTCACCCACCCATCCACCCACTTTCTCCCACCTCCTCACCCAGACATTCCCCTACACTGGGTCTTAGAGCCTTGGCAGAACCAAGAGTTTCTCCTCCCACTGATGCTCAACAAGGCTATCTTCTGCTACTTATGCAGCTGGAGACCTGGGTTGGCTTATGTGTACTCTTTGGATAATGGTTTACTCCCTGGGAATTCTGGTTGGTTGATATTGTTCTCATGGAGTTGCAAACCCCTTCATCTCCTTTGGTCCCTTCTCTAGCTCCTCCATTGGGAACCCTATTCTCAGTTCAATGTTGGCCGTGAGCAACCACCTCTGTATTTGTCATGATCTGGCAGAGCCACTCAGGAGACAGCTCTATCGGGCTCCTGTAAGCACGCACTTCTTGGCATCAGCAATATTATCTGATTTGCTGGCTGTATATGAGCTGGAGCTCTAGCCTGGACTATAGGTTTTGTAGCTGATCATAAGCTCTGTCTCACCAGTTCTTGTCTCAGTACCAAGATCAGCATGGTAACATCCAACAAAATATATCTGGTTTCTATCTCTTCTTCCAGCATGGTGACATCTAGCTTCTATTCCCTCCATTAATAAGGTGATGTCAAACTGAATCTCAAGACAAAGCAGCTTGTGCCATCATACGAGCTCCGTTCTCAGAAATAGCACCTAGTTGCCAGCAACATGATGCAATCGCATAACTAAACAGCACTTCACGGATTAGCAGTTCACTGATCAGTGACTACTAAAATGCAAAAGACTCACTGGGGATTTTCTTAAAATCTCGATTCGATTCATTAGTCTCTTCCAAGGACCTCAAATGTGGGAGGCCCAGGGCAGGCCCAGGAATGCAGATAGGCAAAAGCCTGCTTGGAGATTCTGAAAAGGGAGGTGGATCAAGTGTGCTGAGAGAACTTCTTCCTCAGTTGTAACAGCTAGCAAAGCAAGGAGTAAAGAAATAACAGCTTCTGGTAAACAATAGGTTGTAGAAGTCATAAGTAAGCATTTCTATAAGCTAAGGCTCTGTTTATAATTGTGCATACTCTCAAGACACTGAGCACGGCACCAAAAGACTCCAAGGAAGAAGTTCATGGCAATCCTGATCACATTTATTAGCTGACAACACTGCTAAAGACATATGAGCTCCCTCGGCAGACTGTAGGCTCAGCACTGAGTATAGAATTTAACATTATTTGCCTTCTTCAAGGATTTCTGCCTGGTTATCTCCTACACCCCTAGCTTTGGTTGGATTGTTGTTATGCTGCTGCCTTTAAAGGCAAAGACACCATCTTTTTGTGGAACCCAACAAGTCTTAATAATAAGCTTAGAGGTAGAAATTGGCCACTTACCCATTGGAAATGAGTTTTCCAGACATGGGAATTTTGTCTCTGATAGAAATCCCTGTGAGCTTTTGGAATGGCAGGCGAGTATAAAAGTTTTTTACTCTATCATTCAGCACAACTGCACAGAAGAAAAACAAGTAAAAATTATTACCCCTTTGAAAATATATGGATAATGAGTAGAATCCAAACTGAAATTCTAGGAAGATGACAGATTAAACTCATACATTTGTTCCCCAAATTTCACTAGACTAAGACTCAGGAGATTCCATTTGGTTTGGTTGATTTTGAAGATAAGCTTCTGTGTAGGCTAAACTAGCCTTGAATTCAATATTTAGCCAAGGATATCTTTGAAATTCTGATCCCCCAACTCTACTTCTCGAGTTCTATAATTGCAGATATAAACACTATTAGATGCTTGGAATAGAACCCTAGGGCTTCATGCTGGGAACTGTTGAAAAGGCTCTAGCCCGTGTGGAAAATGAAGCTCTGAGAGAGACGGAACATACAGTCTCAGGATCTAGGAAGCATATGGAGAAATAAACCTTGTCTCCAAGGACTAGGAAGCAGCTTTTACTTCCCTGTGTGAAGCACCAGGATTGTATTTGCCTCTGTATTCCTGCATCTCCAGGAAAAAAGAGTAGATCAAGTGTCCTTTCCACAAAGGTAAAGATTAAAGATTTATTCTGAATCTCTTTCAAGACCCAGAAAAGACAGTCTCTTAGCACCCTGGATAGTAGATACACAAACCCCAGAGTGCATTTGAGAGCATGATCTAGGCTCCCAGGAACCCAACACTCTCCTACTTTTCTAGCATGTGTACTCAGCCCAAGCACTGGGAGGCGCCTCTGGCAAAGGGCCTACGAGTAGGAGCAGTCCCACTAAAAGTGACTGAACCAGATCATACTTAAGAGGGACCTATAGTCAAGAAGCTCCCACAAAATAGAGTTGCTCCACAGCCTTGTGGTCTCTGACATTTTCGGAGAAACTGAGGGCCTTCAAACATGAGAAGGGCTCTGGCAAAGACGACAGAAGAAACTGCTGGGAGAACAGGATGAAAGAAATGACATCACCATCATGATGACAAAATGGCATAATCACTGCCCTTGAAGAGAGAGAGCAACTGTGACAGTGTTAAAAATCACTGTTTCTGAATTGTACACAGTTGCACAAAATTTTGGTGCCAGTAAGGCAAGATGGCTTCACATCTCTGAAGGACCATGAATAATCTTATTCTATCTATCTATCTATCTATCTATCTATCTATCTATCTATCTATCTATCTAACTATCTATCTATCTATCCCTATATATTCACCAATATATGTGTTTTATATATGTATATACATAAAAAATTAGGTTTTGAGATTGTAATATAATTATACTATTTTCTCCTCTTTCCTTCTTCTGATCAGTTTTATGTATCCTTCTTTGCTCTCTTTAAAACATTCAGTCGTGTGTCTGTGTGTGTGTGTATGTGTGTGTGTAGAATATGTCTAAAGGAAAAGAAAGTGAATCATACTGTTTCTGACCTCACAGAGTGACAGCCCATCAAGTGCCCAGATTATAGAGACCACAGTGCTTGCCTTTCCTCCGGAAGAGGGCCATTGGTTGGTGAGGCAGAATCTGACTGCAGTTCTTGGCACTAGATTCCATGACACTGTCACAGACCTGAGCTTCGGGGTATAGGAAGCAGGTGAAATACAAAGATGAGCTTTCTGTTATGTCTGCAAGTTGACAGAAAACAGGCTCCTGGGCACACCCTAAAAGCAAGAGGACAGTTGGTGTTTAGTCCAATGAGGGCCTTGGGTAGGCAGAATCATCTGGGGACTCTTTTAAGGCAGAGGCCCACTGCATTAATTTACTTTTTTACTGCTGAGATAAACACCATAACTACAAGTGACCTGGGCAGGAAAGGCTTTATTCATCTTACAGCTTACTGTCCATTATGGAGGGACTCAAACCTGAAGTAGGCAGGAACTGATGCAGAGACCATGATTGAATGCTGCTTATTGGCTTACTTTCTGTGCCTTCTTCTGCCTGTCTTCTTATGCAACCCAGGACCAGCAGCCCAGGGATGGCATTGCCCACAGTGGGATAGGTTCTTTCACATCAATCACTAATTTACAAAATGTCTCATAAAACCAATCTGTTGGAGAAATTTCCTTAAGCTAGCTGACCCTAGCTTGTGTCAGGTTGGCAAAATACTAGTATACCCATGATATCCATGAAAGCCTAGATAAAAACCCTTGGCATCTCTGCAGTGGGGAACAGAGGATATTATTGCTTGATTATTGACAGAGCTGAAGTGAGATGAGAGGTCAGACACAAACTCAGCCACACAGGAGACACTGGTGAGAGCTCAGTATCTCTACTTATGGCTTCTCAAAGGCACTAACTGCAAACCAGAGACCAGAGATTTGCATGTGAGCACTTAATTCCCTACCTATGACAGTCTTGCCAAAGATACCTATGAGCTCCTTTAGAAAAAAGTATGGCTTATTCTGGTTTGGTTCTTATCCACACAGTCAAAGGTTAGTCCTAGGACATAATGCATATTCAACATTGGTTGTATGTATGTATGTATGTATGTATGTATGTATGTATGGCATGTATAGATGAATGAATGAATGAATGAGTGAATGAATGAATGAATGAATTGATGGATGGATGGATAGATGGATGGATGAATGGTAAGTTCCAGTTGCTGAGCAGAACTACTTCAATGTGAACTTCCTGAAATCTGATAGTAAACCCCACTTTTATGCTAAGAATGTAGTGACCCTTAAGTTATACCAAGAAATTTAAACTTCTCTACTTCTCAGGTGTTGTTGAAAGCTGCAGGCTAAGATACTCACGAGAGAGGCACCATAGGTATGCCTGTTCTGCTGAAAACAGGTGTGTGAAGAGCCTGTACTGCTGGCTGGGAAATGAGAGGCTTGTGGTGACAATGACCTGGGAAATGTCCATGGGGGAGAAAAGTTCTGTTGCCACATCTGCAAAAGAAGGAGGGGTGAGCATTACACATATCTTGAAAGCATGGAACAGAGAGAAGTAGACTTGAGGACAGAGAAAAGATAGAGACTAAAACACTCTCACAAGTCTGAGGCCAAATCAGGGCTGGAAATGACAGGGTAGCAATATGGTCAGGCAAAGGGGTTCAGAAGATCTTAGAAGTTCTTAAAAACCATACAGTTGTAAACCCAGAATTTTGGTTTGGTCATCCTTTCTACCTAAGGCAGGGAATCCCTCTAAGATTTCAGCCCATTTCTGGGTGGCCTCGGATGGCATAGCTCTGCCAACCAAAGGACCACCTCATCAGATTCTTCTGTTTGAAACTTTTAGCCAGACACACCCCTGTTAGCTAAGTCACGTCAGAATCCAGGCTCAATGCATGCTTGGCAGGCTGTTGTACAGCAGGGTGGGCATTAAAATCAAACTGGCTCCCCTCTTACTCTCTTGAACCCTTTTGATGACTTCTACTGCGTTATTGCACAACAGAAGGTCCTGACTACAGGCAGGCATTCAACCCTGGATTTGTCAGCCTTCACAGTTCAGAGCTAAATATACTTACTTCTTTTAAATTAGCTAGTCTGTAATTTTGTTATAGCCACATTGAGTGGGATAAGATATTCCCCATTTGTATCAGATTTCCTTTCCATCCCTCTCCACCTCTTGCTTTCTTTCATTTTTTTCCATCACTCTTAATGCCATGGAAAATAAAAATAGCTATAATAAAAACAGCTGTAGGTTCTGGTGGTGAGGTGTTCTCACACCTTCCCCATGTTCAACCTCAATTCCTGTCTAGATTAACTCTTCCATGCAATGACTCCTAACTGACTTCTCATTTTGACACAATTGATATTTTCTGATACATAGTAACATTTTTCTAGGCCCTCGGGGTTGACATTAGTGAGAGTCATGGGCATGCGCAGTTAAGTTCTGCCGTTTAAGCACCCAATTTCTCCTGCTATAGTTATAGTGTTTGCTTGTTTATTTGTTTCAGCAACAGTGGGAATTGGCAATGAAGCCACTTTACTTTCCATCCTGACTACCCACTACAGGACTCTCTGTATTTATGAGTGGGTAGCTAGAACTTGAGGCATAATTTGATGCTTTGCGAGGTTCTGAGGTTTCAGAATGGAGTAATAATAAAAGGCTCGTCCATTGATTAAACCTTGGGTACCACCATTCTGTCTCTGGAGTGTAGACTCAGCTGTATGTTTCCAAGTCAGTACCTGCTCCTTCTGGAGATTCTGACCTCGGCACCATTCCCTTTCCACATCCCATAGATTCAGGCCGAGACCCCATGTCAGAATCTAGGAAGAATAAGACAAGATCACGTGAGGCAACCACATAACAGCATTCATGTCCCACAACCAGTTGCTAAGTACAAGGCAGGGATAGATCCAGCCACCCAGAAGAGCAGGATTGGCCCTGTACCAAACACTGGCCAATCTCTAAGGGCTAGAACTAGACTCCCTGTGACACTGTAAATATTTACATTTAGCCTTTTAAAAATTCTCATAAATATTGGTGTTCATATGACACTCTTCTAGACTGTGTGCTTCCTCTGATGAGCAGTGGGTGCCTTCTGCTCCATAAAATGCATGCCCAAAACATGTCTGCATCCCACGCCTGAGTCCACGGGAATGGAGGCAAACTTGTGGATGAAACCTTGGGTTAAACTCAGGAAGTTACTCTTGTGTGACCCCTTCTTCCCCAACTTGGAGCTCACCTTTCCAGAGGTAGACCTGCTGGAAGCTGGTAAAGCTGTCTTGAGTTCCCTCCAAGAGTGTCAGACCTGCAGAAGATGGCCATCTGGTGAGCCCGTTTGTGCTTGTTCTCATGGGTCACCAACCATTACAATCGCCCCATAATCCCCTTAAGGCCCTCCTGGCTTGAGAACTCTGCTTTCTATACAGGCTCTCCAAAACCTCATGGTGTACCACTCCAACACTCTGGTGCAAAAACTAGAGCTGGCCAGACTTGAGGGATCTAGCTCAGAATAAAACAGACTAATATGGGAAGGGTCACAAGCCTATGACATTGGACAATGACCATAGCAGTTACAAAATGGCTTTAACAACAACATCAAAAACAATGACAAAAACAACAAGATTTTTAGGAGGTTCCATTGTTGATGTTGCCTGACATGGAGCCCTGCTGAGATTCTGATATTCTCAATGAAGCTGGGGCCAAGAGGGTGCAAATAAGGCCACTTGCCACGAAGGCTGGTGTCCTAAACTTGATGCCGAGGTCCCACAAGTTAGAAAAAGAGAATCGACACAGTCAAGTTGTTCTCTGACTTCACATGCTCATGGTGGTTTGTGTGCTCCCACCACACTACACTACACACACACAATCAAATACATAAATCAATAAATGTAAAAACAAATTGAGGCTGGCAACCAAATGATGGCGACACTTCACAGTACTGCCTTCTGGATCCTTCACATGTGATTCACATCCAGTCAGTGGCAGCTTTTCTTATTTAATTTATTTCTATGTTATTAACTATTCTTTAATTTTTATTGACATATATTCATTATATGCAGCAAAGGGCTTTCTAAAAACATTTTTATTGACATTTATCATATATTTTGACCGTGATAATGCCTCATATCCTCTCCTTTTCCCATTACTCCCCCTTTCCCACTATAGCTAGGCCTTTATTTCTGGCATGTTCTCCTCCTCTGGTGCCACACTGGCTAAAACTAGATTTCTTACACTCTTTCCTCTTGGTGGTAAACATTCTTCATTTTTTCCCTTTTTAGTCTCAGACTCCAAGTCTAAGCAAAACCCCAGCGCTCTGAGTCCTCTCACGGAATACTTTTACCGAGTACTCTCATGCAGCATGCACCCCTGGTCGTTTGAGGGGAAAACTTCCTGTGTATACCTGCTGTGGTCTCAGGTTGTACAAAATCATTTCTTGGTGTTCTTTGGGGTTGGTAGTAGATGCATTCATTTGACATGGGCACCAGAAAACAGCCACAGATTTCACATAGGAGTACGTGATCTTAGGTAGAACTTAGCTAGTTTCTAGAAACTGAGCACAGGTGTCCCACATTCCCATGAGTCTAAGAAGTAACGGACTGCAGGCTTCTTTTGCTTTAATGATGCCCACACCTGTCACCTCAGCTAGCTGGGAAGTACCGTGGCCTTAGTGATGAAAAACTTTGCAACTTTTGCACTCAGAAACTGGCTTGATGCCTCTCATCCACCTGGTAGGTTGTGTTTTGTGGTGGAGGATATATCCCAAGGTTGTGGTTATATCTCATGAGGACCACCACTTAGTCATGGCTGGCTACACCACCCCTCCCTCAACCCTCTGTTCCTGTCTCCAGTAGCCTTTCAACAACTCTCCTTTGCCACCTTTGAAGTGGAATTTTCTGTGAGCTGGCATTCAGACCAAGTCCAGAAGTGAGGACTGTAGTGACATCTGAAAAGTGGAATTCCAAAGTGTCAGAGAAGCCAAACAATTGTGCCATAACAACAGATGATTTGAAAGCATTGTCTGCTTTCAGGAAATCATATGTGATCAGACATGATCATATGTGGTACCATAGCAGTAGAAAGTGTCTCTAGGGGCATGGTGGGAAGTTTGAACAAGAACTTGGGGTTCAAAATTAAGAGTTGAGCCACAGTTGTGGCATTGATGAACAATAGCATACACCAAGCTCTGATTTGCACTCCTCAGGTTGTGAGCCTCAGCAGGTGGTCCAAAGGATCATGAAAAGAATAATGCAGAGCAGACTGTGGTGTGCTTCAGTTTAAAGGGCATGGATTCCACTGTGTTGTAGCTTTCTACAACTAGGACCCTCCCCACATTAGCTTTAATCAGCTAAACCTGAATTTCCCAGGCCCTCTTTAGGTTCTCTGCTTTACTTGACTCTGACATTAGAAGCTAGCTGATAAAAAAGTAATCCACCCTATTGAGGATTGCTGTGAGACAAACAGGTGAATGATCCGACAGTTGGAACTCAGTCTAAAATCTATACTCACATACACACAAACACACAAACACACACATACACACCCCACATATATACATAGAGACCACACACATACTACACATATGGCGCCACACACACACACACACACACACACACACACACACACGAGCAGATGAGCAGATTTACATACAGCCCTAAATCCTTCAAAGGCCTTTCGTTGTAATTCCTTTGCAGGGAGGCCAAGCCAGGGCACATTCCTGGCTGCCTGGACACACACAGCAAGCACATGTCCAGGCGTAAGCAGTTCAGTGACGTACTGCTGCCAATTTACCACATGTCTTTCCTGAAATGCCTGTTTTCACCCTGGGTATCTCTCGGAGTAATGAAGACCATCTGTGAGGCAGCCATCCCATAAATAAGCTGTTTGATTCTGTTTACCCCCAAAAGGAGCTACTTAAGCTCCCTGGATTCCACCATATTCTGCAGTGTCTTTCCAGGCTTTGGTTGGGTGTGCCATCCAGATCGCCTGTGTGTTTTCTGCAGTGGATTTAAAGCTCTCTGTCATGAATCTAAAAATTGGTAAGGTATATATAATTCTTAAAAGAATGACATGCATACTATATATTGGTCTAGGTATCAGCAAGTGTTTAAAAAGATATACAATATCATCCAAAATATTCCTGCATATCTGACAGCTGGAGTGGTTAAGACTCCCAGAGTCTGGTTTTAGGCCCAGGCTCCTCCTGAGGAGTGACTTAACTCCTGTGTGCCCGTTTTCCTTCAGCTGTATGAAGGGAGTGGTCACAATGACACTTCCTGGAATCACTCCCACCGAGGTAGGAGCAGGTCTCATCCTTGGTGCTATCTAACAGTCCTATGAGGTATTTTGTTTCTATGACAACCGATATTGCTATCTTCTCTTCCAACCTAGCAGGCAACTGGTTTAAGAATTATTGAATCTGCTTCTCAGAATACAGGTTCCTGGGCCTATTGGGCATGGGGGGTGCTGAGATTTAGAATGTCTAACCAGTTGTGGGTGATACTGGCCCCACTGTGGCCAACCTTGTGATCAGCACTGGCCTGGCCAATGCCATCTTAGGACAGAAAGGAAAGTCTGTCCTCTCTACTGAGCTTGCTAAGAGCGCAAGTAAGAAGGCACATAGGAGGCCTGACTGGCACAGAGAGGCCTCAGAAACTCAGTACTTCTCTCGTGCATTGAGGGGCAGGCCTGCTATCTCTAGCATTTATATTTCTTTCTGTAAAGTC
The DNA here is from genome assembly GCF_963924665.1 of Micromys minutus. Taxonomy (NCBI): domain Eukaryota; kingdom Metazoa; phylum Chordata; class Mammalia; order Rodentia; family Muridae; genus Micromys; species Micromys minutus. Next base: position 9,601,445 of record NC_137962.1, on the reverse strand, counting down.
TGAAAAGTTTCAGCAAAATAGGAAATGAGAAACTCTCGGCTTCCGCAGCTCCTTCTCATCTCTAACAGGCCTGTCCTGTGATTAGAAGCGGGTAGTTCATTAACTTCCAGGGGAACAGCCAGGGTCTCTCACTGTAGTCCTCCACCCTTAATTCTCTGCAGTCATTTTACATGAGACTTTGCAATGCCTCCTACGAATGGAACAGTATTTCCCGTCTTTTGGCTTCTGGTTTCCCCATGTGGTTTGATTATGTACCACAAATGAGGCAGAGATGAGTGTCTTAGACTTTCAGAAGCTTTGTACTTCTTTCTTATTCTGTCCTGACTCTGCTACCTGCGGGAAAAACCAACACACACCTACAACGAGGAGGAAACCAGACAGAGCAGGTCCAGTCCCAGTTGGCCCAGGGATACTGGACTAGTAGCTGGGCATGCTAGATTCCTCTTGATCCCAGATAACCTGAAGCTTTGAGAGCTAAATCAACTTAATGTTTTGCTGATATATGTATATGGCTAAATTCAGGCATTAGCTTTCTGTGCAGCTTCAGGGGTGCCATTTCCTTCTACACTGTAAATGGAGCCTGCTTAGCCTGGAGGATGAGATCAGTGTGAGGACGTATCTGTACCCTGGGAATTCTGAAGCTGAGTAGGGGTACAAGCTCTCAGGATGTAGAACTGTGCCTAAGATGTTAACTGGTGGGAAGAGGAACTTAGGAGCATGGTGACATGTAGAGGCTTACATACCCTGAAGGAACTCTTGGCCTCCCAGACTCAAGGCCATCTGGCGGCTCCCCTGGTTGTATGTCACCCCAGCACATGTAGCATTGACCTGAGGATCAGAGGCGTCCCTCCAGTCATTGATGTGACAAACCAAGACGTCAGGAGAACTGAGAAGTCCACAGATGGTGGGCCCTGTCAAAGGGAAGAGTCCAGTGTGAGGAAAATCATGAGGGCTGTGCATCCTTTGCTCTGAGAGCCTGGACTCTGCCTGAGGGTGGGACAGTGACACTGGGACACAAAAGCCTGCTTTCAACTCACTTCCCAAAGATGGCGTTAGAGGTCTCATGTGGCACTGTTACACTACACAGGGAGAATTGCAGAAGTGTTCAGTTCTGGCACCAGTTGTGGACTGTGTCATGTTGTCACATGAGGGTTGAGATGCTATTGTGGAATTAATGTTCACAAGGAGCATGCAGAAGACTGCAGTACAACCAGGATCAAGAGTCACTGGCCTCATTAGATACCCTCTTATCACAGAGAGGGAGACTGAGACTAGGAAAAGAGAAGAGGATTTTCCCGGGGTCTGAGCAGTAGTGCAAGGGAGGAGGCAGCAGCCCACAGAGGAGCAGACTGAGCTGTAGAACCAGGGCAGTCTGGGTACAAAAAGAATGTGGGAGCCCAAAAGATTCTGAGCACCATAGTTTAGGGGAGAGGAAAAGTGAGCAAGAGAGCAAGAAGGAGAGGAGAAACCATGGAGAAAGGGAGGGAGAGAAGGAGAGAAGCAGGGAGGGAGGGAGAAAGGGAGAAATAATAACATACTTAATTCAAAGCTTGGTGCCCTTGACCCTGACCCCCAGGGTCATCTTCCTCTACTGGCACCACATGTTCCTGTGACAGAGACCAGTTACTTGCTCCTCACACCCTCCAGCTTCAGTGACACTTATGTAACCCTTAGAGCATGGGAGATCCCTAGAATCCCTCTTCCCAGTATCCTCCACTACAATGCAGGATTAGAGTCTCAGGAGTTGTCACTAACTCCTCCCTATTGAAAATACAGCCACCCATTGGGAGCTAGAGATAGGTAGCCAGAGGAGACTAGAGGCAGCTGCAGCTTTTGTGAGGGATGCTAGGAGGGGTAAGGGGAAAGGGGGATTTTAAAGAAAGCTCAAGGATTTCGAATGCTGCGGTAAAGGGTATAACAGGATTCTGTCCCCAGATCTTAGAAAGTCCAGCCAAAGCCCCTAAATTAAAACACCTAACCACCCACTGTACCAGATGAGTCTGAAAGGACAGTAAAATGTTTTTAGGCATGTCACAAGGGCCCCAAATTCTGGCCCTGCGTGTGAGCGTAGGGGTGGATAAGATGTTGGGCAATTCATGATGACTTGGAGGGAATAGCAAGCAGGCTGCCAACCACAGTGTCATGGAAAAAAGGGGCTTGGAAGGCTCACTGCCCCATGGAACAAAATGAGCCTTCATATATGATCCTAGGGAAAATGAAGTCAGTGTTTCCACATGGAAAGATCACATGGTCTGCTGAGTAACACAACATCTGGAGAAATGGTGGTGCCCACAGAATATATGTTTAATTCAAAGAGGCATCCTGTCTCTGAAGACGGACTTTCTAAACATGGGTATGAAGAAAGACATGTGTTCATGCACAAGCAAGAGACAGTTAATGACTTGCCCGTCTAAATACTAACAGGAGCCCACATTGTATAGTCATATGGCTGCAACCATAAGAATGGTTAGGAATCAAGTTGTTCTAACCATTTCTTCAACAAAACAGTCTCATTCTGGGGCTGAGAATGTAGCTCAATTGGTAGAGTGCTGCTCTGCATACATAAAGCCCAGGTTCAATTCCTAGTACAATACAAACCTGGCACGACTGAGCATGTCTATAACAGCACTGAAGAGGCAGAAATAGGAAGGTCATGAGTTTAAAGTCATCCTTGGGCACATAGTAAATTCCAACATGGGATAAGAAAGACTGTTACAATAAAAACAACAACAAAACCCAACCTGTTTCCTTTTCACCACTACTGATGCAGTGAGGTCAGCTGGGCATCTTCCAACAGTTGTTTTCTTGAGTTGTCAGCAGCACGGGGGACTGTCAGTGCTCCGTGCTCATCCTATCCTTCCTCATTTGGTTATTTTAATTTGCCCTGAGTTTCTTTCTCCTTGCCCAGTGGTTCCACCTTTCTTTCAGGTGTTCACTAGGGTGTGACCGACTCACTCCTCACCCTCTCATCCACCACTGCTCACACAGAATTCTCACCTGCACTCAAACCTTCTACTTAAAAGGAATTAAGATGGGGTTTAATGTATCCTAAGCAGCCCTCTGACTCAGTGACCTTGAACTTTGTATCCTGTGTGCACCTCCCAACCAGGCTTCCTGTGGTGCTGGAGTTGGATCCAAGAGCCACAGGCCTACATAGCATCCTAGCAACAGAGATGCTTCCACAGCCCTACTCCTACTCCTTCTGCTGCTTCTGTCTTCGGGCCTTTGTCCTCGCTGATGCCTCTGGATGTTACTTCCTATGCAGTGCTTTCTGTCTTTCATCCACTCTGCACCTCTAGACCCTGGATCTTTTCATACAAAGTGAGGCAGGTTTGGTAAATGTCTCAAAGGTGTTTCAAACTTAGTGGGCCGAGATGGACTCCTGGGCCCCCTAGGTGTGGTGCCATAGATAACCGGTGTGTCTGCATTACTCACCTTAGAGCAGAAGCCAACCACCGCGTGAGCCAGCCGCACACTCCCTCTTTCCTACTACCCATATCCAGATTCCCTTTGAATTTGTTTCCTTTTCCTAATGCCATTGTCACCGACGGAGCCTGGGCCACCTGGCTCAGCTTCTCACCTTCTTGGCCACCCCATACCTAAGTCAGCCTCATCTGTCACCTTCCCACACTACAGCCAGAGTGCTGGCTTCAAATGCAAATGTGACCATGACCCAGGCCCTCACCACTCCAGCACCACAGAAAGCCAGGTTTGGAGGTGCACAGCAGTAATCCTACTACTTACTAAGGAGGTGGAGGAGGGCATGAAGTCTAAGGTCATTGAATTAGAGGGCTGCCTAGCATACTGTAGACCCTGTCCAAACCGTTTTGTTGTTTTAAGTAAAGGAAGGCTCAGGTCATGTCCAAAACTTGCATGGCTCCCAGGTGTTATCAAGATGAAAATGTTGATTAGTGCAGATGAAAAAAACAAACCAAATGCTGAAACCGCTCCCTCCTGCTTCCTAAGCCAAGGCCACCCTGTGCTAGTTTTCCCTGCCCTGGGAAATCCAGCTAGCTCGGCGTTCCCTGTCTATCATGCACCTACTCTCTGTAGCCTGCCTCCTCTGCCCAAGGACTACCGTCTCCCTTCATACCCCCAAATTAAAGTCTACACTCTGTTTGAGACCCAAGGAATCTTCATTTCTCTCTCTGAATAGGACAAAACACTTACTATTGGTTTCCAAAGTTGTATTTAACTTTCTTTCAGGACCTAGTAATTACCAATTATCCTTCCCTCTCTCAGCAATGTTGTCAGGGAGAAAAGGACAGGAGGCAGGAAAAGGAAGTGTGAGCTCTTGTTTCCAGGCATCCACTCACCGCGCTGACAAGCTTACTCAGACCCAGAGTCTGCTAGTAACCTTCAGAACACATGGAGTCTCCCAGCCTCTAGCCCAGCAATGCCCGCTCTAGCATTGCTTCGGTTTTCTCACCTCATCTAAGTGCTTTTTTATACCACAAAGCCTGGGCCAGCCTCTGTTTTTCCAGCAGGCCACTGAATCTGTGATCTGATCTTGCTCCTCTAACTCCAACATCCCCTAACCACAGCCTAACCTGCTAACTACATACCGGGCTTACTTCTATAAAATCCAGAGATATGCACTGTGGAGGAGCCACTTAGAATGACTGAGGGGAAGAGAGACCTTGGGCTGATTACCTTTATCATCATCGGGAACAGAGCCGTGACCTAAGGCAGTTTGACCTAATGTGACATTGCCAGGATTCTCAGCTAACAGTGAGATACTGGAAAAATACACCTTGGGTTAAATATCATCCTGTCCTTTCAGAAGGTGTATAATACTGAGCAAATGATGTCAGCTTTCAGAGCTCCTGCTTTGCTTTCTGAAACTGGAGACAGCTTTAATAAACCAATCTAATGACATAAAATATGGTACAATCTTGATATAGGAAAGAGGTCATGACTTTGTGTGTGAATTCTACCTTCGATTTGGGCATGGTAGTATCATGCTAGCAAATTACAATGGCAGGTTCTGTGGTTTTGGGGTCTCCAAATGCCATGTATCCCTAGTTAGGCCCCACCCTCTCACTGGCCCGCCCTCCTGTTGGCCCACTCTCTTGTTGGCCATACCTCCTTTGACCTGTGTGAGAATGAAGCCATCACAGCAGGAGTCATGGTCACAGGCAAGCAGACAGAAGAGGTGTGCATCTGTCAGATTGGCTCCCGAGGCTGAGAACACCACAGGACTGTACAACCCAGAGAGCACATTTTGAAAACCTGTTGGTTCGAAGCTCTTCTGACCAGCTGCAGTAAATTCATGGCCTAAGGAATAGAAAAATCAGGCTTAAAAGACCCAAAACCCTCTGGAGTTGAGCAGAGGCCCCTCATCTCCATCATGTCTTCTGAGTTTGCTCTGTGTGCTGGGGTAGTATTGGGGCAGAGACAGGGTTCTCTCTGGGCAGGAAACCTCTATATTTGACCATGCATGGAAAGGATGTGACTACCAGACAGGGACCTTAAAGCCATTTACCTGCACCACCTCTACCATACCTTTGGGTATCTAAGCTGAACACCTAGAAAGCTGCATGTTCTGTTCTTTCACTTATTCCTATGTGACAACAATGCCCCGTCTTCATGGCCATGCACCCCACAGCGTCACGCTTCATGTTTATTGCTTCATGTGTGTAACATAAATAAGCCCAAACATGTGGCAGACAAGGAAACAGATGCCATCATTCAGCAGTTACAATGTATGTTATTTCCAACATCTTGTTATATCAGGTATCAGAAAAGAACTTAGAGTAGACAAGGCACAGCTGAGTGGTCCATCTCTCGCTTTCAGTCTGCCTTTCAAATCATTGCCATGTAAACCTTCACTATGTGATCTGCCCTTGTCACTCAGCCCCTGCCGAGATCTTCTTTTCAAGACACAGCCTATATTGTCCAAAACAGCTGTTTCTTAGGAACTCAGCTTACCCCTTTCTATCATGAGACCACCAGTTTTAGCAGATTCTACTGTCTCTGGTTGAAAGTGACTTACTCTGGGGTTTATGTGTTCCTAATTCTAGCTCCCCTTAGAGAACCAATCTCAAAAATAGTGTGCATGTGTAGCCTTATTCTTTTGTTCCTGTTATTCTGAGGAGAGATTCTTGGTCTGTGACATGAACTGGCTTCCCTGGTCTACAGAAGGCAGGTGGCAGAGGAGACTCAGAGCCCATGGCTTCCCTGCCCTGACTGACATTAGCCCAGTGGGGGTTCAGGCCTCTGCTGACTCTCATCCCAATAGACACTGCAAAGCCTCATGGTACAACCTCGGATTCTGAAAGCCCCAAGGGCAGAACCCAGACAGGTCCCTCCTACACAAGAGCGTGAATCCTCTGGGCCTCTGCCTCATTGCCTACTGGCATGTCTGAGAACTATTCTCTTCGTGGATATTGAACAGAGACAAACTACATGCAAAACAGCAATGATCCCCTCACTGGCTTATGGCCAATTGGTGTTTCACAGATTCCAAAAATGGCAGCATCTCTTCTCCCCAAGAATGGATGCACTGAGCCCCATCTGCCTGCTACCGCATGGAAAGCTGCCTCCAACCCTGCAGTAGTGCCCACTTCCCCTTTTCGGAGCCATCGTCCTGAGCTGTCATCAAACTTGCCACTCTTTCCCTGAATCTCGATCACTTCCTGCGTGGGCCTTTAGAGAAGGTCCCTCCCTCTGGATAAGCCGTGTGAGAGAATATCTATGCAGCAGCTCCTACATGTGTGCATCAGTAGCCATCAGTGTCTCTTTCTGAACAACGATTTCATTGAGAACTTCAGTGCCACAGCCATGTGAATGCACAGTAATGTGGTGTGACTGCTGACGGTTTCCTCTCATGGCATAGGTTCTCACACTGTATTTCTGTTGGACAGTGCTGCCTAATGCCACAGCCAGAGTCAACGCTGACAGGTTTAGCCTTCACAAAGGACAAGTGCCACAGAGGACCCTGAAACTGCCATGCAGGAGGCTTCTTCCTGTCCTTCAAGTATCACTTGTAATGTCGTCTCTTCTAGGGTCTTTCCCTAATTGCTAAAGTAGCTCCTGTTCACTTTTGTCCTGTGTCTCCTCTTCATTTTAATCTGAGCACTTCACACCCTGCAAACACATTTTCATCATCCAGTTCATTCTGTTGCCACTCAGCGAGCTGTTCTGTTCACAGTTTTAGCCACCAGGTCATTAGAGCCCTTCTACTCCTGTGATGCCGAGGGAGGAGTTAAAGACATTCCAAGGCTGTCATGTTCTCAACACTGGGAAAGGTCACGGAGATCAGTTAGAGGAAGTGTCACATGGATGTAGTGGTAACAGAATGCTTCCCTTTTCCAGATCTTTCAGCTGAGAGCTAGGACAACCCATCATCACACAGGAGCTTCCCAACATCGCTTTCCTCTGATGCTAAGGATCATGTGTTCCTCTCACAAGTTCTAGGACCATAGACCTCAGCTGGGCAAAGAGAGCAGGTGATGCAAGACATCATAGCAAGCTGGGAGTCTATGCCCCCCCCCCCCATTTTATGGTTCTATCACACATGGCTTAGGGTGATGGGTGGAACTGAACATGACTGCTGGGGGGTAAGGAATGTTTTAAAACTATGTTCTTCCCACTTGCAATGTATTATTAACATGTTAGAGAAAGGACTGAGAAATAGTCTGATCAGCAATGGAAAAGAAAAAAACAGGAGGCTGAATCCAGCCACCTTTTCCTTCCAGTACAGTGGGAACACATCTTGGCTTAGCCAATTTCTGCCCTTGGTTTAGTTTGGCAGCAATGAAGTTCTCACTTTCCCTTGTAATTCAAATATAAACTTCCAGGAGACGGGAGGAGGCACAAAACAACAAACTTAAATGCAGTCGTATTTCTGAGTGTGATAAAAGGCTAAATTACAGTTTTAAGGGACATTTTTGGCTGGGGTGACTTTATTTGTTTTGGCTTTTATTTTTGAAAACAATCCCTAGGCTTTGTTATGCTTAAAGTGGATGGCAGAAATAATTGTGCATTGAGGCGGAAGTCCTAGCAGCCTTGGCTCTAGATCAGAGAAACCCAACAGCAGGAGACTTTGGTACCCTACACACTCTGATCCATTGGCACAGGGATGTAAGGGGACAAACTTGTGTGATGCAACAAGGTCAGCTGTTTCTGGCTCAAGGTTGCAGCTGCAGCATGTGCCTAGATGCAGGTGCCCAGAGCTGCAGGCCTCAGTGAGGCGCATCTCACTGCCCACTCCTCTTCATTCCAACCCTGACACCCCAGGTCTCGCCTCTATTAGCTGACTTCTGGTCCTTGACAACAGAGAACTTGATAGGAAGAGAACAGCTGCGGAAACTCTCACTCCTCTAGTACTTACCAGGAGGGGTAGAGAGGTAACAGGAGCTATCTCATTCCATCTTCCTGACTCTCAGGTTCCACTGGTATGAACATTAAAGTTCACAATATCTGGGAAGATTCAAGAGCTCAAAGAGCTAGTACTGTGGTGGTTTAGGCCACGTGGCTGCCTCCAAGGCAGAAAGGAGACACAGAAGTTAGAGACGCTGCCTGTCAGAGCCACCAAAGAGCTACAGCCCAGAGAACCAGGACAGTGGAAGGAGCCACAGGATGCAGCTCACAGCTTCACACTGTTTTCACCTCACTGACCCTGCAGGTGATGAGCAAACAGGAAGCAGACAAGACAGAGCAGAGTGATACCGGCCACATGAGACTAGAAACATTTGCCTTTCACTTGCACAGACTCCCAGAAATCCAAATTCTCTCCCTGCTGTCCCTTTGTTACTTTGGGAATGTTGAGGTCCCAGCCCAGCTCTTCAGGGACTAACAGAAACACTGTGAAAGGGTTGGCAAGACGGCTCAGTAGGTAAAATCTCTCACTGCCAAGGCTGACAATCTGAATTCAATCTCTAGAACCCATATTGTAGAAAGAGAGGAATTACTTCAAGTTGTTCATTGACCTCCAAATGCATGCTTTGTTATATTCATTATAACTCATGCATACACATAGATAGATGATAGATAGATAGATAGATAGATAGATAGATAGATAGATAGATAGATAGATATAGAGATAGATAAATGATAGATTGATAGATAGGTAAATCTTTAAAAGACATGTGAAGTATTCAAGAGAGTCTGTGTTTCTAAGGCCTTCTTTCAAGTTCCCATAAAGAAAAAGAAAGCAGACATGGAATATACTGAGATGAGTAATATACAGTAGATTATTTCTGCTACTCATGTGGTCTCAGACCTTGAAGAGTTATTAAGAACTTTCTATCCCCACCTTCCCTCCCATCTGGATCCACTCCCGTTCTGTCTCTCATTAGAAAACAAACCGGCAGCATACAAGGGTTAGACCGAGGCCCTTGTACATAGCAGCAGATATACACTTGGTCTTCATGTGGCTCCTGCAACAACTGGAGCAGAGGTCTACCCTGACTCTGCTGCCTGCCCATGGATCCTGTTCCCCTAACTGGGCTGTCTTGTCTGGCCTCAGTGGGAGAGGATGTACCTAATTCTGCAGTGACTTGAGGTGCAAGGGTGGGTTGGTTCCCTGGGAGGTGCCTCCCCTTTCTCAGAGGTGAAGGGGACAGGTTTGTGGGTGAGAAATTGTGTGAAGGTGGACTGAAAGGAAGGAGGGCTGCAGATGGAATGTAAAGTAAATATAAATAAATTAACGAAAAAACAGGGGAAAAGAAAGCAAAAGGGCATCTAAAGAATAGCAATAAAATATATTGTACAATATGAGAAGAAAATCTACTTCAATAAAAGGAAAAACAAAGCAACAAAAGAAATACCAGATGTATTAGCAAACATTAAAAAAAAAAAAAAAGACTTTGATGTCTTGGCCCAACTCATCAACAGTCTCAAATCTACCATCTCCCAGGTGACACACATGCACAATGCCACCAGAGAGGGTCCCATGAGTATAGAGATGGATGAGAAAGCCCTTTAGGTCTAGATGGTGGAGGCAGGGGATAGTCTGATGGTGAAGTTCAGCAAAAAGAGAGAAGATGGAGGAACCAGGCCTGGGAAGCATGGCTGCAGGGAGCTAAGCCAGGACCTGCTAGAATGCCAGATGTAAGCATGGGGAGGGCCTTGGTACACATGCACCTAGGCCCAGCTGGCTGGGTGCATGTCTGCATGATGTCTGTGCTACCACTGGCTCCTTGGGTCCTGCTGTATGAGGCTCACAGCCCCAGCAGACTGGGATAAAAACCAGACTTGATGTCTTAGATGAATGTTACAGAAATCCTTTTGTAGCTGCTGAGACTCCACTATCTGTCTGTAAAGGGCAGATGAGTTGAAGCTGCTTCAGGTGGGATCGGGGAGAAGAGGGTCTCATGCATGGAGTGAGGTCAGGGGACAGAATCCTCCTCGAAGATGCATCATGCTGAAAGCACTCTGAACACAAGAAAGGGGAGCCCCAGGATCACCAACTACCTTTCTTCACATACACAGCCGGAGAATCCTTGCCACTACTCCTCACTTTCACCTGGCACCTAAGGCTTCCGAAGCTGGTTGCCTTCAGGCTGCCCATAGCATCTTGTTCCTAGAAGGGGAAAAGGGACCCATTATCATCCAGTATTTCCAATAGTTCAAAACAGTTCAACACTTACTTACCAAACTCAGACCACAGTTATCGAGATGCTACAAGGATAATGAATGAGGACATCTGGTTCTGAGCTTTCCTGGGCTATTAGAGGGGCACACATGCGAGCAGCTAACTCCTATCAACAGCAACAGCAGCTGCACATTGATGTGCACTTGGAGAGGACTCTGTTACAGGGGCGAGAATGACTGGAGGAGAGCTTCCCAGAAAACTGGAGTGTGGGTTGGGTTCTAATTGAAGAGCAGGAATTCTTTCCAGTGAGGAAGGAAGTGGCCAGCGAGGGAAGGATGAAGGGGTCAGCTCAGGGGAGGCCTTGCGTATCTTCTGCAAATTCTGAAGGTTAGAAAGCTCAGCCAGACCTCCAGGGCACCTGCCATTCTTGGTCACCTTGGCTCTCTTTTCTGATTTGTTTTCAGCAGTTCCACAGTGAGTGGGTAGGGCAAAGCTGACCATGAAATTTCCCATGAGGGCTTTATAGGGGGCAAAGACTAAAATAGAGGCTACTCAGAGGCCTGGTTCTTAATGCTTTCCATACAGAAGAGATGGAGGCCTGGGGATGGAATGAAGGACCACAGAGAGCATGTAAAGAAGAGGCTGTGAATGCATGAAAAGGATTGAGATTGAAACACAGAGCAGTGAAAGCTTCTCTCTTATCCCCTCTGGTTGTGCCCGGATTGGGCAGGAACCATCAGATGCTGGGGATGGCTGAATTTAGGGGACTGAACTCCTGCACTTCAGTGCCAGAATCTCAAAGGAGTTGGAGCTGAAGAGCCCGGTAGGCTATAAGAGCTGTTGGACATGGGGTCCTCGACTGGAACAAGGTGGACCAATCATATCTTACCAACATCCAAGCCCCACCCCTGCATTACTGAACTCAGAGCCCAGAGCCATAGGAGGAACCTTAACAAAGTTCCATACAATGCTTCCTGTGAAACTTCCTGCTGGGTTAGTTAGAGGCTGGGGGAGGGGAATAGCATCGACACACATGATATCTATTATAGTAATGTTCGTAGCAGAAATTGTCCTGCGGTTTATCTTGGAAGGCTTCTTCAATCCTCACAATCTCCCCGAGAGTCGGTTACATAATCATGTGTTACTATGTGGGTTATCTGGAGGACCTAGGAGCTGAAGAACAGGAAATGAGTGGTAGGGACTGATCTCTGCATCTGTTCCTGCCAGCATCTCGTTTACATCTAACAAGCTGCGAAAACCCTGGGAAGCCCTCTCCATCCATCTTGCAGGGTACCACTCATGAACACTCTGACACATGTGCACTGAGAACAGGGACATGCAGTGCCCAGTGCAGAGGAGGTCTTCAACCTGCTACCACACTCAAAAGATACGGGTATTCAAAACCCACAAGGAAGTCAGGGAAGAAAAGGAGGTTTATTGTGCTAACACCCACATACAAACTAAAAGAGGCTTCAATACACAGAAAAATCTAAGAGGACCCAGAACAATTTAAGTGGACTCAGAAGAAACTTGCAAGATGAGGCATTAGGGACACTGGAAGCCTGGGAACTGATTTTGGCTGGAGAACCTTCTATTCTAATGAAATGGTACCACCTAAAATTTCCTATCTTCCAATAGCTTGTGGAGTTCTTTCTGATGAATGTCTAACTTTTCTATTTTTAAAGCATAATCACACTTGACTTCTACAATGGAAGCAATGCTGGAGCTCAGATCTCAGGGTACTCTGGGCTCTGGACAATAACTCCTTACTATGAGGACCCAAGCTGCCTTATGATGTAAGTAATGGCAGAGGACAGCGAGGCTACTCCACGCTAAGGAAGATGCTACACTGATCCTGCTGTCTCTTCCATAGTGGCTCTGGCCCACCACAGCTGCCAATCTCAGATTCAAAATCTGCAGGCACAGGGGCCACCTGATTGCTTCACACGAACAGGAAGCTGCCTCGGCTTACCTGATCAGAAGTCACACAGGCAAAGTTGTTTCTTGTCCAAGAATAAAAATCACAAGAAACCTCTGCCGCCATTGTGGACATGGTGAAGAAGCTGCAGGCCTCATCATCTGCACAATCTGCAAGTAGCACAGTGGAGTCACCTCTGAGATCTCAGGTGATGCTGAGGGTAGGATAAACTCACTGCCTGTCCTTACCTCACCATGTACATATCCCCACTACACACACACACACACACACACACACACACACACACACACACACACACATCTCTTCTTCCATGATGCCCCATGTGAACTGAGCACTCAAAAGCAGTGTCTTTTGACTAACAAATGGCTTGTCCCGTTAGGACTCAATAAAAATGACTGATATTAATTAGTCCCACACGTCCCTAGCCCTAACAGACTCCTGTCCTTCGACCAAATAACCTTGATTTTCACTGCAAGCAAGCCCTTACTTCAGACTCAGGAATAGGGGCAGTCGAAGCAACAACCACTCTGGATCAGTATCAGAACCATCACATTAATTTGTGCTCATCCAGACCCAGCACATCTGCTATATCCCAAGCACACAATGTCCCAGTGACCCTTTAACCCACTTCTTCCTTTTCTTCTCCATCCTTAAGTTCTATTCTCCATGGTACATAGATTTCTTATGACATTCTTTTCTTTAATCACTGGTACCCATACTCCCTGCCACAGCCATTCATGTTCTGTTCTCTTAAATGACCATGTGACCTCTGCAGCATCCTGTTGATACTTATGGGGATAATTGTGTTTCACATTCCTATGTTCAAGTTATAACCAACAGCACATGAGAATATGACTATAATTTATTTGGAGTTAGGGTCTGTAAAGAGGTAATTAAATAATGTGAAATGAGGTTGTAGTCTATGTTCTAAAAGAGAGAAGAGACAAGGACACCTATATGCAGGGGAATCTATGTGAAGACAGACCAAGAAGATGGCCACTGAGACACCAAGGACAAAGCAGTGGTGCAAACCCCTTGCTTTCAGGGCCCCAGTCTCTAAAGCCATGGAAAATGAAGTTTCCTGGTTGAAGATCTCCAAACTCCACTGACTTATAGATCCTGCCTGCCTATGTGTAGAATACCTGGCTTTCTTTTCTCTGTAAGATTCTATTTTGTTAGGCACTTCTGACATGGTATTCTCACCCTAACTTCTGTCTATTGTTGTCCCTTTACCTTAGGCATCAAATTTCACCTACTTGAATAAAATATCTCCTGGTGTCAGCAAAGGGCCTTGTCCTTTCTTCTAGCCTCACTCCATACAACTCTACACCCCCTCTTCATCTCGGCCTGCTGCTTGCTTTCTAAAGCATGCTGTGTTAGAGGGGGTGATGGTGCATGTGTAATATTCTGTGCAAGAAGTAGTCTTTATAGGCACATACCAAGTCGGCTCTCCTCATGTCTGCCCAACGTTCCCCTTGGCACCATCTACCCAGATACCATACATACCGTTTGTCCTACAGATAATTTAGTTAAGCCCCTACTTCCTGCCTTGTGTTATGTTTGTAGTACAAGCAAGAGCATAAGCTTAGCCTAGACAGAGACATTATCCAAAGCAGATCCTTATTCACAGTGCCATTAAAAAGAGGCACATTACCATTCTTGCAAGCTTTGACATCTGCTAGCCTGGGTTTGAATTTAAGACCTGTCACTTGCTAACTTTACATTATTAAACAAGCTATTCACACTCCCACTACCTTCTTCTTCTCATGTGTACCTTGGGATCACTGTGGGATGGTTACAAAATTCCTAGATGAGCCCCATAGAGAGGAATTGCTCAATGAGCAGGATTTGCTGCCCCTACCTCTCAGTACACAGGTTACACAGGTCCGTGATAATACACAAGTGGCTAGATTTCAATTTTCTAACACTCAGCCCAACTCTTGGCAGTTAGTGGATATGAGATAAACTGCAAGGAAGTTAGAAACTGCACAAATATTCCATAAGTCAAGTTCCTTATGATGGTTTTGACTAATTAAAATTTGATCATATTGAATAGTGGAGTTTTTCATATCTCTCCATGTAAGCATTTCCTCAGCTCACTTACCTGTCAAGCACTGCACCAGTGGAGAGTCGGCACTGGGGACTCTGGACTTGACTATCACAGGAGAACTGGCATCAAAGACAACCTTGGATTCTGGAACTTTCTCAAATTTCCGCATCACTGGAATTAAGCAGACCTGTGAGATTAAAGCCTGAAGTTTGTTTAGGACATTTGCATGTGATTCTCAGGTCAGGATAGAAAATTATGTTACAATAAAGATGGCTCTTGAGCTGTCCTCACACTTGGCCACATAAGCGTTTCATGTGGGACAATTGCCTCGCCACCAGTACTCAGCAATGTAACTCACTGCGTCTCATTCTCCTGTCCTAGTCTCAGGAAGTAAAGGGACAATCTAACATTATGTTGGACCTGTTATCTCAGCTTTTCTCATAGTTGACATTTTTTTCTCCCACCTAAGCATCTCTTTCCCTGTCTTTAAATGCTAATTATGTTGCATAATGATTACATTGAAAATATACTTCTCTAAAACAGTCTGAATTCTTTCTGAAGTGAAGCTATTTTCATAAGACAATCGAACATGTGCATATGAGTTTTGCAAATTGTGAGGTGTGTCACGTGGCTCCTGCCTTTCTTAGACTGTATTTACTGAGGTGATAGGTTATCATCCATTCCTCTACCATCAACACACTTGAGGATCATTCGGTGAGATTCACAGACCCACCTGCTCATGGAACTACACAAGTGAAGAAGTTAATTTCCACAGCTTTATGGCTTGGAACACATTCCTCACAAAGGGTAGAAACATGAGGGTGACAGGCAGGGAAATAGACCTGTCTCCCCAATATACAAAAGCTCCAATGTGCCTCCTGCATGATGCTCTCAAAACACAAAAGTTATTTATAGGATCGTGACAGACCTGAATATGCTCATTATCATACACATTCCGGCCTTTATAAATGAATCATGCATCTACATAGCTCTGCACAGGTCAATAATCCATGTGTCAAATGAAGAAGCAGATAAAGGTAGAGGATACACCACAGAGTCTTCTCTTCAGATGTATGAAGATGTAGAGTGTTACTATAGAAACAGCATGCCTTGAGTGTTCTGATGCTGTGAAGTAGAAAGCAATCTATGGAACTGCCATCAAGGCAATCAAAAGCAACTGACTGGGAGAATCAGAGAGACTAGCATACTGTCCAGACCTCAGCTCACATCCCAATGTCACCTTTCCTCACTTCCTCTATGACCTCAGGAATCCTCCTAGTCTATTAGAGCCACAGTATCTTGGTTATAGGAATTCAATAAGTATCATAGAATTGGCCTATGGGTAACACAGTTTGTCCTCTGGGAGAACTCCCAAGTAACAGGACTTATGAAATTGACCACAGGGACCCAAGCCATAGGGAGTCTCCTTCCTCACAAATCTGCAGGACATGGTTTTGTACAAGTCCCACTAAAAGGAGCACCTCGTCTGTTTTGTCATCATGTACCTATTGCTGTTGAATACGTCACATCAGAGTGAGCTGTAGTCCCAAAAGGACACACACTCTAATGAAGCTCAGAGTGTGAGGTGTATAGCCACAGAGACTTAAAGACATGGTGTAAGGAGAATTACTTCTTAAAATATGCATGGTCAAAGAGAAATCACGGGACTGCAAAGGAGAATGAGGGAGGAAGACATGTCGGACTTGGGGTGTGTGAAGGTCACATGCAGACCTGGACAGAGGTAGTGAGGGGAATGGAGAAGGAAGCACCCAAGGAGACATGTGAGAAAATGGGGAGGCTAAACTCTAAAGCCTGTTTGTTTTCTGAGAGAAAAGATACAATGTGAGACTGCACTTTCCTTCCCCAGAAGAAAGCTTCTCTCCTGTGGAAAAAGGGCCACACTGCCCCAGGAGAGCTGCTTGCTAACACAAATACCTTGCATCTCCAGAAAGGGAAATAATCTCAGAGCTTTGCCACAAAAGCTGAAGATGCCCTAAAAACTGCACAGAAGTCCGTGCTGTGGGACCATCCTCTCTAGCTGGAAGCTGAGCTGTGACCCCTGAACAGTTCCTAAATTTCTGATGAAAGCATCCTTTTCCTTCTGAGACCAGATAGAACAAGCTGCAAATGCCTCACAAATTGTGTGCTTACTTTTACACTGACCCATTGCACGGACAAAAGAGGGCTCAGAGCAGCTAGGCAGCAGTGCCTGAGTGCCAGTGAGCAGCAGGACCACATTGTGGCACCGCCTCTATGAACACACTACATGCTCCTGGGAAGAAGCCACCTCCGGTCTCTTATAGAATCTGCCAGTGCCAGCCAACTCCTGCGGTGTCAGCCCTGCCCACAAGAAGAGGAACTGAGAAAACAAGATGTTTCTGAACTGGCTAGAGGGTTCACCTGTATTACCCAATCACCGCAGTGAATTCCTGAGCCTATGTGAGGGAAAGATGAGAACTGATGTAGTGATGCAGACACACACACACACACACACACACACACACACACACACACACACACACACACACAAAATAAAAAATATTTTAAAAGAATTCTACTGGATTTTACAGGGTATACACATTCTCACTCCAAAATGCTGAGGTTTGTTATAATTTTCTGGAGAAGAGGAATGATGGCTCTGAGCCTCAGGAAACAATCACTTCTCACTCAGATTGTCTATACTTTATCATTAGCTGATCTAAGTTCACCAGAGGACAGAAAGCCCTCTCTCTCTCTCTCTCTCTCTCTCTCTCTCTCTCTCTCTCTCTTTCTCTCTGTCTGTCTCTCTGTCTGTCTCTCTGTCTGTCTCTGTCTCTCTGTCTCTCTCTCTCTCTCTCTCTCTCTCTCTTTCTCTCTGTCTGTCTCTCTGTCTGTCTCTCTGTCTGTCTCTGTCTCTCTGTCTCTCTCTCTCTCTCTCTTTCTCTCTGTCTGTCTCTCTGTCTGTCTCTCTGTCTGTCTCTGTCTCTCTGTCTCTCTGTCTCTCTCTCTCTCTCTCTCTCTCTCTTTCTCTCTGTCTGTCTCTCTGTCTGTCTCTGTCTCTCTGTCTCTCTGTCTCTCTGTCTCTCTCTCTCTCTCTCTCTCTCTCTCTCTCTCTCTCTCTGTGTGTGTGTGTGTGTGTGTGTGTGTGTGTGTGAATAAGTGAGAACATGTGTATGCACTCTTGCCCACACACATGCATGTACACCTTTGTACTGAGGAAATACATGAATCTGAATAGAAGCACAGATCAATACAGCCAGAAGCACAAGGGTTAGGGAGGGAGCACATCTGAGATTAAATCTAGTTAGGTTATAGCCCATCTTTAGGTTAAATATAAGCACTTTGACATTCAATATCTTTGTATCTTCAGCTAAAATTATGGAGAAAATAATTTCTACCACTAGTATACCACAAGTACAATGTGGTGACTATGCAAAATCCTGACACATACTGAACTCACATATGCCAGCCCTCTTCTTGCACAGTTAGTAAGTCTGGCCAGCAGGACTCACCCCAACCCCAGCTGGTCCATTGGGGAAAGAAAGCAAGGAGCAGGGCCTCAGGTAAAGGAACGGATGTAAATAAAGAGTTAAGTCCTAAGGAACAAAGGGGAGGCTAACACAAAGGGGCCTTGCCCATTCTTTCAGCTCCCTGGACTCTGCATCTTTTCATGGTCAGAGGAGGAGCGGGTGGCAACAGCTTGTAAGCCCTGGCTGTCGGAAGCACTGTCAGCTGTGCTGGACATGGTGAGATAGTTTATTTGGATCCTGATACTGCAGACAAGGAAACTGCTGTGGTGAGTGAGTATCCAGGACTGCACCAACAGCAAGGGGACTTTGGGGACTAATCCACTCTGACACTGCACGTTTCTCCTCTGCTCTGAAGACTCTTACCACACTATGTGTGGGAGAACTTGACTGCAATCCAGGAATCGTCTCATTCACTACCTCACTGAGGAACTAAGGTAAGTATCTGTTGGCATTACAAGATGATGCTGACTCTCATAATATCGGAGAAAACACACTAGGGACACTGGTGATAAGAGAGGTTGAAAAACTTAAGTCACCCCACAAGGAGATGATAGAGTAATGAGAGATAACCAGTAGTTCCCCAGCATCCCGCTGAGAGAAAAATGCTACCCAGACCCACAGAGGCAAGCTTCCTACAAGAGAAGAGGCCTCGGCATGTCAGCTTTCATGAAAATTGATCTCTTTTTCTTAGCACATTACTCTGGGGTAATGTTGATATGTTTCCTAAAACTTATTTACAAATGATTCAACAAGGAAAAAGAAAACACAAAATATTAACAGGTCTAAGTGAAGGGAATTTTTCCATTTCACTGTTCTTCCAACTTCTCTGTAGGTTAAAAACTTTTGGAATAAAGTAAGAGACTAATGGCATCTGAGTGTGAGCCCTTTCTGCAGGTCCCAAAGACCCTGATCCCAGTGACCACAGTGAATATAACTACCAGCACTTACTTAGACACTGAGATTCTGAGAGTCCAGCCTCTGTCTGCAACCACTGTAGTCTCTGCCCCTCACTGTCCACACAGAACACTTCTCCACTGTCTCTGTCTTTCTGGCTGGCTTGGTATTGACCATTCTGGTCACACTGTAGGCCGGCCTCATCCCTCTGACAGTCAGTAACACCTAGAACAACAGATGGAAAATCAGTGAATTACAGAACTCTATGATTCTCTCTTTCTTTTTCAACGTCCAGGACCTCTGGACTGTGGTGATGTCAAAGTCACATGGGTAACCCAAAAATTCTGGCTGAAAGCTCTTAATGTGCCAACCCTCAGCAAAGAACGCCACTGAGACTCCATATCATCCATGGAGCATTATTCATAAACACCTTGAAGCTTATACTTTGGAGTGATCATAGTAGGAGGTGAGACCTTCTACCATATAAGGGCACATGCAAAACCACCATTTGTGGTATTTTTAGTAGCTGCTGAATTTGATGGCAATTTGATCTGGGGCTTCCAAGACTCCAGAATTATGAGAAACAGAGTTATGTTACCTGTAAAATACCCAGGTCATTTGAAATAGCTCACTTAACATCTCCAGACCCCCAACTTGGTTTTGTCCATTGCTACAGTTTTTCCTGGAATTGAAACATCTTCTTCACAGTGGCAAGCTTGGTTAGTGTTTCTAGTTCCCTGCGAATAGGTGCTTGGTGACTACATGTATCCTACTTAATGGAAGCTTCATGAAGGCAGAGCCTGTATCCTATTGCATTGCCCAGTATCTAAAATGTACACGCTCTCTCAACATCCATGAATGTAAGCATGAAGTGGAGCTAGGGATGAACACTTCCCTAGTCCTATGTTTAAGTTACTGCTTTGTCATGGAAGTCCTTTCTCCACCTAGCCAGTGGTTTTCAGCTCAGTCCTTCAACACTGCTTTAGATTCAGGAGGAATAATGGATGCTCATGATAGTACTCCCATTCTCTGCAGCTGCACAGAAATGTCATCACAGCACCTCAAGAAGTGTGTGTGTGTGTGTGTGTGTGTGTGTGTGTGTGTGTGTGTGTGAAGGTATGTGTGAAGGTGTGTGTGAAGGTGTTATTTTCTCTGCTTGCTATGGACTTAACATGTGTCTGCTCTGACTTATGTGCTGAAGCCCCAGTCTTTTATGTGGTAGAATTTGAGGATAGGAGTGTGGAGCACAATGGAATGGATTTATGTCTTTAATCTAAGAGGGCGCCCTGAGGACACACAGAGAGAACTACACTGGTGGCTCTATCCCTCCTGCCCCATATCCCTACCTCCTCCATGTTGACACACTGATGCTGAATCATGAGAACCTTGAGAAACTAATGGTTGATTTCAGTCACCACGGAAGAGAGGAACCAAGTTGGCTCTGGTTTCTGCAGGCTTCAACCATGGACTTTTGCTCCCTCCATTTCTATCTTGTCCCTTTCACAATGAGTGACAGGCCATAACACAAATGCCCTTTTAAGGAAGTGCTGCTTTGTCACAGGACACCAGGCTAGGTCACCTTCACCACTGATGGAATGTTTAAGGGGAAATAGTACTCTGATGCCAAGGAGTTTCTGTTTTAGGGAATGGTAAGTGCCTATGTAGAAAATGTCTCTTATTTTGAAAATTTTGAATAATTCTGGAAGAATTACTATCTTATTGACATGGCCCTCATTCTCCAGGAAACCTCCCTTATCAAAGAAGGTGACTTCCTTTCCTTTGATCACTTCTTTACAAATTTTGAGAACTATTCACATTGTAAACAATAAAAATGTTCTTTGTGTTGACATAATTACAGACTTCTATAAAAGGATCTATCACAAATATGGCTCCTTTCTAGGGAAAACTCAAGAAAAGTTATGTGGTTATTCAATAGTTCAGTCAAATGAAATCTCCTGACACATGGAAAGTTCAAGTACATGGGGTCTTCACCAGCACAGGATCAGAAAAATTGAACATGAGTTGTACCGTGGTTATGAGTACGGTTGGGAAAACTCTTCCACTTCTGGTTCTAATGAGGTTAATTTACAAAAGTCAGAAGTTTCAAAATTAGGCAAAAATAAGCTCAAAGGTCAGCTGACTTAGCTGTGTGACTCCTGATAAGTAATTTCACTTATGTGAGCCTTCATCTTATCTGTACAAAAGTGGGTTATGCTGTCTACCTGAGAGGAGTTGGGGTGAGTAAATGAGACTTTACAGGTAACATGCGTGGTGGGAGGACGTCAGGACCCTGGTGGAAGCCTGGCTTTCACAGAAAATGGCCTTTGATTATTCAGTGCTTCCAACAGTAGAAAATCTTGCTCAGCACCAGCCCCCAAGAAACACTTAGTAATTCTTGGAGTCCAGTTTGGTTGTCACAAATTGGAGGAGAGGCTGCTGTTGTAGTCTAGTAGATGTAGGCTATGTCTAGATACTGTTTAGCATCCTACCACTGTGAGATAGTTTCTAGAGTGATGAGAGATATGCCTTCAAACATCTCTGGTACTGATGCTGAGCAGCTGTGTTGCAGCCTTCTGTGTGGGGAAGGCTTCTCCTTCAGAGTGGTCCCAGAAGAACTTACAAAAAGTCTTGCTAATAGCTCCAGTGATGGTGGTTGTTGCACCCCTTGGGCATGGGATGCAGGCCGAGCTGCCTGCCTGGTCTTGGTAGGTGCCAGCAGAACAGGGAATGCATTGTCCATCCCGGGAGAAACTTCCTTCAGGGCATTTCACTAGGGGTGCAAAAAACACAGATGACATCAGAGAACTTGTGTAATTGCCACAGACAGGGCTTATGGTAGAACCCCAAAATCAGCCTAGGATTTCAAATAGTACAGTTAATGAGAATCAAATGGCCTCAGGCTCAAAAGCTAAGGAGCCAACTAAGAAGATAGCAGGTAGGGCCTTCTCTTCAGACCCTCAGGACTTGCAGGAGGTGTAGGAATGCACACAAGACTTCAGATGTGGATCAAATCAAGTAGGAGACAAGTCAGGAGCACAGTAAGGAGAAACAGCCTCTGAGAGGTTAACACCAGAGAACTGAATAATAAAGGGGGCCAAACACCAAACAGTTTAAACAGCAAATACAAAGCCCTTAAGGTGTAATGACAGGAGGAAGGCCAAATAAAGCCAGAGCTAAAACTGCAAAGGATAAAGCTTGGCAGAAGATGAATCTGGAGACAATGGGGAAGATAGGGGCCAAACATAGCTTTCCAAATCTAAGGATGCGATGGAGAACTGAAAGTGTAGGTAGATTGGGTGAAGTCCCACTTTCTCAGTTCTTAGGGTCCTCTTACATCATTTCTATCCTGTGTGAAATGGAGTCAGCAGTATTACTGGGGTATAGGGCCATGCACATACAGAATCGAACCCACGCCCAGATTCATGTGTGCATTCAGCAAATAGCAACTACTTTTACATTTATGGTCATCCTTCGTTGTAGCTAACTCTGTGCGAATGGTACTTCCTCAGTGAGTCAGTTCAGTAATTCTAGAAACTTACTACCATCTCCTTTGCCTGCTGTGGCCAGTGTCCCTGCTTGTCAGTTATTGACAGTGCCGCCTACACTAGACAAGACTGGAGGAAATTGGGCACCCAGCAGACTACATTAAAAGTTGTTCTTGCTATCAGGCCTTTTAGATTCTGATTTATTTAGAAAGCCCAAGTTCTATGGATAAGGTTTCTCATCAATTTGTCATGCTGGATATCAGTGTCTTACTCTTTCATTCCTGATCTGCTGGTACCAGTGCTTTCTGTTCCTACAGCGTCTTCAGTCCCTCCTCGTTTTTCTTGATCCATATGGCTACAAGAAAGGACTTTCCTCAAAGTAAAAGTAGTTGTAATTTACTGAGTGCATACATTAGTCAGGAAGTGAGATTCCAACCACAAAGATACATATCTTACAAGGTATTAAAGTTAGAGCCCTCAGGAGATCCATATTAGAGCAATGCAGGAATGGGCCACCCTGACCCTGGTGGCTCAGAGCAGCATGGAGGACCTTTTCCCTTACCCTCCTTGTTCAGGTCTGTAGTAACAATAATTTGTCAAATAACTTTAAAAACTGAGTTTTACCCTATAAAATGTGAGCTCCCTCCATTGGGGCCCTCAGCATGTGTCTGGAGCTCTGTTGTGCATGCTCTATAAATTAATGTATTGCCTGTAAATGTAACTTTTATTATCCAGATGAAATTGTCATCTCAGAGGTTTACTGCCAAATAAGTATAATTTTCTAGTTCTTTCTGAACTCTGGCTGGCTGGTTTAACTTGGCTGTTCAGGACCAAACTCTTCTCCAAATTAACTGGTCCAAACTGGCTTCTCTCCACTTCTCACTAAATTGCTGTGCTTGGCCTCAGACTAAATCTGACAATCTATTCTAATCTTCTGGCTCCTTCTCATTCTCTGGCTCATCCTGTCTTCACCTACAATCTGTCTCTGTAAAACTGTCTGCCACCCCCTCTCTCTCCACTGCTCTCTTAACTTGCCTCTCTTTTCTGCCTGTCCTTGTGAAAGCTGGATGTATTCTATCTCTGACTCATTCTGTCAAATCTCTCTCTGATTCTTAACTTTGTCTGCCACTCAATTAGATGTCACTTTTAAACATGACTGCATCCTAGTAGACACTAACTTTACCTTCATTGTTTAGGGTTAAATGTGTGTAGTAAAGATATGTCTGTATTCTAGTTAGATCACACAACCTAGCTAGATCTTCAGATGTGGTCTCTTGCCAGAGTAGCCACATTGCTGAATTTAAATTCCTCTATGACTACCACTAAGAATGAGTACATATTCCCATTTGACCAGGTAAGAGGGTTGGGCCTGAAGTGCTCAGCCATCACTTGCTACAGCATTTTTCCAGAAGGGGAGAGGGTAAAATTATGACACATGACATGCACGGCACCAGCTGTTTTCATATGTTGTCTCCCAGCCCTATGAAAAGGGCATCTTTTCTGACTTGGCAGCAAGATAATTAGATGACAAAAAGTGAGCACAGTATGGTTGAGCACAGTGAAATGGAGCTAGTGTCCTGGGAGTTGCCATCCTCTGTCTGCATGCATTCTTTCTATCTCAGAGTAAATCAGAAAAACAGCCATGTCTTGGAAACTGTCTAGTACTTTCCAGTTTATGCTAGCAGTGCGTGCCCTTCTCTGAGCAGTAAGTTCCACCACTTCTTTGAGTCAAATTGATAATGATTGGTTGGGACAATTTTTTTTCAAGTAAGTACCTATAAATCTGGGGCCAAAGGAAACTAATGTTTCCTGGCCAATGCAATCAGCTCTGCCATCTTTACTCAGAGTCCTGATAGAGACAGGAAAGTGAGACCTGGAGAGATATTATCAAACCACAGGTTTCTGTTGGTTTGAGAAGTATGCATGCTTCTTCACCACTGTGACTGCCCCTGATATAAAGAGTTTTTCCACCTAAAAGGCACTTTTGTAGATCATAATGAGGCCGAGCCTTGATGACCATCATTGTTTCCTGAGCAAGTGGCTCCTTTCAAGAACAAGAAGTGTACCATGGCCTCTACACGCTCACATTCACCCTCTAATCCACCAGCCAAAACTACTAGAAGCTGTGACAAGTGTCCTCCTCTGTATAATACAAGAGTTGCATCATTTAGAGCTTTCAAGGCTTTGAGTTCTGTTGTTCTTTCTGCCAATCTTTCTCTCGACCTCAGCAGTGACAGGCTGTACTTTTGCTAAAAGGAAAAGTATCTTTGGGTGATTTAATAATACTTTACCTTTTAAGAAGTTCATGCAAGCCCTGTCAAGCCTGAATTTGTCACTTTGCAGCTCAAAATTCTGTGGTACTCTATTGGTGGTCTAAACTTGTCTATACTTCCCAGGATCCTATCTTTCTTGATGGTTCACCTCTTGCCATGTTTCCCCACAGACTTTATTCTGTTCTAGAAACTGTGGCATTGTCTCATAATGCCAGGAGGCTTTAGACTTTTTTTTTAATATTCCATCTAGTTTCTTCAATGGTTTTCATTTTTGTGCCTCAAACACATAAATGTGCTTACACACACACACACACACACACACACACACACACACACACACACACACCTGTTGGCCTAACATACCTCTCTGGCTGCCTTAAAGGGCACTTTACACTACAGTCCTAAGTCATGTGTGATACCATGTATATCTTTGCTGCTCTGCACTTGTGCTATCGGGTGTGCACATAATTAGATTTGTAAAGCTTAGGTGGGGGGTGAGATGGATGAAAGATTATAAGGGGAGAGGAGGAAGGGAAAGCCATAAAACACCCATCAGATAAAAAAAAAAGTCTATAGGGAACTAGTTCTATTATGAGAATTTGTAGTGAGTAAAAAAAGAACTTATTGTAGGTAAGTGGAAATTAATGTCAGACTAAAAGAAAATGGAAAATCTTGACAATCTCCCTGTGATCCCCTCTAATGGAGCTGCCAGCAGGGAATTCCACAGGAGCCACAAAATGTGTACAGACAAGAGAGTGAACAGACATATCCTGAGGAAAATGTAAGCAAAGCCTTTTCTCCCTATTATCCCTAACAGCACCAGTTCCAAGGGTCAGAAAGACCACGTTCATACAATTTACAAGAAAGGGAAGCTCCCCCCAACCAAGCCACTGCACAACTAAGGACCACTTACATCAGACCTCAGAGATGACAGAGGAAAAGCCTATTTCATCTCCACAGGACAATGCTCTGCCTTGTAGAAACAGCTTCACAGCTGCGTTCCAGATGTGTTTTACAAGGAGAAGAGCCAAAAAGAAGACTGATTCTTGGACGATATAATTTCTCTTTTTTGAGAAGGAAGAGGTGTGATGCACAGGGTGGAACCAAAGCTCCGGAAGCAGATAGAGCCGAGGTCACATGTCTACTCTGCCAACTAAAATCAGGGGTACTCACTGAGGGTTGTCATGGGCAGAGAGCTGTGCTCTACATCAAGAAGTTCAGGAGTTTTAAGGGAGCCAAATCACATTCATGGTTCAGGGATGAAAAGCTACTGGGGCCAAGACTCAAGCCCAGGCATGTCTGATTCTAAAGACCATGTCCTAAGTGTACGTAGAGCTGTATGCCTCAGCTTCCTAACCTCACTCACTGGATAGGATGGGGAAACACCCAGCTCTACAGAAATACCAGCAAGTTCCCACCCATACAAGAAATTCACTGGAGGTTCTCAGACATAATCATAGATATGCAGAAAACCCAAGTCTTTTTGTGCAGCCTTTGTAAATTCATTCTGGACCTTTCCATCTGAAGAGAGTGAACACCTAGATGGTTGGGTGGGCAACCGTTTGTGATGAGGAAGAAGACATAGCAATTGAAAGATAGAATGGAGTTAGACCTGACATGAAGCTGCTCAACTCCAGTATGTAAGTAAAGCAAGTGAGGCTGGCCTTCTGCTTCAGTTCATCCCCGGTTATTAGAATCAACTCATATTTCACTCTCTACAATGACAAGTTAAACTATTGAGACCTGACTGTATGGCCCAGAAATCCAGAAGTTCTGGACCTTTACTAAAAGAGCTGTAAGAAAGCATGGGGCAAAGCCTGACCTTAGACCTCTTTCCCAGACATCATTCTGTATTTTTCAAGAGGGCTTTCTGAAGCCCTTCCCACTCTGATAACAGGTCCCCACACAGGCTTTCTCCTTTAGGCAAAGCCACTCCAGGTAACCCCCAAATCTCCTGGTGATAGGAGCTTAGAGTCACAATTGACTAAGCACCCAAGAAGAAACTTGCAATTGGATTGTCAGCTTCCCCCTTACTTCCTGTGTGTAGTAACATGAACGAAATGAACATACATGTATATAAACACCCACACACCAACTCAATGGTGTTGATCCAGGTAGCTCAAGACACTGCATAGTCAAGTCTGAGAGCACAGTACAGTGGCTGGCATGTGTGACATGCCCTTTCTGTGACCCTGTTTGTCCCACTTAGCAGATGCCACCATCCACTCTTCCTCTCACCTGTCATCTTCCTGTCTGGGCAGCTGTACATAGGTGAAAAGATAAAATATGTGTTTTGTCCCAAGAGGCACTAGGATTCCTCACCCATTGTTACTGGATTTGGTGACTTCAAGCCCCTTTTGGAAAGCAGCCTGCCCAAGCTGCACAAGCCCATTTAACAGATCCTCATCTCTTTGTCTGTCTGTGGGGAAAGGCCCTGCCATCAGGGGCTCCTGTGAAAAATAAATACCTGCAAAGTCACAATGCAGAAAGTAATCTGTGCAGTAAATACTGTTCTTAGGGTAGCAATGCTCCTGTTCTCTGTGCTAGGATTGGGATGTAGCTCATATTCACTTGGCAGGGATTTTAGAAAGTCTATGTAGCTTTTGTGTTACTATATAAATATAATATAATATAAAACTAATATAAATATGGGGAAATAATAGAAAGTACCTCTCTTCAGCTTAATAAAAATGTTCTCCAACTCACTCCATTTAGGAAGAAGGCTTCCATCCAATCATGAAACCTTTGAATCTTTTGTTGATAGAACAATGATCCTGCCATCCTTCCATACACTACCATATCCCTATTCCTGCAAGCTGTATATTAGTTATGTGGCCAACAGGAATTATAGTTAGAGGTGGAATTAAAATAAAACTAGATGGACCCTGCAGCCATGGAAGGTTCCTGGAGTATCCAGCTGCAGGTCATTAAGACGGCTCTTAACTTGGAAAGAGCTGAAGCAGGGAGGCTCAGAAAGCTATAGTTTATTACCCTTGACAATGAAAGATGGAGTATAGTGGCAGGGAATGTGACTGGCTTTGAGAAACTGATGTAGTCAGATCCCTTCAGGGCCTGTAGAAGGTACAAGTCCTGAAGATATCTTGATTGTAACCAAGAAGACCCATGTTGCAATTCAACTTACTGAACTATAATAAAAACCAACTGAGTCAGGAGTGAATATAAAGAGAGTGACGGGAAGCTGACACATCTTCCATTCTCTTTGCAGCTGCATTTCCATGAAAATGGTCTTCACAGATGCTCATGAGCAAGAGCAAGACCAACTAAGTCAACCTGTAGCAGGTCTCATCTTCATGACCAGTAGAGCAGGCTGTCAAGTGGCTATGTAGTGGTTGAGAGCAATGACATCTTGCAAAAACAAAACCAAGAAATGTCAAGCCAAGGATATAGGGTAGATATGGGATTCCAACACCAGGTTCAAGCCAAGGAAGAACTAACAGAAATGTCACACACTGGATTCTTCCTCCTGGTAAGCCTTATGAATGATGCTAATGAGTAATTCCTTTGAAAACTGGACAAGAAAATAGTATTGAGCAATGCATTGATGGTTCTCTCAAAGTGCATTGGCCTTTCCTGAAGCCCCCTGAGGTTCCATACCCCATCTTAGAGGGAAGCATGTACCTACCACAGCCCAGAGAATCCTGACTGATGGCTGAGACTCTGTAGAATCCTTCCAAGCATCCAAGCTGAGTCCTGGGAGAAGTGACAAAGCTGTCCCCATTGAGAAAGTACAAGGTAGTATCTGCTGAGAATGTCTTAGAGTCCAGATGAAGCTGGAACTTGCCACTTTGGATCAGATCTGCAAAGCGCCCAAGGAGATTCTGGCCCATTAACACCCTTTCTGTAAGAAAAGACAGGGCAAAGATCATCCCACTGTCCCCGGAGAACACAGAGAATAGCTGGAGTGTGGCTGCTTAGAATATCCTGGCAGAAAGGACACATGGGCATCCCAAATTCTTTCATTAGGACAGACTGGGCTTGGAGAAAATGAATGCCTGGCTCAAAGTCACACACACAAGTGAAACTCTAACTTAAGTCTTAGGTTCGGTGGCACCAAAGTGACCCCACTTGGTACAGGATATGCATTACCACGATCTGGGGTGCACTATGCAGATGATCCATCACCCCTCTGAGTGTCAGTGAACACATTTATTTGACAGGCCTAGGAATGCTTTGTTTGCAGATGGGAAGGTTCCCAAGGGATAGTGTATGTCAAAGGGCCATACACAAGAAAGGGACACCCTTCTGTTGGAAATGTGGCTTTTACTATTCTGATATATATGTTGGAGGCTACAGATTCTCAGGTGGAAACAGAAGAGTGCCTTGTAAGGAGCTGGGGCAGACCTTTGTGTGCAGAAATCATTCATGCTGCAACCTCCTAGTGGCAAACCGGGCTTGTCCCGTAGCCACATCATTGCTGTCACATTGAAGCTGGGACAAACATCTCATGCTTTTATAACAGGAAATACTCCCAAACTTTCCAGGCTCTTTCAGACAAAGGCTAATATGAAACCACTGATCCAAAATTCTAGATAGATTATTGTCAAGAGGACATCAGAAAGTCTAGAGAATGACAGACTTGTAACCTACCCCACAGATTGTATTCCAGACAAGTTTTTTGTTGTTTTTGTGTTTTAAGACCTCATAGAACAGAGATCAAGTTCCAGGTAGTCTGTGTTACTACTGAGTGTCTGGCACTGAATGACAGAACAGGCAGGCACTAACTTCCAGACCCTACATAGAGATGTGTGGATTATTCTCCACCTGAGCAGGAAGCTCAGAGAAAACAGGCATACATTCATGGTAGCTCTCACACAGTTCATTTTGCCTTTTCATTCTTAGGCAATTGTGGTCTCACAGTTCATATCTATCACAACTATCAAGATTAAAGGGGCAATATGCTGAGGTATTTTCTCAGTGGAGGTGGGTGGTATATAAATTGTAATCCAGTAAAGACTCCTCTCTTCACTCATTCTCCCTTCATACTGTGTCTAGCTCACCTCTACATAAAAGTCTCTAGGTCTATGTTGTTCGTGATGCTATTTATCCTTATTGACCAGAATAATATAATGTTATATTATATCTAATTCAATTATATATATATATATAATTTATTATTATCTCTATAAGACATTCATACAACATAACTTGATTATATCATCTGCAATTCCTTCTCCTAACTCCTCACAGATTAACATCACACCCACACCTTCCACCCACTTCTCAACTGAATGTCTTCTGCTTTTTCTAGTAACCTATGGATTATCTAGCAATCATCTATTAATCTATTTAGTTTGTGCTGCCCATGTGAGATGGATCAGTGTTTTCAGTGTACTAATTGTTCTTACAGAGGACCAGGGTTTAAATCCCAGCACCCACACTGAGTGGCTCACAACCAACCACCTCTGACTCCAGTACCAGACAATCTAACTTTTTCATACTTTTAAATACACAACTAGCTCTTTCTAAGGGTTAGACAGAATTCTCCTTGTGTTGTTATTAGAAGAGACTATGCCTTCCTCAGTTTCATTGTAGTGGGAGTCTGAGGCTTGCTGAGGCTTCCCAGCTTCTTCAAGGTAGCAGTGCAAGTAAACTTACCAATGCTGTGCAAATCTGGAATTGAGCCCAATGAGATGTCCTCAAGCTGTAACTTCCAAGTAACATTTACTCCTAAACGTTCTGCCGTCAGACACTCAACCTGTATTGAGGAGTTGTCACAGACAGTACTGGAAACCAGGGTCCCAAATGTCTTTACCTGCATGAAGAGGGACATCTTGGTTTAGAAACATATAACAAGAAGCTGTTGATATCAAGCATGTATCAGAAGCGTTGGGCTTATGTTACCTCCTATAATTTTCCACCATCCTGCTCCTAAGGATTGGGTACTAAAATGTCTCTTCTCAACCTGAGGCTCCCTGACAGTGACACTAGGTTTAAACCAAGCCCCCACTGATGGGAAGACTGGCACATACCTGGATCTGGCAGAAGCCACGAGCTATCAGCTCATCCAGTATGAATACCTGGAAGGCCTGCAGCAAGCCGGAGTAGTCAATACTGCACGTCTTGCCTGGTGGGAGCAGGAGCTGAAAGTGTGCTTGAGTTTGCATGGTCTGCCACAGCTGGGGCCCTGCAGCCAAGCACAAGAGGTCAGTGGGCTGTGGCGATAGGTCCGTAGGATTTCTTCCTGTGGATTTTCCTTTATGCATGGTTCCTTCTAATTTAGCGTAAGCACACAAACCCAGGCTTTCTGGTCACTTAGCCTCCTCACAGCATGCTCAGAGTTCCTTCTGCCTCTTAATCAGGTTGTCTTTTCATAGGGATTCTGATATTCTCTCTGGAAAATCTCCCATAATTCATCAGACTAGGGTTAAATATTTTCAAATGCTGCTTAGTGTTTAATGAAGGTTGACTTGGTCTTAATTGCAGCAGGAGCTACCATGACATAATCAAGAGACAGCCCATTTATTTGTTCAAACTATGTCTTGAACTTTTTTCTGTATGAGAACCCTCTACAACCAATAGGGCTTTGTAGCTAATGACATCCTGGGCACTCTGGCAGTCAGCTTGAGCCTGGTGATGTAGGTCAGTCCCAGAATGTGGGTCTCTACCTCAGATGCCCTTCCTAGCTCTGCCCCAGGAAGGTTAAGTATAAGGTTCTAACTGTCCAGTTCTGCTGGGGCTATTCACAGCCTGACTTCACCAAGTCAGGTTTGGGCAGAAACCCATGCAGTAATACTATTGCATGTGTTTGTGGGTTTGTCGTGAATGGGTTCTTGGGGACAGCAGAAGAGGCTGCAACTAGGAAGAAGCCTGCACTTACTTGTGATACTGGTGCCTATCTGCCAGTGGTCTTGGTCCCCTGCCCTGCCAGGCATTCACCATAGAGAGCAAGGTGAATATGGGGAGAGGTTAGGCCTCAATATAAGATGCACAGAAATCTCAGTGCACACCATATATGGTCCATAACTCAGCAGCAGGAGCATCTGATAGCTTAATATGTTTCTAATCCAAGTAACCACAGGAACCTAGAATAATGTCAACTCTACCACATGTCAATGGCTCCAGAGAGTTACCAATAAAATCTAATCTGCTCCTTCTAGAAGCAGTGCTCCATGGGGCCATCTCTGCAACCTTGGCATCACCCAACTTACCATGAAAAAGCTGTACTTGAGTGACAGAAAGTCTCTTTAGCAATAGCCCTGAGAGGGAACAGAGTGCAGGACATGTCCCCATTGCTACTCACGCTGACAGGCTCGGAGTGGTGGCAGTGTCACCCAGCGCTGACTCTCCAGGCTACAAATCAGTGGTCCTGGTGAAAATGCAGTCTGAAGGCCCTGGCGGCACAGCAGCTGGCACTGCTGAACAGTGGTCACTCCTGAGCTAGACGCTGTGTCACAAAGGATCACTCCATCAGCCACATCTGACCCAGAGAACGGCAGTGGACACTGTGGGCCTGGGAGCAGAGAGGGAAAAGAATTATGGGCATTTCCCAGACATAAGCCCAGGTCCTGCCTACCTTTCTGTTTCCCTTGATTGTTCCCCAGCCCTTTCTTGTGTCCTGCTCTGACAGGACCTGGTTTTTCCCCCTCTTTCTGTGCCTTCTCACTGGATAAGTCCACCATTTCTCAGTTTCAGCAAACAGACAGAAAATGTGAGTCTTACAGGAGCATTTCCAGCTACATTGCAGGCCAAATGACCACCATTTTCTTTAACTCAGGGCTCACAGCCCAGCTGTTGTCCACTATGATTCCTACTTTAACAACCAAAACTGAGCCTGGGCAACTTCAGGCCTCCTGACATGAAGCTTCCACATTTGCTCCACTCTCCTGGGTTTGAATAAGCAGTGTTTCCTGACCCCTAATCAAGAGCAAAAACCCAGAGCACTTTGGGATTCTCTAGTAACTTGGGGAGTTTTTAGTCCCCATCTAAACTTAATCACTAAGGGTTCACCAAACTCCTCCCATTACTGCAGGGGTCAGAAGAGGTCACCACCTCTCAGGATACTTCCCATGTCATCTGCCCTGTAAGAGATACAGATGGGCTTGTAGGTCTGGTGAGAACTTTGACTCTCCAAAGATTTCTAGTACAATCCACAGCCCAGGAGCAGAAGGACACCTTAGTCATCAAGGAGATAATTAAGCTCTTAGCTTTGTGTCCTTGGCCAGAACTTCGATTTGTTTCTTTGCATTTGGTTTTGTTTTGCTGGGTTTTCTTTTTTTTTTTTTTTTTTTTTTTTTTTTCTTTTTTTTTTTTAGACATGCTCTTCCTATTTTTGTCCCCCAAATAGGACTCAAACTGGTTATCTGCCTAGCAGGAAGTGCTGGGCTCACAGGCCTTACCTCCATGGCAGGCTTTTAATGAGTTTATCATAAAATGTAATAATACATTTTCCTATTGTTATTTGACATATATATCAGAAGTTGATATTCAGTAACTTCCTGAATTATTACTTAAAATGATGCTTCTCCTGATTGGGGACGACAGAGAAAACCAGGCCAGATGCTACTGTGCTGCCACAGCAGATTCCTATTGTGGCACAAGGCTCCTCCCACTTTCAAAGTACATACTAGAATTTTCCCACCACGTGAGCCAATTATCTTAGTATTCTGCCCATTCTCCTTCCAACAGCAGAGTGTCTCAGAGGCCCCTTAGTACAGTTGAGGCTTTCAGCTTCCAGTGCCTCCAGTAGTTCAAGACTTACGTTCACAGGCAGGCTGGGTGCCTACCACCCGGGTCCCAGGCACTTCCTCTCCACTGCTCAGGACACACCAGCAACTGCCCTGGGCCAAGTCACATTGCACTGGGGAGAAGCCCCCGTCCAGTGTGTCACAGACTGGAGTGTAGCCAAGGCCGACTTTTCTAGACAGGACTCTACTCTTGAGGACATCACAGAGTTCAGGACCTGTACAGGGACCATAAAGGGGATCCTGCTGTGCTCTTGCTCTCAGCATAGGAACAGCTGCCACATACCTCCCTGCTACTCCCGCCCTACTAGGCCGGCTGCTTGTAAGGCCCCTCAGGTCTGTGCTCTGTTTCTCCTATTGCCTACTCTGGAGGGCCTCAGACCCTCACAGGAGATTTTAGAGATGGTCCACTGGAGAGAAGTGTGCTAAGGGTACAATATGGAAGCATGGGCAGTCCCAAATCAGCAACCAGAACCCTGTGAAGCCTTCCAGCAAACTGCTGGATGTCTGTGAGAATTAGTTAAAGAAAGATGGGGTAATTGGGTCATATTGAGCAAAAGTCTGTGAGTAGGTCCTCTCCTTAAGTGTTCACCCCAGTTAGCTACAAGTTCTCAGGTGCAAGCAATGACAAAAGTGAGAGGAATCCAAGAGGCCACACACACCGGGCTACAATGTGAGAACCGTGAGCCATGCCAAAGAGCCCAGGGTTGGTCTTAGGAACATGAGCAAATGACACAGAGCTATAGAGCCAGGTAATGCATCAGAGCTGCACAGCCAGTGACCACCAAAGTGCCAGTGCCTCTGTAGGCAAAGACAGGTGCTAGATAATGTTATCGGCTAGTTGATTACAAAGCACAGCAAACTCCTGGCCACACTGACTTTTTTGAGATCCTTCAAGGTGGGGAGAGTGCCTGCACTGTAGATGGGAAAATGGGGTCACATTTGGATCAGAAGCTGTGTCCTAGCTGTGGAGGTGGAAGAGCTGAGACTTTGTACTCACCTGGAAGGCTTTCAGATAAGGAGGAGAAACGGTTACTCACATTCAGCACTGCTATTTGTGTTTGATGGCATCCCTTCTCCTGAGGCTGGATCCACACACCAAGTTCTTGTTCCTGATGTCTGCTTCCTGACATACTCTCCTGTCTGCAATAAAGTCATCATCCTTACAGTATAAGCAATGTTTTGCTTCTCATTTATTGATAGAAGAAGGACTTGTAAGAATACCCATTTCTAAACAACTGGTGACAATTTCTCCAAACAAAGAAGGTTGTGCTCTAAGGGACCGCTGTTTCATTCAAATTCATGGCCACTTTCTGGAATGTTGGCCACTAAGCAAGGACAAATTGTGCCATTTGAGATCAGGGAAAATTGAGTCTTAGGAGATGTGAGAGGTGGAGCAATGTCCTAGAGCTAGATAGTAGCATTGCTGCAGCATGCCCACACCATCTAGTTCCAAACTGTCCAGAACCAGCTCCACAAATTCTAGAAAAGATTCTAATATGGGGTATCAAAAAAGCCCTAAGTACCTGTAATTGGTAATGCAGATATGCCCTCAGACAGCCTACTGTTTGGGACCCATAAACAGACTATTTGTGTTGCTTACCTCCTGACCAGTCTTGTGTCAGCAGAGTTTCCTAGCCTGACAATTCAACTATCTAGGACTCAGTTTCCCCCACCTAAAAGCCAGAAAACTAGACTAGATTGATTCTTTCTTAGTGTGTGTGTGTGTGTGTGTGTGTGTGTGTGTGTGTGTGTGTGTGTGTATGCATAAGATGTATTTGTGTGTGCATGGATGTCAACAAACAGCCTCCATTGTTGTTCCTCAGGAACCATTCACCTACTGTTTTCAGGTTATGCTTTGACCTAGGACTCATCAAGTAGGTTGGGCTAGCTGGCCAGGGACCCCAGGTATCTGCCTATCTCTGCCCCCTCAAAGGAGATTATAAGTTCAGTACTTTATGTTCTGCCTTGGCTAGATGGGTTCTGGGGATGAAGCAAAAATCTTTGTGTGTAAGTCAAGCATATTAGTCACCAAGTCATCTCCCCAGAGCTGATACCAAAGCCCTTTTACTCTAGGAGCTCTTTTAGCAATTAAGTCTCTTGTCTGATGTCTGCAGCTCAAAGGTCTGAGAGCAGAGGCAGCTGGGGGAAAGCATCAAACAGTCAAGTAGGCTGAGAGCTGCACTTATTAGCCGACACTTGCTGGCTTTATGCTGGTCTGAAGACAATGACATTTATCCAACATTTCCACGAGGTTCACAAACACCTTCACCCAAGTGAGTCACAGAATCAATAGCACTCAGAAATGGGTGGGGGACTCTGCTGCCCACATCACTCTACACAAAGAAAGAGGGATCAGAGGGCATGATCTGGTCACACAACTGGTCAGCTGCAGGTAAGATTCAAACGCAAGTGGACTTCTGAGGGAACTTTATAGGAGAAAGTTAAAATTGAGAATACCAGTCTCCATTCACTGAGACCCAAACTGAGTCTAGCAGTCGGCTACCAATCTTTGGAGGTAAAAGGAGGCCAGAGATGCAGATATCAGTTTGAGTAGTGATGGTCTTCGCTATTGTTTACCAGTATCATTGCTGACAAGAAACTAAATAATCTGTGAACCACCCCAAGTCACATGCCAGAATCCCCCTCCCTGCCCTCAGAACTTACGGGCCCACATCTCCTTTCTCAGGAGAACAGCCATGCTGGGGACACTGGGCAGGCTTTTCTCCAGGGAAAGATTGGCAAATTTTTCTATACATTAACCAATAAGAGGAGCACATTCGTGATAGCCACACCACCATTGTTCAGCGTCACATCTCCATCTCCATGACTCTCTGCACTGCCAGTTTCATCTGCTTTTCACAACACTCCTGGGAGCTAAGTAGGGCAAGTGACAGGGCCATTAACCTTTTTCTGTAGGGGCAGAGCACAGGTCTGAGGATGTGGTTCACCTGATAAGTAACACAAATTCTTTCCCTGGAGGTTTTATGTTAGCATTTCAATGAACTGTGGGCAACAAGTGCCAGCAGAGGAGCCACCAGAGTGATGCCTCTGAGGTTGTGAACCTACAAACCACGGTGATGTACGGAAACATACTAATCAGTCTTTAAAGCCTTTTGATGATGGATTTGTCCTCCAAGTCTCAAGATAATTCAAGAACTAGATAAGACAAGAATGTGGCCCAGGCCTTGGATTAAAACAAAACATATCTGGGTCTAGGAATCTAAGGAAACCACCCATTAGTACAGAGCCCTGTCTAGAAGACCCAAGCCACCCTTGAGTCCTAGCAAGTTTTATACTGAGGAGAATGAATTAGAACTCTTCAAACTCTACCCTCAACCAGAAGAGGACAGTGTCTTTTCCACCATTCCCCCTGTATCCTTCCTGAATACACAGAAGCTTACCTGTAGACACATTGGTGTGAACAGATCTCCTGGACCTGGGTTTCTTTGGGGTCCAGCCTGTTTCCATGCAGAAATCACCCCATTGGCTCGGGATAGCTCACAGCTTGTGGGGCCTGTGGATGAGAGGGGCTCTGAACGGGCGGCCACAACGATAAGAGGAGGTGGACAGCCTTAGCTAGTGCCAGACTTCAGACTGGGAGGTGTGCGTCCCACAAAGCTACAACCTCAGGAAAAGCAGGCTGAAGTTCAGGAACAGATGTGGGGTGTATTGTTGGCTTTGGTGATCCAGAAGTGACCCTCAGTGAGAGGCTAGGCTGCTGGAACATTTATGAAATAGTGATATGATTACAGTCATTGACTGTCCAGGAGCTAGGACACAGGGGTGAGAGCCAGGCTCTC
Source organism: Micromys minutus (assembly GCF_963924665.1). Lineage (NCBI taxonomy): Eukaryota > Metazoa > Chordata > Mammalia > Rodentia > Muridae > Micromys > Micromys minutus. The sequence continues at coordinate 9,564,250 of NC_137962.1, read as the reverse complement.
TCCTGACACATCCTCCCTGGAAGCACCACAATGGAAGGCCTAAAGTCATCATGAGACCCAGTCCTGGGGACTTAAAATAAATGTGTCCAATGTATTTTCCAAAACTGGTCTGAAGGGCTACACCCTAGCATCCCTCTCAGTTGCATGACCAAGCTGGATCCAGGATCAATGACTCCATTCTAGAGGTCAGATTGAAATCTCTCGTGGGCTTAACTTACACTTGGGCATCTGTGAGGAGCGTGTCATCAGTGAGCCTGGGATGAACTCTCCCCTCCCATTCACACACCAGCACTGTCCTGGAAAAGAGCCGTAAGAATAAGTGCAGGGGGCATTCTGGGGACTCTTCCAAAACTTGTCTGCTTTTATAGCAATCCTAGCAAGGTAGCCTGTCTGCCCAGCCTCCTGTCTTACACTGTCCATATTCACAGCACTTAGCATCCAACATTCCCAGAAAATGAGCATTTCACTTTCATGCTGACTGGAGGTCCCTGTTTCCCTAACATGGGAGAAACAGTTGGTAGTTGAGAAGGTAAGGGTTTGTTCAAGTTGCTAAAGAGGGTCAATAACCTGGATCATTTGCTTCCTGCTGATGGGCGCTTTCCTCTTAATACCCGTTTGCCCTCCCAAATCTCCTTACCTGTTCCAGCATGGCACTGCACAGGCTCCCAGCCCCCAACAGTATTGCACTGCGGTATATAGGGCCCTGACCACAGCAGACTGGGTGCTCCATCAGATTCTCCCAGCAAAGCACGGAGACTCTGGTAGAAAGTCAAGGCTAGAGATACAGCGAGAAAGAGCAGAGTGTGATAGCTGCCTCGTGGGATCTGTCCTAAGACACACTGAGGAAGCTTCTGAGCATATCCTTGTACGCATATAAAACAGTCTTCTTATAACCAGACAAATCATCTTCTTGATCAGCCAGTAAACACTCAGCAGATCACCTGTGAAAATGAACTCTAGACTGCACCTGGAGGACTCGCTATAGATATGTGTGGTAATGTCATAGTTAATTAGGCTGGTAAATGGCTTCAAGCCCGTGGGAATCACTTTACTCTAGAGAAGAATCATGAGCATCCAAAGGTTGATACTGAGAAATAAAATTGTCATCTATAAAGTTCAGTCTCAAGAACTACACATTCGAGCTACAAAAATAAAAGTAGCACGTGTCTCACAATGCTTTGAGTAACTTTGTGGGTTTTGGGTTGGGTCCCATCCCTAGCTATCCTGGGATGCATGTGGCCTCTCAGAGTTGCTGGTTGGACATGATCTAGAAAGGACTAACTGATCCCTTTTCATGGCCCTATGAGGTATTGGCATCCAGTGGCAAAACTGAAGCAGACAGATGACTACTTGGTCAAGATCTCACAGAGGATGTGGAGGGCAGGTTTGACCACAGGAGCTGACATACCATCTCTCCCGTCATTGCCTAGTTCCTCTGCTCAGCATTCACCATCATTCAATACATCACACATGTACTGATCAAGTTTGTCTTTGTGTTCCTCTTTTAGGCTAACATTTATGATCCTTGATATAGATATTCATGTTTGTTTTACACACACACACACATGCACACTAAAACCTGGCTCATAATGTATGATGAATAAATAATTGATCCAACCTGATGGTGCACACTTGTAATTCTAGCTGCCGGGGAAACAGAGGCAAGAGGATCTTGAGTTGGAGACCAGCCAGAGCTATAGAGTGAACTAAAAGCCAGTCTGGAAAACTTAATAAAATTCAGTCTCAAAAAAAATTTTGTGTTTAGTTTAAAAACGAATTGGGTGTGTGGCTCAGTGGAATAATATTTGCCTACCATGTATAAGGCCCCAGTATATATAAAAGTAAAAAGGGAACAATTGAAGAAAAGAAAGGGAGAAGGTAGAGAGAAGGGTTTGAAGTAAATGCTGCCATGTAGGTATGCATGAGAGGAGGGGCAAAGAGAAGTTAAGTAAAGGCCAGAGCCCAAAGCCACTGGACCTCTCAGATTCTTACCCTAGGTTCCTGCCAGCCTCATAAAGTGCTGCAATTTCTCTCCCACTCCCTTCACGGTCTGACCTCTAACCTTTCCAGTGAAAATGGCCAGTGTGTGGCTCTTCCTGGGTACCCCACAGAATCATCACCCTGATTTGTAGACTTTATAGTTTTCTGCATACTTGGGAAGTTCTTACCAACCTGTTGCACATCACAAATGATCTTCATGGTTCCAGGCAGAGATAGACATGCAGCACGCAGACAGACACCAGGATGTACCCTTGAAGCAGACTGGTGTTGTGCATGGTGCTACCAAAGCCGGTAAGTTTCTATGTAAATCCTGGTACCATTCCTCTTAGCTGTAATCAAGATCAAGTTGTTCTACCTCCCTGATTCAGCATTTTCTCACCAGTAAAATGTAGTCAGTACTGACCAGGCTGACTAGGGTACACATTATGTTATAATAAAAGAGCTGGTAGATGGCATGCATTGAGTTGCCACCCATATCCCTCCCTGGTTCATCATTTTAAAGACATCACCACCCTTTTTCACCAGCCAAATGTGCTTTGTAGCTCTCAATGTCCCCATGTCCAGAGACCAAAATTCCCAGACACTTTGGCTACCTCTTTCTAGGGTCTTCCTCCTTTTAGCCAAGGGCTGAAGAACCAGAAAATGAAGCTAACAGGAGAGGAACTCCCTGAGCTTGACTATGAGCTTCCTGAGACTGGGATCTGCTGAAAAAAAATGTCACCATGTCACACAGTGACAATTTGTGGTGGCAGCAGCTCCTCTGTATTTTGTGCTGACCAAAGTGGTCCAAACTACAGGAGTGGTGGGACTATTTCTCCTCCTGACTACAGCAGACTGAACCCAACATAGGATTTAAAATAACTGTTTATCTTTGACAAGGAGACACCCCCAAACTCTTGAAGGAGAGAGAAAGAGCAGCAGTGTAAGAGATGAGCCAACCACGGTGTAAGGAAAGGTGAGGAAGGCACGGGGCATTGGCGTCTAGAACAGTTGCCTAGTGAGGGAGAGCAACGGAAACAGACTGACTTATGAGATCCTCTGAGGTTAGAAAAAAAAAAAGACAGAATTCCCAAGCCAGAAACAGGTACTATTAGGGAAGACAAAGGCTTCAGCTGTTTGTAGGGAATTCACTCTGATGCCACATAAATGTTGTCAAGGGGAGGGCAGCCCAGGACCCCAAAGACAACTGAGAAGGATGGGGGCTCAGACAAGGTTCAGCGCGAGATGGATCATAGATTCTGTTGAGGTGAGGTCAGTGAAAACTCATTAGGGTCAGAGCCTCTTGTGAGATCAGGCTGTAGGCAGAGGAAAAGCAGCTTTCACCTGAGCTAGATCTCGACACTGACTGCAGCTGCTCCATGTTCAATGGGGCAGGGCACTGGACACTAACTGAATGAGCTAGACTACTAGGCTTCCTGACCCAGATTCCAATTAGCAGATGGATAAACCTGGGCAGGACTCAACTTCACTGTGTAAAGAATCACAGGTCACATTATATCTTTGTTCTTTTGAGATGATAACAAAATGAACGCAATGACCCAATCATGTACATGGCATGTAAGTACCTGGTTATGTGCTAGGTTAATGCACTGTGTGGTTGTTTCTAGGCTAGAGGACTTTAACACAAAACTTTGGGAGCTGCTATCAGAATTCCCTAAGCTCACAGGAGCAATGGGTCCTCAGTAAAGAGGATTATCTTCCTTCTCTTTCCCTGTAGACTTGGGAGTGAAAGGCAACTTTAAGACAGGTCCAGGGTTGAGAGCACATGGGGCCTTTTAACAAGACTATGGTTTTACTGGGCTGTACATGCCATCTGCGGTGCACAATGCAAAGCCCCAAATGGACTCTGCTGAAAGATCATAAGCTTTGGCTAGGGTCACAGAACCACTCTGCCTTTCCAAGAACCTGCTCATGGCAACCAAGTTAAGTCCTGGAGAGCCAAATGCAAGCTTTTACTTCCCCCAAAGAGATGGTGAAAGAATCTTCAACACAACACTCACTGGAGTGAGCAGCCAAACGAATGGCATATTCACCCCCACGTAGAAACTTCTCAGAGAAAGCCTCCCGGGATGGGTAGAGAGGTGGAAGGCCAAGCTCCTCACTGGTCAGCTGGATTCCCTTGGCCACTAAGAAACTCTCTCCCAGTGGAAATGAAGAAGCATTGGAGGCAGAGACAATCTCTTCTGTTTCCTTAATAAATTTCAGGACACGAAGTTTGACTTCCTCACAGGAACCAGGGCCTAGGACAATACAAAGAGCATAGGTGGATTCAATTACAAAGTCCAGATCTCTTCACTTCCTCTTCTTGGACCTCATTCACTCATCATTCATGGGGAGACCTGCAGGAGATGGTGATGCCCAGTGTTCACACCATGTCAGTTTGAGTGTATTCATGAGACCAAAATTAATCTGGGTACCAGTCTAAGAAAATCCTTTGTCCCACAACTGTTAACACACTGTTCTCACCGAAAAACAACATAAGGAAGAATGGGTTAAATTGGCTACAATTCTAGGCCACAGCCCATTATTGAGGGAAGTTAAAACAGAAACACAACAGGAACATGAAGGAAGCCCAGATATTTCACATAGCATTGCCTCTGACAAAATTCTTCCTTCAGAGTGAAAGAAGTGCAGCAGGAGCCCTGAAGGATTTTCTCTGTTGGCTAGCAAGCAACTTACACTTAGCTAGCTTTCTAATATAGTTTAATACAACTTGCTTAGGGACTGGTACTGCCTAGAGTGGACTGGGCAATTAATAATCAAGAAAATACTTTCAAAGACATATCTATGGGCCAATATGATATAGACATTTCCTCAAAAGGCATCATCCTACCAGATAACTCCATGTGGTGCTAAATTGACAATTAAAACTAACTTTGACACCAAAATACAGATGAGAAACTGAGGCCTGCATAAATCATACAAGCTGAGCAAGCTCCTTACTTGACAGTTTATTAAGAATTGTTAGACAGTCTCATCCTACAAATTTTGATCTGGATTACCTATATCCTGGATGGACAGATATAGAAAGGTGGGTAGGTGGGTGGGTATGTGGGTAGGTAGATGGATGGATGGATGAATGATGGATGGATGGATGATGGATGGATGAATGGATAGATGGATGGATGGATGGATGGATGGATGGATGATGAATGGATGGATGGATGGATGGATGGATGGATGATGAATGGATAGATGATGGATGGGTAGATGATGGAAGGATGGATGATGGATGGATGATGGATGGATGGATGATAGATGGGTAGGTGATAGATGGATGGATGATGGATGGATGATGGGTGGATGGATGGATGATGAATGGATGGATGGATGGATGGATGGATGGATGATGAATGGATAGATGATGGATGGGTAGATGATGGAAGGATGATGGATGGATGGATGATAGATGGGTAGGTGATAGATGGATGGATGATGGATGGATGATGGGTGGATGGATGGATGATGATGGATGGGCAGATGGATGATGGATGGATGGATAAATCGATAGGTAGGTAGATGAGTGTTTGGGTGGATGGGTGGGAATGGACTAAAGGATGAATGAACAAAATACATGTTTCCACGACTCTCAGAATTGCCCTGGTCATACTAAGGCTTTTCCACTAGAAAGCCTTTTCAAAGCAAACATGAAATTGATTATCTATGTGAGTTAACTCACATGCTGGGATCTCGCCAGGCCTGGTCCGAGTTCCATCCAGTTCCCGACCAGCCTCATCCACACACCAACAGCTCCTGATGTTGAAGTGTTCCAAAGGCATGCTAAAGTCTGAGTAGGGCCCTGGGTATTGGCTGAGCTGGCCATTTAGGATCTGCCAAAAGATATAAGGATCCAGGAAAATGTTCTCCCCAGGCTGAGTTGTGGCTCCCTCCAACACTACCTGTGGAACATCTTGAAGGGTTGGGTACTGTGCTAGCACTGGGAAGATGCTTTGCTGGCCAGCATCATAGAGACTTTGAAGAAAGAGGCTGAAGTTTCTGGAAGCTACTTCTCTGTAGCCCATGATCTTCATCAACAGTGTTGCCGGGGTCAGTTCCTGGCCATCGCTGTTCTGAGTGTTCCATCGTTCATACCACTCAAAGACCTGCTCATGGGGCCCATCACACTGCACATGCCTCCACTGGCCACTGGCACTGCACTGGGGGATGTAGACACTGGAGACGGAGGGCACCGTGCTGGAGTTAGAGAGCAGAACCCCCACTACCCCAAGGAAAGCTTTTTCAGCCTGTAACTGGCAGACACTGGGACCTGAAGGAGAACAAGAGACAGATATTTAATAAATTGAACAGAACAGAAAGATCAAGGTGACTGCTTGACTGTCAGTCTCAGCAACCTTAACAGCCTAAATTAATGAGTAGCATCCAACCTAGTGCCTAACCCAGTTACTGGCATGGCCAGTACTACAGAACGTCTATGTGTAACATTCTGTTATATGTATGCTGTATGTTTGTGTATATATGCCTTAAGCACATGTGGAGGTCAGAGACTGATATCTTCCTCAGTCACTCTATATCTTACTGTTTTAGACAGGATCTTTCACTAAACCTGGAGCTTTCCAATTAAGATAGTCTAATGGCTAGTAAGCTTCAGCTTTAGCTGTTTCTATCTTCCCTGTCCACAGTACCAGGGTTACAAATGTGCATTGTTCAACATTATTGTAGGTGGATGCAGATTCAGATGCATTTGCTTGTGCAGCAAACACCATTTGAGTCATCTTTCCAGTGTATGCACTTTCTTAATAACAAGCAAACATCTCTATTTGCTCATTATAATAGCTAATACTGTCCAGGTTTCTGTGGATAATGTTTAGCTAAAGTAACTTTTCTGTTAACTGAAGTTTGCTCTTTAGTTATGAGCAAACTCAGTTTCTTACAATGTATCAAGTTCTAGTCTAAACAAAGACTCACTATCCAACATACTTACACTTCTTGGGTTCACCAATTGTACTTTGAGTTCCAGGAATAACCTGGCCTTCAGCATCAACACAGTAACATTCTGAATTGAAGCACTGAACAGGCAGAAAATATCCCTCACTAGTACACGTAGGAACAAAAAAGCTGGAGCCAGCAGGCTGGGCGCCTGCAAGGCTTTGCATCTGTGCTCTTTGCTTCTCACACTTAGTGGGACATCTTGGGTGTCCACCTCTGACTTTTGAGCCTTTGACTTCTTTGCCTCGGGAATCCACACACCAGCATTCTCCAGCATAGCACTGGATATCCTCATAGCTTCCTCCAGCACTGCATGATGGGACAAAGAGCCTCCCAGGTGTCTGTTTACAGGCCTGAGCATTGAACACCATTTCCATCACATCTCCTAAATCCCTCGCTATTTCCTCAGGCACGGAAACAGCACGCTGCAAGAAGACCAGGAATTCTGGAAGTTCCAGGAGAGAAACAAGGAATTTTAAGGCATCTTGGTTCTCTTGTAGGTTGACTTTGAAGCCAAAGGTACCCACAACTGGTTGATTCATAGCAACTCTCTTCTCAGGCACACGGAGAGGTGCTGGGGTAGAGCCAGAGTCCAATCTCACAGAGAGTAGTTTGGCTAGATCAGTAGCTCTGTCTCTATCCAGGAAGCCTTGGAGACCAAACTGCTGGAAAAACTGACTGAAGTTAAGTGTACTTCTTGTACCCAGGGCTCCTGACAAGTTAAACTTGGCAGCATTCACCAAAAATGTCCCTCCAAAGAGGTTTTGCTGGAGTCGCTTGGGGTTGATGGTAAATTGAAGGGCAAGCCCTGCCAGTTCTCGGGAGGGGAAAATTGCTCTGATGGCTTCTCTAAGTAGACTTCTAGATTCAGAGAGCTGTTGGTAGTGTTCCACAGCTATAGAACGTAGGAGTCCAGAGTCAACAAAGAGTTCCTTGATTCTGGGTGGGCAGGATGTGTCCGATCTGGCACCACTCATGGGGACCTCCCTCTCCTCAGAAGACAACAGGTCCGGTGGACTACCGTAGCCTGGGGTTTCAAAGTAGAGCCTAGACAAGGCCTGCTGCCTTTCTGAGGCACACGACTGATCTTCAGCTGCATGAGACAGTTAAAAATATAGTTAGCAGAGAATTAGTCCTGAGGACCCTTCCTCTACTATGTCCTCATGCCTCTGGTAGCAAGATTTCAAAGGTTCATGCCTACGTTGTGGACCATTTGGTTGGTTGGTTGTTTTTCTGTGAAACATTGGCTGTCCTAGAACTCTTTAGACAAGGCTGGCCTAGAATTCGGAGATCAACCTACTTCTGCCTCCCAAGTGCTGATATTAAAAGCATGGGCCATTACCACCTGGACTATTCCTTTTCTGTATTCACATATGTCTTCCCTTCTCCCTGGAGCCACTACTTTGAGCTAGTTCTTAGGGTGAGCATTCTTGTCCCCATGACCAGTTGGCCACCTCAAGCTAGACTGATGCTTTTCTATAGCAAGTCTATGAGACAGCAGCCTACTTTTTGAAAACATGGCCACACTTGTGTTGGTCTGAACAGTGTTCCCTAAGGACATTTTTATACTTGTGGGTCCCTAAGTATGAATTGGAAGCAAGGTCTTGGTAGACATAATCAAATTAAAATGAGGTCATGTAGACTAGGGTAAGCTATAAATCCAATGGTTGGTGTCTCTGTGAGAAGAACCACAGCGAAGAGGCCATGGAATAGTCAAAACACATGCACTAGAATGACAGATGCAATCATGAAGCTAAGGAAAGCCAGAGACTGCCAAACACAACATCCAAAGAGAGTGTGGATAGCCCTGTCTCCACCCTGACTTCTGGATGAGAATTACAGTATGCGAGAGAACAAATTTCTGCTGTTGCAAGATCTACTGTGTATTGACTGGTTCTGGCAGCCTTAGGAGCCCAGTTTGCTGACAAAGTTCTATTCGTGTTGCTAAGCTTCTGTTTCCCAGCTTTCTCTTGCTGCGGTTCTCAATGACGTTTAATGCTTTACCATATGCTCTTTCTGTGACTCTCTATTTCCTCTGGTGTCCAGTTTATAGTCTCTTTCAGAATGAGACATGTACCAGCAATGCTGGTTGTGCTTTATATAAGTAATACTTTTCTATATTGTGATATGCAACAATAAAAACACAGCACACCCCATCATTGTTTTCTATCTTATAATAATAAAGTGCTGATCCAGCAAGCACGCTTGTTACACCCCTTATGCTTCTTGGTCTTTCTGTGAAATTGCTAGTGAATAGGTAACCGACTCAGTCAACTCTTTGTGGTCAGAACATTCTATGTAAGTGTCTTTGAGAGAAAAAACAACTCAAGCATCATCTGGCTTTCTTCATATAGGTGCATAAGCAAGTTCCATTCCTTTCCAAAAATCCACAAATCTTAGGGGACCTTCTAAACCACTACTCTCAACTTGTAAAAATAATTCTTTCCTTTTGATTCACACAGATGCCATAAAGGAAGCCAGCCAATTTCCCTCTGTAACCAAGCAACAGAGAAAGAACTGGAACATGTAGAATGCATTCATGGGTGTGTGTGTGTGTGTGTGTGTGTGTGTGTGTGTGTGTGTGTGTGTGCTGGAAGCATATAAAGCTGAGCAGATCCCTCAGCGAGGCCACTGCGTCCTGTAATTGGTATCACAGGAGACAGAGGAAGTGAGTAGTGAGTGTGCAGCTTCACTTCCCCTTCCACACTGAGCGCTGAGCCCCTCTGCATATTTCAGACAGTGAGGAAGAGTGAAAGTCCAAAACCCACCCAAGCATTCATCAGAGTTCTTGCTTTGACTTGAAAAAGCCACAGCTCTTTGTTTGCACCCAAGGACTGCAGGGTACGATGTTCTTTAGGTTTTGATGTAACTGAATGATGGTCTCAAATACTTACGAGGCAAGGCCTTAAACTTTTCTTTTATGACATCTGTACATTAACCAAACAATATGAAGACTGTCTAAAGTGTCAAAGTACAGAAGTTGAAGGGTTTAGTGGAATTTCTTATATCAATATCCTTTTCTATTTACTTTGAAGCCATGAGATTTGAGGTTCTTCTTGACTGGTTTGAAGCTTAGCTTTCTGGGTAGGAAGTCTATATGTTCCTGCATTTCTTTCTTCCCTATTGCCACACCCATCCCAATCCAGGGGGCCTTACAGAGATGCTGATGGCAGTGCAATGGTTCACAGCTGCCCTCCTGTGTTAGCACATGGGATAGAATAAAGTCCCTCCAAGATGCATCTTTCTTCTCAGTTTCAAAAGTGTCCCTGCAAGTGTCACTGGTTGAGATGAAGTCACACTTGATTGAAAATTATTAGTCTAAACCAACTTATATTCTTTTAAGATAAGACAGGAGACACAGGCAGATCAAGCACACTGCTATCAGGACTCTCAACCTGACCTCAGAGAATTGAGTGGCCAGGGGAGACACAGGAACACTCTCCCTTTTGAGACCATGAGTAATCCCACACACACTCTCTCCACTGATTGTCTGAAGAGAGCCCTATGGGAACTCTTGGGTTGCAGGTATCACACCACTGCTTGAGTCTGTGCTCTTCAGGCCTACATCTGCACCCATAGCTAGAGCCAGCCCATTGCCATGGGAACTTATACCCTGCCCATAGAGAGCTGAACACCCAGGACTGATCTCCCTCTAGAGCCCACGGCCCACAGACGCACAGGAAAGACAAGCTCCATTCAGAGATAACAAGATCAACTAACATAGAAGATAAGAAGATGGCAAGAGGCAAGTGCAAGAATCTAAGCAACAGAAACCAAAACAACCTGGCAACATCAGAACCCAGCTATCCCATCACAGAAAGCAATGTATATCCCAACACACCAGAAAAACAAGATATGAACTTAAAATCGTGCCTCATGCTGATGATATAGGGTCCCAAGAAGCACAGGAATAACTCCCTTAAAGAAATACAAGAGAACACACACACACACACACACACACACACACACACACACACACACACACACACCATACACACAACCCAAGTACAAGCCCCTAGAGAAACACAGAAAAATACAAGCAAACAGATGAAGGAATCAAAACTATCCAGGATCTAAAAACAAAAATGGAAACAATTTTAAAAACACACACACAAAGAGAGACAACCATGGAAATAGAAACCCTAGGGAAGAGGTCAGGAGTCCTAGATGCAAACATCACCAACAGAATACAAGAGATGGAAGAGAGAATCTCAGGGGCAGAAGATAACATATAAAGCATTGATACAACAATCAGAGAAAATATAAAAATTAAAAAGATCCTAACCCAAAATATCCAGGAAATCTAGGACACAATGATAAAACCAAACCTAAGGATAATGGGGGTATAAAATAGCAAAGACTCTCCACTGAAATGCCCAGTAAATATCTTCAACAAAATTATGGAAGAAAACTTCTCTAACCTAAACAAAGAAATAACCATGAACATACAAGAAGCCTATAGAACTCCAAATACATTGGACAAGAAAAGAAATTCCTCCCAACACAAGAAGTCAAAACAACAAATGTTCAAAACAAACAAAGAATACTAAAAGCAGTAAGAGAAAAAGGACAAGTATGCTTTATACTTTATATGTGTAAAGGCAGACCAATCAGAATTACACCAGACTTTTCAACGGAGACTATGAACGATAGAAGATCCTGGACTAATGTCGTACAAACCCTGAAAGAACACAAATGCCAGCCCAGGTTATTATATCCAGCAAATCTCTCAGTTACTATAGATGGAGAAACCAAGATATTCCAAGACAGACCCAAATTTATACAATATCTGTTGACAAATCCAGCCCTACAAAGCATAATAGATGGAAAACTCAAACACAAGGATGGAAACTACACACTAGGAAAAGCAAGAAAATAATCCTCTTTCAACAAAACCAAAAGCAGAAAGAAACACAAACATAATTCTACCTCTAACAACAAAAATAAATGTAACAACAATCATTATTCCTTAAAGTCTCTTAACATCAATGGACTCAATTCCCCCCCCCCCCAAAAGACATAGACTATCACACTGGATACATACACAGAACACAGCATTTTGCTGCACACAGAAAACTCATCTTGCAACAAAGACAGGCACTACCTCAGAGTAAAAGGTTGGAAAAAACTTTCTAAGCAAATGGTTCCAAAAAACCACACTGGAGTAGCTATCCTAGTAGCAAATAAAATAGATTTTCAACCAAAAATCATCAAAAAAAAGGAAAAACACTTATTAAAGTTAAAATCTATCAAGATAAACTCTCAATTATAAACATCTATGCTCCAAATATCACATTCATAAAAGAAACATAAAAGCTCAAAACATATATTACACCATACACAATTATGGTAGGAGACATAAACACCCCATTCTTATCAATGGACAGATCATGAAAGCAGAAACTGAACAGAGATAAAGTGAAACTAACAGAAGGTAGGAACTGAATGGATTTAACAGACATCTATAGAATATTTTATTCTAAAACAAAAATACCTTCTTCTCAGCACCTCACAGCACCTTCTCAAAAACTGACCATATAGTCAGTCACAAAATGGGCCTCAACAGATACAAGAAGACTGAAATAATCCCATGCATTCTACCAGATCACCATGGACTAAGGCTGGTCTTCAATAACAACAACAAAAAGCCCATATACATGGAAGCTGAACAATGTTCTACTCAATGATAGCTTGGTCTATGAAGAAATAAAGAAAGAAATTAAAGACGTTTTAGAATTTAATGAAAATGAAGGCACAACATACCCAAACTTATGGGACACAATGAAAGTAGTGCTAAGAGGAAAACTTATATCTGTGAGAGCCTCCAAAAAGAAACTGGAGAGACATATACTAACACCTTGACAGCACAACTGAAAGCTCTAGAACAAAAAGAAGCAGTTACACCCAAGAGGATAGAAATAATTAAACTCGAAGCAGAAATTAACCAAATAGAAGCAAAAGTAACTATACAAAGAATCAACAAAACCAGGAGCTGGTTCTTTGTAAAAATCAACAAGATTGATAGACCCCTAGCCAGACTAACAAGACGGTACAGAGAGAGTATCCAAATTAACAATTTCAGAAATGAAAGGGGAGACATAACAACAATAACTGAGGAAATTCAAGAAATCATCAGATCCTACTAAAAAAACCTATACTCAACAAAACTGGAAAATCTAGAGGGAATTTTCTGGACAGATACCAGGTACCAAAGTTAAATCAGGATCATATTAAACCATCCTAACAGCCCCATAACCCCTAAAGAAATAGAAGCAGTCATCAAAAGCCTCCCAACAAAAAAGCCCAGAACCTGATGGGTTCAGTGCAGAATTCTATCAGACCTTCACAGAAGACCTAATACCAATCCTCTTCATACTGCTCCACAAAATAAAAGCAGAGGGAACACTAATCCAACTCATTCTTCAAAGCTACCATTACTTTCATTTCTAAACCACACAAAGACCCTACAAAGAAAGAAAAATTTAGACAAATTTCCCTCACAAACATCGATGCAAAAATACTCAATAAAGTTCTTGCAAACTGAATCCAAGAACAGATTAAAATGATCATTCACCATGATTAAGAAGGCTTCAAAGCAGGGATGCAAGAATGGTTCAATATACGGAAATCTATCAATGTAATCCACTATATAAAACTCAAAGAAAATAAGCACGTGACCATCTCTTTAGATGCTGAGAAAGCATTTGACAAAATTCAGCACCCCTTCATGTTATAAGTCTTGGAAAGATCAGGAATCCAAGGCCCATAATTAAATATAGTAAAAGCAATATACAGCAAACCAGTAGCCAACATCAAACTAAATGGTGAAAAACTTGAAGCAATCTCACTAAAGTCAGGGACAAGACAAAGCAGTACCCTCTTTTCCTACCTATTCAATGTAGTATTACAAGTACTAGCCAGAGCAATCAGACAGCAAAAAGAGGTTAAAGGGATATAAATTGGAAAGGAAGAAGTCAAAATATCACTATTTGCAGATTATAGGATACCATAATTAAGTGACCTCAAAATTTTCACCAGAGAACTTTTACAGCTGATAAAAAAAAAAAAAAAAAAAAAAAAAACTTCAGCAAAGTGGCTGGATATAACATTAACTTTAACAAATCAGTAGCTTTCCTCTACTCAAAGGATAAACAGACTAAGAAGAAAGTTAGAGAATCGACACCCTTCACAATAGTAACAAAGAATATAATATAACTTGGGGTGACCCTAACCAAGCAAGTGAAGGACCTGTATAACAAGAACTTCAAACCTTGAAGAAGACAACTGAAGAAGATCTCAGAAGGTGGAATCCATGTGATGGATTGGAAGGATCAACATAGTAAAATTGGCCATGTTGCCTAAAGCAATCTACAGGTTCAATGCAATCTCCATCAAAATTCCAACTCAATTCTTCATAAAGTTAGAAATATCAATTTTCAAATTTATTTGTAATAATAAAAAAACCCAGGATAGCAAAAACTATTCACAAAAAAAAAAAAAAATCCTTCTGGGAGAATCACCATCCCTGACTTCAAGCTGTATTACAGATCAGTTGTTATTAAGAAAAAAAAAAAAAAAAAACTGCATGGTATAGATAGGCAGGTAGATCAATGGAATGGAATTGAAGACCCAGAAATGAACCCACACACCTATAGTCACTTGATCTTGGACAAAGAAGCTAAAAATATTCAATGGAAAAAGGACAGTCTCTTCAACAAAGGGTGCTGGTTCAACGGGCAGTCAGAATACAGAAGAGTGCAAATCTCTTATCTCCTTATCTCCTTGTACAAAGCTCAAGTCCAAGTGAATGAAAGACCTCCACATAAAACCAGGTACACTGAAACTATTAGAGGAAAAAGTGGGGAAGACCTTAGAAAACACAGGCACAGGGGAAAATTTCCTGAACCAATGGCTTATGCTCTAAGATCAAGAATCAACAAATGGGACCTCATAAAATTGCAAAGATTCTGTAAGGGAAAGGACACTGTCAAAAGACAAAATGGCAACCAACTGATTGAGAAAAGATCTTTACCAATCCTACATCTAATAGAGTGCTAATATCCAATATATACGAAGAACTCAAGAACCCTAACTCTACAGAATTAAATAATCCTATTACAATGGGGTACAGAGCTAAACAAAGAATTCTCAACTGAGAAATATTGAATGGCAGAGAAGCACCTAAATAAATGTTCAACATCCTTAGTAATCAGGTAGTGCAAATCAAAACAACCCTGTAATTCTGCCTCACACCAGTTAGAATGGCTAAGCTCAAAAACTCAGGTGACAGCACATGCTAGTGAGGATGTGGAGAAAGAGGAACACTTCTCAATTGTTGGTGGAGTTGTACAACCACTCTGTAAATCATTCTGACAGTTCTTCAGGACTAGACATAGTACTTATCTGAGGACACAGCCATACCACTCCTGGGCATATACACAAAAGAAGCTCCAGCATCTAACAAAGACACATGTTCTACCATGTTCATAGCAGCATTATTTATAATAGCCAGAAGCTGGAAAGAACCCAGATTATTTTTCAGTCGAGAAATAAATACAGAAAATGTGGTACATTTCCACAATGTAGTACTATCCGGCTATTAAAAACATCAACTTCAGGAAATTCCTAAGCAAATGGATGAAACTTGAAGCTATCATCCCGAGTGAGGTAACCCAGTCACAAAAATGACCACTCATGGTATGTACTCACTAATAAGTGGATATTAGCCCCCAAAGTACAAAATATGAAAAAAAGAGAAAACAATTCGCAGAACTTATAAAGCTCAAAGAGAAGGAAGGCCAGAAGGTAGATGCCTTAGTACTTCTTAGAAGGGAGAACAAAACACTAATAGGAGGAAATAATGGGACAAATAGAGGAGCAGGGATTAGAGAAAAGATTATCCAAAGACTGCCTCACCTGGGGATCCATCCCATATGCAGCCACCAAACTCATGCATTATTGCTGATGCCAAGTAGTGCTTCCTGACAGGAATCTGACATAGATGCCTCCTCAAAGGCTCTGCCAGAGCCTTACTGATACAGAGTTGACTAAGGCTGTGTCTTGTAGCTAACCATCAGACTGAACACGGGGACCCCAATGAAGGAGCTAGAGCAAGGACTGAGGAGCTGAAAGGGTTTGCCACCTCATGTGAGAAACAAAATTATCAACTAACTAAACCCACCAGTTTCCAGGTACTAAATACCAACCAATGAGTTCTTATGGAGAGACCCATGGCTTCAGGTGCATATGCAGCAGAGAATAGCATTCTCCTGCATCAATGAGAGAGGCCTTTGAGCCAGAGAAGGCTTGTTTTCCCTGTGTTGGGGAATGCTGAGATAGGAAAGGGTGGTTGGGAGAGGGAGCACCTTCATGGAGGCAATGGGAGGGAGAGGGGAATGGGATTGGTGGAAAGAGGATAACACCCGAAATGTAAATACAGAGAATATCCAATTAAAAGAAAAAAGAAAAAAGAAAGAAAACAAATTTTCAAAAAAAAAAAAAAAAAAAAAAAAAAAGGAAAGGAAAGAGAAAAGATACAGACATAGGGAAGATGGCAGAGATTGGAGCATGTAGCCAAAGGGTAGGTGGCCCCCAGCAGAGCTAGAAGGCAGAAGAGGCTCTCATGGAGCCTGCAAACAGAGTCTTCTCTCCTTTAATTTTGGACTTCCAGCCTCTGGACTTATAAGGTTAATGTAAGGGACCCAGTTTGTGCTAATTTGTCACAACAGCTCTTGGAAGTCAAGACCTCTCCACTATCTTTCTTAAGGACACTGAGGTGACTTTCTAATTGGATGCTTTAATCTCAGGTCCAAAGCTTCCTTCAGCTCCATACCTAACACTGATGGGAGGCATATAGCCCACACATGGCCCAACAGGCTTCTCCAGGATGAGCCTCACTTCCCTCCAACATGAAGCCCAAGCCTTGGTTTTGAGAAGGGCTACATTCTTGCTCCTTCTTGTCTTTCCTTCAAGTCACAATCTGCACTCCGTACTCCAACATTGTCTCTGCCATCCTTGCAGATTCAGAGCCTATAGGAAGTGCCTTTATTACAGGCACTCTGAACAACTGTCCTTGAATTCTTCCTCAGTGCTTTGAAATAGAACTAACAAGCTTTCCCTTGGTACTATATCAGCTGCCTGTGCACACTCCATCCACGGGACATGAAAACTCAGTTCATTTTCTGCTATGAGTCCCTGGGATTCCTTAGGATTTCCGAGAGTGTAACTATATCTGACACAAAACCAAAAACCCACTGCGAGTTAACAGCAGCAGACTGCCTTCAGTCACACAATTTGAAGGACCTCTGGGGGATATTCAATCAGTAGTTGATTAGTGAGCTCCTGAGAGACTGGTGTGAAGAAACAGAGACAGTAACAGGCTCTGAGGAGAGCAGAACATTTACCCCTTAGAGGAACTTACTGCAAGACGGTGGCTGCCCTAGCTGCTGAGTGCCAGGGATCTCTATTCCCTGGGCATCCACACACCAGCACATCCCTTCCATCTGGCACTGGACTGGTTGGTACTGCCCATCTCTGTGGCAGCTTGGGATGTATGGATGACCAAAGCTGGTGGCAGCAAATTGTTCTACTTCACACTTAGTGGGGCCTAGAAGAGATCACACAGCAAGGGAGGCATTCAAAGCGAGTAAGGTCTGTGGGCACAGCCTGCGTGGATATTTGCTGCCCAAGAGCAAACTCCTATACTTACTTTGATGTAATAGCCTGCAGATGAAAATGACCGCAGGACCCCAGTGATTTCACAGCAGAAGCATGTGTCTTGCTAGCTAGTTACTTACATCGGAATCTGCCAGAGATGAGTAATTGAATGGCCAGGAATCGTCTCTGCAATATCCGGTACATGGTGCTTTGAGTGAAGGTGGAGGCCTGGTCCAAGCCAGCAAAAATGGTGTCATAAATTTCATCCAGTAACAACTCCAGTCCTGAGCAAAGGTAGATACCCTTCAGGGGTTGGCTCCACAGGAAATAAAGCTCTAACCTAGCTGAGCTGACAGATGTCAAACGTCAGCATCTACATAAGCAGCATCATGCAATGAGTCCGGGCATATCCATTCTTTAGACATTGAAAATTGTCGCCAGCTACAAGTTTATGCTCAAAAACCATGCAGCAGATTTACAAAGTAGTGATACGAACAGCAACACCATTTTAAACACACTTGTGATTATGTAGGCTCACATCTCTCGCTAGGCCCCTGAGCCATAGGCTGGACATGCATGGAATAAAACTCACAGGTTACACCATCAGGGCTGCTGTTTCAGCTGTGCTGGTCTGGCCGCACAGAGGAATGCTACCTAGAGAACGAGGCTGATAACACGTCTTGTCTCCCACTCGCCACACAGCAATGACAGCATACGAGCGAGCCGAAGCTTCAGCAGTGTAGAGCGGATGAAAGCTGCCTAAGGCTGTGTGTTCACACCCATAGCAACCCAACAAGGATGTAAAACTCCAGTGCAATTTCCTCCTTAGGCACTAGAGTTCAAGGATTCCACCTGGTCCCTTCCCATTGCCAGAAGTACGGCTGATTACCAGTCTCAGCCAGCTCCCGGCCCTGGCTGTCAGCACAGTAACAGTACCCAGACACCTCAGAGAACCTGCTCCGGAAGGAACTGAAGGTCACAAAGGCATCTGGAAACCTGTCAGAGAGGAAGAGACGTGGTCACCATTGCATAAAAGACGAGCCATCTTCAATTGAAACCAATGTGGCAGAGTCCTCAGCTGCGTTTATTTGAAAATCATTCCTGCTCTGGCTTTACTTCGCTATGCTTAACTGTCATCTACCAACTAGGCTTTTTCCATTTCAACTTTTTACCAACTTGTGTCCACAGACACAAAGGACCGGAGAGAAAACAAGGCACAAGCGCTGCATCTGCTTCCCCAACAGCGTAACCAGAGCCCAAAGCCGGGTTTCCTTTAAGGGAATATGACAGACTTCAAAGTCTCATTTGTGAGAGCAACTGCTTCCAGGGCATTTACAATTCTCAAAAGCCTGTAAAGGAGCCAGGTTCAGGTTCTATTGCAGGAGCTCTGCAAGGAGAAAATGCTCCCATTCCATCATCAAATGCCTCAAAAATCACAACTACTTCACCATTTGTGTCTGTCAACTAAAAAAAAAAAAAAAAAAAAAAAAAATGCCTGTCCTAACCACACCTAACCTGGCAAATGCTCCATGGAGCCCACTTTCTGGGTACCCATCTTTGCATCTGAGGAGACTAAAGTACGGAGAGTCATTGAGGCAGTCTGAGATGTTTTTATGTCCTAGGTACCTAGTATATTTATTACATCAAAATGTGAGTTTCTAACCAATGTCTGAAAACCCAGCATAGCATGGCACTTTCTGCACAGAGTTCTTCTGTTACATGGTAGCTTCTAGAAGAATACTGAAAACAGCCTGCCTCTCTGATGGTGGGGAGACGAAGAGAATTATAGTATCCCCGGCCACATTGGATAAAATACTACAAATGAGGGTGATACTCATAAACAGCAAATACACACAGCATATGAGTACCATGAAAAGCCAGTTCTGAGTGTAGGGGAGCCCTCTGGGGTTCTGAGCATGTGCAGACACAAGTATTAGTTTACTCAAATGGAAGTTATGAACATGATGTGGGTTGGTTCATTACCCAAAAGCCAAGTTTCCTTTACAAATACACAGAAGTGTTTAGAATTATGGATCTATTACGATGTTGCTTGTCCATTATAGGTACATAGTCTTAGGGAAGGAAGCGACAAAGGAGAGCATACCAAGACCCGGAATATTCATCACTGAAGTTGAGTGTGTGCCTGTTGCTTATGAGCACTGACTTGGAGAGAGGTCTGGTCTCATGGGCAGGAGGGGTTGTCAAACTATAGAGGCAAAGATGTCCTGTGCACTATTCCTTTGATAAGGACCTAAGAGCCAAAGCTCCGTCCATCATAAAGGGGTATGTTTGTCTAAAAAAGCTGGAATATTCTCAGACTTAAAAAGATAAATCTTTTCTCTGGTTCTAGCCAGAGCTCAGAGGCAAATATAAATCCCCTTATACTTCTGTAACTTTAACAAAATGTTGATTAGACCAGTCTTTTCCCCAGCTTCTTACTTTCTTTCCTCACCTTGACTTCTCCATGATTTCCACTAACTTCCCCTCTCATGTTCTAGGCATATACAAAGAAATAAGGAAGGTGAAAACCAACATGCTTAAAGAAATGAAGACAAAAACCCTAGAGTGGGGGTGAGTTTATGCATCTCTGAGTTTAGGCTCAGATTCAACTACCCCAGACTTAGGGAGATTTCAGATGAAGCCCTGTGGAGTCTGGATGGCAGCTCCCAGCCCTGTTTACATAGTACCATCCATGCCTCTGGCTACCTTGCAACACTCTCTACACCATTAGGTTCTCTAATTCTTCCATGGACAGTCCTTCAGAAACCTAACCTGCAACCTATACGTCAATAAATTAACAGTGTGTTTACTCTCTCCTGGGCTGAGGCAGGTAGTCTTTAGGAGAGAGCCAGACACAGCATAACAAGGCCCACAGTCAAATTGCCACCATAGGTGGTTTAGAAGGTGACTAGATAGATGATCTGCCTGTGAGGACTTTCCCACAGTCTTCTGTATTCTAGTTATGTTGATGCTTCAGTACATGTTAAAGGTGTCAGGACTCTTTCCACAGAACAACAGATGTACTAGGGCATGTTAGGTGAGGCTTACTAAGCAAGCAGAGCAAGTATGGTAATTAATGATAAGGCTGATAAAAGAGAAATTTAACTCACATCTCTAAAACCACGATAAGGGCCCTAGCAATGCTTCCTGTTCTACAGGGCTCTGCTTGAAGCTTCGGGTAAGACCAGACCATGGCCATAAAGACAATGAACCATCTAAAGGAACCAGAATAGCTACTTCTTATCACAACATGGCTCCTAAGTTTCTAATCAAGTTGATATAGTAAGTAAGGGTTTTTCCTCAAAAGGAAAACCTACAACAGACAAGTTCAAGCACATATGAGGACCTCAAGGGCATTGGGAAGAACTATTCCTGGGTCCCAGGATCTCCAAGACTCTCTAAGATCTCTAAGCTACCAAATCTTTCCCTCCCAAATATATTTTCAACCACCTGCTCAAAAAGGAATCATCCCTGACTCTCCTCTCTTGCTCTTCTAGATGTTTTTTCCCAGCATTCCAAAGTTCTGTGTGATAGACATGCCTCCAGCACAGCTCCATCTCCCAAGCTCTATCCCCTCGTCTTCCTGGAGCCAGCATCATCTCCCTCAGAACCTGGAACTCAGGCTGCAATCCCATTATCCACTCTGATCTTTCCTACGGGGTCATTCTGTTTAAAGTCAGGTGATCTGGTGGTGTTTATGCAGTGCTGTGCCAAGTCAAATCCTCACCCTGTTTCCAGGCCTTAAAATATGTAAGGCCGTGTCAAATACATACAGAGTAAATTACCCATTGCTTATCTGAAACCCAACTACAACTGGCTGTCCTATATTATTTCTAGCAACCCCAGTTGATCTGAGTCTGTTCCATGTGGATTCCACAGCTCCTTCCACTGGCCCGAAGGAGTCACTGGGCCTGGGACAGCCAGATCTACATAGTGACAAAAAAATCCTGATTACCCCTGGCTTTTCAATAATCAACCACCCAATCATTCCCATGACCTTTCTGGGCAGAATTTGTTCAAAGATATGCTTATGAGAGGGAGGGAGGAAGGGAGGGAGGGAGGTAGGGAGGGAGGGAGGGAGAGAGAGAGAGAGAGAGAGAGAGAGAGAGAGAGAGAGAGAGAGAGAGAGAGAGAGAGAGAGAATTCCATTTCAGAAGTGAGATCTTTTGTTTGCTTTAACAATGACTGCTTGATTCTTAACTTTTGTGTTTAACTATACTGCCCTCTTGTGGCATTGATGTGAACTGATCCTCAATCTCAACTTGCTGCTCTGTAAAGGTCTATACCCACCAAATCTCTAAACTGGGGTTGACTTAATGTGTGGAGGACTCTGTGCCTTCGGCTGTGTGAGAAGAGAACATAATCATATAAATACAGACAAGTGACAATTTTTTATACACACCTAAAGCCTAGTATGCTTCCCCAGAGTGAATTCTTTAAAGCCTTCCAGAGAACACTTTCTAATTATGTCTACATTAAATCTGAAATTCATAAACCTTCTTAGATACAGTTAGCATCCAGCTGGATGTGAACTGAGGATGTCTAGATTGTAAGAATAGATGAGCATTTGGCGAGCTGGACTGCCTGATGGTCCCACGCTCCAGTTAAGCTAATCTGTAGTTGCCAGGGGAGGGGGAATCTAACCTACATTTTCTAAAACTGGGTGAAGCATGAGGATTCCCTGCAGGTGATCAAGTTGGAATGATACATATTCTCAGTGGTTTCATAAGTGAAGTCTCAGGAGAGCTTAAGCTTGGCCCAGTAAATAGAGCACACACTTCCATTCCCCAGTAGAGAACAGCGAGGAGGCTAAATTCTGGGAAGGTAAATGATCAGGTCACCTTGCAAAGTAGTGGCAGATGAAAACTGCAGTTGACAGAGGCAAAGGCTATGTGGGCAGGATTGTACTAGAAACAGAAAAAGCTGGCAGGAGTCGGGTGGCCAAACTCTGAGGGACCCAGGACACAGAAGGGTTTGGTACAAAGCAAATCGTTCAAAGCTACCTTCTTGACCACACAATAATGCATACAACCTTCACCTCAGCATGGTACAATAAAAATGCCAAGCTTCTAAAGTATTATGCAACTCAGATCAAGTTCGTCTGTGGGACCAGCACTTGGGGCATGGTCTGTGACCTCTCTGGCACAACACATGGGAACATTCTTTCTCACACAGAAACTGGATGGCAGCCACATGGAGGCTCAGGTTCTCCCACAGAATCCACAGCAGTGTTCACACAGACTGGTGCTCTCTCTCTCTCTCTCTCTCTCTCTCTCTCTCTCTCTCTCTCTCTCTCTCTCTCTCTCTCTCTCTCCCTCTCTCCCTCCCTCCCTCCCTCTCTCTCTTTCTCTTTCTTTCTTCCTCTCTCTTCTTTCTCTCTTTCCCTTTCTTTCTATTTCTCTTTCTTTCTTTTTCTCTCTTTCTTTCTATTCAGAATGATCTGATATTATCTAAAGTCTGCATGGCCCTTCACAATCATTGGGTGCTCTAGGATACCCAAATACCATCTGGATATTTGGGTCAGAGTATATAGATGCCTCTCGTTTTACATTTGCAGATAGAACCTACAGAAGTGCGTGCTTGTAATGGGCTCTTTCCCTTTGATGAGGATCCTTCCCATGCTTTCACCGCAGCCCCTGTCTCCAAGTGGCTGTTGACAACTATGTGATCCTCCACATCACCCTCTGCTTTGGGTTCCATCCAGACCTAGCATACTCATCTGATTGTAGGATCATATGTGTGTACATATAAAGAAACTTTTTGCTATTTGCTTTAATAATTAAATTCTGCACATACACTGCCTGTTTGGATCGAATTAGTATAACCCTGTTCAAGTCGACTTCTCCAGCTCTGGTGCCTTATTTGTGCAATACAAATATATACAGCATATTACATTTAATCAGCTGTTCTCCCTGTTCCATGAGCAGTCACTTTTCTCCTCAGTTCTCTGCTAGGATGGAGAACAGTGTAACAAACACCAGGATATGCAGTTCTCCGCACCGTGGGGTTATCATTTGCATGGTGGGCAGGTGAGGCAGAGAGTACATGTAGGTCATTATTTGAGTGAGGATGGCCCCCATAGGCTCATAGATTTGATTACCAGAGAATGGCACTATCAAAGGATTAGGAGGTGTGGCCTTGTTGGAGGAAGTAGGTCACTGGGTTTGGGGATTCAAAAGTCCCTGCGTTTCTCCCTCCCTCCCTCCCCTCCTCCTTTCCTCCCTCCCTCCCTTCCTCCCTCTCTCCCTTCCTCCCTCCCTTCCCCCTTCCCCTACCTACAGATAAGGACATAGCTCTCAGTCACTGCTCCAGCACCTGCCTACATTCCACTATCTTTCCCACCATGATGAAAATGGACCAAACTTCTGAAACTGTAAGCCAGCCTCCAATTAAATGCCTTCTTTTATATGAGTTGCCCTGGTCAGGGTGTCTCTTCATGGAAACAGAACACTAAGACCATGTAAATGTAATTTCAATAGCTATTCCCAGGTGGCTTTGTTAAAAGTGTTCCTGACAGGCTGAACTTGCCTGCCAACGACAAATGAGGGCATGTGACATATGTCACTCCCAGATTCAGATGCAAACATAATCTTGCAGAACCAATGGCTCCCTAAATGACACCCTTAGGATCAGTGCCCTTACCTGTTGTAGTTGTGAATCAGATCAAAAACCATCATGTCTGTGGTGTTGACAAACTTGCACTGGACTGGCATAAACTCCCCATCTGCAGTGCACTGGGGCGGAGATTTGTCTCCTACTCCATGGAGGAGACGGCGGTTTCTTATCTCACAGCTCCTTGGACCTAAACATTTTCATGCAATGCTGTTCAGTTCTTATGCATGGATAGGCACTGATGTTACAATTGTGACCCATGGAAGCCCACCAGTGCCCCAAATAGGTTGAAGTTGAAGTATTTGTTGAAATTGTGTTTGGGCTTAGCAGTTGTCAACCAGGAAAAAGGGATCTATGGAATGACCAAAGGTATGCAGCTGCCTCTGTGACATATTTACTCTCCCTCAAAGGCCAGACATTCTGTGCTGTGTGTGAGGCAGGTGGTTTGTGGGGAGTCAAAATAGCCCACCCAGGGATTCTGGTGCCCATGACAGTGACACTTACACCACGTTGGCCTCCCCCGCTGGCGGGTGCCATACACCTCCATCCCCTCTGTGTCTACACACCAGCATTGAGCTTGCTGCAGGTCACACTGCACTGGTGCATAGCTCCCCGAATCCTGGCACTGAGGAAGGTAGGGAGCATCTGTGCTGTTGATGTAGCTGCTCACCAGGATCCGTTGCTTGTGAAGCTGGCAGAAGGACAGACCTGAGGCACAAAGAGAAGCATCTGAGGAGGACTTTTGAGGCACACACTGCATCAGGATTTAGCCCAGGAGGACCTTTCTCCCGATGAACACTCAGCCTTCAGAAGGCTCTGACATCTTGAGAACTGGGGTCATAGTGAGATGGCTCTCACTAGTGCCCTGGCTCTATAGAGAAGCTCCCAGTAGGGTCAATAGAGTGTCTGAATCAGGATTTCTTTGTGGGCTGCCTGTGTTGCCTGGAAAGTTGCTTCACTTCTCTGCATGTCTCTCCCTCTCTATGGATGAGAAGACAGCTGCCTTCCTCAGGATGTGGGAGGAAAAGCCACTCTGTGTTTACTCTTATGGAATGTCTACCATGCGCCAAGCTTATCTCATTGCAAATCCTAACATGGGTGAGGAGGGGTCTCTGCTCAGTTTGGAGATTGGGATTGGGTGTGGGTAAATCAGAGAGAACAGGTGACTTTGGTTAAGGTCATGATGTCAGAGAATATGAAGGCCATTAAGGATCTCAAATTTGCCGTGCTGGTCACATAAAACCAAAGACTCAGATAAAGCTATCACCTACCCACTAAAAAACAGCATCTGTTTTAGTTTTGCTTTTACCATAAGCTAAAACTTTGCTGAGAGCTGACCTTGGTTGGAACCCCTTAACATCTACTGGTTGTAATTCACTCAGTGCTGGACACAGTAGCTGGCTCATGGGAAGCACTCGCTAGCTACTGGCTAGGCTTAAGTGTCCCATAATGGTGTTTATAGTGGTCTTCAGGAAACTGCATCTTCTGTGTATTCAGTGCTGAGGAGCAAGCAGCACTTAGGGAGGTGTGCCCAATTCACTTACTTAAGCCTAGCGCTTGTCCCTAGATGTGAGGTGCCCCAGTACAATGGGCCCTGTTCCACTGGGTGCCCTTTGGTTACTTACAAGCTGTTGGCCTCCCCAGCTGCCTGCTGCCAGGTACTTCTCTGCCATCAGAATCCACACACCAGCAAGATTTGCCATCATTTCGGCACTGGACTGTCCTGAAGAGAGAAATATCATGTGACACCATAATGCCTTTCTGAAGCCACATTTAGGCTCCAGCTCAGTGAGGCCAGAAGTCACACAGGACAACCAGAGTTGTGATCAAATAAGGCCATAGAGTAAGGTCCTAGGGCAGGAAAGGCAACAATGAGAGTGGCTTTGGCTGGAAGCTGGCCAGGGAGACAGAAGGTCTTCCTATCGACAAGGCAGGCCTGAAGCTTCCGACAGAAACATATCCAAGGGTGGCAAAGAGAAAGACATACGTTTTAACTCCTCCCTCACAACCTGGAATCCCAAGGGATTCTGACTAGATTTAGCCTGCAGATTGGTCCAACAGGAAGCTTGGGTAAGATACTGAAGCAGGGAGAATAGTCCATAGTTAGAGATGAGGACTCTGCTTGTGACTGCACAGCAGAGAGGATAAGGACTCTTGCTCCATAGAGAAGAGGAATATAGATAGATCATAGCCTCACTTCAGGGAGAAATGCAGTCCCAGGACCTACAATTTGTCAGGATTCCTGCAAAAGCCCCTTTCAAAGAAGAGTTTCCTGAAAATAAAGGGCCTAGCAGCCCAGGCAAGCTATAAAAACAGGGTTGACTAAGTAACAGGCAGTTCCTGCTTTGCCCTACCAGAAAGTTGGGGAACTCTCAGAGCACCCTTCCCTCTATCTAGGCTTTACTAAAAGGTCTTACATACTATGTTGCAAAGCAATTAAGATAAAGTTTCAGCAGGAATTGAGGGAAAGGCCCCCAATGGGGAGTCTCTCCAACAAAGTATCTATTATGGGAAGATAGAGAAGGAGTCCTTCCCCCAACAAGTGACAGTGTAGCTCAGGAATCTGAGGAACGTGATGGATATAATTGGGGATTACAGGGACATGGTAGATTACAGGGACAAAATGTGAGAGGCTCATCAGGGTACTGTAAGACCCCGGAGCTCCTAATAAAGCCAGTCTTACTGGAAACTTCCATCTTCTGAGCACTGTGGAACATATTCATCCTGCTTCAGAAAGGCTTTCTCCCTTTGCAGCTCACAGGGGCGGAGTGGCTGTGCATCTACTTGGTACTCTGTGTGAAGGGAAGCAACACATGAGAAGGGTGCAGGCCTGGAACCTCCCCTCCCCCTAGAACACAGCCTTTACTTTCCCAGTCTTACTGACTATTATTATTTCTATTCCCAGTATAGAATTAGTTCATTTGATCATCTGTACTTTCCTGGAAGGTTATGGGAATATTTTCCTTCTCCCAGCTTATCACTACTCTCAACTTCTAGCTCTGGGACCTCGCACAATTCAGCTCACCTCTCTGAACCTCTTTCATCTGAACAGCAAAGAGCAAATATCCAGCCTCTGGGCATTTGTGAGGTTGGATGAGATCAGGCATGTTTAAGGGCCCTGGCCAGAGCCTGGCTGAACCACGATTAAAAACTCCCTCCTCAAACTCAGGCTTAGAACTTACCAAAGATGTTGGCTGCTACGAGGCAGGCTAAGCTCAACAAAGTAGAGACCCACAAGATGAGGGCCATCGTCCTGTCCCCTGCTGAGATGAGGGGTAGGATCAGTGTCCCATCCGAGTCCAGTCATCAGGGAGCCTTTATAGCACAGAGCTCTACTGTTCAAGAACACTTGACAGGGCAGTGGCTCACTTGGTTTCCTCTGCCAGTCACAGGAACTCTCTCTACTTAAGTCTGTTCCCACTAAGAATACTTGAGTGATCAGTAGGGTGACCTCTCCAGGCTATGGGGGACAAGAAATGTGATACTGGCATTAAAATTTCTCTTTACAGGCAAATGCCAGGGCTCTGTACCCTTAGGGGTGATAGAGTTAGATCATAAAAGTATGAAAGATAAAATACCTTCTCTTCCTCCTGATTCCGTCTCCTCCTCCTCTCCCTTCCTCTTCCTTCCTTCCTTCCTTCCTTCCTTCCTTCCTTCCTTCCTTCAGTATTGCTTTAGAACTTAACAGCTTTAGGCACTATTCTAGAAAATGAAGCCATGGCAGAAAACAAAGCAAAAATTTGCCTCTCATTAATATTGAATGCAGAATCGTCCTAAAGAAACCCAAGTATACCTCACATACCTATTCTCACATGCATGAGCACACATGCACATGTGCACACCTTTCTCTAGTCCCACCCCTTTCTGGTGACTAAATCCTGCCAAGCCAAGCTAGCAGAAGCAGGAAGTGGAATTCTCTTACACATAAGGCCACATGTCCCTGCATGATCAGGATCAGCTTTTCTCCTTCCCAGATGCCCCTGCACAATCTATGAAAATTATCTTTATTCCCGAACTCCACTTCCTTCTTGTAAACAAAGCTGAGAAGACAGTGGCCACACATGCCTACTTGACTGCAGGATCTCTTTAAGGGAGCAAACAAAGAATTGAGGAAGGTGGCTCATCCTCGCCATCATCATTGCTGTAATTTTCTCAATGTGCAGAGGGGATCATTGTGTGGTGTAACAACAAATACACAGAACACAAGGCAGGGGCCAGTGAATAATAATGTCTCATGGGTGGAGTGGAGGAGGGGCATATCAGAATCTTAAGAATGGTGTCCTTAGAAAAAGGAACCAATATTGTGGGAAGAGGACCAGTCTCCCACTGTGCAGACACCAAGGGTTCACTCTGCAGTGGATATAGACCAATGGGAGATATTGGAGAGACCAGACAGGTTAACTATGGATTTCACAGTAGTTGACATAAATGTCTGAAATTGACAACTATTTGAGCTGGCTTGGGCTGCCATCACAGAGTATTGTGGGCATAGTGGCTTACACAATGGCCAAGCTTCTTCTCGGAATTCTGGGGTCTGAAAGACTGGAATGAAGGTGTCAGGGTTCGTTTCTGAGGCTCCTCTCAGTGGCTTATGGGTACCTGACCATCTCTATCTTTGTGTAATATTTCCTTTCTGTATGTCTGAGTCCCAGTCTCTCCTCCTGAAAACACCAGTTTGGTTATTGTGTCAAGACCCTGTCTCCAAATATTTGCAGAATAAATTTGAATATGGGGCTCACAAATCACGCCCAAATACCTAAACATGTTCTTGTCACGAGACAAACTGAGTGTACAGTTAAGTCAGGTAAAAACCCTGCTCCTTGCCGCCTCCCTGGGTAACTACACTTTGGGGGTTTTTCCGTCAGCCCCTAGCCTCCACACAGGGCTTGTCTACACAGCTCAGATCTCCTTTCCCTGGACCAGTTTTGTTTAGATATTTCCCACACTGATGGTTAGCTGTGACTGCCAGCCGGAGATCCTTCCTATTTGTCTCTCTTCATAGTGATTCCTTCACATCCTGACAGGCTCCACCACCCCCCTACCTTGTTTCTTGAACCCTCCCCTTTCTTCATCTCTGGATTCTCGCAGCTATAGCCTAGCAAATCAGAAGATCAGCTACCAGGAGCTCATGCAATCTCCTTTACTAGCTGCAGAGATAGTCACAGAGATTGTCAGAAAATGCACACCTCACTGCCACGCATATCGACTCACTCTCAGGTGCTCAGGAGACCCAAGTACACCTTAGAAAATTGGAGGGAAAGCAACTATCTAAGACAGTTTCCTAAAAGAGATGGGTTTTGTTTTGTTTTAATACACAAGCAAGTCCCAGGTGCCAGGAAAGCAAGAGACTCCCAGGACCCAGCAGGGATGAGATTAGCTGAAATGCCCAAAAAAGGGGAGGGAGAACCTGTAAAGACCATATCAGAAAAAGATGTTTCAAGGAACTGTGTTGTATATCCTGGAACTCGGGAGGAAAAATTCCCTATGGCCAGAGCCTGCTGTCCACTCTGTAAGGGCCCTGGTGACCCGTTGGTCTGATGGCCACGAGCACCTTTTCTGTAGAGCGGCATATCCATCTCTGTGAGTCCAGCATAATTTCATTTGTGGATTTTTCAAACCAGATGTGTCTTAGCAAGTTGAACATAGTGGTGAAAAGGTTTGTCACAGACCCACTGCTCCCCCTGCTTCTCCCCATGCCCCAGGTTAGCCAAGGCAGGCTGAGTGCTTAGTCACTGTGTCTGGCTCTAACCCTGGGAAGCAGTGAAGTGTAGGTGACAGTGCCTGATCCTTGCTGAGGTGTCTTTGCTCCAGTGAATCTGGTACTTTAGGACTTTTGCGTAAAACCCATGAAACAGGATAAAGAGGCTCTGAGGGAGAGGGACAGGTGCTCTATGTCCAGATTCACTTGAGAGATCACTGAACTGGGGAGTGTGAGCTCAGCATTGGACAGAATAGTGTGGGCTTTCGTCTACATCAGAGCTGTTCCGTCCCACCAGAAGAGGGCTTCTTTCTACCTAAGCAGTAGAGCAGAGCAGGACCTTCAGTACCCCCATGTGAAGCTGTCTCCTCATGTGACTCAGCTTCTCACCTCTATGGTACCTTTCTCCACCAAGACTTAGAACATGTCTTCCACAGTAACCCCATCAGCTTCCGTGCACTAAGCTCTCCATCACTCTAGTAGAGGGCTTCTTCTCGTTGGCACAGGAACTCCTGGGTTCTGAATGCAGCAGCTTTTCCCCCTTTGTCTCATTCTTTCCCTAATATAGGGCCTCTGTGCACAATTAGATAAGTTGATGCTATGAAGAAAAATGAAGTCGTGGTACATGGGGAGGAACATTGCAAATGGAACATCACACACCTTTACTTCCGAGTCCACTGATGCCTGTAACCTTTATAGGGAACTGCTTACTAGTCCTCTCTTCCCTACTTCAGTCTGTCACAGAATTGCTATAGCTGGGACTATGCTCCCTATAGGGGCAGCTTTTACCTCTTTCCCACACACCCACCCTGAACTCAACACCACATACTTCCTTCTCTTCTTCTCAGGAGGTAGAACTCCCATGCCCAGAGTCTGTTGCTCACAGACTCTTTTGTACTTAATTTCTATATCCAGAAAGATGGAGAAGAAACAGTTTTCTCTATCCTTCCTAATAGTGGCTTGAGCTGTAGACATCACCTGTGCACAAACATAAGAGGATACAGAAAAGTAGAGGGATCAAGGAAGAAGACTAGCCACCAACCTTAGGACCAGGGGAGTATGTGGCGGCAACCCCTCTCAGGTTTTAATTTCAATCTCACATAAAAATCTTACAAATGACAAATGCCATTAGAAACAGATAAAACTTGAACAACCAACCAGAAAAGCCTCCAAAAGCCAAAATTCCAAGAATAAGGGCCAGTATGGCAAGACAGAGACTTATAAAAATTAAGCTCTTGGCAACAATATGCATCACAGAAAAACTCCACCCAGCTACTCCTTAGCCATCAAAGGGAGAAGTCAGTACCCTCCCTGGTTCCACCCTTGCTACTCTTTAAGAAGTTCCTCCATGTTCTTATAAATAGATGGGTCTGAGAACACAGGAGGAATCAGGATGCCCACCAGTCAGGCAGTGTGAACTTCCCTTTAGTATCAGTAGATCCCTCAGGAGACCTAGAAGATGTCACTCTCTCCTTCCACCATGGTATTGTCAGAAAAGGATCAAGACCTTTCCCACTTCCTGCAATATCCAGGACACCTCCCTGAGGTGCCAGCTACGACTATGTGGGGAACACTGAGTCTCCTACCAAGGGGGCATTAACAGAAGGGCAGAGAGAGGCTAAACTCTCATGCACAACCTTGCCAGATCACTGAATATTGAAACAAAAAATTTCAGTCTCACCAAACAGTAGAGAGGTTGTGCTCTTCCCCACTACACAGACAGAGGAGTCCTGCTCACAAAGAATTGAATGATTCATTTCCTGCAAGACCACATAGACCAGAAATTTTAAAAATTGTCCATTGTACCAAAAACCAGGAATATCTAACTTGCCTTTAAAAATCAAACATACAATGACTATATGCTGTCACTATTTGAATAATCTCTTAGGGCTATATAATTATAAATGAGTTAATACATATAAAATATACATTA
Source organism: Micromys minutus (assembly GCF_963924665.1). Lineage (NCBI taxonomy): Eukaryota > Metazoa > Chordata > Mammalia > Rodentia > Muridae > Micromys > Micromys minutus. Next base: position 9,532,403 of record NC_137962.1, on the reverse strand, counting down.
TAATGTATAATCTGCAGTAAACACTCAGTAATATTTTTTTTTGCAAATGTAGAGGTATGATTAAAGGTGAATTTTCTTGCCTTCAGCATCTTGATTTCTACTTCCTCTCAGCACTATGAGCTGCAGTGAAGACAAATGTACTGAGCAGTTTTTCTTTCACTGGTCCCATGGGCAGCCAGCCATCTGAATCCATGCTCCGTGATAGCTGCACCTTAGACTGCATGGCTCTGATGTTTTTAAATTCCTACAATTTTCATGCATGGAACCACCCCTGCATCCCTGAGATGAAGCCTGTCAGATCATGTTGGATGATTCTTTAATGTGTTTTTGGATTTGGTTTGGGAGCACTTTATTGAGTCTATTTTATCGATGTTCATATGGGAAATTCGTCTGAAACTCTTGTTCTTTGCTGAGTCTTAGTGTAGCTTAGATATGAGGGTGACTGTGGTCTCTTAGAATGATTTTGACAGAGTCCCTTTTGTTTTGATTTTGTGGGATAGTTTAAGATGTATTTATTAGTATTAGCTATTCTTTGAAAGTCTGGTAGAATTCTGCGCTAAGACCATCTGGCCCAGGGAGTTTTGCTTTTTGTTAAACTGAGATTTTTAATAACTGCTTCTATTTTCTTAGGGGTTTTAGGACTATTCAGATGGTTTTCTTGTTCTTGATTTATCTTTGATAATTAGTATCCACTTAGAAAACCATCCATTGCATTTAGATTTTCCAATTTTGTGTAGTACAGACATTAACTAAGACCTATAGTTTCTTTGAATTTCCTCTGTCTCCATTGTATGTCTCCTTTTTTGTTTTTAATTTTACTAATTTGGGTACTGTCTCTCTGCTTTTTTAGTTTGGCTAAGGGTTTGTCTATCTTGTTCATTTTCTCAAAAAAATAAAAATAAAAACAGCTCTTGGTTTTGTTGACACTTTGTATTGTTCTCTTTGTTTCTAATTGATTGAGTTTGATTATTTCCTCCCATTATGGCTCCTGAGTCTGTTTGCTTCTTTTCTTTCCCCCTAGAGCCTTCAGAGGTAGTTTTAGTTCATCAGTATGAGAACTCTCCAAATTCTTAATGAGGACACTAAATGCAATGAACTTTCCTCTTAATACTGGTTTTATAGTGTCCCATAAATTTGGGTATATGGTGCCCTCGTTTTTATTGAATAATAGAAAGTCTTTCATTTCTCTTTCTTTCTTTCTTTCTTTCTTTCTTTTTTTTTTTTTTTTTTTTTTTTTTTTTTTTTTTTGTATATTCTCTGCATTCACATTGCAGATGTTATCCCCTTTCCTCAATCCAATCCTCTCCCCCTCTTATTGCCTCCATGAAGGTGCTCTCTCTCCCAACCACACTCTTCCACCTCAGCACATTGGCATTCCCCTACACCGGGAAACTGAGCCTTCCATGGAACAAAGGCCTTTCCTCCCATCGATGCCAGAGAATGCTATACTCTTTCCATGTGAATTCATTGGTTGGTGTCTTAGTCCCTGGGAGCTGTTGTGGTTGATGCTGTTGTGTTGTTCTTCCCATGGGGTTCAGAACCTTTCAGCTCCTTCAGTCCTTTCTCTAGCTCCTTCATCAGGGTCCCTGTGTTCAGTCCAATTGTTAACTACAATCACCCTCCTCTGTATCAATATGGCTCTTGCAGAGGCATCTCATTCTTTTGGTAAGGGAAATTTTCTTCTATGATTCAGTTGAAAATATTTTCTGTACCTTTGAACTGGGTTCCTTCTCCTTCCTCTATTTCTATTACTCTTAGATTTGATCTTTTCATGAGTCCCAGATTTCTAGGATGCTTTGTGCCAGGATTATCTCTGGCCACAGTACCTATTTCTTTTATTATGTCTTCAATGTCCAAAATTCTCTCTTTCTTTTTTTTAGTCTTTTTTTATTAATAATTTTATTAGATACTCTCTGAATATACATTTGAAATGTTATCCCCTTCGGCCACTCTACTCCCTTCTCCTTCCCCATCCCCCACTACTTGTCTTCACAAAGGTGCACTAACTCCCAATCACTCCACCTCAGTGCCTTGGCATTCCCCTACATTGGGAAAATGTGCCCTCACTGGACCAAAGGTCTCTTCTCACATTGATGCCAGACACTGCTATTCTCCTCTACATATGCAGCTGGAGTCATGGACCTCTCAGTGCGTGCTAGATGCTTGGCGATCTACTCCATGGGAACTGAGGGGGATTTGGTTGGTCAACAATGTTGTTCTTCCCATGAGGACACAACCCCCTACAGCTTTTTTCTCCCCACACCCTAAAACCATCTCTAGGAACCCCCGTACTTAGTCTGATGGTTAGCTGCAAGCCTGATCAGCTGTATGATTCTGGCAGAACCGCTGAGGAGACACCACTATCTGGTTTCTGCCAGCAAGCACCTCCCAGTATCAGCTATAGTGTTTAGACTTGGTAGCTGCACATGGGGTAGATCCGCAGGTGAGGCAGCCACTGAAAGATCCCCTCATCAATCCCAGCTCTTCCACTTGATCCTGGAACTCCTCCCATGAGTGTTTTGTTCTCCCTTCATAGAAGGACTGAGGTTTCAACATTTTTGTCTTTCTTCTTTTTGAGCTTCCTAAGGTCTGTCAATTGTTTGTTGGGTATTCAGAGCTTTCTGTGGCTAGTAGCCAATTATCAGTGACTGTATACCATGTGTGTTCTTTTGTGACTGGGTTACCACACTCAGGATGATACTCTCTAGTTCCATCCATTTTCCTAGGCATTTCATAAAGTCATTGTTTTTAATAGCTGAGTAATACTCCATTGTGTAAATGTACCACACTTTCTGTATCCATTCTTCTGTTGAAGGACATCTGAGTTCTTTCAAGCTCCTGGACATTATAAACAAGGCTGCTATGAACATGGTGGAGAATGTGTCCTTATTATATGTTGGAACATCTTTGGTGTATATGCCAGGAATGGAGTAGCTGGGTCTTCAGGTAGAACTGTGTCCAATTACGAGGAACTGCCAGACTAATTTCCAGAGTGGTTGTACCAGCTTACAACTCTACCAACAGTGGAGGAGTGTTCCTCTTTCTCCAAATCCTCACCAGCATCTGCTATCATCTGAATTTTTGATCGTAGCTATTCTGACTGGTGTGAGGTGAAATCTCAGGGTTGTTTTGATTTATATTTCCCTGATGACTAGGGGTGTTGAGCATTTCTTGAGGTGCTTCTTGGTCATTTGGTATTCCTCAGTTGAGAATTCTTTGTTTAGCTGTGTACCCCATTTTTTAATATAATTCTTTGATTCTCTGGAGTCTAATTTCTTGAGTTCTTTGTATATATTGGATATTAGTCCTCTATCAGATGTGGGGTTGCTAAAGATCCTTTCCCAGTCTGTTGGCTGCTGTTTTGTTTTCTTGACAGTGTCCTTGGCCTTATAAAAACTTCGCAATTTCAAGAGGTCCCATTTGTTGATTCTTGATATTAAAGCATAGGCCATTGGTGTTCTGTTCAGAAAAAATTCCCCTGTGCCTATATGTTCTAAGTTCTTTCCCACTTTCTCTTCTAATAGTTTCAGTGTACCTGGTTTTATGTGGAGATCTTTGATCCACTTAGACTTGAGCTTTGTACAAGGAGATAAGAAAGGATCTATTTTCATTCTTCTGCATGCTGACTGCCAGTTGAACCAGCACCATTTGTTGAAGAGGCTGTTCTTTTTCCATTGAATGTTTTCAGCTCTTTTGTCAAAGATCAAGTGACCATAGGTGTGAGGGTTCATTTCTGGGTCTTCAATTCTGTTCTGTTGATCTACCTGCCTACCACTGTACCAATACCATGCAGTTTTTAATCACAATTGTTTTGTAATACAACTTGAGGTCAGAAATGATGATTCCTGCAGAAGCTTTTTTTTTTTTTTTTTTTTTTTTTTTTTTTTTGTTTTTGAGAATAGATTTCACTATCCTAGGTTTTTTGTTATTCCAGATTAATTTGCAAATTTCTCTTTTCAACTATATGAAGAATTGAGTTGGAAATTTGTTGGGATTGCATTAAATCTGTAGATTGTTTTGGGAAAATGGCCATTTTTACCATGTTGATCCTTCCAATCCATTAGTATGGGAATCCTTCCATCTTCTAAGATCTTCTTCAATTTTCTTCTTCAAAGATTTGAAGTTCTTGTCATACAGATCTTTCACTTGCTTAGTGAGGGCTACTTTCATATTTTTTTGTGACTATTGTGAAGGGTATTGTTTTCCTAATTTCTTTCTCAGCATAATTTTCCTTTGAGTAGAGGAAGGCTACTGATTTGTTCAAGTTAATTTTATATCCAGCCACTTTGCTGAAATTGTTTATCAGCTGTAGAAGTTCTCCGTTAGAATTTTTGGGGTCACTTAAGTATACTATCATATCTTCAGCATAGTGATATTTTGACTTCTTCCTTTATGATTTGTATCCCTTTGACTCCCTTTTGTATTCTAATTGCCCTGACCAGGACTTCCAGTACTATATTGAATAGGTAGACGGAGAGTGGGCAGCCTTGTCTAGTTTCTGATTTTAGTGGGATTGCTTCAAGTTTCTCACCATTTAATTTGATGTTGTCTACTGATTTGTTGTATATTGCTTTTACTATGTTTAGGTATGGGCCTTGGATTCGTAATCTTTCCAAGACTTTTTAACATGAATGGGTGTTGATTTTTGTCAAATGCTTTCTCAGTATCTAGTGAGGTGATCATGTTTGTTTGTTTTTTTGGGTTTTTTTTTTTTTTTTTTTTTTTTGAGATTGTTTATATGGAGGATTTCATTGATGGATTTCCCTATATTGAAGATTCCGTGCTCCCTGGGATGAAGCCTACTTGATCATGGTGAATGATCATTTTGATGTGTTATTGAATTCGATTTGCAAGAATTTTATTGAGTGATTTTGAATCAATGTTCATGAATGAAATTGGTTTAAAGTTCTCTTTCTTTTTAATGTCTTTGTGTGGTTTAGGTATGAGCATAGTTGTGGCTTTGAAGATGAGTTGGGTAGTGTTCCTTGTTTCTATTTTGTGGAAGAATTTGGAGAGTATTGGTATTAGGTATTCTATGAATGTCTGATAGAATTCTGCACTGAACTCAACTGGTCCTGGGCTTTGTTTGGGAGGCTTTTGACGACTGCTTCTAGTTTTTTAGGTGTTGTGGAACTGTTTAGATGGTTTATCTGATCTTGATTTAACTTTGGTGTCTGGTATCTATCTAGAAAATTGTCCACTTCCTCTAGATTTTCCAGTTTTGTTGAGTATAGGCTTTTGTAGTAGGATATGATAATTTCTTGAATTTCCTTAGTTTCTGTTGTTATATCTCTCCTTTCATTTCTGATTTTGTTAATTTGGATACTCTCTGTGCTAGTTAGTCTCGCTAAAGTTTTATCAATCGTGTTGATTTTCTCAAAAAAACCAGCTCCTGGTTTTGTTGATTTTTTTTTTAGTTCTTTTTGCTTCTATTTGATTGATTTCTTCTCTGAGTTTGATTATTTCCTGATGTCTATTCCTCTTGAGTTTATCTGCTTCCTTTTGTTTTAGAGCTTTCAGCTGTGCTGTCAAGCAGCTAGTGTATGCTCTCTCCAGTTTCTTTTTGGAGAAACTCGGAGCTATGCATTTCCCTCTTAGCACTGCTTTCATTGAATCTCATAGGTTTGGGTATGTTGTGCTTTCATTTTCATTAAATTCTAAAAAACAAAAAAACAAAAAACAAAAAAAAAAAAAACAAAAAACCCCCAAAAAACAAAAAACAAAATTTCTTTATTTCTTGCTTGACCATGTTATCATTGATTAGCACATTGTTCAGCTTCCATGTGTATGTGGGCTTTTTGTTGTTTTTGTTCTTAATAAAGACCAACCTTAGTCCATGGTGATCTCATAGAATGCATGGGGGTATATTGATCTTCTTATATCTGTTGAGGCTTGTTTTGTGACAGTACTGTGAGGTGATGAGAAGGTATATTCTTTTGTTTTAGGATGAAATATTCTGTAAATGTTGGTTGATTCCAATTGGTTCATAACCTCCGCTAGTTTCACTGTTTCTCTTTTCAGTTTCTTCTTCCATGATCTGTCCATTGATGAGAGCAGGGTGTTGAAGTCTCCCACTACTATTGTGTGTGATGCAATATATGCTTTGAGCTTTAGTAGAGTTTCTTTTATGAACGTGTGTGCCCTTGTATTTGGAGCATAGAATTTCAGGACTGAGAATTTATCGTGATATATTTTTCCTGTGATGAATATAAAGTGTCCTTCCTTATCTTTTTTGATAACCTTTGGTTGAAAATCTATTTTATTCAATATTAGAATGGCTATTCCAGCTTGTTTCTTGGATCTATGTGCTTGGAAGGTTTTTTTTCCCTAGTCTTTTACTCTGAGGTAGTGTCTGTCTGTCTTTGAAATGAGTTTCCTGTGTGTAGCAAAATGCTGGATCCTGTTTATGTATCCAGTCTGATAGTATATGCCTTTTTATTAGGAAATTGAATCCATTAATGTTAAGAGATATTAAGGAAGAGTGATTGTTGTTTCCTGTTATTTTTGTTGTTAGAGGTAGAATTATGTTTGTGTGCTTTTATTCTTTTGGTTTTCTTACATTATTGTCATCCTTTTTCTAGGTTGTAGTTTCCCTCGTTTTGGATTTTCCATCTATTATCCTTTGTAGAGATGGATTTGTGGTCAGATATCATGTAAAGTTGGTTTTGTCTTGAAATATTTTGGTTTCTCTATCTATGGTAATTGAGAGTTTTGTTGGATACAGTAACCTGGGCTGGCATTTATGTTTTCTTAGAGTCTGTATGATGTCTGTCCAGGATCTTCTTGCTTTCATAGTCTCTGTTGAGAAGTCTAGTGTAATTCTGATTGGTCTGCATTTATATGTTTCTTGTCCTTTTTCCCCTTACTGCTTTTAGGGTTTTTTTTTTTTTTTTTTTTTTTGCTTTGTTTTGAACATTTGGTGTTTTGACTATTATATGTCAGAAAGAATTTCTTTCATGGTCCTATCTATTTGGTGTTCTGTAGGCTTCTTGCATGTTCATTGTCATTTCATTTTTAAAGGTAGAAAAGTTTTCTTCTATGATTTTGTTGAAGATATTTACTGTGCCTTTTAGTTGATATTCTTTGCCCTCATCTACACCTATTATTCTTAAGTTTCGTCTTCTCATTGTGTCCTGGATCTCCTGGACATTTTGGGTTAGGAGGTTTTTGATTTTTGCATTTTCTCTTATTGTTGTGTCTATGTTTTCTATGTTGTCTTCTGCCCCTGAGATCCTCTCTTCCATCTCTTACAGTCTGTTCCTGATGCTTGCATCTGAGTCCTGATCTCTTTCTTAGGTTTTCTATCTCCAGGGTTGTCTCTTTTGTGATTCATTTATTGTTTCTATTTCCATTTTCAATTCCTTCGCCTGTTTGGTTGTGTTTTCCTGTAGTTCTTTGAGTGATTTCTCCTGGTTTTCCTGTAATTGCTTAAGGGATTTATTCATGCATAAAATATGATTTTTAAGTCTAAATCCTGTTTTTCTGGTGTGTTGGGAAATCCAGTACTTGCTGTTGTGGGAGAACTGGGTTCTGATGTTTCCAGGTTGTCTTGGTTTCCATTGCTTAGTTATGTGCACTTTTCTCTTGCCATTTTGTTATCTTTGATTATAGGTAATCTTGTTGTCTCTGAGTGGAGCTTGTCTCTCCTGTGTTTCTAAGGGCATGTGGGCTCTTTGGAATCCAGGAGATTGCTCCTGGCTGTTTGGCTTTTTGCCAGTAGGCAGTGAGTTCTGATGGTAGTGACTGGGTTCTGTCACTGTGGGCTCAGGTTTTAGAGCAATTGCCTGGCTGTTCTGTGAGCTCAGCTGTCTGTGTGCAGGTCCTAAGTCCTGCTGTTGTTCATATAGTTCTCTCCCTGGGCTGGAAAGGACGCAATCACAGAGTGCACCATGCTATCTGCGTTCTGAGAGATCCCTCCCCAGAATCCAGTGCTGTTGCTCAGATGACTCACTGATCCTCATGTCTTAGAGCAATTGCCAGGCTGTTCTGGCAGCTTAGCTGTCTGCGTGTAGGTCCTGAGTCACACAGCCCTTTCCCTCGAGATTCTCTTTCAACTCGTCTTCTTGTATGGTGAAGTTTACCTATTTGAGTTACTAAAATTTTCATTTCCAGATTTCTCTCAGTTTGGGTTTTGATTCTATTTATTCTATTTTGACTTTCAGATCATGAACAATTTTACTCATTTCTATTCTGGGTTTTCATAGATTTCTTTAATGTATTTATTAATTACCACGTTAAGGACCTATAACATATTTATAAAACCTATCTTGAAGTTTTTGTCTGGTGCTCTGTCTATATTGTATTGCTCAGAACCTATTGTAGCAGCATTGCTTTTTTTTTTTTTTTTTTTTTTTTTTAAACCAATGAGGTATATGTCTAGAGGACAACAGATAATTCTTTTGGTTGTTTCTTTGGAATGGTGATTTTATTTCCTTTATATTCAGAAGTTGGGGTACTATATATGGTTAGTGTATTTTATTATTCTATTTTCTATGTATTTTTAAATTATTTTCTAAAATTATCATACATGTATACAGTATATCTTGATTATATCCAAACCTCAATTCTCCCTACAACTACTTCTATGACCTATCATATTTTCCTCCCAACTTTGCCCTTTTTAAAAAACCCATCAAATCCAATGAGTGCTACACTTATGAATCGAGGCATAAGGCTACCCACTGTTAACCTACCAGTGGCCAAATTCCCGAAGAAAAGTAATTCTTCCTCACCCTGTAATTATCAACTGCCAATAATTCCCTGGCTTTTGGAGTCTCTTCCCATCCATTTTAGAATTTTTACTTGGCTTGATCAGGTGTTGTATATATAAATCCAGCTATTGTCAGTTCATGTAGAACAGCTATGTTATGTCTAGAGTTATGACAAGTGGTGTTGTCAGTGTTTTCTGGTCTTGTTTAGGCAACCATAGTGTTATTTCATAGGTGTAGTTTTCCTATTATAAACAGAAGATAATCTTGCGGCACACTTTCTGTCTTCTGCCTATTATAATCTTTCTGTGTTCTCTTTCAAAATGTTCCCTGAACCTTAAGTGTAGATTGTGTTGTAGATTTGCCAACTATGGCTGGGCACCAAATTCTGTTACTCTCTGCATTATAAACTTTTGCTTTCTGCAACAGCTTCTCTGCTGAAAAATAAAAGTTTATTTGAAGAGAGGGAAGAACTACATTTTTTTAAATGCTAGTATAAGGATAATTAGGAATAAAGTTAGGCTAAAGGAAGTAATTGTGGTATAGTCTCCTCTAAGATGTATGATCTCACTAGACATATACTTGGCTAAAGTAGCAGGCATAATTTCTTTCCTGTTGAATAGCTTTAAGTCCAGTTATACAATTGTCAGCTACTGTCAAGATGTAAGTGCCACTATTGTATGTTTAGGGATATCTTACTGCACTGGTCATTGTAATTCAAGTGAATCACAGCTCGTTAGTACTGTTGAGTATTTTCCTTTATTGTTACCTTGCATTGTACCTTCAACTGAGAGTCAGTCTTCAAGGAGAAGGCTTTAAATATTATGTTGTATTTTTGTCATCTTGATTATAATGCTTTAGAGAGGTTTTCCTTTGGACATGTTGATTTGAATCTTAAAATGTTTCTTGTATTTGGATGGTCCATTTGTTACTCTATATATGTAAATTTCAAGTGTAATTTTATCAAATGTATGCTTTTAAAATCTCAATTCTTTTATCCCATACAAATTCTGGTTTGGTCCATTGATCATTTCCTAGAGTTCTTAGATCTTGTGGCAATGCTTATTTCTTTTTCTTATTGATCTGTGAATGTACTCCTTCCTTGAATCTTCCTTTCTGATACTCTTTTTCTAGCTGAGTATATTAAAGTTATATACTCTGTGTGTGTGTGTGTGTGTGTATGTCTGTGTGTGTTTTCATCCCATTTGCCTCTTCATTCTATGTTGGTGACCTTTAGGTGCTAGATTCAAATAATCTTATTTGTACAATTTTTGAGGTCACCAATCATTTAATAACAAGTTTTTGAAATATTTACCAAGCATTTTACCTAATTCAGTATTTGAGTTCAGTAGTTGAAGAAATCATGACCTTCTGGAGTTGTGTTGCCCTATTTTTTATGTTTACATGTTATGTTTTCTGCATTTGTTGCTATGGTTATCTGTTCAGTTTTATTTGAAGGGCTTCTTTTGAGCAGCTCCTCTTGAGGGCTCAAGCTATAGAAATGCTCAGAAAAGCCAAGTATTGAAATGAGAATACTAAACCATATGCTCTGCCTATTCATGAATCTCAAATAATCATCAAATATCAAAACTTAGGGTTTTGTATGAAGTAGAAAAAATTAGATAAGTGTTGAAGTAGTAAAGGAACAGCATTAAAAATAAGCACATAAAGAGGAAAGGGGAAGAATGTTAAATAAAGCCAGAAACAAGAAGGAGAATATTATAGAGAAAAATAAAAATGAGCAAGGTATGAGAAAAATAAAATATGAATAGTGCAATTAGAAAAGAAAAAATAAAAATTTCCAATACTAACAAAGCCTAAAAACAAATGTGAGAAGAGGCATATAAACATACAGAAAGCTTCTTTTAATAAGAGAAAATCAAAACAATAAGTGTATAATAAGGAAATCGAGGAAGACCTCAGAAAATGGAAAGATCTCCCATGCTCATGGATTGGAAGGATCAACATTTTAAAAATCGCCATCTTACCAAAAGCAATCCCCATCAAAATTCCAATCCAGTTCTTCACTGAGTTGGAAAGAGCAATGTGCAATTTCATCTGGAATAATAAAAAACCTAGAATAGTGAAATCCATCCTCAACAACAAGAAAACATCTGCGGGAATCACTATCCCTGACCTCAAGCTATATTACAAGGCAGTTGTGCTGAAAACTGCATGGTACTGGTACAGAAATAGGCACGTGGATCAATGGAATAGAATAGAAGATCCAGAAATGATCCCTCACGTATATGGTCACCTGATTTTTGACAAAGGAGCTGTAAATATTCAATGGAAAAAGTACAGCCTATTCAACAAATGGTGTTGGTCCAACTGGCACTCAGCATGCAGAAGACAGAAAATAGACCCTTTCTTATCTCCTTGTACAAAGCTCAAGTGCAAGTGGATCAAAGATCTCCACATTAAACCAGGTACACTGAAACTATTAGATGAGAAAGTAGGGAAAACCTTAGAACTCATAGGCACAGGAGAAAATTTCCTAAACAGAACTCCAATAGTTCGAGCTCTAAGGTCAAAGATTGACAAATAGGACTTAATGAGATTGCAAAGTCTCTGTAAGCCTAAAGACACTATCATGAAAACAAAACGGCAGCCAACAGAGTGGGAAAAGATATTTACCAACTCCACATCAGATGGAGGCCTAATATCCAAGGTATACAAAGAACTCAAAAAGCGAGACACCAGAGAATCAAACAACCCTATTAAAAAATGGGGTACAGACTTAAACAAAAAGTTCTCAATCGAGGAATATCAAATGGCTGAGAAACATCTAAGGAAGTGCTCAACATCCTTAGCCATCAGGAAAATGCAAATCAAAACAACCCTGAGATTCCACCTCACACCAGTCAGATTGGCAAGATCCAAAACTCAGATGACAACAGATGCTGGCGAGGATGTGGAGAAAGAGGAACACTTCTCCACTGCTGGTGGGGTTGTAAACTGATACAACCATTCTGGAAATCAGTCTGGCGATACCTCAGAAAATTGGACATAGTACTACCTGAAGACCCAGTTATTCCACTTCTGGGCATTTACCCCAGAGACGCTCCAACATACAACAAAGATACATGCACCACAATGTTCATTGCAGCTCTATTTATAATAGCCAGAAGCTGGAAAGAACCCAGATGTCCTTCAGTAGATGAATGGATACAAAAATTGTGGTACATTTACACAATGGAGTACTAGTCAGCTATCAGAAACAATGGCTTAACGAAATTCTTAAGAAAATGGATGCATCTAGAGAATATCATCCTGAGTGAGATAACCCAGTCACAAAAGAACAGACATAATATGCAGTCACTGATAATGGGATACTAACCCCAGGAAGCTCTGAACACCCCAGAAACAACTCACAGACTGTGTGAAGTTCAAGAAAATAAAAAGAATATATTTTAATTAAAATAGACCCCCTTTCCTTCCTACAGCCCCTCCCAGTTTCTCTTCTATCCCCTTAAATTAATAACCTCTTTCCTATATTATTGTTACATATATACATATGTGTATGTAAATGTACCCACAAATACTTAATTACAACCTTAAAAAATGTATTCGTATACTTTTATGCAAAAATGCTTAAAAATTTGTACATTTATCTTTGTTTTTTAAAATAAAGTTTTGTTTTGTTTTGTTTTTTAAAGATAAAAGTAGCAGAAGAAAGAAGAAAAAAGGGAATGAAAGGGATTGGCCAACAATGAAAAGGTCTAACAAAACTAGAATTTATGAAATGGAATGAAAATAGAAACAAATGTTTTTCTTTTCAACACAGTAAGAGGTGGGGTCAAGGGGCAAAAAGAAAAAAAGAAGTATTAAAGTGCTTTCTAAGTTCTCAAGTATTCAAGACTGTGTTTGATGCACAGGTTAAGGCCAGTTGAAGTTGTCTGGTCTGCACTTTACAACCATCTGAAGTCTCCCAGAGCCATGCCCACTGATACAGCTTCCTTTATTTGTACATGAGGGAAGCTACCAAAGTAGAGATTTCTATAGGCCCAGGACTGTATTTGCACTTTACTAGTCTCTAAGTTCTGATCAACCTACTGCAAAGTGCATGTGGATGACAAGTATTGTGCAAGATTTTTACAGGAGGCAGAGGCTTGAGGTGGATACCTTCAAACTAGATGGTCAACTAGACATGACTCTTCTGGATCTTCAAAGTTCTCAATACAGTGAAGGGAAGTAGCTGGTTCCAGACACTGATTATCAACCTCTAGGGTTATTTGCTCCCCACCATGAAATGCAGGGCTATCTTTTCCTGTGTAGATCTGTCTGCCACCTATGCTTTCCAGCTTACCAGCACTCTCTGCAAAGGCCTCATAAGGTTTTTCTTTACTTACAGGATGTACCAAGTTAAATTCAGGCTGGCCAGTTACTGTTCCATTTTCAGATACCCAGATAGCTTAGTTTTAAACAGGTTCTCAAGATGGCACCCAGGATGATAAAATGTGATTACTTTCAGCTTCTGTTCTGACTACAAGAGCATTTACCATCTTACTATAATCTGCAACTGAATTTAAAGTTTGTAGGATAGGTAGTCTACTTCATTAGTGCTACTTGGCTTACAATTTTTATGTAGCTTCTGCTTCCTCTCTCTGTACCAGGAAACTACTGGATACTTGGTTTACTTCTCAGCCTGCTCCCCATCTTTTCCTATACACTTTTAGCTCACCTACCACCACTTACATGGATTTCCATGGCTCTCTATCAGATACCATCTGTTTTTCCTTAATCTGACTCTTAAGGACACATGTAGTTTGTCATTTTACCTCAAAGTTCTGCATGTGTCCTTTAAAACAATAATGTTGGTAAACTACAAAACTACCATGATGTATCTGATTCAACCACATGCATTTAAAAATGTTCTATGTGATTAGATACTATAAATATTTACAACTTGCAAATTACACACTATATTCAGGATTTAAAAGGCAGAATCAAAGCCCATTGTTCACTGCAGTGTCCTTAACTCTGCTTATTTGCTTTTTCCTCCCCTCTCCCCTTCCCTCACTTCTAAGAGTCAGGCTCTGCTGCCATGACTATGAGAACAAACTAGGTCAGCTTGCACACATTCCATATCACACAGACACGAGAATATGAATTATTCCCTTCCAGGTCTCACAGCAGAAAACTGAAATGACAAGAACAGCCAAGGAACACATGCTGCACAAACCATCAAGACTCACTTATCCAGGATGTCTGAATGTATGCATAAACTTTATCACGCTTATTTAGAAAGTGATCATTTTTACCTGAAAGAATTAATTCATATACCTTTGGAAGCATTATGATGCCTAGCACAGAGAAGATACTTATTAAGTGTAATTTTCTAGTCTGGCAGTGACAATTTGATGAGTCGGAATGAAAACAAAGCTAGAATGAAAGAGACATGCAAAACTGACTCATTACCTTCATGACTTACAATGGGCTCCCAATAGGCATGAGGAAGACATCATTATTTGTGAAAATGCCTGTGTGGTAAGGAAATGACTATTAAGTGCTGACTGTACATTAAGTATATGCTGATACGATGCTATAGCCAAGGCAGTGACAGTGGCAGCAGATTCAGTTTATTGGGGAGGAAGTAGTATGTTTGAGTTTTAACATGTAAAATATACACATTTTAGTATGAACACTGAGTTGAAACAATTTAAGAACAGGTGGTTTACCGGAAGTTCTAGGAATAACAAGTTCCTTTAAGGAGAAAATGCATTACTTCAACAGTCAGTGGAACCACAGACAACCAACCGCAAAGAGGTACAAATTTTATTTGCCAGGAGTTATAAAGTGGAATCCCACCACTGAGGCTCATTTTCTTTTTTTCCAATCTGGCAAGTGAAGCATTATCTTTGAAGAAAATACTCCCAGTTCATTGCTTGGATCAACACAATTAATTTAAGTAAATCTAAAAGGAAAAACAAATCTTACCTGGTACTTCTCACAATGCATTTGATTCTCCAAAGTTAGTTCATTCTCTCAAAGCTCTGCCTTAACCAATTGTTGGTTGGTTCAATAGTCACTGGGTATGTGCACATAATCTGACATATTCTTTAAAGAACTAAATTTAAGAATTAGACTTTCATTCATTGTCAAATAAGCAGAGTGGAATATTAAACATAACATCAATGAAGTATTCAATTTTCTAGCTGCTAACAAAGTGATTGAATTTTAAGACAGAAGTTTAGTGTTCATTATCAGAAATGCTTGGGAAGAAAAATATTTTATATTTGGTATTTTCTTGGATACTGGAGTCTTTACATTTTATCATGACATGTTCTTGGCATGAGACTTAAGTCTAAACTTCACTACTGTTTTGTATACAATTTAAGCACATATCTTGAAAATGTTGTATATTGTATTTTAGTGGGCCTGTATTTTGACAGTGATATTGATACATGTAGTAAGGTGTGGAACTTTCCACTTATGGAGTCCAGTTGGTACTCCACACGTGGAACATTTCAGACATTGTGTGGGAGAATTTATTCTGTATTACAAACACTGTGCATTATTTCCACCAAGGTCACCAGAACTCAGAAGCTGAGTATCACTGAATGCAGAGTTCTTCTGCATATATGACAAGAACCAAGGCAACATCACTATTTACAGACTAAGAACATTATTGGTTACATTTCAGAAAAGAAGGCGCAAATTCAACATTTAGGGTTCGGTAACGATGGAATATTTTACAGCCATCATTTAAAAAACAAATCAACAATGTAATATCGATCTTAAGACACAAACATTAGTAAATTTACTCCACACATGGGTTATAGGCACTAATTTTTACTTTAATACATACATTAAGCAACTAGCCCACAATGATTTCTGCTAAAGCTTTCATTAGTAGGATCTTTGACAAAGTTTAGGTATCACAAGTAAATACAGAGGACTACATTTTATGTATGGTAATCTTTGGCACATTTGTCAGTTGAAAAATCTCAAAAGGCAATAAAAATTTCTTAATGTTTTGCACATTCTTTTAATCCTCACATCAAAACATAAGGCCGCAAAAAGGCAAGCTGAAATTTTAGGGTATGTGGAACAGTTTTTATAGTTTTACATACAGTACCTTACATATAGAACAGTGTGTTTTGCAAATTTAAATAATATCTGAATGTACAGTGGCATGTATTCTTATCAAAGATAAATTCAAGTTCACTGTCTCAGTTCTAAGTGCCTTTATACAGATTGCTAGAACTGACAACAGAATGAGGCAAAAAATATTCAAGTGTAATGTCATCAAATAGCTTCCTCTTAACAGTCTTTTTCCCCCTTTTAAAAAATTTCAAAACCTGTACATACACTTTTAGTTTTTAAAAACAGTCCGTTAAAAGGTAACATTTTATGTTAACCACCAATTTGTATAATCTATAGTAATAAAACTAGATATGTGTGATATAAATATGTTAATTATGTACATATGTATGTCAACTATTTAATCAAGCATACTCACTTATGCATACCTGCACATGTAGCACTGCGCCGTGCACACAACTCGCACCAGGACTGGCAGACAGTAGGACCTAGGCTCAAAACTCCAGCAAGAGCTGAGTAAGCAACTTAGTTGCCTTTGGTTTAATAAATCTGTCCATTTGTGAACAAAGCTAAAATTTGTGAATGTATATTTATATTTTAAAATAAAATTTTTCTTCAGAAATGAAGCTTTTCCAGTATTCCACTACTAGCAGTTAAAAAAAATCCACAGCCACAGATTATTTTGATATTTTGTCACTCCTCATCCCAGCTGAGGTTTATAGTTTTTTTTTTTTTCAAAAGGCAAACACCAAGTGTATCCAGAAGCAAATGTAGGCTGAAGTCTGGATACACAACTCACCTACACAGAGCACACACAGCACGTGGTGTACAGGTTTATATGGGTTAATGGCATTGTGTACGGCGGGTGGAAGGATTCCTGCAATATCCAGCAGTATCAACATTTGGCACATTGGGCCCTTTTGCAAGCCACTTTACTTTTAAAGAGCACAATGCCCACAATAAATCCCAATTATTTGGTGGGTTTCTTAAAATACATTCATAATGAAGTTAGAATTCCACAATTATTTTCCCCAAAGTTGAGACTTCCATTGTCAGTTTTCTGATCAAAATACATTCATCACCCAAGAAATAACTCATGATCCTATAGAAGTTTAAATAACCTAAGTTTCTTTGCAGCTGAATCAAACTGCTACAAGGCAATTCTTAGAGCAAACTTGTAGAACTTTCCAGAACTTGAATTTCCTTACAGTGTGGTTTTGGCCAAATGCTGGTTTATAAACATGGGTATCTCTTCTAAAACCTATATAAATACATCATAATTCTTTCTATTGGTATCTTGAGCTTCATCAAAGCAACTATAAGTATCCTGCCAATTTCGTTCCTTTAGTTCAGTTTGAATTATATTCATTGATTCTTGGCACAGACATTATCATTTGCAGCTTGTTCACTCATTTTTAACTTTAGCTTCCTTGATAAAATTGTTTTGCATTTTCTTTCCAAGATGCCATACTACTGATGTCACAAATCAGTAAATGCCAAACATTTCAGCTTTTTGACTATCCACTTAGCAATGAAAGTGATTCAACTGAAGAAAAACACATTCTTGTCACCAAGTGTTTACCACTGTTATACAGAACAAAGAGTTGCAATTTGTTGTACTTTGCCCATGTCAAGCAAGAGTTGTTTTATGTGGCGTTTAAGTTGGGGCAGTCTTGCGAGGGGATCTGGAGGCTCCAATTCCCCTGTGAAATCAAGCCAGCTTTCCAGAACTAGAAGAAAGGGGGAGAGTTTAAATGGCATTGAGAAGAGCCAGAAAATGATCAATTACAAGGGTGGGATGATGACTGACACTAAGGGTTCACTTCCGTCTTTACAGAAAGCCGATGATCAGTCATCCCACCCACAGCAGCTCTGACCCTCCCAGGAAGCTTTCTTCTGCTATCTCAGACACTTTTGCCCCTGAAATATTGGGGATTGAACCCAGAGCAGGTGTTCGAACACTGTACTACATGCCCTACCCCACTCTCCACCACCATCGGGATTACTACTTTATTGAAATATCTTCCCTTCTTTCTCTAATACATGCAAGTATACTTAAATTCTATGTAGAATTAAATTAATCAATTACATGCTCAATTTTCATTGTTCACTTTAAAATTGATTAAAAAAAGTAATTGTCAAGATACATTTTCATTTCTTTAAAAAAATCTACACAAGACAAACTATTTAATCAAATTAAAGACACATGCAAGACACTTCTGAAATAAGTATCCACTTCCTCTCTTAAAGGGAAAAAAGCAGAAATACAGTATATAACAACCTTGTACAGTATAAAATTTACAGAGAGAGGACTAAGGCCCGGAGGCAGGTTAAGATCTTTGAGATCAGCAAAATTAGTCAAAGTAAATGAAGCATATGAGATTGAGAATCCAGGAATTAAATTCATTCCAGTTTCTCATAATAAGGGGTATTTTTTCTGCCTCCTTTTTAGTTACTTTGTGATGATAAAATTTATAAAAATCTGAGTGAAAACTATTTGAAAAAATGTATGCAAATTTGAGGTTTTAAGGTTTACTTGGTTAGCTTATAGAAGTTAATTCTACTCAACAAATATTAGCCAAAGTGGAAATGAATATACTGACTTAATAGAAAATATTCTTCAATGAAACTAGCAAACACTTCACAAATACTCTATTCTGAACTAGGCATATAGGCAGCATTTAATAAATATCCATGTTAAGAATAAAACAAAACAGACAAGAAATCGCTACTAAGAATAATATCCAGTTATCCTGTATTGAGCCTACAACACCCTGATATGCTAAATGCAGTGTAAAGAGGCAGACCTCAGCAGGCAGGTTGTATATCTGTAATCTGCATCCTACAACTAACTTAGTTAAAGACCTTCTTCATAACAACACTATACACATGGCAGTAGATACACCTAAGCTCTTGGCTACATTACCGTCCACTTCTTTTTCTATGAGGTCCATCCTGCTGGTGACTTCATTCTGCACATTTTCTATGTGTGTGAGGAGATTTAGCTGCCACTGAAGATGCGAGTCTCCTGGGCCCTCCATGCCCTTTTTATCATTATAAACAAACACTTTATTCCCTGAAGCTGGATTCTTCTCCAAAGGACCAGTGGGAAAAGTAGAACAAAACAGAATGAAACAAAACACAGAGAACTGGATGAGATGCTACTTCAAAATGAGGATACAGAAAAATCTATTACTCTACTTAGGTACACAAGAGCCATTCTGACTCTGAGAAAGTCTTTGGAGAAAGTTCTTATACACCATCAAATTCCATCTGGTGTTCTTCCAGAATAAAGATGTATATGTCCCTATATGTCCCCCATGCCTTCTAGAGTGTGACCCACAGAAGAATGTTCCAGTAAAATGTGCTAAGTAAATAAAAATTCCATTCCATAACTGAAATGACTAAATGATGTGGACCATTTCTTTCTCAATTAATTTTAACTGATGACACAATGAGGGCAAAGCAATTTCTGGGGGGAAAATCGAGCTAACTGTCAAAGACTGGTTTAAAAGTTCAGCTAAGAGCAAACTGGCCTTTACTGTTGTGGTTATACTGATGAGATGAAAGAAGCTAAGAATCTTTGAAAAACTTCAGAATGCAAATTAAAAAGACATACACATATAAAATATGAATTTATATTTGCCAAAGGGATCTAATTTCACAAGAGGACATTAATTTGTCAAAATAATTTACCACAAGTTTCTTAAAATATAAGCTTTCCAAATTCAATTATGAACCTCTGGTGATGATGACTTGGCATTTAAAACAGCCACACAAGCAAAGAACAAATTTAAAAGTAGACTTGTTGGTAGAAAAACAATAAAGCTAGAGGGCCCCTTTCAATCTCACTGCTAAGCCCAACGAACAGACATGTTTACACAGTTACTGCAAAATGGGACTGATATGCAGACACATATGCTTTAGTGTGATGCTCTGACCAAAATTCACTAAAGGAAGGCAAATTATGACTCTATATATACCTGACTGGCCCCACACAAATTCATTTTCCTTTTGATATACAATGTGGCTCATCAATTTCTAGATAAGTATGCTTAAGAACTGAAAACTTTAGGGTAGCAGTTGAATGGATTATAACAATTACACGGATAATGTTTTGTGGTGGAGAAAAGGAAAAAATCTTTAAGCAGGTATTTACGTATTACCAAAGCCCAAGGACTAGATGTGTATTCCATCTGCTTCTTCTCTTGTTTTATGGGAACCATTACCTTCTCTGATACTCCACACTCTTTCACTGAGTAAAGAAGATGGCTTTTATCTGCCACATGGAGTTCCCCGTCTTCTTCAAAACTGCTAGCATTATCATCATCTGAGCTTCCAGGGTCTGTGACAGACTGGCAGTCCTGACGAAAGCTTTGTGGCTTCTGATAGCTGTGCTCGCTTGTTATGTAAGTTTCTTCCATTTTCAGGGGTGGTTCTTTGTGGTTCTGTGTATATTTCTTTCCCTCTGAGTTAGCTGAGTCCTGGAGTGTTACTTTTCCCTCTGCTCCAGCTACTACCTGATCTTGGTCTTGCCTCTTCCCAGAATAAGCCCAGAGACGAAGGTCAGGATGATGTTTATTCCTTAAAACAAAAAATGGAGAAGTACTTCATGAAAAGAACAGCAATGAGCTAAAAATTGTAGTAAATTTGATAACCATGTGAAAAGGGGTCAGGACCAAAGATTAATAACCTGTCCTTTAAGTTGACTCCTCTAGCATTCCATCCAAAATCCAAGCCCTCTCAGTTTTAATGATACAATGCTCAGATAATCAACAACAAACTTAATTCTTTTGATTATTAGTGATACTGTTTCATATATACATTTCTTTACAGAATTTTCATTGCTATTGTATGATACATAAAGTTTATGTGAACATATTTTATATGATCTTTAATCAACCAAAAAGTCATTCCCATTCCTGAGAAAAACAATCACAACTGAACATATAAAGCAACTATGGTCTATGCTCACTTAGGGTGCTCCATTTTAAATAAGAATTATATCATGTGTGGTGAAGTTTGTAGCACACTGTACTCTGCAATAAGCAAAGCAGGGCTCCACTCAGAGTATGTGCAAGGTTACTCAGAAGGGACCACTCTTCCTAAAGCAGTGGTTCTCAGCTTTGCTACTGCTGTGCCCTTTCAATGAAGTTCTTCATGTTGTGGTGACTCAAACCATAAAATTCATTCTGTTACTAATTCGTAACTCTAACCTTGCTACTGTTACGAATTATAATGTGAATTTCTTTGTTTTCTGGAGGTCTTATGCAACCCCTGTGAAAGGGTTGAAAGACTGGCTATAGGGTCGCAACCCAAAGGTTGAGAACCACTGTTCTACAGGCTCAATGATGGCTGTAAAGTAACAATAAATGAGATTCCAATTAGCTTTCTTTTAGTAATACCCATTTATAATTTCTTAGTTTCTTCTAGCAATTTAACATCTAGAAAATAGTCACTTAAAATTCTCAACAGTAGAAGGCATACTAAAAAGAAACCTAGTTCTTTGGCTCCACAATATAGTAGAATGAATCCTACCATTTGAGGACAGGCAGCATAACACTCTGAAAACCTGGGCCTATAGCTGGGCCTGGTGGCACACACCTGAATGAATCCCTTATTCAGGAAGACTTTAAGACTCAAAATCTACCTAAAAATAATGATAGTTTCAATACATATGCAATGTACCAAGAAGAGCAGGTTCAAATCTAGCCATCAGGCAACGATATAAAGGCATCTTCTAGGGAAATTAAAGGACCTGGATGTCTAATAAATCATAATTTCTTTTTAGCGATTATGCTTTGGAATAGCTGGAATAGTTGTTCAACATACTAGGGAGGAGGGTATGTCAAAAAATTTCTATTATTCAAGTCTTTGGTCAGGGGCAGAAATTATTACATCATGACGGAGGCTATTGTTCTGCTTCATTAATATAAATCCTGCTATTGAGTGTGAAGAATGAAGCAAAAGAAGAATGGAGCCACAGAAATAAAAAGGTACAGAAACCTTCCCCGTGGAATAAAGCTGTCTGGCTAAGGTAAGAAGAGTAAGCAGAAGAGCAAATCAACGGCACACCAAACTCAGTACTCATAGGAAAAAATGTGAAGCCTCAGAATTCAGACGGGGCAAATATTGGGAAGAATGAGCTGAACATTCACATTATATAAAATAAAAGGCTCTTTCCTTTATTCCTTAAATGACTATGGTCTGGCATTATAAGGAAATGAGCAAAGGACTCAAAACTATCCAGATAGGTTACTTGGAAGGAACTAGGCTTTCCTCAAAAAAAAAAAAAAAAAAAAAAAAAAGAAATGTCTGAGGGAACAAAATGTTAGGGTGCACAACAGCAAAGGTTATCCTGAATCTGCTGCCTTCTTACCTTTTCTGAGTCTATTTTATGGTAGTTAAAGAACACACCCTTATAGAATGAATTCATCTCACACTATTTTCAGAGATTGAAAACAGACTCATCATATCAGCTACAGTTAGCTCTGTGCATAAAACATTAGCTCTAAATTTATTTTAAAATAGTAGGATGTGAACCAGATAGACAGCCCTTGTCCCCATCCAAAGGGTTATTTATTTCTTACTGCCCTCACTCCTGAGACAGGATTCTTTCTCTGTGTACTACTGCCTAGCTGCCCTGAAATTCACTGTGGAGATCAGGCTAGTTTCAAATTCAGAGATCCACCTGCTTCTGCCTCTGCCTCCCAAGTGCTGGGATTAAAGGTGTGCCACCACTGCCCAACGTTTTTCTTACTGTATATATTTTTAAATATTCTGTCTTCTGAAGTGCTTCTGTGTACTCCCAAAAGACTACCTGATAAACTATCATATAATTTGTGGAGAGCGACAGTTTTGTTTTTAAACTTCCTCCTAAATAATATAATTTTAAAACCTTACCTCCATTTTTTTTTTAGTTTTTACATTTGTGATTAACTGACATTATGCTTTTATTTCTTAGATTTATCTTCAGATTTGTAACAATGGGGCTGTAGAGGGCTCACTGCTTAAGAGCACTTGCTGCTCTTGCAGAAGATCTGGGTTCAGTTCTCAATACAGACATGTTGGCTTCTAACTGTGATTAACTTCAGTTCCTGCGAATTAACCCTCTTCTTGCCTCTCTAGGCACCATGCCCATGTTGTACACATACATAAACACAGTCAAAATGCAGATACACATAAAATAAAAATAATTTTAAAAATTGTGCAAGGCAGTGTGTGATTCAGCTCACTTACTTTAGTATTCCAATCTTGAGCTGCAATCCATGCAACACTTCAGTTACACCATAGACATCAGCAAGAAGATGATGTGTGGAGACTATTTTTTTGGCATTGAGATGAGAATAATTTTCTTTTAAAAAGGATAACCCATGCATTCTCCCGTTATTCAACCATTCCTTATCATAACGGTATTTCGCACTCCATCTCTGACCTGCAGATGAAGTTGGAATGAAGTCATAAAGGATTCTACTTATGCAGATCCTCGTTCCCACTAATGCTGCTCAGTGAGTAAGACAAGTTCTGCCACTAGAGTGACTCCAAATTGCAGTAGACAGGATTCTGAGGAAGGGTGGGATGACAAGAGCCCCTCAACACTTCTGCTTTGCCTGTGCATGAGGAGAAGGAATGCCACTGATGGTCAGTGGCAGGTAACTCCTGCTAAGGAAACCCCGCTGCACCATTTTCAATGATTATGTACCAGCACCTTTCCTGTGAGATGGCTGAGGAACCACAGGTCTTTCTTTCATTTTCTCCTCATACCCAGATAAAACAAAGCTATACCTGAGCAAGTAGGGATCCTGCCCTCCTGACAATGATCTCACAAAATCCTACAAAATTCTACAACTTTATGCTAATATATACTGGATCTTCTTACAGTTAGATGCTCCAGTGCCTGTTTAACTACAAGGTGGATGAATAATTTGAATCTGTCATCTTTCCACAGTGTTTATAGATAGTAGGGATCCAATAAATGCCACTGGATGAAAAGTGAAAGTCTACAGTTGTTATTGAAACACACAGTAAGTAGCAAAAGGTCTATAAGCAGAAACAATAAAAAAGCATTTATATTCACAAAGGTCTGAATAATTCTCTTGGTTCTTTGCACAAAGGAGACCAGAGGTTACGCTTCTTTACCACTTTTTACTTCATCTTTTGAGTCGGGATCTTTCATGGAACCTGGAACACACTCGCTGATTTGGCTAGACTTGTGTGTCAGCAAAGCCCCAGGATACCTTATGTACCTACTTCTATACTGCTGGGATTACAGGCACTCCCAGGACTTTACACGGATACTAAAGATCACAATACTGGTTCTCCTGCTTATGCAGAGCACTTTATGGACTAAACCATTGCTCTATCCTTCTCCTGTTTCAATTAATTCATTAATCAATTTTTATTTATCTTTAAATGTATGAGTGCTCCATTTGCATGTACACTTAGATGCCAGAAGATGGCATCAGGTCCCTTTACAGATGGTCATGAGCTACCATTTGGTTGCTGGAACTGGACTCAGAACCTCTGGAAGAGTAGCGAGTATTCTTAGCTGCTAATTGATCTCACCAGTCCCCTCTTTTGCTTCTTTAACTTTTTATTCTTTATCCTTGAAGTGAGCATGGGACAAGTTCATCTGCCTAATAGCTAGTTATTTTCTGCTTTAATAACTGAAAATATATTCTACATGCAGAATGTGTTACTTAGCACAGCAGTAGGCATGACAAAGCAAGTACAATGGACAGGAAGTCAAAAAAGCTCAGTTTTTCATCTCAGCATATCACTCAGTGGTACCTCTTCAGGCACAAACACATGACTTCCCACATCTAGCTACTTCATCAGGAAAAAAAAATAAGTAAGACTGTGGAATCCCATTCACTCTGCAATAAATTGGGTAAACTTTTCAAAACTAATCAGATGACTAGCAGGCAATGACTATTGGTCTATTCAAATCAGCACAAATAATCCTAGCTAGAAATCAATAGACTAGACTAGGCCAAAGATAGCTTCAGGAGAAAACCATGGTCTTCCTTTTGGTAAGGTACTAAGTATGTCAGTAAGTCTACAAAAATGTGCTTGTGTGGATAATTACTACGAAAGTCATGCTCTAACAGGCAAAAAGTATCTTCAACCCACGTTATGGCAGAGGAGTCTAGCTAACCAAGAAGTGCAGGTGCTCTACACAGTGGTCATACTCTGGAGTCCGCGTCACACAACCCACACGGGGCGGAGGGCCTCACCCGGAGGGTCCTGACAGATGTAGCAGATGTACTGCTCCGGAATGCTGTCCTCCAGGAGCCCCATGCACACACTGTGCTGCCAGCACAGGCACTCTTCACACTGCAGAGAACAGAGAGACCCATAGTGCTGGCAGAATTGCACCCTCAGACCAGAGCAGGCAAGCAAAGACTCATATTGTCACCTGTTAACTAGCTGGCCTGCCATCTTGCCTGCCAATTCAAGTCCTATGTACCACAAGAAAAAGTCATATTTAAGATGAATTTTATCACTGAAATACTCAACTATTTCAAGAACTTCTTTATATCACTTCTATTAAAATATGCTTTAACAAATTGTAAAAAAAAAAAACACTTAATGAAGCAAATCTGCAAAATGTCTGTGCAAGGACACTTAAAAGGTGGCTACATTTTTTCAATCTTGTAACCAATGTCTCCTAATTTTTCTACATATCTACACAACTTCCGGTCATACTTCCTTGATTTCTTAGAGATACCCATTATAGGAGGTTGCAAATCCTTGTAACAAAGTTCTCTTTCTTCTTTTTGAAATTCTGGACATTTGGATTCGATTTCCATTCCTTAAAGGAGTGGAATTATATAGTGATTATTAAGTGTCAATAAAATCCATGCTGTAGACAATTCTACACTGTGAAAAAAGACCCACCTTTAGGACCTTAAAACAATTCAGCATGAAGGCCTCAGTCTGCTAACAGATAACCTAAAGTAAACAGTGATACTTACAAGCCAAGTATCTACTTGATTCAATGCCTAACCAGTACTGCTAGTATTTATTGAAAGCATGGCAGGTGTGAGATACTACCTTTTAAGGGATGACAAATCAAAATAAAAAGCTCTCTAGTCCACCTGTTTAACACCCACAGTGATCCAGAACTGCACGACAGAGGCTGATCAAGTACCTGGATCATGAAGCCATTCTCCTCATCCAGTTCACAGATACACCGTACAATCTCATTAAGAGCATCATCTTCATCCTGAGACTCCTCAAAATTAGTTGAATCAAAGTCTTGGTTATACTCATCCCCACTCAGAAGCAGGCTCTCCGTGGAAGAGTCATCCAGGAATTCCACATCTGACAAGTCTGGAATACATAAGAGGGCAAACCATTACGACTACTTTTCAGAAAGGGGCTGTAGGAAGTAAGTATAAGCATTTCAGCTGAGCGAACACATGCAGATTGAGTCCCTGCCTCTAGAACAAACTAACAACATTTACATTTTTAGTAGTACACACACACTTCTGAAAGTAATACTGAGTAGCCACATTTTTCCTGCATAATTACTTTAAAAGGAGTTTGCCTATTAGCCTATGCAATGTGAATAATTATAAAGCATTATTAGTTGGTAGTGAAAAATGTGTGTTTAAATCTAATGTTGGGATTTTTCTATTAACTTATGTAACTAGTGTCAAATATGTGGCCTCCTTGAACAGCAACCTAAGATGTATCTTATTCTCAGTTTCTGAGAATCTCAGGAACCTCAGATCTTATTTTAACTTTTACATGGTCACACATACTTTCACCACTAAGATCAACAGACAGAATTGCCCTTGGGTATTGATAGGCTGTAGTTTTGTCCGTAAATGTGCTTCGTGGAGTCAGAGAACTCCCAGAAGATCTAGTTAGTGGAGAAGAACACCTTTCCAAAAAGTCAAGGGAACTGTCTTCATAGTCCGAATAGTCTGAAATATAAGAAACAGAAAGGCACATTAAGTCTCAAGAAACCAAGAGTCACCACAACTCATGAAGACACAAAAAAACCACTACAAACCATGGCATCTGGCATCTGTGTCCAGCCAGATGATAAATATGTTGACAAGAACAAGCAAAACCAGCAACCCCATATAGTGTAGACACATGGGATTGCTAGGACCTAACCGGTACCAGTTCATTCTTATAATGAAGAAATGGTAAAGGGTAATTTCTACATTTTTCTTCATCATATTCACAGCTATGTCTGCAGCAAGATAGGAAGGAGTAATTAGCCTACTTCATTCAATTGAGAGGCTCTCCTACTCTTCCCTACTTCTCTCTAGCGTAACTATAGTGATAATTTAATCAATTAATCTTACACATGCACAGTAAGAAAAACTTCTGAAGAAAATAAACCAGTGTATCAAAGGCTAGCTGTCCTCAGCCAGGGTTAAGTCATACAGGCACAAGCAAGGAATGTTCATACAGCTTACCAAGGGAGGAATCTGGGAATAGGATTGGTGGGAAGGAAATTCTGGAGCCAAAAGCACAGAGCACACTTGGCAAGTTAATGACTGCTGGAGCACAGTATGAGAAATAAGTAGGACAGGCTGCCCTGAGAGCAGCTAAAACAAAGTACAAGGGAAATTTTGCTTTGTTGTTTAATTTATAGGCTTTATTCTAATATAACCAATAGCCATCCCCAGGTTTAAAGACAGACATAAAGCAAGTTTTCACCTCCTGTGTCTACTGTCTCAACTGAGCATGAGTTCAAGGAAGCCACTGAGGTAGGTCAGAGAGTATATAACAGGTGGGAAAGGATATTTATAGGAACACAGTCATGACAGTATGATTGGTATTAAGTTCAGTCCTTCACGTATGCTCATGACCTAGACCCTGGTTCTTGTAAATGCTTAAATATTATGGTGAAGGAGCATTCACATTGCAGGTTAAATTAAATGAATAGGCTGGCTGTAGAGCAGGAAATAAGCTACCGACTATCTCCGTGGGCCCAGTAGAATCCTAGTGTCCTACATCAGATGAAAAAAGCAAAGGAGTCAATCTAGGCAAGGATTGGCTGGATAATGCTCCTTTGAAAGTGAGAAGACTGGAAACAGGATTCATAGTAGCCTCTGAAGCCAGAAAAGGAAGGAACATGGACTATACAATTAATTCAAACAAATCAGCAGCCTCCTTTATACAAATGATAAATGGCTGAGAAAGAAAATAGGAAAACAACACTCTTCATAATAGTCACAAATAACATAAAATATTTTGGGGTAACCCTAACCAAACAAGTGAAAAATATCTGCATGACAAGAATTTCAAGTTTCTCAAGAGAGAAATCAAAGAAGACCTCAGAAAATGAAGAGATCTCCCACACTAATGGATTGGTAGGATTAACATAGTAAAAATGGCCATCCTACCAAAAGCAATCTATAGATCCAATGCAATCCCCATCAAAATTCTAACACAATTTTCCAAAGACATGGAAAGAGTGATTCTCAATTTCATCTAGAAAAACAAGACACAAAAAACCTAGAATAGCGAAAACAATTCTTAACAATAACAGAACTTTTGTGAGAACCACCATCACTGACTTCAAGCTGTACTACAGAGCAGCAGCAATAAACACTGCATGATATTGGTACAGAGACAGACAGGTCAATCAGTGGAAAAGAATTAAAGACCCCGTGGTCACTTGATGTTTGACAAAGTAGCCAAAAGTATACGATGAAAAAAAGAATGCATCTTCAGTAAATGGTGCTGGTATAACTGGCAGTTGCTATGTAGAACAATGAAAATAGGTCCATATTTGTCACCTTGTACAAAGCTCAAGTCCAAGTGGATCAAGAACGTCAACATAAAACCAGAAACATTGAATTTTTTTTTAAGATTTATTTATTTTATGTATATGAGTACACTGTAGTTGTCTTCAGACACACCAGAAGAGGGCATTGAATCCCATTACAAATGGTTGTGAGCCACCATGTGTTTGCTGGGAATTGAACTCAGGACCTCGAGGAAAGCAATCAGTGCTTGTAACCACTGAGCCATCTTTCCAGACCCCACACTGAATCTAATAGAAGAAAAAGTGGGATAAGCTTCGAATTCATTGTCACAGGGGAACTTCCTAAACAGAACTTCAACGTCTCAGGCTCTAAGATCAAGAATTGATAAATGGAACCTTATAAAACTGAAAAGCTTTTGTAAGGCACAATAAATAGGACAAATCAAAAACCTCAGATTGGGAAAAAAAATCTTCACTAACCCCACATACAATAGAGTTAATATCCAAAATATATAAAGAACTCAAGAAGCTAACTTCCAAAAAGCCAAACAACCCAATTAAAAAATGGGGTATAGAGTTAAACAGAAAATTCATAACAGAGGAATCTTGAATAGCTGAGAAGCACTTAAAGAAATGTTTAAAGTCCTTAGTCATCAGGGAAATGCAAATCAAACAACCCTGAAATTCCACCTTACACCAACCAGAATGACTATCTTCAATAAACAAAAAAATAAAAATGACCATCTTCAAATAATAAAAATAAAGACCAAAAACTCAGGTGAAAGCATATTTTGGCCAGGATGTGGAAAATGAAGAATGCTCCTCCATTGCTGGTAGAATTGCAAACTGGTACAACCACTCTGGAAATTAATCTGGAGGTTGCTTAGAAAATTGGAAATACATCTACTTGAAGACCCACCTATACCACACTTGGACATATATCCAAATGATGCCCTACCATGTCACAGGGGCATGTACTCCACTATGTTCATAGTGGCCTCATATGTAATAGCCAGAAGCTGAAAACAACCTAAATGTCCCACAATGGAAGAATGGATACAGAAATTGTGGTTTATTTATACCATGGACTACTATTCACCTACTAAGAAGGAGGGCGTCATTGCAGGCAAATGGATGGAACTAGAAAATATCATCCAGTAAGGTAACTCTAGACCATTAGTGAGTAATATACATTCGATAAAAGATAGGTATTAGTCAGAAAAGTATAGAATACCTATGATATAATCCACAGAACTAAAGAAGTGTCCAAGTGAGGATGCTTCAGTCCCACTTGGGAGAGAGAAGAAAACAATCAAGGGAAGCAGAGTGAGAGGGATCCGTGTGGGAGAGGGTAGGCAGAGGGGGAAAGAGGAAAATGATTGGGTGTTGTGGGTGGAAACAGGAGAGAAACCCTGAAGGCCAGCAGGATGAATAGAAATATGCAACCTTGGGAGGTGGGAGGTAGGGAGACCCTGTAGAAAGTACCAGAGATCTGGGAGGTGAGAGACTTTCTTCCATTTATAGGCATTAGATATTTTATATATCCATTTTACATTATGTGTATGGGTGCCTGATCCTTTAAAAAAGCAGTGCATGCTCTTAACTGCTGAGTCATCCTTCCACCCTAGTTTGATATTTTAAATAATAATCTTTCATCAGGTATATGTGATATTATCATTCCTTGTACTTTGAAGGTTGTCTTTTCACCTTGCCATGATTTTTTTAATAAACTAAAGTTTGAAATTTTCATATAACATTTTAAAACTTTTCCCTCAAAGGTATACACTTCAAAAAACCCTCTTCTACATAGTATATAAACATATTTTCCCATACTATCTTTCATATTTTTCATATATTTACTTTTTAGTAAACTCGGATTTAATTTTTATGTATGGCATATCAGTTCAATTTCTCCTCCAACACCACTTACTAAAAGCTTCCTCTTTTACTTCTCACTTTCAGTGCTATGTCTGTATACATATGTGTATATCTGCTCTGCACCAGCTAATTCATCTGGAGCACCATGCCTCAGTAGCAACAGCAGAATAGTAATGCGGTCTTTTTCTTCCTGAATAACTAGTATTACTGGCTTTTACTCTTCCTTTTTCGCTGATTTGATTAAAGTTGTATCACACAGTTAGTTTCAGAACTGCTATGACAAGACCTTCACTCAGTAAGAGTTTGGTGCTATGCTCAAGTCTATTAGATCAGCTGCAATAGGCTGTTCTTATTTTCATAGGACAAGGTTTTATTCTGTCTTCTTTGTTTCTGTGGGGTTGGTCCTATCTCAGAAGTCTGAACATGCAAACTAAACTTCTTAGGACCTACAAGCAACCAAACAAGGAACTCAAAGTAATGAACTGTAAGTATTTATCTTCCAATATAAAAGCTAGTATTATATATTTTAGTTTCTATCACTTTGCTCTCTTTTTCCTACAGGTAGTTTTCTAAGATCAGTGTTTACACTGATCACACATTTACAGTGTGCTTACGCTGTCTTCAGCATTTCACGCCTTCTGTCTGTCACCATTTTTCTTATGCTTTTAAGCACATCTAGGATTTCCTTTATTCCATCAGTGCCAAATTCTGCTGGTTTTTCTAAAAAGCTACCTTTTCCCCCTTACCCTGCAAAGTGAATGTAAAGGACATTAAAACTGTGGGTTTAGAATTACTCCCTTACTTTGGCTTTGTAGAATTCTTAATTGATAGAGTGCTTGCACATCAAGCATGTAAAATCTAGACATCATAGAGTATATCTGCAAATCCAGAGCTGGGGGAACAGTGAGAAGAAGATCCCATGGGATACTTGGATAGTTAGTTTAGGCGAAATGATAAGGTTTGGTTTCAGTTTCAGTAAAGGAGCTCACTCAAAAAAAGTAAATAAATAAAGAACTACAGACGAAGACACCATGTTGACCTCTGACCTGTACACATGCATGGACAGGCCAGTGCACCTATGAATACATGACTGTACATATGTACACACACATACCAGAGAAAGAAAAGAAAAAAAAGGCCATGTACATATTTACATATACACAATAAGGGGAAATCTCCCTCATCATGTTAAAAAGGGTTGGTGGTCATAGTACTTACTTCACCATAATGTTGGAGATAAAAGTCTCTAAGTTGTTGCGACTTATTTTACAGATCAGAGTTGTATGTTTTTGAAATGACAAGGCAAAAAAAATGTACAAGACTGTCTCAGTTCTCAACTGCATGCTGATCTTATCATACCCCTACTATGGTGGAAAAAAGGAGAATTGTTCAATCTCAAAATACTAGAAAACAGATCTTAGCAAACTCACCATGCTGTTTAGATTTTTTTTTCTTCTTCTTCTTTTTCTTCTGCTTTGGTTTGTAGTGATCCTTGTCTCGCTTCTCTTTTCTCTCCTTATCCTTTTCTTTCCTTTTACCTAAAATAAATAGAAGCAAATCCTTCAATAACTGTGAGTGATTCTTAGCTGCTCCTTTGTGGTTACCCTCAAAGCAGCATTTATGTTTTCATCAGTGATTCCAGTCACCTGCCCAGAGTGGACGGATTCAATTAAACTGTTCGTGTCATGAGTCTGGAACTCTTGCTTAGCTTATTGGACTATAAGAGGGGATCTTCATTAGCAGTGTTGAAAAATCCCAATTCCTGACACCTTAAAGTTAACACAGACAGTAGTTAAAATCTTTAAATGCTTAATAGACTAAAATTCCTACTATGTGCCAAGAAGTTAAATCCCATAATTTAAAAAGACCTCAATATGGAGAATCAGCATTTCTATATATAATTTATTAATGTTTTAAATTTAAAGAATATGGATGGCATATTTTTTTCTCCAGAAAAGAAAAACAAAATTAATCAAATTAATCTAAACATAACTTCCTCCATATTTAAATACCTCCCCTGTGCATACATAAATGAAAATAACAAGAAAACAATTTATTTCATCCTATTATTTCCAAAATGCATTTTTCTTTAATCATATGTACTTTAAAGAAGATAAAATACATGTTTTAACAGTATATTAGCACATTGTATCGCACATTAAAACTGAACAGATATTCTACCAGCTATATTTCCAGCTCAGAATGGGTTACCCCACAATTTTCCAATTATAGGTAGCCAATTTTCAGTGACTCCAGTTAGCAAACCTAAATAATACTTCTTATTGTTACCCATTAGTTCATGACTTTTAGTCTTTATTCAACATTAGGTAGAAAAGACAGTGGAAAAGTCAGTACCCTTCTAATAAGGCATATTGAAGAAGAATGTTATGAAAAAAATGACTATTTTAATATATCACCCATTACTGTAAGTCTCAAAAATATTAGATGGAGGCTTATTTTTAATGAGGTTTCCATAGTTTTAACCAGAGACAATCAAAAGCAAAGAACTCAGAGACATCCAGAGACTCCCCCATAGAACACACATGAGTACACGCTGTGTGCTGAAGAACAGGTGTGCATAAAGCTGACTAACTGCTAAGCAAAGAAGCAATGGCCTCAGGCACCTTAAGAAGCCCTAGCAGGGAAAGAAGACACAGATACTGTCCTTTCTGACAAGCTTTCTAGTCTTTTGCTTAAAGATTACTTTCTGTCCATACCAAATGCAGTGGAGGTTTTTTCTTCCAATTTCACTTTTTTTTCTGCTTTCGATATTCCTGTGGGTTAGGGGGATAAGATGTAAGTTTAGGCAGAACAATAAAAATATGGTACAGTTTTAAAAATTACGATTGTTTCCAAAACTCTAAATAGTAATCCTACCCTTACACAATTTTACTACTTGAACTAGTAATAAAAATTTATTCCAAGAAAATATTAGTGCTTCTTTATACCACCTGGGTGGAATTCCTGGCTGCGATGATTCATTACTTGCATGACTTGAGTATGTGATTTAATGCCTTTGTACTTTCGCTTCTTTATTGTCAATAAGAGTAGGGCTACCTATCGCTGTTCTTATAAGTTTGTATGAGACAGAACATGCAAATGCTTAGGCCAGTGCCTGGTGTGTTGTTTTACTTGGTATTAGGACGTAGGTATTTTGAGGCTACACTATTTCAAACATAGTATAAATGGAGTTCTAACCAGAAAGAGAAGTAATGTAAAGGTCCATGGGCACTGCTGAAGGCTGATGCAGCTCCACAACCTTAAAGAACACTGAAGGTACTGACAGCCTTCTGAATGGCTGGCCTATATGCCACTGCTGCTTCCGCAAACTACCTGCTCACAACTACTCTTCAGAGTATCTACATGAAATACTCAAACTCATGGTAAAGTATACTAGTTTTCAATAACATATAACTGTTATTTTAATAACTTACATAACTGATATTTGACCTCTTTTTCCTAAAAGTTATACATGTAAATTCTGTGACATGTATATCATTGCATGAATCCCTTATTGTTCAGTAACAAAAACCAAAACCAAAACCAAAACCATAAAAACCCCAACAACCCAAACAACACTATTTTGCTAATCATGTTTGGACTACATTAAGTGTGAAAAATGCAAGGATATACATGCACATAAAATATATCATATCAGTGACATCAATTACCTAGTAGTGCAATTACATTTGTGAAAGTTCACTAACTGTAACTAAAACAACACATTCCCTTAACAAACCTTCACAATTCTGATCAACATTGCTCAACGTTTTGTTTGTAGCTCAGGTTAATCTACTAAAAATCCAATTTGTATTAACCATGTCAAATATTTTATATTTTATTCAAATACTTTATATAGTTTAAGCATGAAACATTAAAGAATATCACTCAATTTAAGGAGCAACAAGGCTCTAGGAAGTTTCAGATTAGTAAGAACGTTGATAATCACACTGATTGTGACAGAAAGCATAAAACACCTCATAGGAAAGACAAATAGTAATATTTCCCACTTATCAAGACAATTGAGCACATTTATTCCTTCCTTCTGCTGACTATTGAACCATGGAAACTGCAAATATAATGTGGATTTCTTAAAACTAAGAAAGCATTCACAAATCAAAGAAAGGGAAAGAGCTGCTTAGGCCTTACTGGCAGTACAGCATAAGAGAGAGAAGTTAACAATGTCTCTCTGTCTCTTATGTTCCTAATCCGGAGGGCTCAATCTCCAGATGAAAGATATCCAGGACTTGGGACTGCTTATGGTAAAGGAAGGGTATATTAAAAAAAAACCATTAAGTTGGCTATGTTCAGGGAGTTCAGGTGAGTGAAACCCAGATAATAATGGCAGCAGGCCAGCACTGCAGATCAGGTACAGTACAGAAGAACAAACATCTATTCAAAGTGGTTCTAGGAAATCAAGGTCCAGCACTGGCTCCCTGCCCAAGACTTCACAGATGGTCAACTTTCAAAGCAAAACTGGGAACCTGACAAAGGGTTGCCAACATTTTATACAAGTACACACATTAAAATGAAAATATAGATCTGTAACACTGGTGAACTTTTAGAAGTATATACAAATAGATAAACAAAACAAACATTTTATTAGAGTTCAACAAAATAATACAATTGGGTTTTTAAAATATGATTGTTAATGTTTCACCATGTTCTACAATTTCCTAAATATTAGGATGTTAGTATAAAGTAGAGTGATCTTCAAACTATTCTTCAAATAAACTCTTACAGCCACTGTAATAAAGAACAAAAGCGCATGGCTACCCTGACTCCAATTAAAGAAAGTAGATCCCTGATCATTCTATCCACAATGGCAGGGTGAAGAGCATTGACTAATTCTCCAGAGTGCTACAAGATGCAATCCCAGAGACTACAGAAAGTCCAGCTCCTTTGTGTGTGTGTGTGTGTGTGTGTGTGTGTGTGTGTGTGTGTGCGCTGGGAGGTTGAAGTAGATTACAGAAAATGGTTACAGTTTTGTTTTGAATAGCTCTGTAAACTAAATTCAGAAGTAGTTTTAAAAGGCTGTTAAAGAGTAAATGTATATCAATTATTGGGATATAAATAAATGCCATGTAAAAGGTGACCACAGTCATAGCAGATAGACCTCCTGCCGTCCTCATTTAGAGTAGTCCAAACCTCTCTCTGGCTTCCCTGGTGATAACATATGCCATAAAGCACACAAAGTAACTACCGGAATCCCAAGTCCTACATTCTTAATGATGACAAACACATTCGCAAGTTCACTATTTCTACATTTTATTAAAAATCGTCTTAAAATTTCAAGAGATTATATCTAATTTCACTGAAAACTAAGCTAAATTTACCAAAAATTGAATGCCCTGCTAATATACATTAATAATGTACATTCTAAAATTATATAGTGCTCATATGCTTATCAGTCCAATACTTGTATCTACATTAACTAAAATATTTTACAATAAAACAAATACCACTTGATATTTTCATACTGATTTGCTTAAAAATACAAATATAGAAATATATTATGATAAGCCTTCCAACAAAAGACTAACGAAATCTGTTGAGAATTATATTCATATAATATACTATTTTATATCATATAATTCCAACTAATTCCATTTTTGTCTTAATGGAGGCTACTATGAATAGTTATCATTTTAAAACTATTTGAAAATTTTAAGTGAAAACTAATGGGACCATATCATAGTATCTTCACAAAATACATGAGAATGATACAATAAACAAATCAATAATTAATCCTTTAAACCTGGAAATGGCCACAGACATTACCTACTATAAAATTCCCATTATAAAAAAATGTGTAAAGGAAGTAGTTCATTTAAAGCTTGCTGATAAAAAGGGAGAACAGAAGGCAAGGAGAAGATTCCACCTATCTTAGCTAAGAACACATCTCCTCTCTGTCTGAGGCGCCTGCCTACCTACCTACCTACCTACCTACCTACCTACCTACCTACCTACCTACCTATCTATCTAGTGTGGGGGGCTGTTTCTGTGCCACAGTGCACTTGTGGAAGCCCAAGGACAACTTCCTGGATAAAAATCAGTTCGCTGTTTCTACCATGTGAAGCAGAGGCTTAGAACTCAGGTTTCCAGGTATAGGAAGCCCTTGTACACACTGGGGTATCTCTCCTACAACTTACAGTAATTAACTCTCATTTTTATGTCTAGATCAGGTACTAGCCTCATCTCCTAGATGCTGAGCCTCCTGAGTGTAGAAGCACTCTAAGCATGTCACCTTAATGGCAGAACTTAAGACAGGACACAGACGCTCTCAGGCCCAGGTCAGGAAAGGTTTCTTTTTGAAAGAATTCTCTTAATTCTCTTTAAGAAACTCCACCTACTTTGCCTCCCAAAGAATAAGAGAAGATTTCATAAGTGGTATTTCTTTCCTCGATTGGCTGGCTGTTAAAAAAAAAGCATTCTGACAATAACTCAAAAATAAAAGTGTCTTTCTTTTTAATGTTTAGAAATGTACCATTTATTTTCTTTTCCTATATTTTGACTTCTGCTACACTGGACAGCTACAGTACACCAAACCGTGGAGTCCCTCATGCTGGCATCTGTGCTAGTGCAGGAATGTAGATCAATTAGTGCAAGCTCACAGTCTCTATTGGAAACACAATTAAAAGCAAATTTTAATCTGGGAAGAGTCCTAAGTTTGCTAAACTATTTCCCAGTTACAATTCTCATCAGTCTAGACTGTCTAGGGGCTCCAAGTTTAAAATAATGCTAATATAGTCCTTGTAAATAATGCTTTGTAAAGAAATATTAAAATAAAAATGGAATTTGTTTTGACAACCAATTTAAACACTGACCAAACGCATGTACACGCATTCTCATTTACACAGGTCTAAAACGGAGAGCAAAAACAAAACATACACATCAACCTAGGAAACAGAGAGAAACACAAAATAACTACAATAGGGAAGAATGGTTAGGTAACAACAGTAAGTAAACCAGGTATGATAGCACATGCCTACAATTTCAGAACTCTACAACAAGAAAGCCAAGACTTCCCAACCAGCCTGGGGTACATTATCATGTTCCATATGGACATAGTGAAATTCCATTTCAAAGAAACAAAACAGAACTAAGCATGCAGACTACATACAAGTTCACTAAAAGTGAAACAAATGGATACAGTTTTAAATAAAAGAATAGAACATGAGTTCTACCACTTTCCTCAAAAAGAAAAATTCAAAAATCATAGAAATGAATTAAAACCTTACTTTATCCCATGCAAATACTGTATATGTACTCTACATGATCATGTATACACTAGCATTCAGTAGCTAATTTAAAGGCATGTGTTTTCTTGTTTTAAGCAGTTATCTAGATTGCACTAGCTGAGGTAGGAAGCCTTAGCCTAATTGTGGGCAGCACCATTTCAAGAGCTAGGTCCTAGATTAAAGAAAAAGGAGAAGTGAGCAGAACAGAATTAGCACCCATTCATCTGTTTTCTCACTTGCTCCTGCCATTTTGACTTCTCTGTGGTAGCAGACTGCATCCCCAAAACTCTAAGCCAAAACGTATTTTTTCTCCTTAAAAGCAAAACCAAAAACATAAAAATTGCCGAGCTCTTAATGTTAAATTGGCAATGTTTGTGCCTTCTCTTTACCCTTGTATAATTCAACATCATGAATTGCCTCCCCAAAGTATCCAGCCATATAGTTACAATCTGACAGGAATTTAAAGGGAAAACAACAACAACAAAAACCAGCCTAAACAAAACAAAACAAACAAACAAAAAAAAAAAACAGAACCAACTTAATCCCCTGATTTGGAGAAAAATCAAAGTATTTTAGTGTACAAAAACTGCTTTGATGTTTAGAATATACAATTATGGTGGACGTTTTTTAAAAGATTCTATATGTGTCTCTCTGTGTGTGTATGTGTGTGTGTTTGTGTGTTGCCAGCATATATGTATTACACCCATATGAAGCAGAAGAGGGCACTGAATCCCGTGGGCATAGGGTTACAGATGGTTGTGAGCTGCCATGTGGTTGCTGGGGTTAAATAAGCCATCTCTCCAGCCCTACATAACATTATCTATGACATGTACTTATACTAATCTCCATTTCAGTCTTATTACAAGCAATTCAAACATGTATTTTAAGAAACATATAAATATCTTTATATACACATTGAAAAATCATTTTCCCAATAGGTATATCTTAGTATGAGATCAAGATCATTTGTATACATGGATTTCCAGAGTGCTAATAAGTGAGACCTTCACCAGGAAAACTTCTTCAAAATGTCAATGATAATTCAGGAATCTTGTGCCAAAAAAAAAAAAAAAAAGATAAAGTAAACTGAATTACTCTAAGATCAGGTTTAGATGAATATCCAAACACAGTGGAACAGATCTAAAAAATCAAAAGCCATATCTCAAAACTCACAGGTTTTCAGCTGAGGGTATTTTTTTTTTTTAATTTCTAAATAAGAAAGCACTATTCTATATAAACCAACTGAAATCTTTACAGATAAAATGGAATTGTAGAACATCAAATGTATAAGTACTGATACTGCTATTCTGAAAGAAAAAACAAGTTAAAGACACAAATTAAGTGAAGCTCCTGCTCTCACGAGTTTTGTGGGTGTCGCAGACACAACCCGGTAAGCTATATTTTTGTTTCGCCCAAGAAGCCAATGTCACTTTCTTTGGGGAAGATGTTTCTCCTAATCTAACTTGATTTAAACTTCTCACTAGCCAATTACAAATTAGTAATTTACCAGGAAGAAGATAACTGAAACATACTATATACATGTATTATTCACCTGCCCTTCTTTTAAGACTTGCTTGTTGTTTTAAAGTTTGCTCTTCCTCAAATTTGGATTTTTATTACAAACCTAAATCTTTCAATTTTATATTGGTTAAATCAGTCCTGCAGTATTTTATTTAAAAATTAAAATTGTAATAATATAAAGTATCTTATTGTTTCAAGAATAAGAATTTCTGGAATTGTATTTATCTCTAATAATTTCTAGTAGCAAAAATAAGCATATATTTCATAATTTATTTCCTGTTTTGAAACAGGCCTTGCTATGTAGCCCTAGCTGGTCTAAAAGTTGCTAGACTGACCAAGCTTGGTAGCTAAAATTTGCTAGCTCCAAGTGCAGCAACACATTTTACACACACATGAAAATAGCAAATGCATGATGGTGCATGTTTTTAATCACATGACTTGATGTGTGTGTGTGTGTGTGTGTGTGTGTGTGTGTGTATGTGTGTGTGTGTATGTGTGTGTGTGTATGTGTGTGTGTGTGTACACCAAGAGATGGGGAGAGGGGCTCGGCCTTCTCGGAGGAGAAAGGGAGGGAGGAGCGGGGTAGAATATGTGGAAGAGAGCACCAGGAGTAGAGGGCACTGATATTGGAACAGAAAGTGAACAAATAAGTATTGTTTTAAAAAAGAAAAAGGGAAAAAAAGAGTATGAAGGAAGAAAAAATGACAAGAAGTATGTCCAGGGAATGCTGACAATAGTCACACAGAAGAATTTTAAAACAGAAATTCCATCCAAACACAAAAACTACCTAAAAATTCTTAGAGAAGAAGTTTTATATGAATTTAAGCAAAGTTAAATATCAAAGTGTTTATGCTAGATGTAACCAAGAGCCCTTACCTGTTGCTGCTGCAGTTCCTTTTATATCACTCACTACTTTGGAGGTGGGATTTGCAAACAGTGGTGTCTCCTTCTTTTCTTCCCTGGGAAGTTCACCACCAGGATAGGAGGAGTCAGGGGCATGACTCCCTGTGACTTCTGAACCACAACTTAAATCAAGAGGGAGACAGGGTCCCAGCTTCTGGAGTGGCACATATGCAATAGCAGGCACTATATAAAATTAAAAAGAAAATAAAACCTTAATATTAACATAGAGAAATTGGTTTAGTTAATATCAATGCAGATCACTGGTATTTATACAGTGCCTGGCAAAAAAGAAGGCACCAGACAGGTTATCTGTAGCATATACAAAGTGCTTGTAAGTCAAAAAAAAAAACTTTATATTTGAATAATTGTTGTTAATTATTTGGTTCTGTAGGAAATGGATATACATTACCCTCTGGTACTGAAGACTCTTGCTGATTCTGAGAACTGATGGAGAATACATTCCCATCAGCTGCTGAAGAGGAAGAAGAAAGCTTGTCTAGAGAATCGTCAGGCATGGGTAAGGTGGCTAACCGCTGCGATCTTCTTCTTCTCTCACTATGCTTGCAAGGTCTAGGGGGATTCACAGGCTGTGGAGAACCTAGAAAAAGATCTTCAATGTTCACGAAGCAGATACATACCAGTATCATCTTATAATTTTTAAGGAGATAAGCAAGAAAAAATGAGCCATATTCTGCTCTCTGATGCTGCTATTTGATAACCACCAGAAATGGCATGTTCCAGAGGCATTCAAAGGCAAAAAAAAAAAAAAAAAAAAAAAGTGTTTTCTTGTCACAAAAAGTTAATCAGAACTCCTAAAATCTAAAACTACTAGAAGTAGCATGGAACGTAATTCCCAGTAGCTCTCCCCACGTGTGAGACTGGAGTTAGTTCTCTAAATGTGGATTCCTGTGTCAAGTGCCATTTTGCCTCCAAGAAAGTTGTCTCTATAATAAGCAAAAAATAGGGGAGGAATTCAGGGAGAAGGAAAAGGAGAAAACTAGGAGAGAAAGTCTTGCTATATAGCAAACATTGGCACTCTAAAGGGAAAAGAAGGCAGGGACACAGGGCTCTTATATACAGTATACAGCAGGTGCTTTGCTTTCCTTCCCCAGATAAGGTACTGTAAATAACCTGTCCCATCCTCATACTCACACATGGATTCTTACAAATACAAATTTTGGGCCTGATTCATTCAAAAAATTGAACACAAACAAACTAATACGCTTATTAGGACTAACTTAGTTATTATTTAGCATTATTCTTGCCCTTGGATATTTTCTTTTTTTGAATAATTAATTGTAACATTTGTCTTTTAGTGATCTTAACACAAATGTTTCGACAATTCTTTAATGCTTGAGAGTTCTTTTTGGACTATGAACCTGCTGAACTGCATAGAAGGACTATACAAAATAATATATTATGATTTAAAAAAGAAGCAGTTTAAAGAAGCTGATGTTTTAAGTATTTAAGAATAATTAATAATGAAAATAATGAAAAACAAAAAAGACATGAAATAATGGGAAAACCAAAGTATCCTTCAGTTTTGTAACTTTTATGATACTGTGGTTATATCAATATATAAAGCAACTTCAAAAACTAGTGCTTACTGGTGTCATGTGGTAATCTAATGACTACTACTAACATTCTTTCATAATGAAGTTTCAGAGAAAATAATTTTTGATTCCCTTTGTTTCTGCTTAATTGTTAAAATATAGTGATTGTTCAAAATTTGAGGTATGCTCCTTAGTGAAAAACGTGAGAAGTAAAAGAAAAGCAAGTATGTTTAATAAGGGCTTCCAAATGCCACCATCATTATTCTGAAAGACAAAATACAGAATGCTTTACAATGAAATGTGTCATCATTATTTTCTGATTACAACACTGATTTATTTGTTGAGTAAAGGAGCAAAATGCCAAGTGTTATCTAACTAGTGACTCTTCACATACTAATCTTTACTATGTAAACATAAACTTTATCTTTTAGTTAGCCAAATGCGGGTAGAAAAAAAAAAGATTTCTCAGAAGACTAAGACTTGACAGTGTAGCACTGCAGCAGCCAAATGTTCTAACAAGGAGGCATTCTCCTTTCATAAGGGTAAGGCTGGACTCAATGCTACCTTGTTAACAAGAGCAAATAAAGTGTACTCAAAGGACTAGCAAAAGGAGACACCTCCTATCTGGTCACAGGAAAACATGGACTAAGGAACGGTCTTTTTTA
The DNA here is from genome assembly GCF_963924665.1 of Micromys minutus. Lineage (NCBI taxonomy): Eukaryota > Metazoa > Chordata > Mammalia > Rodentia > Muridae > Micromys > Micromys minutus. The sequence continues at coordinate 9,490,151 of NC_137962.1, read as the reverse complement.
TAGTTCTTGTTGTGTCCAGGGAAATTCTGTTTGTTTGTTTTTTTGTAATGAATCAGGCCTTGTCTTACTGAGAAGAGTGAAACTACAGTGGGGTCTGTGTCATCAATGGCAGGACTTAAAGGAGCAGTAAAGAAAGCAGTAAGAAATGTCCATGATCTACTCTTGAAATAGTTTAAGCTTTCTCTATCATATCCACTTAACTTCTGAGTTTTTAAAAAGCAGCTTCATAAAAGACAAGATAACTACAACAAAACTGTTTTGACTCTATCTTACAGGATAAGTAACTATTTGTAAAGTCTGTGCTCACTAGTTTTATTTATCACTGAAGAAAGCTGAGATACAAGCGTCAAATCCTTGGCTTGTATTAATTCTGGGGCAAGTGGTGACTTAGGGGTTTTTATACACCCAGAAGACTCTCCAGATTCATGTTTGCATTTCTTGCTGCGAGCCTTCCCTGAAGACAAAGTTGAGGATAACAGTGCAGGTTTCTGAGTGTTGGCAGAACTGCTAATGACAGCTTCATTTTTTTTCTGACTTTGAGGTTTAGGTGAAATCGCCTGAATAAATAATAAAAAATTGATATTTTTATTTTGGTTTCTTCATTTTTCTTCTTGTATTCTATTTTTGATTGTTAAGCAACTTTAGTACCCAAAAACATTGTTAAGCAACATATAACATTTCTATTACAAATGAAAAACCAAAAAGAACCCCACGAATTATTAACTCAAAGTTGAATAGGCTGTCTTTAAAGGGATACTGTCAACTATGAGTCCATGTTTTTAATGCCCATGAAATTCTTCCAACATTAAATATCCCATTGGACAAACATTTCAGTGTTAATGTGAATGGTCCCTCTTCTGAGCTGTAATTGTCAATGGTAATAAAACAGCTAGGTAAGTGAACAAAAGTATTGCATGTTTTAGAGTGCTGAAGAATACATTTAAACTGTTTATATGTGTTTATAATCTGTCATGTGTGTGGCTGTCTCAGCAGACAGTTTCCCTTTAAAGAACAATCTCAACAGGAAAACAATGACCAAATTAACAAAACATTATCTTTAACTCGTTTTAGTGCTGAAAGCTGGAGTTTCATAAGCAAAATGCATCATGAAATCAGAGCCACCAGCAGTAGAGAGTTAAAAGACTAAAACACAATACAGAACAAGCAACAACTACAACAACAGAAAGGAGATAAAATGTAAGTTAAAACATTGGATTTAAAAACAAAATACGTCGCAGTCTTAGATAAGAGTTTTTACCTTATTCCTGCCAACTGATATTTTTGAAAAAAATTAGAACCTTGTCAGTTCTTTCATAAAAAAAAAAAAAAACATTTAATCATGTGGCAGAACAATTCCCTGCACATGTAAAAATATGTATGAATGTATCTATTGTGAAAGACAACAGAAAGCAGCCACATTGGATCCACGTTCTGTCATACTGGCATGACTATTCTGGTTTTCTTGCTAGTACCTAACAGCAAAACATGAATGAAATACAGACTTTAAAAACTGATATTATGGCAAGCCACTATAAAAAGTAAAGTTGCTAGTCCAATGAATAACATTCCTGTCCCCAAGAAATCATTTAGCTTCCACTTATTTGGGGAAGGGGAATGTTCATCAAATTTGTAATCTTCAGTTTTCTAGAATATGGTAGATCATTGTCTGGGGACCAAATAGATAATTCTATTCCCATTAGAATAAAAGGTACTCAGATTTGATGGTGGGAATTATATATTGATGGCTTCACTGAATGTTCTATAGATGGTATACTAGTCCTCTAACAAATGGCCGTGTGACAAGTGTCCCATTCGTTCAACTTTCATTTTTGACTACTGAATTTTTTCAGTATACGTGTGTGCAAGTAGAACTATCATTTGAAAAAGAACTACAAGACTAGAAAGTAATCCTAAACTTATCATAAAAGATGTTGCCAGGAAAGTAATTAGAGCCATTACTTGTAAATAAACAATTTTATTGTTCATCTTCACATATGTGAGAGACATTACTACAGCATCCATTACTCTTGAGTTACAAAGTTATAAAACAAGATTTTAAAACTTAAATTAATAACTTGATAAGGTGCTTAACTTCTAAACAAGGACAAATTAACATATTTTAACCTTAGTAAATTATTATGCATCAAATGCAAGTTTTATCCAAAAGTAAATAAACATGACATTTCCCTAATACAATTAAGTAATCTATAACTAATAATCTGATAATGGGGTTCAGGACCACAGTTTGACTCTTTCAGAAATATAAATTCATGAGTACATCAAATGTGGCTGTAGGCCTGTTATCAGTCTGTCATAACTAGCACTGTAACTCCTTAGGACAACAGAAGTTAGCAACAATCAGAATTTCTCATTTAGGTCTCTTGCTGATACCAACTGAGATAGTTAAGAGCTTTATAACTTGGCTTTTTAGCTTAGAAGCAAGGCTAACAAATACCATAAAAATTAAGAGTTTGGTTACAAAACATTTTCACATTGAAGACCACCTGAATGACAAAATAAAAGAGGGAACAGCATGATGTTCCTTAAACTCTAGAACATTTACAGAGGTTCAATTAATGATTACTGGTCTCTGTTACAAAACTGGCAAGGACTATGAAAAGTTTTGAATTATGCAAGTACAAATAGCCAAGTCGCTCTATTTTCCTTTCTTTTAAAAACTGTTTCTCTGAACTGGTTACTGAATTCTAAACTAAACTTCCCACATATAATAAGTACTTTTCACAATCACATTTACCTCACAGATTATGTGTAATGAAAGATTGACATTGTAATGAATTTTCCAGAAATATTTTATTACCCAAGTCCCTGATTTATCGCATTCTGGGTATATTGTAACAGTTGTAGGAATACAAAATATTGTTATATCTGGGACACTGAATTGGGTCATACACAGTAAAAAAGAGTTATTTAAAATTTGGTTGATATACTGACAATAACGGCAAATATTTAACCGTTTGATGCTCACAGAAAATCGAAAGGTATGAGACATTGACATACTGATCTCAGTTAAAAGACCATTCATTTAATACAACATTAATGGAGGTACCAAAACAATGTACTGCTTTCAAATCAGGCCTGAATAAACACTGAAAAACTCAGTACAATATCAATTAAATTTGGGCTATCCTTTAAAACACATATAGAGAAGAGCAAAAGGTACTCATTTTAAAGTCTTATTAGGCTACTAATAAAGAAAACTAAGATAATACAAAAAGGATATATCGAAACTACATTAAGGCTCAGATTTTAAAACAGGAGAACCCCAGAAATCCAGATATGGCTATTACTGTATTCATACAGTGCCTACGCAGTTAAGCCCTTAGAGGATGGAAAGGCATGCACAGCTCATTATATACAGATACTGTAGGAACTTGAGGGTAGCCAAGGCCAGTTCTAGCAACTGCAACCTATAGTTTTAAATTTCTCTATTAGGTGGTTTAAGACAGACCCTTAGAGGTTTTTTAAATTATCTTTTTTATTGTAGTTATTAAAATATACATCCTAGCAAAAATGTATGGCTCATTGATCAATTCATAAAACACAGTCTAAGAACACCAACTGTTACAATATAAAAGAAACTTCTTATAAAAGAAGCATAATTGGATGTCAAAAAACCCTGTTTAAATCCACAAATGAAAAGTATTTGTGTAAGGGTCTTTTTGAAATCTAAAGGTGTCCAGCTGGAAGCTCATACCCTGGGATGCCTGTCTCCAGGCCTTCTAATTGAGGAGACAATGGCTTTCATGTCAGTTTATGGAGAACATAAGCTAATACAGTCCATAGCTTATGTGCATACTTGGGAGGAGGCAGAGTTAAAAGTGTCTCATCAATGAGTCAGTGCTCTATCCCCATATCTGATCAGAGGGCAACTGCAATCACGTGGTACTACAGCTCCGTGAGTGACCTTCCAGTGGGACCTTGAAACAATCAAATGCTACCATTTCATACCTGCTCCAGGACTGGAGCTGTTGCACTGCAGTCTTCTTTTTTTTCAGCACCATCTACCCCAACAGCTTTGGATGCCAACAAACCTTGAGGAAAATCGTACAAAAACGTCTTATTAGGAAAAAAAATACTAATTTCATCATAATAAACTTCTACAGGAAGTATTTTCAAATGCTAATTTTAATAAATGCAAATACTCATAAACTAGAGAGTTGTTCACATAGTTGAGTGAGAATTTTCTTTCTTTTAAATGTTACTTTTTCAGACCATTAAATACATAGCACTTTTTCTGAAAAAATATTTCTGGCTTCAAGGTCTAGATTAAAATGTTTCATATTGCTAATAAATTAGAGTAGCATATCACTCTGCAGCAGTTTTCGAAAAGCACTGAGGAACTTTAATTTCACTTACACTCTTTAGTCTTAGCTTCGTGCACCTATGCTCCCTTATGTAGTACTTCCTTTTCAAAAGTTTCAATAACACTTCTTGAACTAACTTTATATGAAAAGGAAGGAATGTGTGGGTCTTTAATACATCTGGCCTGACTATTCCACATATGATAAAAAAGAAAAAAGGAAAGTTCTAGTTGTTTTATAAAGTATATCCCTAACACTGGAATTTAAAAGACAGAATTCTTTATTTATGATGCAGTTATTTTCACAAAACATAAAAATCCTGCCTTCATGAATAAATGTATTTACATGGATACAATTTTCTGCTCATTTTTGTCAGTACTGTTTATGAAACAAGGATTATCAGGCCTTCAAATAGACAACTATTTGACTTTATGGCTACTTTGTTCATAAAAAGAAACATGTGTAACAATAGGAACTGTATTATATTATTATCTCCTATTATATTTTTATCTCCTTTATTACTGAAACTGTTAACATTAGTTCATAGGAGAAAAAAGGTTCCTTCAAACACTAAAGGACAAAGAGCTGTTCACAAGGCAACATGGCCCAACTTTCTCATGTAACTACCCCAAATTAGTTATATAAGTAACCAAGATGGAAACAGCGAATTCATATGGCCTCTTTAAAGTAGTAAGAGAGGCAAATGTAGTCATTAAAGAGAAGGCACACTGGCTTTACTGAAACGCTGAATGTCTACATGGAAAGCAGTGATTTTGATACATCAGTGACTGGCATTCTGCTTAGTTTGAGAACACAATCTGTATAGTTCCTTCCCATCCCATATCAAATAAAGTGTAGATTTAAATGAGAAATAAAGGCATGTAGATTGTTTTATAAAATTTTAACCCATAAATTCAATCCTAATTATACTGTAAACATATTTTATATATAAACACAAATAATAGTAATAGAATATTTCTTTTACATTTAAAACATTAACAGCGTTTTTACTTCTTTTCTAGCTAACATTCTTGAGAATCAATGAGCTACCTAAGCTTTTGTTAATGATACAGAATCAAAGTCTTGTTATATCAGGAAATGAGCAGAAGTTATATTCCTTAAAGCTATCCAAACATAACAAATATTTGCCATTCAGCATATTAATAATTATGTCTTACTCTGTTTTCTTTCCTAGAAGTGAATGAATGGTTTTTCCATTCATCAATATATGAGATAAATTACAAGCTTGAATTTTAGCATATGGTACAAGTTGTAAAAGAGACAAAAAACATCCACCCATGACCTATTACAATAGTATCGATCAAACTGATTAAAAGCCATTTCTATAAAATTGTAAAGAAAAAGCAAAGCTTTTAACTTGGCCAGACAGTAATAATGAACTTAAGACAAATTAATTTCAAAATACACTTGGTATCTCGAGTATTCAAGAGCTCCAAAAATACACAGTAAAATTTTGTATGCTTGAGCAGAGTATCAACTTTAAAAAAAATTACTAGGCATAAACAAAAGTGGACACATGAAAAACAGGTGCTTGGAGAGCAGGTTCTACCTCTACCTGGAAGGATAGTCCAAATGCCAACATTACCTTTCTCTGCCAACATTCTAAGAAAAATTTAATATCCATACTAAATAAGAAGTTCAAAAATATTGAAACAAATCAAGTTAACTTCAATCATTTCAAATACCTGTTATCAGTACATTAGAAACAGGCTCTGCTCCAGGAGACTTTCTTATAGATATAGCACTAGGGCACTAAAGAGTGAGTAGAAGGTGAACATCAAATCATCATGAACCCTACCACCAAACAAAATCACTTCATAATGATCTACTTCACTGAGAAGCAGGGGCCAGCACTCCCTGGAATACAAAAGGGAGTGCTCAAAGAACAAAAGTTAAAATCTTGGTCAAATTTATGTGTCATGAGTAAATTTAAATCTGGGGATTTTTTTTTTAATTTTCTCAAAAATCTCTGATATCACACAACCATTTCTAAGTTCCAGCAATGACCATAACAATTAAGAGTCTATCATGTATTAAGTACTATCCTTTATTTTTTATGATGTGTACAGTTACTAAAAAGTCCACTAAAAACTTGCTTCTAAAGTTATGGATTATGTAAAACTTTCAATGTAAAACTGTCTACCTTAAATGAGTATCACTAAAGCATATTACATCTTCAAAACAATAGCTCAGGAAATCTAATTTCATTTCTTTCTAGTTGCAAACTTTGAAGTCATCATCATTTTATCATTCTCGGTACATATCAGTTAGAATCACCATAGGGTACATATGAAGGGAAGAAAAGGAAACAGATAAAGGTATCCAATGACTGGTTCACTAATCTTTGATACATTCTGTTTAAAAATAGAGTGGAAAGAAGGAAAGTACAGAAGAACAAACTGCTACAGTTCTTGCCCACTCCTCCCTAGTAAAGGACAAAACACAAAGGAAGAATGTGGCAAGTTTAAAATACAGCAAGATTCCAACATGAATCTGCCATTTTACACTAGTTCTCCTTTCTCTTCACAGACCACAAGTGACATACACTGTGTACAAGCACACCAGGGGTTAGGACTGAAGAAAATCCTATATCTACTGTCCTTCTGCATGGCACACTTGTGACATGAAATCAAAAATAAAAGCGGAGATGAACTGCTAAAATGACTGTGATACTTTAAAATCTTCTGAGTAAATAAAAAGGGTAAAGACCACAATGGCTTCACATGCGTTGTTGCTAACCATTATATTTGACATTCCTAAGGAAAACTCAAGAGAAAGTTCCTTTACAGACGACCTGCAGTGTTACTAAGCAATCTGGACTACAATCTAAGGAACAAGGTAAATGGTTCTTTTAACCTTACAACTGCCTCTCCAAGACCATGCAGAGATAATCATCACGTGGACTCAGCTGGCTTCTCTTTTCGTTTTGTTATTTCTTTAATTGTTGAGCTTAACCTTCCCATCCTCCCACTAAGGAATTCAGAAGCAGGCATATGTGAAAATATATTGGCTGAAACTAAAGGCAGGTTATGTGGCTGAAGGAGGAAAACCCATCATGTTGGGAAGCTGGCATTAGCTGTATCATGTCAGGGGCATTTCCGTCTTCCTCGTCCTCGTCTCCACCAACAGTGCAGTTTCAATCTTTCTATCGCAGGAGTGAGGAGCAGCTTTCCATTCTGCCTGTACGCTGCACACTGGGTCTCAAGTTTACAGCAGGACAATCAACTTAGAGAAGAGTCTGGATTTCTCTAAGACTAGCAATGTCTAAAGAAAAGATACTATAAAACAATGGAACAAGCCCGATCTCCCCACTGCAGACAGAAACCATAACCTGTCACAGAGACGCTCACAAGAGCCCTCTGCTCCAGCCATCTTTCAGGGGTTCTCTTAAAAAAAGACACAACACATAATTAGTACTTTTTCTTGGACCTAACAAAGGAACTTATCTTCTTAAAAGTACTTAAATGAATGGCAACAAAGTTTTATTCAGTTTTATTAGATCAAAGGCCTTCAAAAGTATTTTGTTTGAAAGACCAGGTGTCCAAACCATTAAAATAGTTAAGCTTCCCTTTAACATATACTCTGAAGTGAATTACAGCCATAATTTCATTTAAATGCCAGAAACACATGAGGCTGACAGCCTACACATGTCAGGAGTAGCATGACTGGCAACAGATCTAGAATTTCAGTTCTCTCTTCCTTGAGTACTGGCCTGGCCAGGATTGTCTGTAATTTCACCACACTATACTGCTACACACTCCCATGTAAGACAACACTCTAGAGAACAACCTCAAGAAAAAAAGGCAGGAACTAACAAATAAGCTACAGACTTAATTTAATCAAATATTCATGTCTTTACCACGAATGGTTCCATTCTTAAGGAAGCTTCGACATCTGTGAAATTGTCTATAATGAAAAAATATTTAAAGCCATAGAAATAAAGTCACCACAAATTGGTAAATGCAGATGACCCATTGCTGACAGAAACTATTCCCACAACGGAAGTGATTTTAAAACTATATTCTTATAAAATTTGAGCTTACTGATCCTCACAACATCCCTGTGAGGTAGGTAGAAAATATGCGCTATTTTTCACATTTTAAATAGGATGAGCTGATAGTGCTGAGAGAAGTTTATTTTGAAGAACCAGAAAGTAACCAACTTATTACACTGAGCAAAAAGATCCATTTTCCTTTATTTAAAAAAAAAACCCCAAAAAATGAAACTACTCTAAAATGAAGCCCCTAGCACCCCTACTCCCTACCGCCAAAAGAATCATTGTAGTTTACCAGTAATCTTGTTAAGTCGGGCTCTCTTTGCCTGAAATGAGTTGCCTTGATTATTTTTCCTCTTGTTTGTTAATGTGCTCTCTGGCTGTGGAAAGACGATCTTTGGAACGCTGTCTATGTGAAGTCCTACTTTTAACAGAACACATATATGAGAGTTTGTCTGGAACCCAAAATTAAGACATATAATTAATAAACAGCAAGTTAGTAAAAGCATTTGTATATGTTATATAAAATCTAGTGTTTGATTATGACTTAAACAAACACAAATCTCTTAGGATTGATACAACAAAAATAAAAGCGTACCAAGAAGTTATTCTTAAAGTGAAGCTTAAAGAGAATAACTTACTGCTTCTTCTATATAGCACACTGAAACAGCACAATTCCTTAAAAACTAAAACCAAAATTTCAAACAAAACCCCACTAATATCAAATAATTTATTCTCAAAAATATTGAAAGTAGCTAATGCCAAGTACTGACATTAGACCTTTAATCTTCAGAGTTACATAGACTCTGATAATAAAGATAATTAAGCCAGTCACCCTATTATGCTAGGAGCAAATCATTTAATTCTAAGTTCAAAACTATAGGTAACCAAAGGATTTTGGCTGATCTGCTACCATAGTTTACCCGTGTCACAAGAAAGGAAAATAAGAATGTATTTTGTACCAAATGGTTCACTAGATGCAGGTAGCTCTTCCTTCTTCTCAATCTCTGCCGTGACTATGCACGCTGAAGTCTCTGCCTTCTTAGAAGGTACTTTGAACCATTTTCCCCCATCTCTCTCTTTCTCTTTATTGCTGTTAGCACTGGTTCGAGGTTTAGTCCCTGTTTTATTCTTCGCTGCAGCTGCAGCAGCTGCTTTGACTAAAGCAATCCAGTCCTCCAAAAGAAAAACATGAAACATGAAGTATTAAAAATCCAACTTTAGCTTCACTAATAAAAAAAAATATTGCATCTTGACAGCTACTCAACCATACACACATGTAAAAGTTAGCCTAACTATATTTATGTGGTAGATTTATCAGCACGACTAAGATTTTATAATAAACTAATTAACTGAACTGAAAATTAAAAAATATTCAATGGCAAATAGGCCTTGAATATATTTTTTATATAATTAATAAAAACCAACTTTAAAAGCTTGTAGAAATTTTGGAATGCTATGTGACATGTTTCAACATTTCAGAGTTAAAAGTGTTAATACTTTTCTTTCTCATAATATAGTTGATCACACAGAAGAGAATTATACTATACTTAAGTATTGAGAAAAATATTTACTACTGAACAAGCTACTATTCCTTTTCAAGGTGCATATACCATTTGATTCATGGTTAATTTCTTGGAAATCAAACTATGATTTTACTTTTTAAACATTTAATCTTTAGGACAATTTATCACAACCTTTATAATACTGTAAAGAAATTTTGCTAGTTGTTAAAATACTTTTCTTTCTTTTTTTTAATGTTTACTTGCTGTGAGGTAAGGGTTGGGGGAATGCACACGCCATGGCATGCTTGTAGAAAAAAATGTAGAAATCCTTCCACCATGTGGGTTCCCGGATCAAACTCAGCTCACACTAGGTCATTAAATTTGGCAGAAAGTGCCTTTATTTGTTGAGGTGTCTGCCCCACCCTAAATAAATCTTGTTCTTTATTTTCAATTTAAAATTTGATACTGTAAAAGTACAAAACACCGTAAAGAAGCATCAAATGGCTCTATATTGAGTTTTAGTAAGAAAATGTTTTAAATAAACATTTATAAAGTTTCTACAGATTAATCTCTCACTCAAGCTCCTAAAGCACTGTCTAAGTGGACAATAAAGTTCATGCAGTTCTTGTTCACTGAATATAATTTTACAGCATGAAATGAATTTAATTGGTGGATTATATAAATGATCATAAGGACTACTGCTAAAAAATTTAAACAAACTATATAGGTACTAACAGTTCACCCTTGAAATATATCATGAGGGTGCACAGGCCATTGTAAACAAATAATGAATGGATTTACAGTTTCCTCCTCTCTCTCATTGAAATGATCTGAAAATATCATGTGATTTACTTAAACGGTCCTTTTGCCCACCTTTCTTTTGACTGTCTCACAGACTAGCCAGGTATTAGTCTAACATTAAAATACAAAAGCTGATAAGAGACATGAGAAGTGTCAAAGAATTTCCAAAGATATAAAATTAACCATAAGATAGTGTGATGGGGAGGTATAAGCAAGGAAGATTAGAAGTTCAAAGTTATCACCAGCTACGTAAGGATTTCAAGAACAGCCTGGGCTACATGAAACCATCTTTAAAAGAAAAGAGGAAAAGATGATGTGATGGGACATACATATACCATAAGGTAACAGAAGAGACTTATTCTGATCAAAAAGAAAAACTAATGGGAGTTAGCCTCTGAATCTAAAGATGAACTGGTTTGAAAAATGGACAGCTAAAAGGGGGTAAATAAGTCTTCCAAATAAGATGAAAGACATTAAATGAAGGCAAAGAAGTCAGTGTGTACAGAAACAGAGATGCTTGTTAAGGATTTAGGTGAAGAGGAATTAGCTGGGGACTGCTATAGAGGAAAATTTGAGCTTAAAGGCTCATAATGAAGTAGGGAGGAGAGGAACACTTAAAAAATGCTTTTTAATCCTGCACTGGTTGATCAAGGCAAACATTATAACCAGGTGATTAAATAATTAGCTCCAGTGTTATTCCCCTGAACTGTTACATAGAAAAGCTTCATTGTAATAAAGAACTGAGGATGCTTTTCCACGAATCAGAATCAATGACATACTCAAAATGCTCTGCAGCCAACAGAACAGCCCATTAAAAATGAACACAGTTTCAGAAGGTCTGAGTCAGTAGTCATTTGTAGGTAATAGCTGAATTAAATAAATAAATAAATAAATAAATAACTCCAGTCATTCAATTCACTATGTTCTGACTTCAATTCTAAGGTTAAAAATATCAACCATGTATATATGAAAATATCTATGAACCCCAATAAAACAACAAATGCAAATTATTAAGAAGGTGAATTGCAAGGGATTTGTAACCATTTACAAACCCATCTTCAGTGCATTTTAACACACACTTTACATTAGCACACTTTCAGAAAGAATGAAGAAGGTGTAAGTCTGTGTTTATAGCCTTCAAATTTAAAATATACACCTTAGTCTCTGACCCTGCAGTTACTGCTGCTATATACATAAGGGAGGGCATCAGGGAGAACGAGTAGTGCCTTACTAAGTAGATACCGTACTAAGTGTGACATTGATCTCTGTCCTGGGAAATATCAGCTTTATAACTACAGATCAACACTGCCATACAATTCAAAATTATATACAAGAAGACAGGGATAAGGACAGGGCATCTCAGTTTGGAAGGCCACTATGTCTACCATATCATACTCTCCAGTGAAGAACAACATCTACAAACACAGTTCAAGAAGGCTTACAGCTTATACTTCAACAGAAGCATTTCTAAACTCTCTCAGAAGGGTCAAGCTATCTTCAAAATACAATCAGAGGTGGAATAGCATCAACCAACTGTCCCAAAGTCAGGAACAATAGCATTAGGACTTTTATTTGAGCTTAAGAGAATATATCTGGAAGTTCATGTACATAAAACTACTATAAATGTCTCATCTTACATGGGTGATAAACAGGGCTTAGAGAAGAACATTTCTACTGTAAATTTATTCAGTGCATTATCCTTTGCTAAGTTAGTATATGATGCTTTTCTTTATATTTTTATAAAAAGATTCGCAAAGTATTCTAACCCTAAAAAAAAAAATCTTAGCCTTGCCTAATGTCTAGTTATAGGGAAAAAAACCTCATTAACTTATAAAATAGTTAGAAAATATTTTGAATCTGCATATAATTAAGAATTATAAAGGAAATAAAAAATTAAAAGGAAATATGTTGCCAATCAAATACTCTTTAAGGAGTTTTGTATTTTGGCATTGATCTTAATGTTAATGTACACTGTAACAGGACTAAATGCTTCCAGATATGAAATCCAACAAATCTAACTTCTATAGCCTTATTCAACCACAAAGCACATTGTCTCAATGCCCCACTTTCAAAGTTCAATGACAAATAAAAGCGTCATTTCATGACCTCTGAATAACTACAGTTACAGAGTCACAGTACTAATGCAAAAGAAGAAACAGATTTAGCAAACTGTGCTAAAAAGAATACCACTGAATGCTTAAAATATTTCATTCATACAAATAAATGCACAGGAAGATACAAAGTAATTTATTGATTGAAAGCATCTTCACTTTAAATTGCATGTACATTTATTTAACTGACCATTTCAGAAGAAATCACAATTTCCTGAATATTCTTAAAAAATTATTTAAAATATGGAATTAGACATTTGCAGACCATAAGATGCTCATCACTGCCAGAAATTTACCATGTGATTTTTAACACACTTCAGAATAAAATTTTTAGCTGCATGGTATGGAACAATTAGGGAATATATTTTCACATTAGACATTTTCATTGATTATTTTCAAGTTCTTAAATTAATTGTAGGTCCAGGTGCTGAAAATCCCAAATAACAGCAGAACATGAAAGAAAATACTTTTGGTTTCTAATGGCACCTTTCTTTCCAATGTTTGAGGAACTATATTCATCAAATCAAACGTGGCTCCAACCCAGACTCTCCTTCAAATGCTCACCGTTTATTTCTGCTTTAACAGTAGCAAAGCACAGAATGCACTGCTTCCTTTATGCTACTCAGAGAGCCCTACCTAAAACAGCCTACAGAGTGTCAGGTAAGCGCCTTTTAAGGAAAATGAGTAACTATGATTTGTAGAAGGAAAGAAGAAGATAAGGAGTTTATGTAAAATTTCATATTCAAAATTAGCTTTCTAAATAAGACTCTATACCAGATAAAACAAACAAAATATTTAAAAGCAAAAAGGCACTTACCTCACTTCCCATAGACTGGTTACACGATCCAGCTGGGTCGATAGGACAACACCAGCTTAGTGGATGCTGGGATTTCACCTGGAACAGAAACTAGTGACCTATAACTTTAGCAGGTCTAAAACCAAAGAAGCAAAAATCAAGTGTATAATTTATTTTACATACTATGCTTCTCTTTCTTGCTGCTATTTGGGGCTCTCAGCACATAACCCTACAATTAGTTCATTTAAAAAAACATATAAATATGTATGTTGATCAAATGCCATTCAGGAAGGCATCCCTTTAGTAGCCAGGAATACTGAACACTCTTACCTGCCCCTTAGCATCCTCAGGCATGGCTTTAATGTGCATTCTTTTTAAGCAACGGATTACGCCATCATAAAACTGAACTGTGAATGTTCCTGAAATAAGAGCAGTCAGATTAGAAAATATCATGCAACATTATAGCAGCAATTGGAATCTAACAATAGTGGTCTAATGTAAAAAGACAGTTTATGATTGCACTAACACAGGCAAAGTCTCCAGAATGTACTCCATGAGTAATTAATTTTCTCTCTCCATGTTTAAACAATTTTGAACTTTTTTTCCCTTAAAATATGTACAAATTAAGTCCTGATAACTTAGCTGTGTGTAACTCTGATTTTTACTGAAGAATTATGAAATTTATTGTGAAAAGACGTAAATATTATTAGGATTATCTCATAAAATAAGACCAGTATTTATAGAAACAGTATTTCTTCAGGAACAACCATTGGCTCTCTTTAAAAGTTACTTTTAAGGTAGGTAACAGAGGGAAAGATCTGATATGTGGTAAAGATAATTTTCTCAGTGAGATTTACATTAGTGCTAAAGTGGCAAAAAATACTCCCACATGTGAAGTATAAGGTAGAAAGTAACTTAGAAAGCATAAAGATGAAAAGTGTTTTCATATCAACAGGACAAGCAGGAGGAGCTGAGGATGGCAACTGTGTGAAGGCTCAGCAGCAACACAGCCATCTCTACCATGCTGTGCACACACTAAGCCTTTTATAGATGCTGAAGCACAGTCACTCTCTGTGCCAGGTCTCACACTAACAAGTCCATATTAAACAGGGTTACTAGAAAAAGTCATGTCGATTTTATCTTGTAGAAAAATGAAACAACACTTTAAGTAGATACCAGGCTTTTACAAAAGAAGTATAAACAAGAAACAGATTATTATCACATGTATGAAGTTGACTCTAAAGCCAATGACATATATATATATATATATATATATATATATATATATACATACATATATATACATATATATACACACACACACATATATTTTAGAAGAGTTTTCCTTTTTAGAACCTGAAAAATCACAATTTTATTTCACATTTTCATATGGTCAGCATAATTAAATAAACACTGCAAAGTTCTAACCCTAAGCTAGGACTTAAACAAATGACCAAGTGAATAAGCAAGAATGTATGGACAATGGAAGAAGCTTAAGAATCCCAAACTGTATACATGCCTACCACTACCATCATTCCTGCAACTGTTTCTTCAGTTCCTTCCTCCACATGGCACTCCTGGACAGCCCATGCTGTTTCTAAGCCACTGGCAGGACCTATGCTCCTCCAACCCTTGATCATGCTCTGCCCTCCATTTGGATGCTTCCCTGTATCTCTTAATTGCATTTAACTCTAACCACCTGGTCAATGACCACTCTCAAGCTGAAATTTTCTCTGGTTACTCTAGTCCACATTTTACTTTCTTCTTTAAAAATTTTATACATAGATACAATATATCTTAATCACATCATTTCCCCACTAATTTTCCTTCAAACTCTACCCATAACCTTTCTCCCAATTTCATGCCTTTTTTTTTTTTAATAATCCACAGTCTAATTACTGATGTTTGTGGGGGGGAGGGGTGCGGGCTGCTGGGGGAGAAAAGAAATCAAATGACTGACCCTATAAGCTACATTAACCTGCTGAACAAGATGTGTTCATTCGTATAATAGTGGCAAGACAACATGCCCGTGTTGATCTCTTGACTGGACTTGAGGCCCTTTCAAAGGTTCAGGCCTGCTATGCTCATACCTAGGATTCATGCCTAGGAAAGTCAGAGGTTCAAGTGGGAAACCAACTGTTCTGGTAAAAGGTCATGCTGTGAAGATGCCTTCTACATATTTATGTTTCTAGTCTGACTTGTACTGCTTTCTCTTCACTTGTCTAAGCCGTATCACAAATATCTAAGTGTCCATGTTAGTTACTTCCATTTTGCTTTTACAATGAACTGCAGGTTCATTGTAAAAAAACTACTCTAGAAATAGCAGTAACCACAGTACCAGTAGCATCCCATTTCTACTAATTTAAACTTAGTTTTGTTTTAAAATGTGTAGATAAACAGAATAGGATAAACAGTGACGGTGCTTTGAGTATAGTGCACATGTATGTGAACACAACTGCATAAGCACATGCTCAGGAATTATGGAGAGTCCTAAAGTGTTCCATACTCAACACAGCTAATCTTAGTTACAGATCATTGTGCGCTTTTACTTTGTCAGGTTCGGGATGGATCTTCACTAGCAAGAGAACAGATTCATTAGTTCTTTCTATCTATACCACTACTGACCAGCCTACTCTGTGCTAGGCTCTGGGATGGACATTAAGGATGCTTAGGTATAGACTTAAGCAAATCTGACATGAAATACAGCTCCACAAAAATATAAACACCCAAAGGAAAAGGGAAAACAACCTGCATGCCCAGTGATAGTGAGGTCTCCCACGTCTTCCTGCAGTGAGTGGGTAACCATTAGAAATGGTACCACAGTCTCATCTGCAGCTCCAAATCACTGCAACCATAAATGGGACTGAGATCCCTGTAAATGGTTCTCAGTTAGATCACTGTAATTTATTTTCATATCCAATTCCTTACACATCCTTTTAAATGTTTGTTGCTTCTATCTTACCTTTTATTTCTTCTACGCTTATTTTTCATCACTTTCTACGTTTCTTTCATCACTTCCAAACAAAATTCAAATCTTTTAGCAAGATTCTAAAGTCTTTCATGCACTGATCTTTGCTTCTGTACAACCATGTCCCTACTATCCTATCGCAAACAAAGCCCTTCCAGCTTGTCTTCCACTAGCTTAAGTGCCTTTCACAACTTTAAGGAAGTGTCTCCTGAACAGATCAAATGTCCTTGGCAAAGACAACATGTCTCTAAGCCTGTGCAGTGTTTCTTTGAAAAAAGCAGTTAAGTGCTGATCAAGCTTATTATCTCTCTGAAAGATTTCCTAGGCTCCTGTGGAATCTTACTAACACACCTGGCATTCTGTTTCACATTAGGAAGTCTTGAGCCAAGTCACTCTATGCAATATTTAACAAATATTCCTGTTAAGAGTACTAGCAAGAAATCCACACAGAACAGTATAAAACAAGAAAAACGTTATATGAGACAATTATATACCTTAACTGAAATTTAAATCTCAGTCCTATTTAATTCTCAGGTCATGTCAAATGCATACCTTCTTTGTTAATTGCTTCAATCTTGGCAGGGTAATAGCGACAGTCTGTCCAACGAGCCAGAACTTCTTCTCCAGCTTTAAAATCCTATTCAAACAACTTTTAAGATCAATTCCATATATAATAAATATTTCATTAACAAAAACGCTATTAAATTTGATCCTTTTAAAATGCCATTATCTAATCTATGGAAGGAACAACTGGGAAAGGCTTCCTACTCACAAAAAAATCTTCCTCATCCTTTAGCCCTTCTTTTCTTAAAGCAGGTCTTTCCAGGGGCCGCAGTCTGTTGCTGTCCCAGTAAATCCACTCATCATAACGATGACTCCAGCGCTCAAAATGAACTAGCATCTTCCCTTCTTCATAATCAATTTTTTCAATTCGTGATGGATACCTCAAAAAATATAAAAAGCTTCATATCAAGAAAAACCCTTATGTTGTCAAGTATAAAGTATTAAGCAAAAGATTTTAATGTGTACAACTTATGATTAAAAGTAGAAAAGCCAGTGTACTCATAAACTACAAAACACACAAAATACACATTACTATTGTCATTTTTAAGTGATTTCTCTCAGAAGCTGAGAAAATAAATCCTCTAATATACTTTGAATGCAAAATATAAAGTACTGTACTGTTTAAGAAGCTAATGCACTGGCCTGTGTCAAATGGTAAAGATATCCCTACTTTCTTATTTAATACTCCTGTTCTGAAGAAATATATACAATGTATAATTTGCAGTAAAATAGAAACTCTGTAAAAAAATATGGTTGGAAAAGCTGAAGACTTTCTATAATTATATGAATGGCATATCTAACTGAACAGAATATCAGTCTTCAAAAACTATGCTTATATTATACAAAGAAAAAAGTTGAATGAATATTATATTTAGAATTATGTATATAATATAGTTATATATTATACATTATATTTAGAATTATATATTATACTTTAAAATATTTCAACATATTGTTTTTTGTGTACATGCTCATTTCTGTGTGTGCATGCCTGTGTGTACCCATTAACATGGAGGCCAGAAGACAAGCTCAGCTATCATTCCTCAAATGCCATTTATGTAAAACTTGCCAGATAAGGTAGGCTGGCTGAACAGTCAGACTGGACATCTGCCTACAGCCATCTCTGCAGCACTGGATAACACCTCCAGTTTCTTCAGCACAGGTTTTGGGAGTATAACTCAAGATCTTATCATTTCAAGCGGGCTGTTTCTCAAGACTATAAATCTATTTCTATATGGTGTAAGCAATTTTGTTTTTTCTACAGTAAGCACAGATGCTAGGAAGGAAAAACCCAAGCCTATAAATTTTAAAATATTGATTGCTTTTTCTTCACAAGTAGATTAATTATCCTTTGACTAATTTCAAAGTAAAAATTAATTCACTTAAACTTTCAGTAACAAGTGTACTATTCAATTATTCCTACATTAAAATGTTCACAGGTGATGGAACTATTTAAAATATGTGTAACATTTGAACTCAATAGCCACTTATAGGAGATAATTCAGCTGTAATTATTTATCTCACAATTTTTCTATTTTAAAAATAAGTTCAAAGTTTTGTGTTTTATTTTAAAAGTTTTAAACATAAAGGTATTATACAACTTTGAGATTACCAACTATTTTATAGGTCAGTCATGTAGTTCAAAGTCATTTACACATTTAAATACGCTGACTTTTCCTAAGACGTTTTCTTAATTTTGTAGCATGATACTGAGCTATTCTCAGTTCTTCACATACACCATGCTCCTCAACTCATTCTTTCATACCTCTTCTAGAATTCTGCCCCCCCTAACCTGCCCTTCCTGTCCTGTTCTTTCTCACTGTTCAGGCCTTGTTCAACATATACTCTCATCTGACCTCCTAAACTCCCCTTTTCATTGACTTCATGGAACTGACTGTGGAAATTCTCCATAGATACACTCCAAAACTAAGTGCTGGTTGGTGAATGATCACCAGAGACATTCATATGTGTCTCAAAAAGATTCCAATATCAAATAAGCTAGAGAAATACTAGGTCAAAAACAGGCTCCTTACTTGAAGACCTCTTGCTGTTGTCAGCAAATGGAGACAAAGCACTTGACTTTATCAAACAGGAACTATATAGCCGGTTTTATCTCAGAATGTTTTCCATGTCTAGAGGATCATGATGCTAGAGCACCAATACTGCTCGGGGCTATGAACTCTGGGCACCTAAGCTGTGCTCCTTATCGTAGCCCTCAGCATCTGGCAGTCCTAACACTCAGAAGCTAAAGTCAGCTGGTCTTCATTTCGTACAAACGATGAAAGCTGTTGGCTCACTCTAATCTAACTTCCTAGTCTTAGAGAAGAAGTGGGCGAGGAAACATTTTGTTAATGAAAAGCATCAAGCCAACACACTTCTGCCTATCCGTCCACATAAAATCAAACCGACAATGTTCATCGTTTATAGTCTTCCCTTTGGTTCATTTTGTTGCTCTAATTTTTAAAATAGAAAATTATCATAGCATACAGGAAAACTTTCAACAGAGCTGCTCTATATTTTCAACATTACTAGCCCCTGAGGTATTATGAAGAGATATATCTATTAAGTTCAAAAACTAAAAAAACCTCTCTCAAAATGTAAGAGCTTTAAATTTCACTTATCACAGCACTCAAAATTTAAAGCCCTTGGCTTTGCTCTCTAGGTTCTTTCAAATTCTAAATGTATAGAACTCTATAAGTTTAAAACATTCTTCAAAGTAAAAAGATTCCACAGTAACAGATTCAAATATATATCTATTTTCATAAAATGATTCAATTCAGTAAAAAAAATCAGAATCTGAATGAATTTAAATAATGTAAATCTAGATTGTTATTTTTAAGCAACTTATGGTTTTCATAAAATATTTTAAATTCTGTTGGCTGAAAGGATGCTTGAAGCAACAGCCAGAACAAAATTGCATCCCGAGGAACCTCTTCAGGGTAAGTTATAGCATGTTAGAGTGTCTACAGAAAACTAATGATATGCCTATCTAGGCAACTGCCAAGAATAAATGCAAATGCACAAGATCAAAATCTATTTTATTTTTACAGGCTTTACTAGTCAAATTTGATGGCTAAAGGTGTTGGAAATATTATCAGGAATGTCTAACATATATACACTTGAAGATCTAATAAGGCAAAGGTAGGATTGAAGGGTTAGCTTAATAGCAGGGGGCTTGCCTAGCAAGAATGAGAGCTCAGATTTTGGTCCACAGCACTTGAAAATGAAGCAGGGGGAAAGAAGGGAAGGGGAGGGGATAAAAGAGGAGAACAAAGGAAGTAGGCAGGCACCGTACATAGATTTTAAAAGAAATATAACTAAATTCTATCATCTCATCATTGAGCTCAGTTTGGAGATCTGGATGAGAAATACCGATCTGTGTATCAAACTCTATTTTGTTTGCTTACTAAAGGTTGGTTGTTCTTTATATTCACTGTATCTTGTTTTCTGTCCAGGCTATGGATAACATAATCTGTTTAACAGATGAGGACTAAAGAATGCACATGAAAGCAGAGACTGGTATAACTTTCCACTCCGTGTCAATAAAACCAGGGCAAAGTGTGTGTGTGTACACACATTTACAATGATTAAGACACATAAAAATGTCTAAGTGAACAGAAAACCTTGTATTGCATGCTTAAGTAATTCTGAAGGTTCCTGAAGACACTGTCCATACTGGACTTGGTGGAACATTTCAAGAATTAGGAGTCTGAGTATAAATACAATGTACACACAAGGTGTAATTAAATGTTCAGTACTGAAAAATGTTATGACTCTGGATGAAAGCAGTGAGTAAGGTCATTAAGAAAAGCAAGATGTGCCATCTGTCCTCAAGATTGACCTGCCAAGACTTAAGGGCACTTGAAGGTAACAGTAATAACCTATTTGGTCTGATAACACAATAAACAGTAGAGCAGATAAAGGAAAACAGAAAGATCTTAAACTGCATGTGTTAGCTTGTTTCAAACTTAGAGCTTTGAAATGATCCTTTGTTTTACAGAGCACAGGACCTCTATTAATTGGGAGGGAGAAAGAATGCTAAGATCTTCACAGAACATGTATGACACAAATGACAATACGGCAATTTACATATAGCTCTATACAGCAAAGACAATTCCTCTGTTCCAGCAGATGGCCCAAGCTAATAGTGTATGTTTTGATGCAGTGTAAAGAACACTGTTGAGCAAACATCTATCATATATATATAACAAATGACTATCTTAAAGCATGTATTATTTTCATATGCTACTTATGCCTTACTATAATTTACTGTGCATTGAATGTAAGATTTTTTTTCTTCTTGAATCTGGAAGATGTGGTATTAATATTTTTGTTTTAAAGGCTGAATCACAGAAAGCTGTTAGAATAAAGAATAGTGATTAGGCTCAGCCTCAAACATTTATGAATGATTCAGGAAAATACTTAAGTGGAGATTAGGACTTCATAGTCCACATTGTCAGGTAAGATGCCAGAATGACTAGAGAATCTCCATAGCTGCACTATCTCAAGATTTAACTGGTGACTCTTATGGTTAAACTAGGGAAAGGCTGGAAGGAATTGAAGAGACTCACTGGAAGACCAGGAGTCTCAACTAGCCTGCACCCCCAAGATTTCTCACTGAGCCACCAACTAGGCAGCATACAGGAGCTGGACTGAGGCCCCCAACACATATACAGTAGAGGACTGCCTGGTGAAAGAAGACACTTGAGAGACTTGAAGCCCCAGGGAGGCCTGGTGGGGTGGGGGTGTGGTGGTGGGGGTGAGTACATCCTCTTGGAGACTGGTGGTGGGACGAGGAATGAAATGAGGAATTGTTAAGAGGGTGGACCAGGAAGGAGATAATGACTGGATTGTTAAAAATAGATTAAAGATAATTTAAAAATGATTTAACTGAGAGAAATAAAGAGAATCACCAAGCAAGTGACTTCTCAATGCTAACACACTATGGAAAGAAAGTTCTCTGGCCCCTTTCAACTACTATTGAAAAGTAACAGATTTCTCTAACCTCCCTGAAATAATCCCACATCAAAAGACAATGTAAATAGTACACAGATTCTATTCTGGTGGGATTTACTGACTTAGAAAATTTATGAACTGCCTCATTGCTCTGGGTTGACTTGACTTTTCCAAGTCCTTTAGTCTTAATCCTAGAAATAGAGTCTATTTCCAAAATTAGTGGAGGAAAAACTGTTCACTCTAAAATGAATTATAGAAATTTTGACTAATATAAATGAAAAGTATAAAAAATACCAATGATCTAACTTGAAAACATTTTTTGCTAATCTACTTTATGCTACTACTAATTGGCCTTTAGGATTAGTACTTGAGCCTTTCCATGTCTAAGTACTCAACACTCCAGGTTAATTGAAACTATTGTTACAAACACAGAAACACTACTAGCAAAAGTAAAATTTATTTTACCTTCCCCAAACCCTTGAAATCTCACTGTCTTGTCTATATACTATAATTTTAAAACTGAGGTTTCCAACTTGTATAAAATTGTTCAGAGAGTAAGAGTACCTGTAGATTTTAGACTAAATCTGTAATTCAGTAAGTACCAGATACTGGCTAAAGACATTGTTCAAAGAAGTTAAGTTAGCTGGTCCTGAACAGTAACAGTTCCCAACTGCATCAACTCCCAAGTGCTGGCAAAACATAAGAAAAGCAATCTAAGAATGAAATCATTGCTGGTAAATTCCTACTCTAGCTCACAATCTTATTTCTGTCTTATACTTTCTATATACATATATGCATACACACATATATGTGTGTGTACACACACACATAGCAAGTATGTATCACTGTATTTGCTCACTTTTTTATTGTCTTAGCATATCTACTAAGTGGGGAATTTCTTTGTTGCAAACTAATGTCTCTGATGTAGAGGTAGATGACTTTTCTTCGGACAGGTATTCCTAAATTGAATTAGATTTTAGAGAGATGCCCATGGACAAATACCTTCTGGAAGACAAGATAATCTACAATTAATTGTTCCTAGAGAGCACTGGTGTGAGAAAACAGGCATGCAGCTATCCCAGAAATACTATCTGATTAATTAATTTTTAAAATATCATTTTAGAATAGCAGTAAAACAGCATTATCTGTATTTAAGGAATTCATTCTGATTTGTCATCTAGTTTGTTACATCCTGATTTATTTTTAACCTACAAAGATAAAGTCAACCATAATGACTTCTGAATCTTTTTACACATAATCCAAAGGACATGGTTCACAACCATTATTAGGTTACAATTTACTAAATACAACCAAAATATGTTAATAAATCTTTTTGAGTAAATGTCACATCAACAAACTAGCAAAGGTCCTTTCAAAATATATACTAATACATTTTCAAGTTATATATTTTAACAATATTATTTATGTTGATAATAAAATTTGTAATTTTGATAATTTAGGAATGGACTAGTTTTTATTCATTTTGAGAATGAGAGAGAGGGAGAAGAATCAAAACCGTGCAAGATGAGTGATGACACAGTATTATACTCCTGCACACAGAGTATTTAAAGAGATTATCACCTTGGACAAGGTGAGTAAGTTTTAAAGGATGGCAGTAAAGAAACCTGAAACAAAAATTAAGAATAATCTAAGTGTTTGGAAACTGTAGGTAAGGAATGGCAATCTAAAACAGTTCTATGAACAGAAATTTTCATTCTTAACATATGCCCACAAAAATATCTAAAACCTACTAGGACAGTCAAGAACGAAGGTAAGAACTGCTTACCTGACTGCTGAATTACATGACTACTTGCCAAATAATCAAGAGAAATACAACACGTACTTGGAACTTAATGTTTTTTATTGTTAGCTTCCTGAAAGCACTTTAAGTTTATATTATGCTTTGTAATTTTCAAACTTTCCTCACCTATTCTACCCAACTACACTGGCATGCTAATTTTTCATACTTTAAATATAATAATAAATCTCAATTCAAAGTTCATATTACAAAATGGAGTAAAAACATCAAATAATCCTGATTCTCAAGGAGACTGAGGTAACCGGTTTTAGGTCAAAAGTACATCTTAGCACTGGATCCTAAAAATTCTCGCTGATGATTTTTCAATTTTTGTATATCTTACTCCTATGAAATTTGCCAGTAGAAATTTTTCTTTTAATCTGCTTCAGTTTTATCCACATTACCTTTCCACATTACAAGTATTAAAGGAACTCCTTCCCACTTTCATTAAAGCATGCTTTCTGATACTGGAATCAAAGTTAATGTATATTGGACAATTTGTTCAGATTTCTAGAACTAGACTTTTTAAATGTGTGCCAGTAAAGTCAAGACCTCTGGGCTGCAGCTGTCTAATTCCCTTAAATATTAAGCCTTTAGAACACCTTCCAATAAAGAGGTTTGTTTATGTTCCTGATTAATTCTACTGACTTACACTGACTTCTTACTTCACTTGACTCTTATCTTACTTGATGCTCTTTGTCAACTACCTACACACAGTAGCCATGTTAGCTCTAATCCTCTTTCAGGATGCTGTGTGCTTTCATCCTATTTTCCTGCAATTTCCTTTTGAGATTGGGTCTTACTATGCAGACTAAGCTGGTCTTATCTCAAAAGAGTATCTCTCTCCTGAGTGCTGGGATTACATATAACCTAAATTCTTTCTACTTTGTTAAAAACGTGGTCACTACTGCTTCCAAAGGTTCAATAAGTTGCTCAAGTTATGGAGGTAATAAATGATGGATCCTTGAACTCAAGTGTTTTAGTCCATAAAAATGATTTAACCAATCATTATAGATACGGCATTATGCATTAGATGGTCAACTCAGCTCTACGGTGGTTCAAATCCAGCAGGTACTTACCAATGAAGACAATATAGAAATTAAAATAATTTATCTGTTTATTTTTCTTGTAAAGAGTCTGCTTCTTATTCAAACATGCCTGAAATTACTGTTAGCCTAAAGAATAGTTTATCTCACACAAAGTAAATATCCACTATGTAGAAAATGATGTCAACAATGACCAAATTAGTAAGAATGCTGAAAAAAATGTGTAAGTTAATGGCTGCCATCAAACCACATACCAACTACTCACATCACACACACACACACACACACACACACACACACACACACATACACACAGAGAGACACATAAATAAAGCATAGCAAGCCTGATGATATTCACCTTCATACTTTTAAAAATTTATGACAGAAGTCATGAAACAAAATTGCAAATTTGAAGATGCACTTCTAAACCAAAATCAGGAGGAAGGTAGTTGGTGAGGAAGACCTGAAATTAACTTGACTTGCCTAAAACTATAATTCTAAGAACAAAGGCATCTGAGGGCTCTTAAATACCACATACATACACCTCTAGGTAAGTTAGGAACAATGCTGGCCTAGGCACATTTACCCAATAGGCTAAAATCTTGAAAATCTATGTGAGGGAATGGATTATACCGGTGATCAAACCACACCTGGAGTGAAAACTTTCTATCACAGAAAAGTTTCAGACCTCTATCCTTTGACTCCAAATCATACTGGCTTTTCTCTATATTTCTGAACATCATTTTTTCCTAAGTGACTAGCAGTTTTGAAAAACTACCTATAAATTCTTCAAGCCAATTTTATTACTGTCTCAGGTATGTGGCAGACACATCTATAAGTAAGATTAAATTATCTGTCAACTCAGAAAAGGTAAAACTAGATTAAAAAAAAAAAAAAAAAGAAACCGGGCTTTTAATCAGAAAAAAACCTACCATGGAAGACTCCAACTAGAAGAACACAAAAGCAGAGATTCATAGCTTATAACAAAAAAGGATTTACAAGAGCCATTTTCTTGCTTTTAATTAAAATTTGCTTTTTCCAATAACTCTTCTTTTTTTTTTTAAAAAAAAAAAAAAGGGATAAAATCTTGTAGGTCAGAAAAAAAATGAATTAAAAAGTACATCAATACACCGAGCATATGTGCTTAAGAACAAGAGCAGAAGGACCAGGTGTGCTCTGAACTAATGTGCTCACCTACCATTTCTATATTTGTTTTCATATTTTATAGAAAAGGTCTCATCATCAGCATCTTAAACACACTAGGCAGAGCTCTGGTTTGTGGAAAGTTTAAAGTGTTTGTATGCTGGAACAGAGCCACCTAATGATTAAAGATTAACATCAGAATTTAAAACAAAGTTCTTATTTCAATGTAGGGCTTAAACTGTGGTCCACAGTATTTTTGTGGACTTAAGAACGTGATATATGATTGAATTATGTTGGTGTTATACTGCAATGATACGTATTTTCTGGGTCTATACTAGAAATCAGGCTTTCAATGGCAGTGAATGATTCAATAATTATATTTCAAGTATTGAAAAAAGATCTTTGGAAACTCGAAAAGCAAAAGGACAATAACTTTGTTTATATCAGCTAAAGAATCTCTATCTTGAAAGTATTCACCTAATGTTCCTATAAATTTTAATCTCATTACAAAGACTGGCATTCTCTTGTCTTCAACAGAGATCACATAACTCTATATTCATCTGAAGAGTTACCATCTTAAAGCTACTTTTTATTTAAAAAACAAACAAAACAAAACATGAATTTATTTTCAATTAGAAGGTAGTTGCCACTACTACCATCTTAGCTTCTTGAATTTTTTCACACTTTTAAAATTATGTTGGTGAACAACTTAAACACATTTGCAAATGTTCCATACAGTTCAAACCCTCCAAATGTGTGGGAATAGCTTTTGCCAACTCAAATTTAAACTATCCTAGCAAACTCTCATAATTGGAGACATTACCACACTTTTTAATCTCTCACTTTCCTTTTCTTTAGATTTAGAACAGAATTAATAGGAATATTCCAAAAGAAGCCAGAAAAGCAGAACTCTTCTGAATACTTTGACTGTTATTTCAAATATTGTAAGACTAACAGCATATCACTCCATCTGGTGTGTTCTCATAAATAAGCCACTGACTGCTGAATAACAACTTAATCAAAAGGCAGCCATTAAACTGTTAAAATCAGTTTTATCACATCAACTATACTGCATGTGGTTGAATGGCAATGTGTGTACAGGTGCCCTGCAATCAGGAAAGGTCCACAGGAGGAGGAGGAGGATGGAATGTGTACCTCAGAGACTATCCGCTCACAGCTGCTTCAATGACGTCTGTCCTGTGTGAGGCACGCTCACTCTCATGCCAACACTAAAGTCTATTAAAAGCCTGGACTCTGAAGTCTTCTGATTCACAAAGGTTTATTTTCCAGCTCTCCTTCTCCCCTTGTAATACGTCAGTGTTTTTAAATTTGAAATTGCGGAATTCAAAATAAGTTCAGTTATGTGTTTATTTGATCCTAAAATATTGTATAAGTAATAGCCAGTGTTACTTCGAAACAAACAAGGATTTGCCCATACTTACCGGATCAATAAATAACTGCATAAATCAAAAATCATCCACTTAGTGTCTCCAATGTAACTTTATTATAAACATTTCTTTCTCCAAATATATTCCTATACCAAAATACTTGTTTTGGTATTCTTATGTATTCATATGATGTTGTCTTCCAGAGATAAAACTCAATGTCAAGGTGAGTATAGGCAACAGGAAAAATATAACAGAAAAATATGATTTAAAGCAGCTGATTACATTAGCTAGTCTAGCACAATACTTACACAGATTGTGTAGGAAATAAAGTAAAAGAAAATGTTTTAAATAAGATGACAAAATAATTAAAAATTAAATGTCCATGTTCAGCAGAAGCTTAGTCTGTATAGAAGAGACCTATCTAATAACAAAAGCAAATACAAAGTAAAAATGTCAAACTGAAGAATGACTTCTCAGGACCTGCATTCATTCACCAGGGCAGACAGATCAATCAGTGACTTCCACAGGTAGTTACATGTTTACTTTGAAATCATGGAAACAACAATCTCTATTCTGGGTATGTGAATTCTCAAAGAGAAGCTATCTAATATGCAGTATTGCCTGCTCTGCATTAAAGGTACTCTTCCTGGGAAACAGATTTAAGTCTGCTAGTAAACGGTATCTTCCTAAACCTGAAAGAAGGAGCTTAACTTAACTTTATTTCTTCCCACTTAATTTAGCATGTCTTTTTATTACTAGGACAGTAATGTATTTTCCTCTTTTATACATAAAAAAAAAAAACCTGAAATATATAGAGATCAAATTAACTGGCATTTTGAGTGTTCCACTGGAATATACTTTTGTGCTTTTGATGCTGTTTTCTGTTAGAATGGATGGTATAGGAGACTGAACTCAAGGCTTTGTGCATGCCAGGCATGCTCCTCCACAGAGCTAAATTCCCAAAACCCAAATACATTATTGAGGTAGGCACACTAAGCTGCCATGCTGACCTTGAACTTGCTACACACCTGCTTCAGCCTCTAAGTTGCCAGGAGTATGCCACCTTGCTTGATTTGTTCTTCCACCAAAACCCCTCTGAATTCATGTAGAGAAAGTAGGGAAATGGGCTAGAGAGGGGCTCAGTGGTTAAGAGCACTTGCTGCTCTAAGGACCTGGTCATTTCCCAGCACCTGCATGGATGGTTCACAAAGATCTCTAACTCCCTCTAAGGACTTCTCCAGGTACCAAGCAGATAAAAAATTCACACATAAAATTATAAAAATAAAAACCATTTTTAAAATATTTTTAAAATGTCTTTGTGTACATGTGTGTATGTGCATGTGGCTGAGGGTACTCTCAGATGACAGAAGAAAGCGTCAGACACTCTGGAACTGAAATTATAGGCAGCTGTGAGCCTTTCCACATGGGGACTTGAAACTAGACTCAGATCCTTGGGAAAACAGCAAGCTCCCTTAATTGCTTAAACTTAAGTTTAACTGGCTAACTTAAGCTCCCTTAAGTGGTTAAACTGATCCTGCAGCCTCTCTAAAAGTTCTTTTTAAAAGGAAAGGGACCATATGTGATACCTTAATTCCACAGTATATGGTTCAGTGTACATGTCTTGAGAACAAAAAAGTAAGCATCTTCTACTGGCCAATGTATCTAGGCCCATCATCGCTGGACTTACTAGAAATACATGTAGATATTAAAACCTAGTTAGCATGATTCTCTTGTTGAAAAGCTACAACGCTGACTTGATTTCAGCAACTATACTCTAAAACATAAGACACTAAAATATACTCAAATAAGGTCTGAACAAGTATTTCTAGAAAAATATTTTCAAATTTAGTTACTGAATCAAAATAAAACAGCCACGGAATTAGAGGACACTTCACTACCAAAAGTAAACCTCTTATACATCAAGGTCAAAATTACATTAGTGTGAAGTGGAAACTTAAGGGTTCTTTGGAAAGTCAGTTGGAAAAGGAGTTTTTCAAAAGAACCTTTTTAAACAGGTCTACTTCCCCCTTAACATTTTTTTTTTTACTACCTAGTGGGTGATGGGCTATAAGGAAGGTTAAAGCACATAAGAACTATTATTAAAAATAAGTTCTAAAAAAAAAAAATTACAGCTACATTAGTGTCCCTAAAAACTATAGCATGAACTAATAAAATATGTGATTCTTCAAAGCTAGAAGCTAGTTCAGTGGTACTTTGTTGGCTGAGAAGCCTATGAGAATATATAAATATGAAATAACTTGTTCACAAAAGCAGTAACTTCAAAAGATTCACATAAAAAAGGGTCTTTATATTCATATCTCACAAAAATTCAATAGTATACCTTCATAGTAAAACAATCTTGGCCAAGAAAGCCAAGTTCTGCACAAACTGGCATCTTTTGCTGCATGTTCTGTAGTTGGGAGTGTTTCACCGTCACCAACACATCCTTGCTGACATACAGTAAAATGTAGACACAGCTTTTTAATTTCCCTTGCTATGATGAAGTCTATTTTTCAGGTGTTTCCCAAGCTCAAGAAAACACTATATATACTATTTACCTGGTAAGAAACAGACTCCTTAAAAGAACCACCCACTGAGTAGCTGGGGGATAGGGCAAAATAACTGTGGTACTCAATCTCTAATCAAGAGTCTTTAAAGTCCTAAATACCCCAAAAGTGAGGCCATTAAGCTAGTAATATAGACATGCTGAGGTCTAAGTCTAGATGTTAACAAAAGCCCAATACTATGCCTGAACAAAGTTTCTGCCTGTCATTGACGATTCAGTTAGTAGACTGAATGCAAATGGATTAGAAGCAAATCTACTGGCTTCCATTATGGCTTTAATGAAGCTATGGTAAGAGAAAATGTCAAGGTTTATGGTGAATAAAGTCCTGGAGTAGCTATGTTAGGCCCTTCTCCAAAACAAATGAGTGTCAGAAGGGAGCAAACGGAGCAAAGGTAGCTCTGGTTCCAGGCAGAACCTATCAAATGCTCCTCTCAGTGGCCCAAGAATGGCAACAAGAGGACATTAGCCTAGAAGGCAGTAGTAGCCAGTAATCAAAATGAGCAACTCATTCCCTATCCTGAGTGCTCTGTGAGCCGCTGACCTCTGAATGCTGTTTCCGTCCTCTCCTAGCCACATGGGTATCACAGTAGCACCTCACTCTTCCCTACACCACTGTGTCAGTGATGTGCATGGGTGTTTATACTGACCACCTGCCACAGATGACGGAACAAGAGGAGAAAGTGCGGTTCTGAGAGGACTGCCTTCCTAGTACAACAGTCAGCTACAACATAACTTGAGGTTCCACTCTTTAAGGGAAGAGGAGGTGAGGTTATGACTTTGGTTTTCAGTAGGATAGTAAAGCATGGACATGTACCCCGTGAAAGTACAAGTCCTAATATTTATCTGGTAAACAGCAAGAAAACAAACACATCATGGTTTTTATACAAGTTTTTAGGAAGCTAAATGTGTGAATTAGCCTTCCTTGACCTCTGCCAATATAACTGTTTGCCTTACTCTAGACAAACACTTTCAAATCTCAAACATCTAAAGCAATGCTTGAAGTTTTAAAATGCTAAATCTAAAGTATGTGTAGTCAAGGATTAATATACTCATGTGAATGGCACTAATAATAGTGGGTAAAATAGCAACTGACTTATCAAAGCTACAAATCTTGTGCTTTGGGTCAATAGTCTGTTTTTTCCATACCATTTCTGTAAGTAGTCCAGTGCCTCCAAACGAGCACCAATCTCAAAAGTGATTCCAGGACGATTAGGGGGCTTTTTACTCATCTTGAGATCCTATTCTTCAGTGTTTTCTTTTCACTACCTCAAGAGGAAAAAGGAAAGTTAGATTCTAATGCATGAGATGCACATGGAAAATAGTTTAATGGAACAGACAGAACTTAACAAATTTTCAAAATAATACATGGGACATTACAATGTTTGCCAGACTTTTAATTGAACGATATTAAAATACTTGTAGGTGGGATCACCATTACTTATAGGTAGGATGTAACATGAAGGCAACCTTGGTAGGGCATTTATAAAAAAAAAATACAGAAAGGAAAAACAGCTTAAGAGAAGAGACAAGCTATTAAGACTCACTAATAGCTAAAATGCCTCAAACCTTAACTGCAAAAAAAAAAAAAAAAAAGCTCAGGAAGGTTCCACCCAGAAAAGGCTGAAAATGCTGTGAGTTTTAAAAATACAGACAATTCTGTTTACTAAAATCCTTGAACGGAGCACCTTAATCGTTTTCCCCTGAATTTCCAGAAATCATTTAGGATGTCAAAATGTACAACCCTAGGAAAATGGCCAAATCCATGGAGAAAAGCAGTAACAAGCACTGTGTCAGGGAGATAACCAATCTTCCTGAAGGATCAGCAGAGTTAGTACATACTGTCTCAGCAGCACACCACAAGGTAATTTTAACATAAAGAGTGGCAAAGGATTCTTCTTAAATTTCACATTTAATAAGCACTCATACCAGACTCTGAGTATGGTCTCGATTATTAACTCAACACAGTCCCCACAATGACAACTAAAAAAAAAAAAAAATTTAAAAATTAAAAAAAAGGTTTCTCATTAAAAATATAAAAACTGCAGAGGAATCCTTGCTTCTCTATAGCCCATTCACATGTGAAATAGTCACTGTTCTTTTAGCTACACTGGCTGCCTAGCGGCCTTTTTTACTACTGGGTATTTGAAGTAAATGCATATATCTTCAAAGTATCAATAATGGGATGAAAATAATAATTGGTAAGATAAGCACAGTTTCATCAAAATACAACTGATTGGTAATCAGGAATCTACATTACTACTCAAGAGGATCTCTCTAGCTTTAAAAGAAATCCCACACAAATGAAAATTTTCTAATAGGTAAAACATAACAGCAGACAGAATTCCAAATATCCCGTCCTGTTTTTGTTGTTGTTGTTTTTTTTTTTTTTTTTTTTTTTTTTTAGAATCTGAAAAAGGAAGAATGAAGTAGCATCAATGCTTGCTACAAAAAATGGGGGATCAAGTTTGCAAGGTCGTGGCTAAGGGGCTATAGAATATCCTGGCATGGCATCAGTAAAGTTAAGATTCACAGCCGGGGCACACTAGGTGTAATGGGAACAAGCATAAATATTTTAAATAGAAATTTTGTAAGTGTGCAACATACAAGGCTGTTATTTCAGTGGACAGAAATAGAATCCGAAGAGGCAGTTTGCCAGTTATGCTAACATTTCCTAAGATCAAACTTCCAGCCTGTAAATCTAATCCCCCAGTGACTCTCAGGAATGAGGCACCTCAAAAGGCAGGGATGATTTCCATTCTCTTGTGCAGAGATGGGAAAGTGAGAGAGGCAGCTGAATTAAGAACTTTTACAAAAGACAATCCATTGGACAGGCCCTTAAAGTAGAACTGTGTAACAGCGAGAAAGGGTAGAAGGAAACAAAAAGGAACGGAGAGAGAGGAGAAAGCGGTGAAAAGAACTGCGGTGTAAGGTCAGAAGTTAGCAGAGATGACAGTGAGAGGAAAAAGACAGACACACAGAGCTAGTAAGTGGTGAGGGAAAGACCGCGAAGCTAAGCAGAGGTGGGGGACGAGGCGGGCCCGCAGGGGTGTCACGGGGAGCCAGAAAAGGCCGCGGCGCGGCTGGCCCAGAGCCCGGGAGCTGCAGGTTGACAGCCGCCGGCCGGGCAAGGGAAGGAAGGCGGGGGGAGCGCGGCGGCGCACAGACAATAGGGTCAGCGGATGGCAGGGAGCGGGACGCCGGCCGAGAGCAACTCGGGCGCGAGGGCAGCCCGGGGACCCGGCAGCCTCCAGGCCCCTCCGCCGCCTCTTACCGACTCGGCCTCGTCTCCGCACAGCAGCCGGGCCGTCCGGGGCCGAGCCGGGGCGCGTCAGGGCGGCCAGCGCGGGCCTCGTCCGAGTCTGCCCGGGCAGCGGTAGGGGACGGAGCGGGCGCCGAGCGAGTCAGGCCCGCAGCACCGCGTCGGCCCGAGGAAGCGCGAGAGGAAGCGGGGCCCGAGCCCTCAAGCCCATTCCGGGGCCACAACCATCGCAGCCGTCGCCGCCGCCGCCGCCGCCGCCGCCGCCGCCGGCCAGCCCTGACGCGACGCCGGCCGGGGACGTCAGCCGCCCGCGACGCGCCGGAAGCGGGCTGGGTTACATCACGTGGTTCGCGAGGGCCGGGCTGGTGCGGCGCAGCTGATTGGAGGACTATTCCGAGGGTGGGGCTTCGGCCGGGGCTGGGCTCCTTGCCCATAGAAGGGACCTGGACTGTAGATCCCCCTTGGTGGGGTCAAAAGGATGGTAGCCTTTTGTGATTGTTGTTGGTTTCTAACAAATTCCACTAGTTGACACATTGGGCAAACTTATTAATGCACCACACACTTTTCAGGGTGTCTGTTCTAATCCACATTAAGGACAGACAGAATCTGTATTTCAAAATCAGAATAGTCTCTTTTGTTTGGTTTGGGATGTTTTTTCCTTCCTTTATTTATTTTTTTTTAATTTGGATAGGGAGAATGGATACTTTCTCACCGACACTCTGCTATAAACATATCACACGACAATCACAACTGCACACTCATGCTCCAATTTCAGAAATCTTAAGAATTTTTAAAAATGCTTAGGAATATCTTATGTTTTATAAAGAAGTTTGGGGCAGTAATAGAACAAGTCTTCACAATCAGTGGTGTCGGACTACCTCTACTGAACACCTACCATGTACCAAAGTCTATGTTAAGCATGACAATCCTTGTTCCAGCTTTGAGAAGATCAAGTGATCAAAGTACTACTGAAGGGAAACATCTATTTTTTTCTTCCCACTCCATCACTCTGCCTCCCACGTTGTAAAAGTGCAACATTGCATACAAATGACACGTCTATTTATCTTGCTTCATCGTGTACAGTGAAAATAGCAACGTTTTCTCTAAATTTGAAGAGATTTGGTAAATTGAGAGAATGTTCACAATCGTCCTTTTATTCAAAAGGCATTCATTCATATATATATATATATATATATATATATATATATATATATATATATATATGTATGTATTCATTCGTATACATATATACATATATATGTAATAGTTGCAGTTACACTGAGCTTAGTGATGCTACAAACAATGTAAATAAGACAGTCCTTAGATGATGCTTGTCTTTATGTTCTTCTTTTCTGTAACTGAGAAATTTCCTCTGTGATTTTCATTAGTCCAATACATTTAATATTTCTAGAATCTTCTGTGACAGGCAGAATCATACTTTCCACTATTTGTAATATTATGTGTGGTTGTTTAATTTGCTATAAAATTAAATTACAAGTAAGATTTATCACAAAAAACATTGCCAATGTGAGAAGCCAGTTCAACAAATTTTCTGTCCCCATACTGTGCTTTGCACTGTTTGCAGTGATTACTGTTTTCGCAGTACATGTCCTTGATGCAGTAAGATGAGTGCAGGAATTACATATCACCTAAAGCAAACTTGCAACTAAAAATAACACTCAATTTAGACAATACAATGTACAAAGTTGACATATAAAAGATATGTATTTATAAATCGGGGCCATTTCTTTCAGATTCCTAAATGGAAGGAATCTAAATGGAAGGAAAATATTAGAATCCAATGAATTTAGTATCCCTTGTGGGGTCTTGCTTTAAATGCTATTTAAACCATATCGCTTTAAAATTTTGTATTCAAAGATGCTAGCAATGTTCAAAATAAGGGGGGAAAGTTTACAAATCACACCAGTAACAGTACCACTAAGTTTCTGACTTTCAACCTATATCTAAATCTTCCTGAACCATAGCAGAAATCCCACTGATAAATAAGGCTGTAAACCATATACATATATAGATATGTATATATATATATATATATGTGTGTGTGTGTGTGTGTGTGTGTGTGCGCGTGTAGTTTATATATATATATATATATATATATATATATATATATATATATATATATATATATATATATATATATATATACTGTGTGTGCATTTATGTGTGTGTTTAAATATAAATATATGCATGATTATGTATATATACATATATATTACACACACACACATATATATATATATATATGTATACTAGCTACTATGTTGAATGTCTACCAACATGATGATTCTTCTGTTTCAAGTAGAAATAAACAGAGTCCCTCATAGGTACAGTATAGAAGAAAAGTGAGAGCGACCTTCCATATACGCTCAGGCATGTGACCCTTAGCAAACTCAGTGAGCAACACTAAACATGGAGACATGAAAGTTTATGTTTCCTGTATGGGAAGTGTGGCGTGTGTTCCAGGCCAGGAATTGAGGAGGGGTCAGGAAGGTGCCTCAGGTGGGTACCTGGTGCCAAGGACTCTGGACCCACTCAGCCATACCAAGTTTCCCTGCATGGTTCATTTCATTGAAGCTGCCATACAGTTCAGAGCTTTAGTCCACTATCATGGGGAAAAGCATGACAGCATGCAGGTAGACATGGTACTGGAGAGGTATCTGATAGTTCTACATCTGAATCTTCAGACAGCAGGAAGAAAGAGTGAGTCACTGGGCCAAAGCTCACACCCAGGGATATACCTCCTACAACAAGGTCACACCTACTCTAACAGGGCCACGACCTTCTAATAGTGACACCCCCTCCCTCCTTAGCCTAAGGTAGCAATTTTCACTCAAATCACTATAGTTGTGGTGATATTTTGAAAGTGTTTTAGGAATTACGTGATATATAGGAGAGGGTAATATATAATCTACTCTAAAATGGGGGCATTTGAATTGTGGTGAAATGGTGACAAATATTTCACCTAGGTATAGAAACACAGTTCAGTGTTTAAAACACTTTCTATGTAAGTAGAAGGGGTAGGGCTCGGAGACCTTGAACCCGTGTAAATTCTGAGTGGACATGCAAGATATATTGGCACTCAGAAGGTAGAGACTGTGTGTACCTGGAGCAAACTAGATTGGTTATGTTGTCAAACTCTGGGTCTACTTGAGGGAACCTGCCTCAGTGGTGGAAAGTTACCTAGGAAGACTCTTAGCAACATGCACCCACACATTTGCAAACATCACACACACACACACACACACACACACACACACACACACACACACACCACGGTATGAGTCTGAATTTAAGATCAGAACAGTGATACAGGGTAGAGAAGACACTAAGGGTGTCTCCCAAGCCATGTTTCCCTAGCTGTTCTCCCCTACTCCGTAGTTCTCTTCCAGATGGGGAATATAAGCCATCAGTCAATCCAACTCCAGATATAGAAAGACCTTACAGCTGTGTTTGGGCAGAACCAAACAAGCAGTAAGAAAATGATCTTGAAACAACACTTGTTAGGGAGAAATCATTGATCTAAATTTCTCCAACACTAGAAATGCGAGTGTGGAACCATGATACTTGCTGGAATATTTAACAACTGTGCATGGCCCTTGCAGCAGGGAAATACAAGCCATCCTCTGAAACACAAGACAGGTGTGTTTTTTTTTTTCTGTTTACTTAATTGTAATGAGCTTCAGCAAAGTCAAACTAATCAAAACAATTTAAGAATTTTTGTTAACAGACTAGTTTCATAGAGAACTGTGGCTGCGATAGTCAGCACTGGCAAATCTCCCTGTTCTAAGATATTTGGAAATGACATTAATGCAGTGTACCTGAGCTCAATAGTTATCAAGTTGATCAGAATGTATCGATTACAGCAGACCTCCAAGGTAGCAACAAACTGACATACCTCATCTTTTCAGATGTTATTATAGATTCTGTTCACACAGCTAATAATAATAAATTCCTTATTAACCATAAAAGTGGCATGTCAGATGATACCATCATCCACACACACATATATGTGATATATATGTGACATATCATATATGGGTATTGTTGTAAACGCATATTTACTGAATGTTCTTGTTATATTCAGTAGCCACTTGTATTGTTGCAACTCGAAGGAATTTCTGGGTTGGCAGCAATAACTTCAAGATAACACAGTTCCAGCTACAAAAAGTACACATACATATATGTGTACATGATCTTTTAAGCGTGCATATGCATGTCTGCCACAGAAAGACAAAGTGTCTTTGTATGCCAATTGTTCTGAAGCAAAGAATGGCCGTAAAATTTATTATGCATCCCTGGACAATGTTTAGAGTGGAAAGAATTTATTAATGAACAATAGGTGGACCCCTGGGCAGTTTCAAAAGAACAGATAGAGGATCGTATTGTATACAATGGGGAAGGTGCTATAAGAATGTGGAGGCTCCTTATTCAGAATACCATTTGACTTCGGAAACTCTTTTGATGCTTCAAAACATAGTCCCCTTGGCCATGCCAAGAAAAGAAGATGGGCTTGTAAGGACGCTTGAAGAGACAAGGAAAGAAAAGACACTTTTGAGTAGTCAGCTAGAAATGGAAAGAATGAAAGTTGAACAAGAAAGGAAGAAAACCATTTTTACTCAAGAAGCACTGAAAGAAAAGGACTACAAGCCATTTTCTGTTTCTAGTACTCCCACCATGTCACGATCCAGCTTTATCGGTGGAGTGGATATGGCAGGGCTGAAAACATCCTTCGTGTCTCAGGATGAGCCTCATGACCATTCATTTGGACCACTGTCTACATCAGCCAGCGGGAGCAATCTTTATGAAGCTATGAGGATGGGAGCTGGGTTGAGCATTATTGAAAATCTGCAGTCTCAGGTAAAGCTGGGGGAAGGAGAAATTAGTCATTTACAGCTAGAAATTAGTAACCTAGAAAAAACTCGATCCATAATGTCCAAAGAGCTAGTTAAATTAACCAATCAGAATGATGAACTTGAGGAGAAAGTGAAAGAGATACCCAAGCTTTGAGTTCAGCTGCTAAATTTGGATCAAAGATACAAAACTATTCTGCAGATGTATGGAGAAAAAAACAGAAGAAGCAGAGGAACTTCGCTTGGAACTTGAAGATGTAAAAACTATGTATAAAACTCAAATAGATGAACTCCTAATACAAAGGCTCAGTTAACTTGTGGAGTTTGTGTTCCCATCAAACTAAATGTAAACACTTAATATATAAATGCAGACTTCCAATACATTCTTTTACAGAATTATAAAGAAAGAAAGAAAGAAAGAAAGAAGAAGAAGAAGAAGAAGAAGAAGAAGA
The DNA here is from genome assembly GCF_963924665.1 of Micromys minutus. Classification (NCBI taxonomy): domain Eukaryota; kingdom Metazoa; phylum Chordata; class Mammalia; order Rodentia; family Muridae; genus Micromys; species Micromys minutus. Next base: position 9,451,590 of record NC_137962.1, on the reverse strand, counting down.
AGAAGGGCTCTTTTCTTTCGGCTTTTTTTGGTGACAAATAGCATCTCCTTGGATTTTTCTTATTCATTGGTATGACTTTTACTCACCAGATCAGTATCTCTCAAGGTTTACTCCCCACTCATCTACATTAGGCTTTCTTGGGTTGTTTGCTGAAATACAAATTCTTAGGTTCTAATTTTTCTTTTGGGTTTGGAGGCAGCACCTTAATAAGACACATTAAATTGGCCTCATGTACACAGAAGGTATTAGATCTGAAGGGTGTGAAAAACTTTGTGCTTGCTTGTGATTATTGGAGACATTGGAGAGCTGGTTCATAAGGAAGTGCTGGGCAAACATTAGTCCGAGTTCAATCACCTTTGAACCAAACAACAACAAACCCCCAAATCTTGGCTCTGTGTGGTCTGTATAACTCCAGTAGTGTGTGGCAGAGACAGGGTAGTAGCTGGAAGTCTGGCTGTGAGCTTCACTCTATATTTCGTGAGAGTCTCTATACCAATGGAATAAGTGGTAACTGATAAAGCAGAACATTCAACATCTTCCTATGGCCTCAGAGTTTAACACACACACAAGTATGTATAAACCATACATATAACACATCCACACATATACATGTATACACACACATGCACATGCATTTATATACCATACATATAACACATTCACACATATACATGTATACACACACAAGTATGTATAAACCATACATATAACACATTCACACATATACATGTATACACACACATGCATGTGTATTTATATACCATACATATAACACATTCACACATATACATGTATACACACACATGCATGTGTATTTATATACCATACATATAACACATTCACACATATACATGTATACACACACATGCACGTGTATTTATATACCATACATATAACATATTCACACATATACATGTGTACACACACATGCACGTGTATTTATATACCATACATATAACACATTCACACATATACATGTGTACACACACAGACACACAGATACACATTCTTGGGAGGATTTCATGAAAACAGTTTTAAGTTTAAAGAGAAAGAATTAAATTCAAGAATTAAGATAATATTCTTTCTTTTGGGTCAGTTTGATTTAAGGATCAAATCACAATATCTTTTATTCTGCTTCTTTGGGGCTGACTTGAATCATTGCATCTATATTTTGGTCCCTAACAGCTTCAGCCTTATCATTAATTATTCTGGCATTAAAAACAAAAAAGTCTTTCGAGTCTCTCTTTCACTGACCTAAATTAAGTTCATCTCTGAATTAGGAGAGCTAGCCATGAGCCTGATCTGGAAGGAACTAAAATCTTTATAGTGCAGATAAAGTGGAAACTACAAAACCCTGTGAATTGAGGGGTAGACGTCAGTGGGGTCTTTAGAGCAAACCTGAGAAGTTTCCTCTGGGAGAAAAATAAAAGCTGGCAACAAAAATAAGTAATATTCAGCTCAAATAGTGTACACTCTGTGTGACTCCAAATTACAGTTTTCCACCATCCTCCACAGCTGAGCCTATGTTTCTGGTCAGTAAAATTAGAAAAGCAAGCCCAAGGAAGGACAAATCCAGTAAGAGACAGCTTTGTGCTGGTTTCAGAGTCGAGACTGTTTTCTTTTCCAGCCAGTCTCTGGAGCTTAGAGATACATTGTTGGAGGTTGTTGCAATTTTAGGGTGGAGACCAGAACACAGCAACCATACAAATTAACAGCCATCAAAACAGTCCTTTCAGTAAATGTATTCCTTGACTGAAAGTTCCTGAATATTTTATCTTTTTAAAAAATTGGATAGTTTATGTATTCACATTTCAAATGTTATCCCCTTTTCTGGTTCCCTTCTCTCCGATCCCCCTTCCCCCTTCTTCTATGAGGATGCTCCCCCACCCCCCACCTACCACTTCCACCTCACCACCATGGCATTCCCCTACATTGGGGAAACAACCATTCACAGCACCAAGGGCTTCTCCACCTACAGATTCCAGATAGGTCTATCCTCTGCTATATATGCATCTGGAGCCATGGGTCCCCTTCATGTGTACTCTTTGGTTGGTGGTTTAGTCCCTGGAAGCTCTGGAGGGGAGGGTCTGGTTAGTTGATATTGTTCATCCTATGGGATTATAAACCCTTTCAGCTCCTTCAGTCCTTTCTCTAACTCTTCTTTAACTCTGGCAGAGCCTCTCAGATGCATCAGTCCTTAGAAGGGGGAACAAAATACTCACAGGAGGGAATATGGGATCAAAAAATGGAGCAAAGACTGAAGGAAAGCCACCTGGGGATCCATCCCCTATGCAGCCACCAAACCCAGTCACTATTGCTAATGCCAAGAAGTGCTTGCTGACAGGAGCCTGGTATGGATGTTTCTGAATTTTTAACTTGGAATTTAAAAACCAGACTATTGTTTAGATCAGATGTAGGAATAAGAGTCCCTCAATCATCTGAGGCATAAATGATGGGTTTCAGCCATTTGATTAAAGTAATTTTTAATATCCAAAAAGAATACAAAATTATTAGGCTACAGAAATACCTAAATGGTAGAAATTAAAGAACACTTGACTAATCGGAGTTCCATCCCTCAACCTCAGCAACAAATAAGTAAATACTTTGGAGGCAGGGAAGTGATGAGGAAAGGCCAGTTTGCTGATAGCTGCTTTCCTAGAAACAAAAAGGAACTCAGTCTGGTGGCTTCTTCAAATACAATAGACAGCCTAGATATTTGCGTTTCTTCCGTTGTTGTTCATTTATAAATTATTGAAAAGTTTTCATTTATTTAGATGGCTATTGCAAAAGTACCATAAAGGAGAAGTGAACACCCAAAGCATTTGTCTGCGCTGGAGACTCAGAAGTTCAAGATAAAGACGCTGACAACTTTAGTTCTTGGAACTCTCTTTGGCTGTCACTTGGCCATCTTCTTGTTGTTTCTTCACAGGGTGAAAAGAGATCATCATCTCTGCTGCCTCTTCTAAAACCTCCTTGTATTCCGGTGGCCCCAATGTCAGGACCCAAGAAACCCCAAATGGCTCTACCTCTAAATGCCATCACATTGAGGATTGGCGCTTCGATGGGGGGAATTTAGCAAGTATACATTTAGCCCCACAACAGTCTGCAGTATTTCTGTTTTTTTTTTTTTTTACTTTGATTAAAATTTCCCTACCTAGTGATGAACTGTGAGTAACATAAAATAAGGGAATAGGAAGTGAAGTAAAAGATATTCCCATACAAAAGTGACCTTATGTGATGGAAGAAGGCTCTAGAAAGACGGTGTGAAGCTATATACAAATCAGCAGGGAGCTGGAGAGATGACTCAGAGGTTAAGAGCACTGGCTGCTCTTCTGAGGTCCTGGACTGGAAATCATTGAGGCATATTTTCATTCTTTAGTTCCTGGTCTTAAGATACCTAAGAGTATGGTTAAGTGGAGTAGCAAACAGGTCATTTGCATTGAATACTAGTGTTGGCATGGAGGAACATGCGGGATCATGTACTGTTTCCCTCACTTTGTCCTTTTATCTATATAAAACAACAATATCTCCACCCTCAATGTAACTGATGGGCTTTTAGATGGACGAGGTTCCTCTCTGGGTTGGAGGAGGTGAGTCCATTGGGTCTGTCAGCATCAGCTTTGCTACCGTCCTGGTCTGCTAGCTTCCCCTTGTAAGACTCTGAGGAATTCTGAGGCAACATCCCCTGTGGTCAGCTATCCGGACTTCCTCTCCTGTGACTTAGCAGAAATATCTAAAGAAACAACTTTATTCAGATAACAACATGCATTTTTTTGTTGTTATTGTTTTTGTTGTTGTTTATAGGACTAAGCATATCTTAAAGATCACAGAAAACTGTAAAGGTAAAAAAAAAAATAAACCTACTTGCTTCTTGATATTGCTTGATTCAGTAGTAAGCTCACCTGATACACAGTATAAGAAGCAGGCATGTTATGTTAAGACATAAAATCAGAAATTATGTTAGACTTGACGTGTTGCCAGTATTTTGGGGAATAGATTCTTCTCTGGTTGACTTTTCTTCATGGAAATGGGGATTGAAAACCTACTTTGTGGAGCTGTAATGAGGATTTAATTGGAGAGAGCAAGAGTAACATGTTTCATAAACTGTGAACAATATCCATAAGTCAGATGCTTCCCATTCGTCCTCTCGCCCTTTGAAGTGGCCCATTTATCTGAGGGTAGTCTTACCTGCATTAATTTGTGTCTATGAAAACACACATTTTCTGAGAAATATTTAGATATTTTACATGAACTCTAGTGCTTTCTGCTGGGTTGTATAGAAAAATGTAAACTCATCCCTGCCTCCTGGATCCAATTGTTTACAAGGACTTATATTGGGGTTTTATAGCTATCTGATCAGTTTTTGTTAGATATTCCTCATCTATTCTCATCTATCTATCTATCTATCTATCTATCTATCTACCTACCTACCTACCTACCTACCTACCTACTTACCTACCTATCATTAATCCATCTATCTTCTATTTATCTACCACTCTATTTAACCTTTCTCTTTTCAAAACAAGGATTCTATTCAAATATATATCTGGAAGAGCGTTCAAGTTTCAGGAAATAAATAAATCCCGAGACTCTTTAGGGACAAAGGAAGTTTGAGAATATCAAATACAGACAAAATCTAATTCTAAAGCAAACACTAAAGGTGCTGAAATGAGTTTGATCACACAGAAATAGATGGAGAAACTTAGAAGACTCCATTAGAAATGCATATTGTGTCATTATTTGGACCAAAGAGTCTGTTGCTTTTATTCAGGGATTAAAGATTAAGTACAGTTTATACCTCCCATCTAGCAATCTACCCAGGATGACTATTTCTTTGATCTGTTTTTTCTTACTATGTAACTCATAGCTGTACTGTCATCACATCCTCCCCATGTTGATGTGGATCGTCCCCATTCCCACAAGGCCAGCTGACCCTAGGTGGTATTCAGGTCCTAAAATATGGCCACAGCTTAGATAGTTATTGTAGTCTAGTTCTCATAAAACTCCAGACATTGAAAAAAAGTGTGGTGGCTTAAATAAGAATGTCCCCCTCCATATCTGGCTCACATATTTGAATGCTTAGTCCCCAAGAAGCAGCACTGTTGAAAAGAATTTAAAGGATTGGGAGTTGTGGTTTTGTTGGAGGAAGTGTGTCACTGGAGGTAGGCTTTGCAATTTCAAAGCCCAAGCCAGGGCCAGTGTAATTCTTTCAGCCCGAGGACCAGGATGTAACTCTCTGACACCAAGTGTGTATTATGCTCCCTGCCAAGATGATAATGGGACTAAGCCTCTGAAACGATAGCCAGGCACCCAATTAAATGCTCCTTTCATAAAAGTTACCTTGGTCATAGGATCATTTCATAGTGAAAGGAAATTGATTAAGACAGGCAGTACACGTGAATAAGTCCTGTAACACTTGGAAATCCAAGAGGCAGTAATTGAATAAGTTCAATGTGTCAGAGATTAAAAATAAAGACAGAAGCATGTCTGAAATGATCTATATGTAGTGACACCGTGTAGGGAACTTGGTAGAATAGAACAGAAGAAATATGCCAACTGTATTTTTGATGTAACGCATAACCAAAGCGGCCATAAAGAACAAGCAAAGTACGAGGAGCCAAAGACTCAAAACCTCTTCTCATTTTCCATCTTCTGAAAGTAGCAGGTTTGTTGGAGGATATTCCAGCCCCTTGGGAAGCTCATTTTCTTAGCTTTTGGGTGTAGGTCATAAAAGCAATGGAAAATGAAAACTTTTGATTTTCAGAGCAGAAACCAAAATCAGCTGGGTTACTGATTACACTTTGAGAAGCAGCAGTGTGTTGAGCACATTTTGCAGGTGCAGATTTCAGGCTCTTGCAGCATCTGAGCCTTGGGCCTTCCAATCTGAGAGTTCCCACAACCTCACCCAGCCATCCTTTTACACGCCTCCCCAACTAGAGTTCTGGTAGAAGTAACTCTGCCTGTGTCTTCTCCAGCAGAGAAGACAAGATGGTTCCTGGGCCTCAGTATCAAGGCAATTCATATTGGAGAAAAGTTTACTGTGAGATCCTAGACTTGAATTCTGCTGTAATGACTGATAAGAGACTTGAGTACCCTCTGGGGGAGAAGTGAATACACAATATTTGAAAGTCAAATGTAGGTGCATCTCTAACCAAAATGAAGAACTATAAAACTTACATGTTATTTCATCAATTTCCTTCTCCTACAGCAATGTATCTGTCTTGTCCATTTCTCTGATCTGTGATGCTTTCTACTGGTAAAAATAACTGTACTGTGGAGACAATGAGCTTGGCCCTTCAGCCTGCTTCAAACCATGTATGACAATGAGTGGAAATTTCAAGTGCCAGTTAAACAGAAGAGCTTTATAGATCGTTTTGTGTCTCTGTAATTTCTCCCACTCCCTCTGCTCTGCATTAAAATGGAAGTGTCTGAGCTGGAGAGATGAATCATCTGTTTAGAACTCCTGTTGCTCTCTCAGGGATCCCCTGTTAGGTTTTCAGAACCTACATTGTCCTTCACAACCATCTGTAACTCCTGTTCCAAGGGGTTCAATGTTCTCTTCTGCCCCACTCAGTCACAGCATGCTTTAATGTGCATAAAATAAAAATAGAAAATGCCTAGACTTTCTAAATCAAGGGATTATGTCCACCCTGAGGCTGATTCTCAGGCCTTGATACTAAAGTTATGGCAGCCTAGGGCTTGGGCTTTTTCTATAGGCAGGGTACTTGCCTAGAGTGTGTAAATTCTTATTTTTAATACCCAGTAACATAAAAATAAAATACAAAATAAGAACATTGGACTACGGCCAGTGTACAGCCAACACAGGACAGGGCACTTTAGTCCAGTTGAAGCAGAGAAGGTGAATAACTAGGAATGGTGTGGGGCATGAAATTGTAAAGTAAGGATTAAGACTCCCACAAATATACACCCTGGCTAGAGAGTCAAGTTTGGTGTTCTTATCAGTGGCACAGAATGGGAGCTCAAGGGACAGTTCAGGTTCAGAAGACAGCCATGGAAGAGAGCAGAGCAATGGAAGCTGGGATGCATAAAGACATTTAGAATCAAATTGGCCAATGACAGCCATGTTGGTCTGTTCCCACCTCAGAGTCCCAACACTTATTACCTAAGATGCCTTGAAGATAACCTCATAGTTTTCTTTACAGCCACACTTACCTTTGAACTAGGCTTTGTGAAGGTAGTGAAGAGGACTCAGTATGGGCTGGAGTGTTGAGTTTGGCCCACAGAGAGGTCCTAAGCAGGTGTGCATGAATGAGAGGCAAACAGGGTCTGCATGCATTGTCTCATCGGTTGGTGATGTACCTTGACAAAACGCAACACAGGGGAAGAAAGAGTTAGCAAGGATTGCAATCCCAAGATGCACTGCAATACTTCGGGGAGGTCAGGGCAGAATCAGAAGCAGCTATGTAAGGTTGTCACATCACATTGACAGTTAAAGGCAAAGGTAGAACATACACTGTCTAGCTTGCTTGCTCTCAGTTAGCTCTCTCTACTATATAGTGCAGAAAATGGTGCAGGCTACAATAGGCTAGATCTTTCTACATGAACTAACCATCACAACCCACCCCAACCCCCAGATTATTCCACAGGTCAATCAGATCTAGGCAATTTCTCACTAAGAATCCTGTCTCCGTTTACTCTTGGCTGTACCAAGCTGAGGGTCCAACTATGCAGCACATGCACCCTCATATAACCAGTTAACGCTCCTGCTCCATTTCCACATTTCCTATTTTCCACAGGCTGCTCGGGTAGAAAATGAAGAGGAAAGAGTTCTGGGAAAAAGCTCAGCTTAGCCACAGTGATCAAATACAAAGTCACCACCCGAGAAAATAAAACATCCCACTGTAAACTACTAAGCCTTGGATATTTGTTTTCGCTGTGGAGTAATTTCTGTGGTAAAATGACAGCCCTGCAACTCTTTCCAAGTTTATCAGCTTTGTCAGACTCTGGCCAGAAGAGCAATGTCAGGCTGTGATAAAATTTTGTACTATGTGTGGCAGAAAGCCCTGAGTGAGGTAAATGGGAGTCATGCAACTTATATACTTTTTAATTTCTAATGTGTACTAGACCTCATACTAAACCTAAAAACCATGATAGAGAACATAAGCATAGGCCTTAAGCTCCCAACACTCACAGTAAAGTAGGAGATAGAACATGGAGAGACTCAGTTTATTAACTGTACCTATGATGCACATCCAAATGAAAAGGGTAGAGAGCTGTGGGCTTCATAACTTGATCTAGGAGGTTCAGAGTCATAGAAGGAGTTATTTAGGAACAAGATGTAGAAACAACGGTGTGTTCAAAGGCTCCAAGGCGAAAGCAAAAATGAACAAGATGAAAGGTTGAATGAAGGTCAGCATGCTCAAATGTTAGAAGACAGAATTTGTGCAGGATGAGGCCAAAACTAAGGCAACACTGGCCTCATAGGCTGCAGGGGTGATTTTGAACTCATTATGAGAGATTAGCAAAGACGTCTCGTTGACAGTTTTAATTTAAGGAATGACATAATCAGATTTCCATAGTGAGATATGTGTGTGCATAATGTTGGATAGAGGTCAAGTAGAGAGTTGAAATGTTAGCATAAAATACAGGCAGAATGAGGTAGTAAGCGGAGTCCCAGGGACAGACAATGGAGGGGAGAGTATGTGGGATCCTCTGTGTAGGAAATAATACTGATGTCTCCAAATACCAACAACATCTCAGTGCTGCAGCAATCCCCCAAAACTGATAACACCAAATTCTCCACCAGCCTGACCCAGCAAACTCTCCAAAGAGAAGTCAATTTGCAAAATCTAATAAGAAACATATCTTGGACATTTCTTCAGGTTCTCTGCTATTTCACTCTTTCTCACTGGATTTTCTAAGCCAACCTTGGGGCTATAGGTTATAACATTTAAATTTGAAAAAAAAAGTGCAACTCAAAGATGCTAAGCCATAACTCTGAGGTCCCAAAGCTAGCATGAAAGACCATTTTAATATTAGCCTGTGAGCCTGGGAAACCCATGCTCCTTCCACTTCCTGGAGCTACCTCAGTGATGCTGGACTAAGCACTTTTGCTGCTGTTTCGAGAGCGTAGATGTGTACAAAAGCTCACAGTGATTTGAAATGTAATAAAAAGTAATTGCAGAATTCCACCCACTGAACCTTTTGAAAAACCAAGCTTTTTCTTTCTTGATTCAACATATCAATACTGTGGACATTCTTATGAAATCACATTGTTATATTCTTCTATAGCATCCTGAACTTGATAGCATTGGTATATTATCTTTAACATCTTTAGGTTAATTGGACAGAGAGCATAACTGTATACTACTCATAACTGACAAACAGGAAGCATTGCTTAATTTTTCTCAGGTTTGTACAGGTTGAGGCGACACAGAGGCTCTGAGAAGCATCCTTCATTGGTCACAGTGTACCGAGCTGACCTGACTCTGGGTTGCCTGTTTCCTTGTGATGGTCAAGGAGATCTGCTATATTCGCTACGTGAACTCCACTGATGCTATCATGGCAGGAAGTATGACCTCATTCTGCTGCCCTGCCTCTAGTTCGGGAAGGCAGATATTGAAAGTAAACAAGGGCCGTGAGACTAACTCTCCTAAGAATGACAAGCTATTCTATTCTAGGAAACAGTTGAAAGATCGAGAGGCCAGTAAAGACCAGACTGTGCGGTGGATGCCTACTCATGACATGGTCGGCTTCCACCAGAAGGGAAGACTGGATCCCCTTTGGGAAGTAACTTCTGTGCCTGGTGACATTCTGATGGGATTTTTCAGCTGAAGAACGGCTTGGTCCAGCTTTCTGCACTATCATCCACAGGGAAGCTTTACGGTTCAGTAATCCCCTGGTCGTTTATCAGTTGGAAGACGAGCCTTGGGACTCCCTGCAGAGAAATAAGTATGAGCGAGTGATATTTCAGAGCAGATGCATTGCTTTGATGAACTGGTAGACAGACTCTGTTTCTAGAAAAGTTCGAGCGGTTAATGCAAGTTGTTTTCGCAGTAACTAACTCTCGACTAACTGGCCGTATGCTCGCTGCACACAGCTACCGGCATTTTTAGATCAAAGAGTGAGACCTTTTTTTCTGCTGCAGAGTATCTCGCCTTAAAACTAAGCTTACTGCCTGAGGAAAACTAATAGACAGGCATTTGGATTGGACACACTCTTATTGTATTGGTTAATGCTGAAGTGACAAGGGACATGTTAGTATGTTTGCTTGTATGCAATATATTCTTTTCAAATCAGTGACTTTCTCTTTAAAATGCATGTTTTTATTTATAAATCTTCTAAAGAATGCTTGAAATGCTTCCTGTATTCTTTAAAGTAATCTCATAAGATGGAGGATATGATTTCTTGAAAGGTTCATACATACATTATTAAAATAATATACTTTGAGTCATAGAGTTGTCATAATTGATTTAATATATCATACTACAGCAATTAATTATTAGTTGACATGTTTATAAAAAGTATGGACAGAACTACTGGATCATAAAAGGCTCCATTGTCACTGTATAAAACTACCAGGGCAGTATTATACATATATACTTATATAATATACAAACATATGTATATACACATAGATAATTTATGTAATTTCATAGCTACATGGAGATAGAACTATGTGACAAGAAGTAATTGATCTGATCAATATTCACACAAATCACACACTTTGAAGCATGGTTACTTTGAAATTGAGAAGTAAATTCTAACCTCTCAGGAATGTAGCTTTGTAAGCTGGGTTAGAGCCAGCTGTTGGCAGCTCAGTGTAGCTTATGCTATTTAGGAATGTTCAAACTGATAGCCACCACCTTCTGATGTGATAGGGGCCTTCTCCACGGCCACTTGTCAGTGGTTCATGCTGCTGAGTAAAAAGGCGCAGGCAACAGTCTCCAAGCACTTTCTGCAGCTCAATAAGAAAACTATGTTCTTTAAATACGCATGCGTCTGTTTCAAGGATTCTAGAACCGGGTTCATTTTCAGATTTCTTAATTAAGTAACTAAAACTATTTAATCTGGATGACAAGTCAATCTTTCTAAGGATTGCTTTTCTCTCAAAGTGGTGTTGTTATTTACAGAATATTCAGACTTAAGGAATGAGACAATGAAAAATAGAATTTGAAGTCTTTGAAGTAGGCAGCACCTCACTGAAGTCCCACAATCTGGTCTGCTTCTCCAATCCTACATCTCTGTACTATTTCAGTAAACAAATCTGACTAGTGCAATTAGTAGACGCCATCTGTTTTGGCATCATTTGTCTATTTTTAATATATAGTCCATCTTTTTTTTTAAACGTCTTTTGCAGAAAAAAAAATCTGTGAAGTTTGAACACGCGGCCTTCTCAAGATGTACCGAGTCTCTCAACTGATGTCGACACCAGTAGCAAGTAAATGGGAAACTGCTCTGTGCAATTATCTTTGAAAGATTAGAGTCCTCTTAGCAATTTCCTTGCTTTGATTTTGCTGATACTCAGACCATTAGCCATCTGTCAGTAGCTTGTGTTTTTTTAAATGCCAGTGTGTGCTTTGGCAATGATTTTGACTTCATTTCTTTCCTTGAGAGAAATGTGGCGTTTTATTCCTTTTAGGATTAAAAAGAAATCACTATTTTTTTAGATGCCTATGCATTAATGTGAAAGGAAACCATTTATTGACTACTATTAAGATGCAAAACTGTCTACAAAAAATGCTGAAAGATTGATCACAACTTGTGGAAAATAAGGGCGTTGTTCAAACGGTAGTGGTTTTGAGTTTCTTCCTTCCTCTTATTTTTCTCCCCATCCCCCTCTGCAACCCTCTCTCACACACCCACTTCTTTTTCTTACTAATAAGATAACAGCCCAAGCTGAAAGTCTAAATTATCTTATTTGTTTTTACTAGTAATTGTCAGCAAGGCAATCACGTTTTATGAGACAGACAGTTAGGAGTCTTGATACTACCATTGCCTTTTATAAAATTCTGTGATATAGTTTCCAAGGGAAGTCCATGCATATGGCTTAAATCTTCTTTAATGAAGATTTTACAGGCTTCATTGTGTTGAAAGTCATCTATTTAAAAACAATAAAATCAACCCTAGGGCTGGGGAGCAGCACTGTGGTAAAATATTCACCATGTAAGCATGAGAACCTGAATTCAGATCCACACAGCCCACATACAGGACTGGGTACAATGACGTGAATCTGTAATCCTGGTACTGCAGGACTGGTGAGATCCAGCTTCAATGAGAGACCATTTCTCAAACAAGCTAGAGAACAAAAGAGGAACACACACACACACACACACACACACACACACACACACAGTTGCACACACAAAATCTAAACTTCATACTCTGTCCCCACAATGCCTTCTGTTCCTACAGTAGAAACATCTTACAAAGCACTAATAACAAAACTCTTGGCAGTGATTGGATTCCTCACATTATGGAGTTAGCTATAATAACCAACATACTGAGTGACTGATTTTGATTGTTTTTTTGTCTTTTGTTCTTTAACTTCACACATGATGCTTTCTCTCTTCCATTCATAAGCTCCATGTGGTGGTCATGATTTATCACCCTGCACTAAAAAGAGCCTTCAAGAACTATGGAGTGTGAGGACGACAGAAGACAGACGCTCCTAGATTATTTTATGCTTCCCATAGGGGATGGGTGACAAGCTGGTGGATTCCCTGAAACTAGCTGTCACTCCGCTCTGTCACATTGCTATCTTCCTGCTAAGGCTGGAACATAAGCTGGGCATAACTGCCCACGTGTCACCCTTGCAGCTAATCATGTTCATACATGTTGGTGGGATATTGAAAATTCTCTCTCATTTCCTTATGCAGCTTCTGGCAGATCAGAAGAAGGACCTTCTGGAAAGCTGTCCCCCACATGCCTCTTCCCAAGGTATGTTGGGGACTTTTCTCTGTCAGATTCCCTTCCTGCCCATCTTACTTTGCCTTCTTTTAAGAGCACTAGCATACATATCATCCAGGCTCACCACGTCTATACACGTTCAGCCCCCGGCATTAACTACTGAAAAATGTCTGCTCTAAGAATGCGCTATTCTTTTTCTCATTTTAGTGTGAGTATATAACAGATGTCTATTGAGTGGTAAACTACATTGAATATTTAGATATGGTTGTGTTGGTTTATTTTCTTAACTTAGTACCTTGGTTGGTTTCTGTTGCTGTAACAAAACACCATTACCAAGGTGACTTATGGAAGAAATCAGTTATGGAAGTTTACAGTTCTGCAGTATTGCTATAGTAGTCAGACCTTACACAAGATTATCTTGGAGGAAAGCATGTCAGCAAGCAGGCAGGAATATGCTGGAGATCTTATATATAATCCAGAGCACAGGGCAAATAAAGAAGAAACTAACTCACTAAGTGGGACGGCTGTGGACTTTTTAAACCTCAAAGCCCCATGACACACTTCCTCCAATAAGGCCATGCCTCCCAATCCTTCACAGTTTCACGAACTAGGGACCAAACATTCAAATATATGAGCCTATGGTGGTCGTTCTCATTCAGACCAGCACATCATGGCTTCCCATCTCATTACACAACAGTCACAGTATTCACCAGTGCACAAGCTGGTCAGGCTTCATGTTCTGCTCACACTAGTCAATTCCACTATTTTGTTCAAGCCTTCAATGGGATCTCTGTTTTTCTTCCTGTGATTTTTCTAATGGAGCTCTGTCTATCCCTTAGTCCTTCTATAGTCATTAGCTGAGCTTTCCCCACCATTTTCTGAAATGTACTTCCAAGATAAAGGAATCTAGCACAATATTAGAACCTGTCCTTCCTGTAGGCATCAGGCCTTCTGACACTACCACACAAATCAGCCAATGATTTGACAGCAGAAATATGAATTTGTGTTGGATCTGTTTAACTAGAGTTGCATCCTAGCTCTCCTGAATGCTAGCTGTGTACAGTAGCTAAGTAATTTCTTCTGAATCTTCATCTTTTCTGCTACACAAGGAGAATCATAAGTATCTTTACCTTTTAGAGAAATTTGCAAAGGCCAAGAAAAAAAAACGTTGGGGCTAGACCCACGATGCAAATGTAATGTGATATCTATTGTTAGTATTTTATTAATAACAAGCACATATTCCAGTTGTTCATAGTTTTTAAATTTCCTGAAGTAAGGACTGCAGGAAATAAAGAAAGAGAGGATGAAAGATAGATTATAACCTACCAGCACATGAGTAACTACACATTTTTAAAGGGTGTAAGGATGTACTGGGGTTTGTCTCTTCACCAATTGCAGGAAGCAACACTCTTCCAGGACTTGGTTAATCATCACTCAAGACAAGAAAGGACTGGTATTTGGACAGTTGAGCAAGTTGCTGGTTGTATGTGTGGTTAGGTTCCTGAAATCCATTGGAAAGAACCTATTGAAAGATAGTCAGCCACTGGAATTCCTCCAGTATAACTCAAGTGAGAGTCAACAGCTAGAAGTACTTAAACTTTCTCTCTCTCTCTCTCTCTCTCTCTCTCTCTCTCTCTCTCTCTCTCTCTCTCTCTCTCTCTCTCTTTCTCTCTCTCTCTCTCTCTGTGTGTGTGTGTGTGTGTGTGTGTGTATTAATGACATATTGATGTTGCAATAATATTTCCAATTCATGCCCAGACAAGAAACAAGAGAAAAATATTTAGGACATTTGAAAGGAGAGATGCCCAGGTTAGAGAAACTGAGGTTGCTAATAATTGTTAAAGACTAAGCCTCAGAGAATAGCTAGAAATAAAACTCCAGCACTCTAGTATTTCCAAGTGCCTGGTGAACTATGGATAGTTTCCATCCTAATTCTTTAGAAGGCAAATAGTATGGAGAGAAAAGCACAGGGCAGGAGCCATTTTCTACCCCATCCCCCAAAACAGAAACGTGTAACTTGGTCACTTTGAGCATCAATATCATGGGCAATAATTACCTTACTGGCCGTTTTCTTTTCTTATCTGAAAAATAGAGAGAGAAAAAAATGAGCAATATGATGTTGAAATGAAGCTGTCTAGACCTTTCTGGAGAGAATTTATTCCTTGCATTTCCAAAGTCTCTGGTCTCTGTACATGTATCATTCAGTATTTTCATGATTTAAAGTAAGGACTCAGTAAGAACAGTCTATAAATATTTTAAATTAGCATAAAAGTATTAGAAATCATTGTTACAATTTTTGAACAAAATATGTTTTAGCAACTCTCCTCCCTCTCCTTTCCCCCACTCTTTTATATTTTTAGACGTTCCTCTTCCTCCTTAATATCTTCACCAGTCCTTACCTTTCTGTCTGTTTTCAATATTTTTATCTGTCTGTTTTTCCTCTTCACTCATTCTATTTTCTCTCTGTCTCCTTACTGGCTTATTAGCTTTTCCCTACATTTCCACTTTAATTAACTTATTTATAAATATATCTAAAGTACCATATTGATATAGCTAGTGTCATAGATAGCTTTAGCTGTTAACTTGACACAACATAGAGTCACCTGGAAAACAGAAACCTTAACTGAAAAATTCCCTCGATTTGATTAGCTAATGGGCATGCCTATGAGGCATTTTCTTTATTGCTACCTGATGCAGGAGGGCCCAAACATCTGTGAGTTGTGCCATCTTTAGACTTGTAGATCTGAGCTTAGCAAACTAAAGGAAGTGAGCCAGTAAGCAATAATCCTTGAGGTTTCTGCTTCAGGCTCCTGCCTGGAGTCCCTGCCTTATCTGTATAGATGTATAGGAAAGACTATAACCTGTAAAGGGAAATGAAATATCCTATCCCCAGGTTGACTTTAGTCAGAAGGTTTTATTACAATAGCAAAAAAGCAAACCTGTATAGTGAATCTCCCCCCAATGTTCAAAACATGAGTATATATAAATAATAGCCAATGTGTTCAGTTTAGAGTGTTTAGACTAAGAAAGACATTATTGTTAAGAACTGTCCATAAAATTATGAACAGCTTTATGATAATTCTATAAGGCTGAAATAATCTTCAAAGTAGAGAATTTTGATTACAGGACACTAGTTTGTAGGAAGAATAAGTAACATTTTACAGAATTATGATTAAATTATGATAAAAACCTAGCTCTTGTTAGATGCAAACCGTCCTCTCCCCAGTCTATTTCATACAGATATCCTCATGTGAAGCTGACACAGAGAGACATTTGCACAGATGGTGTGATTAACTGTATGGGGAAAATACTAGAAATTGACAATTGGTTTAGTGCTAAAACAATATGTTGGTGATGAAGGTACATGACTAAAAAGGCTTTGTAACTTAGAAAGGGGTTCTATAACGTAGAAGGTGAATGTCACCGTCTCCTCTGAACAGTTACACCTAAGTTCCCCTTACTTGTCACAACAAAGAAAAGGTTGCTTTTCCTAGGAAATGGAGCAAAGAAGTCAGAGTAAAACAGCAAATGATTCAGTCATCTTCTGCCATAGAGAGATGACATGTATGAATAGGAAAAGTACAGAAAAGAAGATTTGGATAAGATATGGCGGCTGACAACAGACAGCTGAATGCTTCCCAAATCAGGGTTGAAAAGAAAGGAAATTAGAATTTCTCTATTACAATGGCAAGGGCAGTGTTCTGGTACATGAAAGGAGCTGTACTGAATGAAGGGATCAATGACTGTCAACATCCCAGAAAGGAAGTTTGATGATATTTTTATTTCTAAAAAGATGTACTAATATTAAGAATATTTGGTCTATCCTAAGGTGAAGAGGCTCATTGTCCAGAATGCTGTCACCAAAGTTCAAAATAGAAAACTAAATGCTGTGTGGTTCAATGGCCAAGCCCTGATGGTTAAGAACATCTTAACTACTGATCAGGATATAGCTGTCATCATGAATGTGAAGAATGGAATTTCTTTCACAATGACTACATGGTCATATGAGTCTTATATGATTGTGCATACATGGTAGAGACATATATGACCTTTCTTTTTTCTCTTTAGCTTTACTTGTGACTTCCTGGATGGAGACAGTTCTTTTGAATGTTGCTCCATAGACCCGCTGACAGGTTCCCACTATATCTGCCGCAGAAGCCCCCGACTCCTCACCAATGGCTACTATATTTGGACTGAGGACAGTTTCCTCTGTGATCCAGATGGCCACATTACTCTGAACCCCTCCCATACCAGTGTGATGTACAAGGAGAACTTGGTTAGGTAAGTAGAAGATATTGTATAAGACATCTCACAACCATTCTGCCAACCATTTATTGATCTGCATATTTACAACAATTCACTGTTGCTCAAGTATATGGTAATAAAAGAGGAACTGAAATCAGGTAGAAACAACATAAAATCAAATAAAAGTAAAACAAAGGGATACACACTCAAGAGTGGAAAACAGTGTCAAGGAGAGTGGAGGGAAAGAGAAAGAAGCCAATTCCATGTGTGGAAGAGGCAATACAAGCTTCTTAGAAATGGTGATAGGTAATTGTAAAAGACATGGCATGTCTGATAAAACAAAGTAGTAAATGTAATTTCATGAAGAAAAGTCCAGTCAAAGACTCCGAGAAACCCTGATACAACTGGGGTAACACAAGTAGTTGATGGAGAAACAGCTTAAGAAAGGGATTTCCTGCAAGAAAGAAGACTAAAATTATCCTATTGAGAGTAATGGATACCTAGGACTTAGGATCTGTGAAATGGCTCAGTAGGTCAAATGCCTTGTTTCAGTCCTAAGGACATGAAGACAGATCCCTAGCATTCACACAAATGCCAGCTACAGCATCATGACCCCAGAATGGGAGAGGCAGAGGAGGCAGAGGCATGTGCAGTCTTGGAGTCTTGGAGCGAATTGACCAACTAATTTAGTTAAACCAGAAAACTCCATATTCAATAGAAGCCTTATCTTGAATAATAGGATGGGAATGATAGAGAAAGATACTAAATGTTTACCTTTAATTTATACACACACACACACACACACACACACACACACACACACTGCAGATTTTTCTAATCTACCTTTACTCTGGAGAAACACTGCTTTAAAATGCATCTTCAAAGAGCAATTCCAGTTGCACCGAAGAACAGTAAAATGCTGTCATGATAAAATCAGTCCAGTTCCTCTCCATGTCACTTGGCTCTGATTTATTCCCTTAGCATTTCTCACTTATATAATGTGTTTGTAACAGGGCTTGGCACATCCCAGACAGGTGCCCAAGAACTGACCTTATTGTGAACTTTCAATATTTCCCTGCTCTTGGTCCCATCACTCCAAGCCTTCTTCTGTGGCTAAGAGTCTTTGAAAATAAAAGTCATTACCACTCCCTTCTCCAAGACATAATCCTGTGTTTTATTTTACACTAACATTAAGCCCCATGTCCCCCAAGGAAACATACAGGGTTCTTTATTTTTGCCCTTTGTATCTTTTCAACTTTATTTTTACCATAACCCAAAATGAAACATGCAGTTTATGGCCCACTTATCTCAGAAGATTCATTGATTTTCAGTTAACCTGCCCTTCCATTTCTCTGTGGGCCCTTTCTAATTAATTCTTCTGAGCTCACATTTCAAACATAACACGATGGCCAGAACCAGTGCCTGTAGACTCAGATTGATTAGACTTGCTTCCAAGCTATCTTGTTTTCCAGTTGGATGGCCTCAGGAAATTCTATAACCTCTCTGGATCTCCGTCTCACAAACTCAAATAGGAGATAGCAGTGGTACCTACCTCATAGGGCTATTGGCTGTTCGGGGGCTCATGTGGGTTTATCTATGCAGAGCAGGCTGCCTGGCACAGAGTGAGCTGCATGAAGGAATCCCCAGTATTTTCAGTGCCTTGTCAGTTTCCTAAATCATAGACCATGGCCACCATCTATCCACAGTTTAGTCTTTATCTCACCATCGTTGCCATAAATCCAAGGATCTTTTCATGTAATGAACACGACTCTCATTTCAAAGAGATTAAATATTATTCACTGAGGAGCAAAATATGAGGGACTATGCCACAGGAGCACAGACTTAGGTGCCCACATTTCATATGCCTGAGTTATAATCAAACGTATTTGGCTTCAGAATAAACTATTTCTTATTTCCCTTGAGGAGAAAGCTATAGTTTTATATCAACAATTATTCTTCCCGAACCTTGGACCGGCAAATGGTTCCACTTTTCACTATAGCTGTCACCTGAACCAGAGCTAGTGTTGAGAATGGGTTATTTGTGCCCAGTGATCCAAAGCTGCCTCCTTGGGTAGATGTTTGTGAGTCATTTCTGGGGTTCAGGTCTCCCTTGGTTTGGTCAATAGTTCATTTGTTTATTCTGAGTTTTCCAAGATCCCTTCAGCTGTATATTTTAGCTATCAAAATGAAAACAGAACAAAACATAACTCTCATCTCAAAGGGGATAAGGAATCATTTATTATAGAGAAAGATGGAACAACCATGGACCAGGAGCACAAATTTAGGTTTCCTCAAATTATATATTGCAATGTGCTAACAGTTTCATAAAGTTTTTATAGTAATAGAAAAAAATAATAAATGTCCTAGTTACTATTGCTGTGATGAAACACCATGATCAAAAGAAGCTAGGAGAGGAAAGGGCTTATTTCACTCACAGTTCCATATAATAATTCATCATCAAACATAATAAGGGCAAAAATGTGGAAGCAAGCACTAATGAAGAAGCCACAGAGGGGTGCTACTAACTTTCTTGCTCCTCCTGGCTTTCTCATCTTGCTTTCTTATAGATCCCAGAAAAATAAGACCAGGTACAGCATCATCCACAATGGCTTAGCCCTCCTATTTTCAATCACTAGCTAAGAAAATGCCCTACAAGTTTTCTTACAGCCCAGTCTTATGATTACTTTCTCAATTGACTTTCCTTCCTCTTTGATGATTATAGCTTATATCAAGTTGATACAAAACTATTCAGCACAATATATCACATAGTTTTCCAATACATTGCTTGGAAAATCAGAATTATTTGAATATTCAAATTTGGGTTGTACCTACTGTGTGCCCCAAATCATTACCACTGGAATGCTTCCAACCTCAAGTGACTGCTACTTGCTGCACATCATGCTGTTTTCATTCTTCACAGAATATTTAGAAAGAAGAAGAGACCCCACCGTTCTCTTTCTTCACTTTTGGATCCCCGATCCTCTAAGTCTTGGCTGCATGGAAGTATCTTTGGAGATGTTGACTCACTCCCAAGTGAGAATCTCTGGCTGGAGGGAATCAGGAGCCTTGGTAGGTATCATTGCAATGAAAATAGTGATCTTTGCTTTTTCATCGCATGATGAGATACAATTTCTGAATGGCAGTCATATAGTACTTGCCAAAGGTACAGTTTAGAAAAGATTACCATTTTGATGGAGAGGGTGAAGCCAGGGATTAAAATTTTATTGACATATTTCTGCACTTCCTGTGACTGAAATACAAAGATCTTCATGTCATACAAAAAATGAGAGTATAAATATCTGCATTAGAATGCTGGCCCATTTCCAATATGAGTTTTGATGTATGGAATAGAAGCAGGGAAGTAATAATGGAGGCAAACTTACAAGACATGTATCAAAAAGTGTGTTCTGTAATCAGGATTCAAATCTCAGTTTGGACATACTGGGATAATAACTTCATTAAGTCTCAATTGCTTTAGTTTACAAAGTTTATGCACACATATGCATATACATATGTGTGTTCTGTTAAAATAGATGATGCATACATATAGGAATGACATAGCTAATATAGATATGTGCTTATATATTCCTGCATTCAAATGTATGTATGTAAATGCAGTGATAGACACTCTAAGCCCATTTATTCATCAAACCCTTGAGTACACGCTCTATGGTGACAATTGGACTAAGCACTTGTTCCAAGCTTAGTAAGACACAGCATTAATGAGAAAGTCCCTTATCAGAGAGGGAGGGGAATATGTTGTCAAATAGCTATAGTATAATGCCTTAAGTGCTATAGCATGATTAGGAACACAGAGAGAGTGGAGGAGAGAAAGCTAATACATAATCCAGAAGGTGGTATAAGCTCATCCTAGATAAGGCCAGAAGGGTTTCAGGTATAATAACATCCAAGTGGGTCTTAAAAAAATGAGCGGCTTATTAGGCAGATGGGAACTTAAATGACATTTCTGCCTTTTTTTAGGCTGCTTTCCAATTACTGGGATTCTAGACTTTCCAATGACTAGATTGTGGCTAGTCATTCCTTCCTATCATATATAAATTTGTTAGATTTTCTTCTGCTTCTTGGTCAGAACTGGCTTAAACTTCTAGCAACCGGTACACAAGAAAAATGAAGAGTCCAAAATAACAACAACAACAACAACAACAACAACAACAACAACAAAAGGATGTTAAATGTGACAACAGTGAGCCAAACTCAAAATGGGCCACATCTGAGCATGGCTCCCTGTGCAATTGTTCTTGCCTGAATCCTTGTCTCTGGTCCTGCCTTCAAGATCATCTTCTTCCCTCTCCCTTGCATGCATCTGACTCAGACTCACATCTTTGTGAGAAGGGACCATTCCAATGAGTAGTCTCAGGTTGAGGTCTCTACAAGAATTTACTCTTTTATTTTAAAGATTGTGTGTGTGTGTGTGTGTGTGTGTGAGTGTGTGTGTGTGTGTAGGTGTATAGGTGTATATAACACTAGACTCATTTTTAAAAAAGAGCATGTGAAATGAAGCATCCTTATGATATGAACAAATGATTAACAAAACCAAGTCCATTCTAGTTCTTGCCAAAACCAAGAAAATCTAAGCAGGACACACACAGGAGGCTGATATAGGAGGTTGGACCAGAAACGACAGATGGTGGAGGGCTGAAGAACCTTCTGTGCCTTATTGGGGAGAGAGAGTTTAATCTAATGATTCACGGGCATTTGGAAGCATCTTAAGTGGGATGAGGACACAGCAGATTTGGATTTTTAGTGTTAGTTTTCCAGTAGTATGCAGGGAAAGACTACACAGAAAGTAGCTGGTATGAGCTCAGAAGCAAAAAAGCATCAAAAATTCTAAGAAAGGACAGAGCAAATAGAAGGAAGGAAATTTGTTTTTAATGTCGAACTGACAGGTTTGGGACAGGTTGAATGAGGTTGTGAGGAAGTGGGAGAAGTTTAACAAATGGATGTGTTTCATTTGGTAGACTGTGTGAAAAGTTTTGTCCCTGACAGCTCTGGAAGCTGGGAAAGCAAAATGCTGAAAGGACTTTTGGGCTAAGTGCCCCTGAATTCACGGCTGGAGCTGCCTCTTCCTATTTGAGTGTTCTTGGGCACATCAATGAACTTTTCTGATCTTCCACTTCTAGATTAATATAAGGACAAAGAAAATAGCATGTAGAGTTGCTGTGAAGATGAAATGCACTAGTTCATTAAAAGCATCAATGTTGAATCAATGCTGAATCAATGGATTGATGTTCTACTTAACACATTCACTCTACAAAGATTTATTTTT
The DNA here is from genome assembly GCF_963924665.1 of Micromys minutus. NCBI lineage: Eukaryota > Metazoa > Chordata > Mammalia > Rodentia > Muridae > Micromys > Micromys minutus. The sequence goes on along the minus strand of NC_137962.1, from coordinate 9,429,188 downwards.
ATTATTTTTATTATGCGTAGCTGTGCTCTCCAAGGCCAGGGGGCTATGCCCCCCCTGGGACTGGCATAAAAACATCCTTGTGAGCTGCCATGTGGGTGCTGTGAACCATCTCTCCAGCCCTTATTTTTCCAATGAACATGCTCAATATTTAGCAGTCTTACATTTTTTATTTTTTGCATTTAATTTCTCATTGTGACTATAAATGAGTTGAAGTTTTCTTTGAAATTAAGGCCAAGTTTTTAAAAATGAGGCAATTTGAAAAAAAAATGTAGGTGACAAAGAGAAGTCAGTTTCCATAAGATGGCAAGAACTTGAAAATGGTGTGTGGTAACTGCAGCTAGTGTCTTTGTGATTTCTCATGGTCTGTGGCAGAATTCCAGGCAAAAGGCAACTTAGAGGAGGAAGGGCTTAGGTGGCACAAAGTTTTAGGGTGATATAGTTCAGTATTCCAAAGACAATCTGATGGCAGGAGAGTGGGGCAGCCGGTCACTTATGTCTGAGTCCAGACACAGAGAGAAAATAGAAGGTTGAGCTGTGATATAAGTCCCCAAGGTTTACTTGGATGACCTTCTTGCTCCAGCAAAGGTCTACCTCCTAAGGATGCCAATGACCTGTCCAAACCACATGAACTCATGGAAGACACTTCACACTTAAACTACAGCAGTGCGGAATGGCTTTTACAGCGACCATTTTCACAGATTTGGAAAATGGCATCTGCCTTCCATAGTTGGTTCTTCCAAATATGCCCCAAACAACTTGAAAGCAGTTGGCCCACAGTCATGCTGCACATTCATGAGGTATCTTATTAAAATTCCCATGGTTGTCAAATATCTTCTAAATATAACAAATTAAACCACCCCTTCCCCAAAATCAGGAACTAGTCAACCTGGGTGCATACAAGAGTTGGGAAGCTCTCATTCCTGCTGTCCGCTGTAATCACATTTCCTCAGACATCTAGTTTTCTGATTTTACCCAAGGCCTCTTGATTTATCAGCAATTTGTTTTTTTTTCCCCCCTCTGGAAATATGGCCTCATTTGAAGACTCCAGAGGAATTCAAAATTAAATTGTTTTGCTATTTTCTCTTTGCACAGTGGCTGTAATCAAACACCATTTCCCCTGATTTTCTCATGCTTCGGTTTTCAGACTGAAGGCTATTTTGCCGACTTGGTTCGTCCTCATCTAACCCCTCCTCCAGCTGCAGGAGATGCCTTCCCTCATCAGTGGCAATTCATTCTTTAGTTGTTGGCATTTGTTGCAGTTCCTGGGGGCCACCCACTCCTCCCACCCCCTGCCAAACTACAATTTGGAACGTGGTCCTGGAGCTGTGAGTCACCCTGAAAAAGAATAGAGAATTCTCACGAGGCTAATTAAATGGGACAGAATCTTCCCTTAGCCCTTAATGCTTTCAAGTATAATACAACTAAAAAATATTTGCTGAATTTTTGGTTTGGTAAGGGCCATTCATTCATTATTAAACTTATCAAAAGGTGACAGTCAGTCATAGAAAAGTATGAGTTGAGTCAAAGCGTGTCTTTTTAGAGACACGCATCTCCTTGGTCATTTTGGGTATTCAGACGTTACAGTTTCCTTGTGGTTTAACACCATCATCGAAAAGTTCTGTGTAGAATTTCCACGATGCCAGACAAGAACCCTTTGTCTTGTTTCCGTCCATTTCAGCACTGATTTTCTGGGTTAGAGCAGACAGTTCTGAAAAATAGTGCAGGAATAGTTTCCCTGTTGCCACAGAATCTGCCTCATGTCCTGGGATCATAGAATAGTGTTTCAGGAACGTGCGATTAGCCAGGAATAGCCTGGATCCATTCTCACTTCCACACTAATATGGTCATCTGGCTTTTTTTGTGTTCTTAACAGCTTTACTGAGGTATAATTCATACACAAAAAGTACACATTTAATGTACATAGCTTAATGAGTTAGTTATATGCAAACACCTGTTACTTATCACCATAATTAGCATAAAGGACATACCAAACAATCCCCAAAGTGCCTTTTATCCTTCTGTGTGTTTGTGTTTAGGTGTGGGTGTGTTTTAAGAACATGTAACATAATCTATCTTTTTAAAACAAATATCAGATTGTTAACTACAGGTACCAGGCTGTGTCACACAGACCCTTAACCTGTATCTACTCATTGTAACGGAAATGCTATACTCTTAGTCTTCTTCATCGCCTCCTAACCACTGAAGCCCTAGTAACCACTACTGCATTTTCTGCTTCTGTAAGTTTGTCTATTTAGATCTTTATAGAAGTGGACTGACTTATTTATCTTAGCAAAAGGTCATGCTGGTCCTTCCATGTTGTTGCAAGCAGCAGGCTCGTCTTCCTTATTTAAGGTTGACGTTTCGTTTATGCATTCACCTATGGACTCAACTTGAATCTGCACCCGGACTGTTGTGAGCAGTGCTACAGTGAGCGTGTTCTAGGATAAGCTCTACTGTGTGGTCCTTTCTGGTTACCTGCCACTTTCCTTTTCTATGGAGACCAGCAATGATGCTTCCTCAGACTTCTTTGGCAGATGTCTAGAAGCTATGGGAGAATGGGAGGAAGGAGTGTGTGTGTAGCAGGAACTCTGCTATCCAAAAGCCTCAACTCATTGGCTTAGTATCTAAGTTATGTCAGAGATAGACTGATACCAACTAATTGAAATACCACCTACTTGAAAACACTTGTTATAAGAGGACCCCAAGAGTCCACTGGCATTCCCGAATCACTGCTCCCCCTTCAGTAAGGACTCACGAGCTGGCAGGACTCATTGCTTAGAGTACTCTAGTCACAAGGATCATGTTGCATCTATTCTAGATATTCATTAATGACTCCAAACTCCTCACAGAATAGTCTTAGATCCTGAGTGTGATAGGAAGCTTTGGGCCTGGACTCAGCTCAGTCAGAATCACCTTGTGGTACTTCCCTATGTTCGTCCTTCCACCCAGCCCTCAAGAACTTGCTCACTGGGAACCTACCACATCACCACATGGTCTCTCAGAAGCATGTTTGGCCCTTGCCCTCCCTTTCGTATGATCTTCCCTCTCTGCTCCTACTCATCATCTTCCCAGTGTCTCCTGGTAGAGTCTATACTCATCCTCCAGGTTTCTGGTCCACTCCTGTCTCTCCTGTGCAATCTTCCTGTGTTTCTCAAAGCATACTAAAATGTCCTTTTCTAGACTTTCACTGTATTACGACTTGGCTCCTCTAGTTCCTTGAGCAGAACAATCCATGTAAGGTATATAGTGAATGTACTGAGCAGATAAACAAACCTTGCTATATGTCCATGAAACACCTGTCTTTTCTACTTCTGTGGCAGTTTCTGAGATCCTTTCCTGGGTGTCACTGTAACCTCCCTTGCTTCTGTGCTTCTGCCCACCCCACATCTTCCCTCAATCGTCATATGTTCTGGGCATCCCCTGCCACCAGTGGAAACAGAAAGAAGCCTTTCTGTTTGTTATCAAGGACTGGCCAGCTTCAGATTGTTCCACTTGAGGTACCCAGTACATGGAAACAATCACCTCCCTTACCGCTTTCTTTTCTCCTCCTGCTTTTTTAGTTCCTGTTCTCTCTCAAACAATTGTAGGATCATAGCTATTCCTCACCACACTTTACTTGTGCACCTTTCTGGAGACAATGTCACTATACATGGTCACCTTTATAAGGTGTAAGTTATATTTTTCCCCACAGTGAGTCCAGGGAATTTAGAATCTGTGATAAGTATTGAGCTTAGAAGAATCTAGAGAAAGATCAAAAAATTCTTTCATGGAGGGGTAATTCTCTAGATGTCCAATTCAAAGGAAGAACTTGTCCTAACTTACTTTATGTGAAATGATGGAATAGTGATAAATAATTTGCTTTTTTCTTGTTTTCAATATTATCCTTTAAAAAATTTCTAATTAGATAATAAGTTCCCCAAATGCCAGGCCAGTTTGTCAAAGCTAAAATCCAAGCAGTGGCTGCATGAATCTTCGGGACATCTTTTACATAGTTCTCCATCTTTCATAGCCATATTTGTTTTCCTTTCCCATATGAGATAATATTTCTGTGCACTTGTGATATAGGACTGTGAACAACTCTCTGGGAATTCTCTGAAGGGAACCATGTAGTTTGTATTGAATCATGTTGCACGTAGTGCCTTTAGACTGGCTCCAATAGCAAGGGTCAAGAGCCAGTACTGGTGCAACAAATATTAACTCTTTGGAGGATTAGTACAAATTACAACTTGAAATTTGCTTTTAAAACATCAAGGAGGAAATGTCCTTCCATTCACTGGTACTCCCTCCCTCCCTTCCCCCCTCCCTCCCTCCCTCTCTCTCTTCCTTTCATGAGGGAATATGGGCTATTGCATCACTGCAAGACCTTGTTTCTAATTTTCTGTTCCCTTTAAGAATAAAAGGCCATTTCCCCATTCCCTATAGACCCTCTAAACTACAGCCCTTTAATTATGACTTTTAAGTCCCACCTTTCCACCCCTCCTTTTCTGTCTGTTAGCCACAGCTATTGTTTAGAATTGTGAGTGGTCTCAGCTTGCCTGCTGGGAATGACCTTGTCTTTTGAGCTTAAGCATGCAGCTTTAAAAGAATGTGTGTTGAATATGTGCCATCTTTTAAGTAAGCCCAGGAAATACCTGCATTCCAGGCAGGACTTCTGTCTGATCTTTGTAAATGTCTGTCTCCAAGTCAGTGTGTTCTCATTGTCTCAAATTCTCACCTAAGGACAAGGTAGGGAAACCAATCTGAGGGTAGATATCACAGACACCATCAAAGGCAGAGACTTGAGAATCCCTAGGACATTCTAGCCGGATGAACCTGTGGGTTCTGTGTAGTCAAAGTGTGGCACTTCCCATGTAACTGAAAGTCATTCTTACCCATTGCATTCATTCTTTCCAGCAAAATCCTAGCTTAGGAAGTTTAGGGTCTTTAAACCTTCAATTCAGCTCAAAAGTCAACAACCCAGAATCATCTCATGGTAACTTTATGAAGAAGACACCTGATGATTCCAGGAGTTGTCATAGCATGTTTCAAACTTTGTGTTGCATGAATTTGAGATTAAACTTGACTGCTATTTAGAAGCATTAGCAGGTCAATTACAGGGTAAGTAAAATGTATTTGGAATGAGCCATTAAAAGGGGATGCATTAGAACTATTTGCACCAAGTATTCTGTTTGAATGATAAAACAAAGCATGCATTTGCTATTCAAGATTTCATTCAGTGTTTCAATGTGGTTTATAGAGAGCAGGTTTCTATAGTGACACCTATCATAATATATTATGCCACTTGCTCCCACCTGAATACAAACCTCATAAAACAAATGGTGACACCTGTCTGCTCCACTATTGCTTCTCAGCAGTAACATTCATTAGGTGCCAAATGAATGAATGGGCACATTAGAAATAGGAATTATCTCTGCTATGAAGTTTAATGTTTTAGAGGTGTGAGGCTCATATGTTCACACATATTCTTCAAATAAATCAATTCATCACCTAACATCACTTGGAGACTAAGGATGCGATCATGCCCTTGCCCACATGATGTTAGGGCGCCATTTCATGATTTCTTCAAGGGCCACCTGGATTTTACTACATGTCAAACTGTATATTGTTTTAGATTTAGATGAAATACCACATGAATATGTACACTGTGACATTTTTGCTAAGGAACAGCCTATCATCTGTAAATGGAACCCCCTATTCTTCCAATGGGAAGTCAATCCTTTCTGTGGTCTGCTTTCCAACTTTTTATAAAACTGTATTTTCTCTGCTGGATCATTTTATTGTAACTACATTGTAGTTGGATTCCTTTACCAAACTCTCATCCTCTCATCTTTGCTTGTTTGTGTTCTGAAGATATGTCTTTTACACCTCAAAGGCTGGGGACAGATTAAAACACCAGCAGGTTTTTACCCCCTTCTTATCCCCCCACCACTAGTGCAGTAGGCAATGTTACTATCATTTTGATTATTGAGACTGCACAAAGGGTAACTCTGCTGGTTAGTTCCTATTGTCAACTTGACACAACCTAGAGGCACTCAGGAGAGAGGATCTCAGTGAAGCATTGTCTAGATCAGGTGGGTATGTCTATGTGTGATTATCTTGTTTGCTAATTGATTCAGCCTGCAATGCGATGCATCAGTGCTTTGGCTGGGGTCCCTGAGCAGCATCAGAATGAAAGAAGCTGATTGATCAGAAGCAAGCTCAGAAGCAAGCACTTGCTTCTCTCTAATCTTGAGTGGAAATATACTGTGACTAGCTGCTTGAGTTATTGCCTTATCTTATCCAAAATGATGATGGACTATAATCTAGCACTTTAAGCCAAATAAACACTTCTTTTCCTTCTGCCAAATTGCTCTTGGTCAGGGTGTTTCATCATAGAAATAAAAAGTACAACAGCATCACCACACACACACACACACACACACACACACACACACACATACACACACACACACACACAGAGTTCGATAGATAGATGATAAATAGATAGATGATAGATAGATAATAGATAGATAGATAGATAGACAGACAGATAGGTAAGAACAGACAGAATCACACACAGAACCATACACACACACACAGAGAGAGAGAGAGAGAGAGAGAGAGAGAGAGAGAGAGAGAGAGAGAGAGAGACAGAGACAGAGACAGAGAAAGAGAGAGAGAGAGATTAAATTCATTTGCTTTTCCAGGAAATGATTTAGACTATTCTCTGAGTGATGGCTGGGAATCTCAAAAGCCAATCACAGACATGTCAGAATCCTCCTCTACTGGACACATACTGCCTCAGCCACTCAGAGAAAACTCCAAGAATTCCTCTCTTCAGCTTCAGATGAAAGCATCAGGACATCTGGAAAAGAACACTTCGGTGCATTCAAGTGAGTCCTTTTAAAATTTTGCCACACCCAAACAATTCTCTCTCCTTGCCGCCTAAGAATGATATAACAATGACTAATGTGCACTTAGGAACTGGTAAAAACCTGCTTGATGAAGGGAGGGCCTGGGCTTCTGCTAGTGTCAGAGGATACAGAGGAGGGACTGCCTTTGAGTACAGTCAAGGAGTACTCAGCAAAACTAAGGTTATAGTGTTCTGTTTTTCAAGAACTTTGATGCCTGGTAAGCATTAGGTTTTGATAAAGCTGAGGGGAAGAATGACAGGTCTCTATTATTTAATTCTTGATTGTTAGCTGCACTTTGATATAGGCTAAAAGAAGAAAAAAATGAAGAAAAAGAAGACAAAAAACAAACAACAAAACAAACAAAAATCCCCACATCTTTTAGTGCTATGCCTCAGAATGGAAAGGCCTATTCAGCTCTTGGTTTTTCTAGCGTGAATAAGGAAAGAAGCTCACCAGTGTGTTGATGACTCTGCTTTGTCAGCAGCAGATTAATGAATGAATTTTCGTGGTGTCTCATATCCAGGGTGGGAGAGCTGAGCTCGCTCTGCTAAGCTCTCGGAGATTTCATGTTTCAGAGCCCCACCTGTAATCTACAGCACAAGGAGCCACCATAGGAAAAGAATGTACTAGGCTCTACAAGAGGTGGCCAAACTCTAAAATTTAACCTTGAATCTGTGCAGAGAGAAGATCCTACTTTTAGCTTTGCAATAAAAGCAGTCTAGAAGATTGTATTCTGTTTCCTGTCCACAGGAATGATCAATAGATTTGAGGTTGTCACTGTAGGAGGCTGAGATTGAGTGAAATGATCCTGTCTTTACTTGCCACTACAAACCATGAGTGGATAGTGTCCCACTGAGCATCCCCCCAAAGACTTATTCATTTGTCCTGCACAATATATCCCTACTTCAGCTGTTCAGCACGTGTTAAAGGGTCTTTAAGTTCACTCTACAGTTGTTTCACGAACAGAAATGGAAGCTTTGACTGAGTAGATAAGCACCAGGCTATCAATCCTTACTGAGTCTCAGCAGCCACCTCTTCTTGGAAGCCTAGCCTTCACTGTTCTGGTTCCCAGAACTCTTCTGTCTTATGCCCATGAGCTGCACAACTGTTGCATGCTTGCCTGCACAACATTCTCTGAACCTAAGGTCATGGTCTCCCTTGAATTGCAAACTGACCATACAGTGACTGTGCAGAACAAATTCTCCCTGACTGTGGTGAATGAATTCATAGCTGTGTAAGTTTATTTTAATATAAGAATATCAACATTCTACAGATGAAGTAAGCCTTGTACACTCATTGCAGAGAATGCGACCATGATGAATGTGTGGTCTAGTTGGGATGTCTGTCCTATCTGCTGTACCTGGATGGCTTCTACTTTTCTTCAAGGCCCACTCGAAATGAACCATCTTTGTTCCCTCTTGCTTGGTGGCTGAAGTAAATTTTTTCTGCCATTATTTCAGGGTACCCTGCATGCATAGCTTCACTGAGAATATTTATTTTCCTTATTGCTCAGCCATCTCTATCATTTTTTCCTCCTTGTGCAGGACCTGAATGATCACTGTTTCTGGTGACACAGCAGATTCAAATAACACGGGCCTGCATGCCATTATTTGTATCAGTTAGGACTTTTGACTTCCAGGCCTGACTTAGTGATAGAATTCACTGACTAATGTAAATGATATTTCAAACAGAGAGCTTAGCATTTTTCCAGTCTTTGCCTCCTTGCCATCTCTTCTGTGTTGGTGCTGTTCCTCGGTGCCCATCTTCCCAAGGTTGCTCCTGGAGATTATTTCATCTACTTCACTCTGTAGCAGGAAAAGGGATTCCCCACCAAGAATATACATTGCCTTCAAAACCAGCAAATAGATGTCCACTGTACTCAGTGGTGTATAGGTGCAGACTGTTTTGGAGGTGGGGGTGAGGTGGAATGGGATGGGGAAGAGAGAAAGGAAAACAAAAGTTAAATGTGAAAATGTTAAAGAAAATAGGAAGTGCTAAAATTGAGAGAGAGAGAGAGAGAAAGAGAGAGAGAGAGAGGGAGAGAGAGAGAGAGAGAGAGAGAGAGAGAGAGAGAGAGAGAGAGAGAGAGAGGAAGGATGTAAGCAAGGGAGGCATTGGAGGAATCAAAGTCTTATTGGAATTAAGTTCCTGATGAGCTAAGTCAAAATAATTGCCAACTCAATGGCCACTAGAAAAGCAATGAATAGTTTGGATGTCACAGAACTCATCCCTTTCCTGAAGTCAGAGGTTCACACCCTCTCTCCTCAGTGTGCATAGCTAGTGATCTTTGTTGTGCCTCAAGCTTGGTTTATTTCCCTTAATTGCACACGAAATCATAAGAGGTGGAGAACGCAAACACACTTTAGATGAATGGTTAACATTCCTCTGAACCAGCAATAATTTATATAATTCACAGTATACATAAATCTTCTACATTCTGAGTGACATAATTTACTATTGCTCCAGTTTGGCTCACCAAACTTCAAGATTCCACCCACACTAGGGGCTCCGTGAGATTTATAGATAACTCTGCGTTCAATTCCAGCATAAATCACAAAAATAAAAACATTCACAGTATAAAGTCTTTCTGAGTTTTAAACAACTGTTGCAAAATTAAGTCTCTGTAGCATTTGGGAGGGAAATTAAGCTGAGATCTATTTCCTAAATATGTTTTTAAGTCCTCATGAGTTCATCTTTAAGTCAGCTCTGATTTCTTCAAGGTGATTATTCTGAGACTCAAGGTCATGATTCTCACAATTCTCCTAATTATAACCGCCAGAAGCTTTATACTTCTCTCGTGATTTGACGCCATGGAAACTGTTCACTGATTACAGAGTTTAGAAAGCATACATTCTTCCTAATACATATTTTTTCTTCATGATATTTAGAGATTTCCAGTGTGCAAAGTTGCAATTGTCTTTCTCTGCCTCATTTCAGACAAAACATTATGCCCTGTCTAGATGTTGTTTTTAAATCTTGGCTCTGGCACCTCATAGCTTTTTGATCTTGAACTTTTGCATCATGTCTCTCAGTCTCAGTGTACTCATTTGCAAAAATGAGATTATGTTCCCTACCTTGCATGGTTTGGGGCCAATTAAATAAGCTAGTGTGTCAAAAGTATTTGTGAATTATAAAATACTCTCAAATAATAAGCATTCTTATTGTGGTTGACACAGTCATAATTATCATCACATTTTTAGTGTTCTGACTTTAGCATAAATTCTACATGAGCTTCTTCCACTATCAAAGCAAAACAGCAAGTCTGAAACATTTTGAGGTGCATAATCTCTTGTTTTGTTATGAGAGAGGAAATTTAATTCAATGGTTTTAGTTTTCTAATCAATGGACCCATAAATGTGACATGATATAAAAAATATTTTTAATTTATGCATATATACATATATGCATGAGTTTATAGGTAGCATGCGTGTGCAGGAGCTCATGGAGTCCAGAAGAGGGCATCAGATCCCCTGGAACTAAAGTTGCGAGCTACCATGTAGGTACTGGGCATGCTCTTAACCATTGAGCCATTGTTTCAGCCACACTTGGCATGATTTTTATCTTGGTATTGATTATTGCTTGTTTAAAAATGATGCACGTTTGAAAACTATGAAACAGGTTTAGCAGAAATTTGTTTTCCAGGCTATTTAATGAGCTATGATTGATTTCTTCTTCCTTCAGGAGCTGGTTTGATGCATAAGCTCTTCTTTCAGGCGATCCTCTTAGCGGTGTGTCTAATCATTTCCGCATGTGCAAGGTAACCTGGTTTTGCTTCCTTACAATAGCATTTCATAATAAATGAGGGGCTGTAATTGATGGATAACTTTCTTGCCTCTTTCCATAAAACATGTTAGGGAGCTCTCTAGCTAAGATCTGTTCATTTTTTCTGGTGTGATACTGCCTTTTTTTTTTCTTTTTTCATGTACCTTCTCTCTCATCTCCAGTGCATACAGAAGCCAGCATACATTGCTTAGAGATTGATTTGACCATGTGCTACATTCTGTTTGAGCTGTGATGGCGAGGAGCGTTACAATCCAAGTTTCCATTTCATCTCAGAGCACTTGAAGTTCTCACTGAGTCTCTTACCTTTGCTATTGTAGCTTTTGCCTTAAAATACAGTAGAATCAAAACAAATTCTCTAAATTTTAGAGTCTAAATGATAGCAATATTTATCTGGAACTAACAGGGCAGTGTATGGGAACATATGAATTACTTCAGCCCTGAGTGGGTTAACAGGTTGAGAGAAGGTAAAATTTATAAGGGGAAATACGGATTATAGGAAGTATTTTGAAACAACAATCTTTGGTCACAGAAATTGATATTAAGAGCGATGTTATATTGAGGTTTAAAAGGAGCCTTAGGGCAGATGTCCATGTAGAAGTACTGTGTATACAAGCTTGTGGAACTTTGTGTTCCTGTGCAATGTCTTTCTGATTAGTTACTATCAGGCAATCATATGTAAAGATCCTTTGTTGATACCATCCTGATTTTATTTATTGTCTTACCCTATCAACTTTCACATACTTACTGTCAGTTCCAGAGGAGCCAGATTAACACAGCACTCAGTTCTGACTATCAGTGTGCTAAGGTCTACCTCCTATCCATGTTCTTGGTATGCATTCTCTGACCACCTTTTCTCAGAATTCTAGAATAATGTTCAAGTCCCATTAGTCTTAACCCTGTCCATGTCTCAGAGTCTTCGTTCCCTCTTCCTGGCACAAGAATATTTCCCTACACAAATGCCTTGTGACCTTACTTCTTTCTAGACTCTTTTTCAAAGTCTATGTTAGAGAAAACTTCCCTTGCATATATACACAGACACACAGCACCATTCATCACACAAATGACCTGCTTTTCTTTACTTCAGCACACTGTCTTCTGTATCCTCAGTGACAAGAGCTCATTGATATTTTTGAATGAACAGATGAAATGAAAATGAACAGTGAAGCCCTAAACACTCCAGTCTTTAGACTCTGGAGGCAAAGGTGCAATTTACTCTCAGTGCCTGCATCCTGAGGTCAAATGCCTCCACATTGCTCGGGAAGGTTGATTTTTCTAATCCCAACTCTTAGATTCTTTCACTTAAGTATGGATTTAGGCCTAGTGAGAGCTGCTATTTTAAAACAAGCCTCCCACTTAATTATGGGGTTTGAGGACCAATTTAGATTACAATAAGACCAAAGGAACAAAAGGAGGAAGCTTTATGGCTAGAAATAGATTGGAACATTCTTTATTAATACACCAAATTGGAAACTGATAATGTGCATTGGTACAATAGTGGCTGGAAGGAAGTGTGAGGAGCAGTCATAGTCAGCACTCTCTTTCCTTAGTGTGCTTCAAACTTCCAAGTCGGTCAGGAAACCCTGTTTCATATACGACAGGGACTTCAGTGAAGCATTCCTCTTGGGCCAACATATGCTGATGTCACTACTAAATACTTTATATTTCTTTTCTTTGTTTCCTATCATGCAGGCTGCTCGCTAATTCTCCACATAGTCACGTCTGAACATATACTCCTACCCGTCCTAACTCTATCCCCCAAGTGCCAGAACTACAGACATTTACTTATATACCGGGGCTTTTGCTTTTATTATAAAAAGCTACATAACAGTGGTTAAAATCAGACACCATGTATAATGCCAACAATGTATACAGTTCACTTGAATTCTTGACAGGTAGAGGAGTATGTGAAGATATGGTCAAGCAAGAATGACTACCTTGTAACTGACAATGATAGTAAGTCACCATCATGTGTAAATTGTCTCCTGATTTGAAAAATGCACATGTTCCATGGAATAAAAGAAATAGGTCTGCTTGCAGGGCTGCCATTCCCCTGAGAAGCTCAACCAGAAGCCTTTACACAGTTTGTTTCTGTTTCCCTCATGTGATTATCCTACTTCATTGATCAGTAAATCTTATTTCTTCAAACTACTTTCTAAACCATCATTTCTTACTATGTCTATTATCCATATAAAACTGCTAAAGAGCAAATAACTAAGACTTATCTTGTGTTTTTCCTGCCCTAGGTTTAGTCACTACTCTCAAGTTCCAAAGGTTTTTTTTTTTTTTTTTTTTTTTTTAATTTTAGGACATTATGAGATCTGGGTGCCAAGTTCACTCATTAGTATTAGGATGCCATTCTAGTCTGTCTGTGGAGAGAAATCGGGACTGTTTGTGCATATATAATGACATTGGTACTTCTATGTGGAAATTATGTATCTATGCACACATAAAGTAGCCCAAATGTGTTAACATTGATATATCTGATTAATCCAATGCCACATGACTCATTCCTGGTTTCTCTGTCACCTCTATTATCCTCAGGCCTCTGCTCTGGGAGCAACTATGAATTTGATTTCCACTGAATTAATTTCTGTCATGATATATATATATATGTGTGTGTGTGTGTGTGTGTGTGTGTGTTTGTGTGTGTGTTTGTGTGTGTGTGTGTGTGTGTGTGTGTGTGCAGAAGTTGTGTATTTCAATTCAATACTTTCTCCTGATTCTATTGTTGATAACATAATCCATGCTGATCAGGCAGAACACTTAGTGCTATTTCAATCTTTTGAATATCTTTTATGATTTTAAAATTATCATTTTAAAATATTAAAAATATTTTTAAAATAAATTCTTAAAATTATCTTTTGAGACTTGCTTTTTGTACTAATATGTTGTTATTTTTGTAGAAAGTCCAATAAGCTCCTGGAAAGATGTGTTCTTTAGGGTTTGGAGAGAATATTCTATAAATCTTAGTTCAGTAGGAGCTCTGACTTAGGAGGAGACTGCTAGAGAAGCTTCCTTAGTGTCACCTCATGAATGAGAAGAGTCAATATAATCAAGGAAGATTTATATAAGATTATAAGAGAGAGATGGAGAGAGGGAGAGAGAGAGAGAGAGAGAGAGAGAGAGAGAGAGAGAGAGAGAGAGAGAGAGAGGAATGAATCAGGATTTATGAAAGAGGCAATAGGAGATCTGAGCACCATTGAGTTAAATAACACCACAGGTCAAATGGACCTAACATCCACAGAACATTCCATCAAAACCCTAAAGAACATATCTTCTTTTCAGCAGCTCATTGGACTTTCTCTAAAACTGACAATATATACAATGCAAGCTTCAAATGATATTTTAACAAATTGAAATAATATCCTGTATTGTATCTGACCAACACTGATTAAATCAGTGACCACAAAATCTGAACAACTCACGACATTTGAGTTTTTGAATGAAAACTGGATCAAGACAGACATCTAGAATGAATTAAAATTTTCACTGGCCAGAAAACATCTTGTTTGCTTCAGTTTTTGGCAATTTTTAATAAAATTTGTACAAAAACCAAAGGCTTGTACTGAGCTGTGTATTCACAACAGATAGAATTGGCGAATAAGACAATAAGTCTGCCTTAATTGGGAACAAAGTGCCAAATTGTGTTTCAAGATATTTTCACCATTTTCCTTCCTACTAGCGTTGGTGTCCCTGCTGTTGGTTATGAACATTTAGGAGCTCACCATGTCTGATAAATATACAACCATTGTCAGTAGAGAAGTTGGAGCCATTCTGACACATAGACAGCCATTGCTCGGCATGTTAGCTTGCATTGTCTAATGACAAAAGATGTTCTACATTTCTTTAAATACTTAACATGCATGTTTTCATTGGCTGAGGTGTGGCATATGTTCACATTTTTCACCCATTTTGGTTTTTGGGTTTTATTTTTAAACTTGGATACGAAGTAGCAGGTTACATTGTGGCATTTGCATACACATATACCATAAACCTTGTTATTTTTCAGCCACCTTATTGCTGAGGTTTGTTCATATATAATCTAGATAGGATTCCTTTAGGAGATTTGTGATTGGCAGACATTTTCTTCTGATTCTGCGTTGTCTTTCATCCTCCCAACAGTATCCTCCCCAGCGAAAGCGTCTTCTCTTTAATCTTTAGAAAGTTTGATTATTAATCTTTTTCTTTCAGAGACTCTGTACTTCATACTGTACTTAGCAATCATGGCCAGACGCAGGTTTTTACAGTTTTCATCTATGATGCCTTCTGGAAGTCTTATATTTCATGGTAGCTTCTGACTATTTTAACTTTAATGTGTGATATAAAATATATGTAAGAATTCATTCTTCTGCTTTCAAATAGTTAATTGTTTCCAGACCAGTTGTCAAAAGGACTATCTTTCCACTAAGTGGTTTTTATGTTCCTGTTAGCAATCACTTTACAGGACTGGAGAAAAGGCTCAGCAGTTAAGAATGAATTCTCTTACAGAGGTCCCAAGTTCAAATCCCAGAACCCACTTCAGGTGGCTCATAGCAGCCCTTAAGTTCAGCCACAGAGTGATCTCATGCATCTGGCCTCCACCTCTGTGAGCACTGCACTCACATGAATATACTGTTTTTCCTACACAATAGACATATTCATAATTTAAAGAAAAAAATAAATTGTTTTTAAAAAGACAAATTTGCTTAGCACACACATGTGTTTCCGGTTCAAGGTCTCTCTTGTTGCCATATCTGCCTACCCTTTTGCTGATACACTATTTTTATTTTGGAGCTATATAGTAAATCTCGACATTCAGAGTATATTCTTAGTCTAAAAGAACACCTATGTCCTGGAAATGCAGATTTAATATGCTCAAATGACACAATTTTGTTGTTTCAGATGGTTTGTAGGAGGAAAATTAGCCAGCATCTTTACATGTACTCTGCTGATCACAATAGCTTGTGAGTAACTTTTCCAGATTGCTGCTCTAATTGGAATTTACTCAAGTTTTGGTATTTAAAATAAATACATGTATATATTTCTCATTTCTACTCAAGATGTTGTGAAATCACTGTTTCTCAACCTTGCCAGCTATCTCAGAGCTGCCACCTGTGCTAGGTAAGTGCTACCTCTGGACCTATCACTGTCTGGTCAAAGATGACAGAATCTAGTGTTTCGTAGGCTTCTGCTATGTAAGAGATGGTAAGAGCTACGTGGAGGCACAGTTCTGGTCAGGATATGGAGAATATTTTCCTTTACTGCTAAAACCTAGTAGCAGTCACAGAATTAGGCTTTATTCTCAAAAAATATAGAAAATTATATTTTAGGGTCCCAAGACATTGGAAACAATAGGAAATTAGTGTCCTTTTCAATTCTTTTTAGAAGTGCCATTATAAATTTATTGTGTTGCACTTTCAAAATATATTCTAATGTCTTTGTAGTATGGCTTCTCAAAAGCCTGGCAAATGATCTGTTGAAAAACACAATTTCTCTCACCTTCCTAACTCTCCTAACCCTCATTCCAGAGGGCTCTCAGGGTTTGAGAGATGCTCACAGAATTTAAAGTAGGCTTCTCGGTGCCATCTCATTTCAAGGCAGTCTGTGTTGATGACCTTAATATCACTGAGGTTGTTGAAACCAGCTCCTGTGAGCTTAGGGACAGAGCATGCTCTGCAAGTCAGATTAGTGTGTTGGCCTTTGCACTTCACTTTATGCATACTTGTTTATGGAATCGTGGTCTTGATTCTCAAATCACAGTGGAGTGAGTGAAGATCTGTTTTGTTTACAACGCTAGAAAATATGAATTTACTGACATTTGAGTGACATTTCCTGTAATTTCTAGCCATTCAGATTTCTGGGGATAGCCATTGATCCAATTTAATAGATAATTTGGTGTTGGGATCGCCACCCAAATCTTTGCTCTTAAACCCTTGTTGGCTACATTTGCTTACAATTCTTCTTAAATAATTACCTCCTAGTCATATTCTAAATAATTTTAGATCTAAGTGGAGGCTCACTGGCTTGCCTTTTCCAGTTCTACCTACAGATTTTCAGAAATAATTGAATATTGTGAATTAATCTTTGAGTTTCATATATATGAATTTCAGACGCTTTTACCAACTCTTACCCTATGTTACCTCCTTTTCTTCTCCTGCTAACCCTCCATTCTTATCAAATTGGTTTTGCTTGTTGCTTTATTGTAGAGATCAAGTGCAGGCTTTGTGCATTTGTAAGCATGCTCTACACAGCTGGGATACACCCCAAGACACTTTCTTGCTCTTGGTGGCTCTGATATTTATTTCTGTTATCCCAGAACTGCCTAGTGTCTTCATTCTATTTTCTTGTGTGTATGTGTGTGTGTGTGTCTGTGTGTGTGTGTGTGTGTGTGTATGCATGTGTGTATGTATACATGCATGCATGCATGTTTGTGCCTGTACCCCACTAAGTTTAAATGACCATGGTTGGGAGGTTATTTACTGAAGCATGAGCAACTTATTAGTGGCTGCACCCTCAAGAAAGTGATATCCTTCCCCTAACCAACATTCATTGTCAATAGTCCCCTCAGGGAAGAGTGTGGTTCCCAGAGCCCTTCTTCCTCCCCCGATGAAATTCTGATGAACACACTCTCATGCAGATTGTGTGCAGGCAGCCAGATCTGCAGTGAGTTCACAAGTACATAGTCTGGGGTGTGCCATGTCTGTAAGGCCCTGACTCTCAGTGCTGTTCTCCACCTCTACCTCTTACATTCACCCTGTCATCCTGTGACACTCCATGGTAGCTCAGCTTTGTATGCCAAAATGACACCAAAACAAACAAACAAAATCATTCTTAACCCAAAAGGTTATCTTAAACCCCAAATCTCAGAGGTAATAATAACGTTAAGGCTTATTATACAGTGAGGCATATATAAATTGCTCCTGCTTAAAAATTAAATGTACAATTAATTGGAAATAAAACTTTTCATTATCTGTAAAACTTCTGTGGTAAAGGCAAATTCCTTAAAGTAGCATTAAGGGTAGGGCCTCTAGACACAAAAGCCAAAGAGGAACTATCTTCTGTCTCCAGCTCTAGGCCTTCTGAATCCTAGCTCTTGGGGATCTTGAGTCATTATGACCTCTCTGGATAATCTTTTCACATTTGCTATAATAATCTTGAAAAGATAAATCCTGTAACTTTTTATTACTTTGTAGTGTCTTTGTTTGTTTGCTTTTTTCTTTCTTTCTTTCTTTCTTTCTTTCTTTCTTTCTTTCTTTCTTTCTTTCTTTCTTTCTTTGTTTCCTTCCTTCTTTCCTTCCTTCCTTCTTTTCTTCCTTCCTTCTTTCTTTCTTTGTTTCCTTCCACTTCTTATTATCTTTAATTTTTTTAACAGTCCAGTCATTGTCCACATCCCAGTTCACCCTCCCACAGGTCTTCATCCCATTTCTCCTCCACATTTCTCCAAGAGTGAGTTCCCATCCCCCGACCTCACCCCACCTCCCCTCAAGTCTTCCCCACTCCCTGATGTTTTAAGTCTGTAGAAAGTCAGGCTCATCTTCTCTCACTGAGGCCAGACCAGGCAGCCCTCTGCTGTATGTGTCGGGGTCTTGTTCCAGCTAGTGTATGCTGCCTGGTTGGTGGCTCAATCCTGTAGCTTTTACCCCTTGATTTGTAGCATCAGTTAACTTATGAAAACTTGACTACTAACTACACTCTGTACCAAGTACAGTTTATCTGAACAGTCATTAAAGTATGTTTCTTCCATGGGTCTCAAGGTCACAAAACCAAGGTGTGTGGTCAATCTTAATATATCAGAATACAATAATACTCACATACATTCAATAGACAGGGTAAAATAAATTCTTTATGGTAAATGACAAGTATGGATCTAGTAATTAGGCCAAATGAACACCGAAAAGGAAGTTTCCTTAGACTGAGAGAGGTATGGGGTGTGGACGGGCAGGCCTTCCTGGAAGAGGGACTATGTCATCTGTCATGGCTACTTTCCCAAGTAAGTTTTCTTGTATACCCCACTGCTCTGTGCCCTTGCTCTGTTCTTTCATAAAAGCAAACAGATCAAGACTGCAAGTACATCTTCCACTGACATTCTCATGCACAACTTCATTTATGGGATAAGAGTTATTCTTTGATGATTAATGTATGTACTTTGACCTTTCCCTCTCTTCTTGTACTGTTTCTCCATGTTTCTTGTCTCCTGTTTACCAATTTTTATGTGTTCATCTTCTTATATGAAGATCTGGAAAACAAAAACCGTCTCTACTCCAATGCTTTCAAAATAGCAGATATATACATATTCATCATCTCAATGTTTTCTTCCTCATTACTTGAAGGACATTTTATAGCAGAGACTTCTGTTCCTGTGTGTTAGAGATATTACAACTCTCTCCTCTTACATAAATGTATCTAAAAGATAATGAGGCTTATATGTATTTATTAAGATCGAGTCAAGAACCATTCATGTTCATTTACTTTCCCTTGACATACTATCTTTGTGAACTCCCAGAATATAATAATATATTTAATATATTATTTAGTATAATATGTATTTAATATATGATGTATAATTTTATTTGCAAAAGAAAAGAGTGACTCATTAGTTTCCTCTCACAATCAGTGATGCAGGTCCAAGGGATTGGAGGAAATCACTGAGTACAGTCTAGCAGACAGCCACATTGAGCATCCCCCACACATACTGTATGATGCAAGGATAAATTTGATTATGTGCCCTCTCCATGGCATTTCAGTCTTCTCCAGCCATACCACTTTTTACAACATAAATCAATTTTTCACCTGCCTTCCTCCTTGACTTTAACGTGTAAGGTTGTGGGAGTTGTTCATGAAGATCATCACAGGTGTCCTGTGCCTCTGGTGACTCCCTTTAGCCCCAGTGTGAATGTTCTGCATACCTATGACAGACATCCTAGTACCAAAGTAGGTAGCCGGTTGTTTTAGTTTGATTTGTTGCTAGAGTAAAATCTCCCATGAAAACTGGAACCGAAAACAATATAGGAAAGGGGCTTATTTAGCCTAAAGTTC
Source organism: Micromys minutus (assembly GCF_963924665.1). Lineage (NCBI taxonomy): Eukaryota > Metazoa > Chordata > Mammalia > Rodentia > Muridae > Micromys > Micromys minutus. The sequence goes on along the minus strand of NC_137962.1, from coordinate 9,409,497 downwards.
TAGGTCACATTCTATCACTGAGAGGAAATCAAGACAGGAACTCAAGAAACTAGTCACACTGTATCCACAGTGTAGTGCAAAAGCAACACATGCATATGTTCTCCTCTCAGCTAGATTTCCCCCTCTCCTTATATAGCCAGGGCTTCCTTGCCTAGGGACTTTTCTGCCCACAGTGGATTGGGTCTTCTGACCTCAATGAACACTTATAATAATTTTCTACAGACATGTTGCTCTAGATATTTTCTCAACTGAGGCTCTTTTCTCAAGTCAGTAGGTTGTATTAAGTTAATAGAAGTAACCAGAATACATGTGTTCTCTCTACTGCTAGATGAAAACTTTTTCATTCATGCTAAAGAAACACGAATTAATTAACTTTAGAAAGTTGAGACAAAGAAACTACAACCATGTTGTCCTCTAGGTCAGCAGTTTTCAACCTGTGAGTCTTGACCCTTTTAGGGGGTCAAAAGACCATTTTACAAGAGTTGCATAACAGATGTCCTGCATCTCAGACATTCACATTACCATTCATAACAGTAGCAAAATGACAGTTATGAAGTAGCAAGGGAGATAAGTTTATGGCTGGAGTCACCACAATATAAGGAGTTGTGTTAAAGGGCTACAGCATTAGGAAAGCTGAGAACCACTGCTCTGGGCTGTGATGCTATCTGTAGAATGATGCTGATAAAACAGTCATAAAACAGCAATTTGCTGGTTTCTATGGTGAGCTTTAAAGGTTAAAACCTGCCTGGCTTGAGAGAAAGGGGCACTGAAAGCTGCCAGGGGGTGGGGAGAGATGGGTAGAGAGTAAACCTAAGTTGAGGCTCCACTCTCACTCTTCCTAGCTGAGATTGTTCAGGCTAGTTTGTGTATGATTAGATAATACAATTGTGTGTGTGTGTGTGTGTGTGTGTGTGTGTGTGTAGAGAGAGAGAGAGAGAGAGAGAGAGAGAGAGAGAGAGAGAGAATTGTTTATTTATTTTCTTTTTTCTCTAATCTAGATTTGACAGCACTTGAGGAACACATGTGATGAATGTCTTCAATCTCAATATCTGAGAACAGTAATTTGCAGTTTTCTTGGAATCGACCACTTTATTGGAGAGCAATGAGCAAATGGATAACAGAAATATTAATTTTGACAGTTATTTTTTTCTAAAAATCTTAATTTCCACATGTAATATTAATTGGTTAGTGACAATAATATTAATTTAGTTTTCTTTCAAAAACACTGTATGTCAAAAGAGAAGAGACAGGAGAAAGTAACAGAGGACAGATCATGTGGAGTAATGCTCCCTTGAGTGGACCTCAATAGAGTGGACTAATAGAATGGACCTCAAGCGTTTCTTTTGAATAGAGAATTCTGTGACAGGCTCAGATCATGAATAGCTCATGTCTGCCCTCATATATCTATGCCTTTGCTAACCTACTTTAATTAAACAATGCAAACAAGTTTATATTATTCATAAAATCTGCATAAGAAACAGGCACAGTTTGTAATGCAATACAATAAATAAATGCATTTGAAAATGTGCATTAAGTTTTTATCATTTTTATTGGATAGTCTCTGTATTTACATTTCAAATGTTATCCCCCCTTCCCCTCACTCCCATTCCCTTCCTCCTTTTCTTGCTTTCATGAACATGTTCCCAATAGATGCTACTGTTTGCTTCCAGATGTACATGTCTTGAAACTTTGATTGTCAGTGTGGCAGTGTTAAGAGGTGGTAGGACGTTTAGGAAAAAGGGCCAGTGGGATATTCTTACATCTGAGGGAACTTCACTCAGTATAAATGGTCTGCCCCTCAGTCTGTCTCTGGCCTTCTGTCCAGCTATATGATCACTTTATCCCATGTCTACCATATGATGTGGTGCTATCCACCTTGAGACCATCACTAGAATGATAGGATATGTTGGCACTATGCATCTGAACCTGCAGAACTATAGGCCAAGAGAACCCCTTTCCATCACTCAATATTCTGCTTCTGGTATTTTATTATAGTAACGAGAAATAGACTAAGAGAAAGGCAGACCATTGATGGAAAATGAGCAGAGAAAAACCATTCCTCAAATTATAAATTCTTCTCTTGTACGATTTTCTTTACTAGTTTTCTTTTTAATTTCTGGGGAATAATGATCATCTTTCATTCACCTTGTGATGAAGATGAGATACAAAAGTTCTTTAAGTACAAAATAAAGGGAAAGATGCACAGCTGTTACATATGAGCTGAAGGCCTAGGTCCATCCCATGTGTGCCCTTTGATTGGCTGCTTCGTCTCGGTTTGGCCCCTGTGTAGGGTTTTGTGATGTCCTTGACCTCTCTTGCTCCTTGAATCTGTCCTCTCCCTCTTCCACAAGAGTCACCATGCTCCACTTATTGCTTGCTTGAAGGTCTCTTATTTGTTTTTATCAGTTGCTGGGTGAAGCCTCTCTGATGACATTAATGCTAGACTCCTGTTTGTAAGTATATCACAACACCATAAATAGTGTCAGGGATGGGCTCTGTCTCATGACATGGTCCCAGTCTGGGCTTAGCCGTTTTTTTTCATTTCTCTTTACCTCTGCACATCTTGTAGGTAGGACACATTGTGGGTTGATGGTATTGTGGCGGGGCTGGTGTTCCAGTTTCTCTGCTGGAAGTCTTTTCTGAGTACAGAAGAGGAGCATATGAATGAGGCTTTAAGATAATGTAATCATTGATGCCTTTTGGGCAGTTGTGTCTCCATAGTTTCATTTCTTCCAGTATTATCAAGGACATTGAAACTCTAAGCACCTGGTTGTGATGGTTTCTATATGCTTGGCCCAGGGTGTAACACCATTTGGAGGTGTGGCCTTGTTGGAGTAGGTATGGCCTCGTTGAAGAATGTGTCACTGTGGGAGTGGGCATTAATACCCTAGTCCTAGCTGTCTGGAGGTCAATCTTCCACTAGCAGCCTTCAGATGAAGATGTAGAAGTCTCAGCTCCTCCTGTACCACGCCGGCCTGGATGCTGCCATGCTCCTGCCTTGATGGTAATGGACTGAAGCTCTGACCCTGTAAGCCAGCCCCAATTAAATATTGTACTTCTTAAAAAGAGGGGCCTCTCCATTCTTTATTTAGTCCCAGTAAGTTAAGGGGTGAGAGTGAAGCAGGGCCTTCTAGGTGAGGATGCTGCTGACAGACAGTAGCATCTCAGCCAAACTCCTGTATGTCCTCATGTTGGCACAGCGAGTTGCCCTGCAGATTGAGGAAGACGAGCCTGGGGCAGGAGACAAGATGCTGGAGTGCTGCAGACTGCTGGAGGTACTTATTACATAGTAACAGCTCCTGCAGCCAGGGAAAGTTAGCCATACCATTCAAGTTCTCCAGGGCATTATCACTGGCCCGCAGCACCTCAAGACAGCACAGAGCAGCCAGGGCTGGGGCCAAGGCTGGGGGACGATTATGGGTCAGATCAAGACGGGTGACCAAGAGCAGTTTTTCCAGACGGCAGAGTGCTGTGAGATCCTCGTGAGCCAGGGGCAGCACACCCACGTCAGCACACTCCATCTTGAGAACACTGTTTTCCAGCAAGAACTTGCTGCACAGATCATCCAAGTAGGCTGCTTCCATTAGGTCTGCAGCTTTGAGGGTACTGAAGTACCGTAGTGTTTCTTTCTCATACAGGAGGGTCCAGTGCCTGCATCAGCAAGATGGTGCTCAGCAGGCAGCATTTATTCTCAGGCTCCAGCTCCTGCAGCTTCATACAAGGATTCAAGCTCAGAAGGTGGCCTTTTCCACTGTCAGCTCACAGGTGAATAACTTCATCGGTGGCTGGGTCTCAGCAACAGCACTCCCGGAGGCCTTTTAAAAGCTCACATTCCTTCTGAGCATCACTTTCTGTCCAGATGAAACAAAACATGTGCTGGGGCAACTGGTCATTGAGAGAGGCAGCGTGCAGGTCACAGAGTCAGACAGGGCTGGGCCGGCTCCTGCCATCTGGAGTCCTTCACTCCACACTCAACCATGAGTAGCAAGGTCCCCATCCTGGAGCCCACTCTCCAGGCTGAGAAGAGCAGACTGAGAGATAGGCTTCTTCCCAGCTCACAGGCAGGCAGCACAGGAGCCAGCGGTGATAGAACCAGGCACTCTGATTACTGCGGCCAGTAAAGAGGGCATTCTGCACCAACTCCAGCTCTTTCGGCAGTACATTTTCAGGAAGCTGTCCAGGTGGGCCAGATTCTGGCTGCGGGTACAGCTGGCACAATCATGTCGGGAGGACTATTTGGAGAAGTTACGAGTGATGAGGCTGTCAGTGAAGGCTAGTTCCTCTACAGGGGTGGCAGCAGCTTGTGTAGCTACAAATCGCAGACAGTCCCAGCAATGAACGTTCTGCTCAGCCTCGAGGAAGTGAGCACACAGCTCCAGCTCCCAGGCTCAGTTGGGTTCAGGCAGGCGTCTTAGCAACCAGCACCGGTGGTACCAAGCGCCATAGGACTTTGGGTTCACATGCAGACAGCTCTCTAGGATGCCTACTTCTGCCTTCACATGAGCAGCCAACTCCTCACAGGACTTCTGGTTTCTAACTGCTGAAGCACTTCTCAACTCTGTTCCAGAGGGTGGCAAACTCAGGGTTGGCTTCCAGAATCCGGCTTGTCAGCTCTAGCACGGATTCATCCAGCTCACCAGCTTGCCGCTTCTGGAAGAGAGCTTGAATGGCTGCCAGGTAGAGCTTTAGCTTCTGCTTCCGGTCTCTCCTTTTGGCCTCTGCCTGCTCTTCAGATGCCTTCACCTTCAGGTGCCCAAACATAGTTTTGGCTCAACGTTGGGGACAGGGGAAGGAAGGGTTCAGAGGTAGCCCGTTCAGTCTGTGCTGAGGAAATATTGTCTGTATAATGTTGCCTTGGTCGTGGTGTCTGTTCACAGCAGTAAAAACCCTAAGACAATGCTCTCCAGAGAACAGGCACTGGACTTTGTGAAACAGGTAAGGTTTCACATCTCTTACAAATGACTTCTGCTTCACAATCCAGCTGTTTTGCCCCCTTGAAGGTGTTGGAGTGTGATCTGGTGTTGATTTTTCCAACTTTCTCAATGAAGTCATTGTCTCAAATATTACTGGAGAAGAGCCACACGATAACTTACTCTCTGGAGTTGCCACAAGACATTCCTGATTGCTAAATAAACTAAGAAAACATCTGTTGCTTATCAAGATTTCCTGGACTTCCTAAAATTGATAATTTGTCCCCAAAGCAACATCTAAACTTTATCAGGGAAAAAAACTGGGGAAGCTGCCCTGGAGCAAGATTGAGACATGCCCAAACCCCTGAAAATTCTCATCCTGAGACCAACAGGAGGTAAGACAGCTCTTTCCCTGTTCTTAGTCTACGTGCTCCAGCCTATGACTTCTGCCCATGCCCTGCCCCATGCAATCTTTGGCCAAATTACAGGTTCAGCCCCCGTGCCCATAAGAACCTGCCCAGCATGTTCTTGGAACTCCTCTTCATGGAAATGAATCATCCCTGGCATCTCAGCCCCAGCCAATAATGTACACCAATCTGGAAAAGCCCCACTCACGTCTCAAGGTCTACACAGCCCTTGTTCATCCCAATAAGGTTGAGCTGTCTTACTGGAGTTCCTGGAAGTCTGTCATACTCTGAACCCTGCTCCTCTTTCCCTCCCTCCCCTTCATGTGCTGGTGGCCAACAACTTCCAGGGAAAGGGAAAGAAAACCTACCTAAAATATGGCATCTTTCAGACCCAGAGCAAGATAGGGGTATATGTTGTGGTTTGCAGTCAACTCAGACCTCTAACTCCAGCATCACTGATCTGCTGCACAAAGTATGGGGTCAATAAAAGAAATAAACTGATCAACCATTCCCAACTCTGTTATTTAAAGTTTTATAAAATTTGAAACTGTAACAGAACATTTATAGTTTTGTAATAGAATAGGAAATATGCATGTGGTTTCTGGTCCTGCCCCTTGACACAGAGCCACTAAAACCATGGTGATATCCTGGGTAACAGTGATGGCAGAATCTTATACAGAACTTCTGAACACATTGGGATTTTTCTGGAAGGCATACGCATCTTTCAGTCTAATGAAGACACTTTGATGAATTCCTGGACAGCCACAGGAGTGGGAACCGGCCACAGGAGTGGGAACCGGCCACTAGAAAGAGAAGAACATGATAAAGCCCGGAATTTTATGTCTCTTCATGTACTAGAGAAGAAAATAGAGACAGAAACTGAGCTAACTGCTGACCACAACCACGTGATGGAGCCTCCACAAAATATTTCTGATGTGTCATTTGGAGAGCTTCATGGTTATTATCCACATGCAGAGAATGTGAAAGACGAACCCACACTCATCTGGCTTTTCATCTGGCTCTGTGTACTGATTCATCTGTCCATACACATTCTTGAGATATGTTTTATTGTAAATAAATTGCTAAGTGCAAGCAATCGATGCTTTGAGTTCTGCCTTCAGGTACCGAAATTTTAACATAACCAGACAGCAATGGTGAATCCACATGTATAAGCAAGTCATATAGAGATATGGAATTCCACAAAGGAACTTACTTCCTGTGACTGACATCTTAGGTGGAGAGGTAGAAAAAAAGATTTTAAGTAGTTGATTCACATATAACTCTATAAACAAGAATAATTTTAAAGCAAAAATGATACGGGTTTTTGAGAGCCTTGGAAGTAGCATTGACCATCGTCCCCTGCTGCTTATTCGGTAACATTAATTTTAGTAGCACCAATGTGCCGCAGAGGACATGGAGGATCCTTAGTAATCTACTGGGCTTTAGCCCACGCAAGAACCAGAGGATACTGGAGTCTGGTGGCAGCAAATGACAGCAGCCACCACAACAGTGTGACATATTCAGTTACTATGGAGAAAATAAGAACTGGCAAGTGTCATTGCTTTTCCTCCAACCTGCCCTTGGTGTCGGGGCTACCACTAGAGGTGCCATTCCCTCTGGAGGAGGTTCCATGCTGTCAATTAATTCTGCCTGTACTTCTTCTCGAAGATCTGCCCAGAGGCAAGCCACTTAGTTGGTTATCAATCAGAACAATTGAACAATCAATACTGTCCATCATACACAACAGATGCCTAATGTTATGATATCTGTTTCTTGAGTATTTACAACTTTTGATGAGTATTTACATGTTTGAATTAAAAGATGAGCTTTGTGTGTATTTGATTCTAGAATCTCATTTATTTAGTATCTGCATAACCCAATCATAGGCCCAAAGCCACGGTCCTGTCAATGTCCAAAGCAGACAATCACTGAAATAGTAGAAAGCCATTATTTAAAAAGATTTTGTTCTTTAAAATACTAGAAATTTGGAAAATGAGTTATAATGCATAAATTTCTACTTTTTCATTATTATAACTAGATCACATGCTTTATTGTTCAGAATATTTTTGTAAGCAACTGGCGTGGTCTTCTCCTGCTGGAAAACACGTGAAATCCAGGGTCCTGTGGGTCTGGGCTGTCATCATGAGGCAGGACAGAGCAGTACAGAAAAAGGGACAAATATGGTAACCATTTTGTGAAGCAGAAGGAGAAAGTCCAGGAAGGAACTCAAGGGTTTTTATCACAGGGCCCTTTCTACACATACATACATTGTCAGACTTTATCCTGGGATAGCAGGGAGCCACTGAGAATTATTAAGAAATTGAGGATCATGTCACTTTGGTGGCTAGTATCAGAAAATAAACTACTGGTCGACCTTTAAGTACTAGCCATTTTTGTCCCGGAGGCTTGAGCCATTACTGTCTTTAAACTGTCAGTCATGAGGGAAATTGGGGAGTATCGAAAGATGGAACTCACAGAGAGAAGTGGTCTCTACTTCCTACTGTCTCCACTTCACTAGCCACAGGCTGAATGTAATTGTCCTCAATGAAGCTGTCATGGTCTCAATCTTCACCCACTGGGGCTGATTCCCACCCCTTGTTGGGTGAGATGCCACCCTATGGGATGCCAGAGCAAATGATGCCAATAACTGTGGAGAGAACCACTGCCTCTAACATAACTCGGACCAGCACTGGCCATGTCTGGCTCTGGTGCTCAGTCCAGGAGCAATAGCTGATGTGATGGAGAGCTCTAAGTATTCCACCTGGTTTGGATTTCTTACTCATGGAAAGGCAGAGACTTGGCTTCTGCCAGGAAAAATAAATGGCTCCAGGGATCATATTCTAGGAGCTCTAGAATAAAAATTCTGGAGGTGAAAAGGGGTGGGTGGGATAGAAATAAAACGTTTGTAAATTCTTTAAGACAAATGTTCTGTAAGTGTCAATCCTGAAAAGAGATAAGATCTCTCAGTATCTGAGCTAGCAGACATATCACCACCCTCAACCACACCCTTGCCATGTCCTGACATTTTTGAGTCTTTCAATAGCTTGGTTTGTACTTTTACAGCCACTATACAATCTAAATAACTGTCCTAGAGAATGACTGGGCTTTCTTTGCTTATTTCATACTTCTCTGGTCTCTACTACACACATACTTTCTCCAGCTTCCACCCCATACAACCAGTGAAGGGTGTTCATTGCAGAAAGTAGATAATCTGCCTTGCAAAGCCTTTTGCATTCTGCATTCCTGCTAATAGAGAGTTGATAATTGAGGCTTAACTCTTAAAACTTGAGGTTCCGGGGCACAACTATATCAGGTTTTCTAGTTTCTTCACTGAGAGGAGAACTCCCCCCTCCCCCTTCCCTCCATACCCCCTTTCCTTCTTCCCTCCACCCCCCCTTCCTTCTTCTTTCCATCCCCCTTTTCTTCTCCCCTCTCCCTTCCTTCCATCCCCCCTTTCCTTCTCCCCTCCCCCTTCCCTCCATCCCCCTTTCTTCTTCCCCCCTTCCCTCCATCTCCTCCCTTTCCTTCTCCCCTCCCCCTTCCCTCCATCCCCCCTTCCTTCTCTCTCTCCATATATAAAGGTGACTTTCAAGTGGTGCCTTCACTTGTTTATTCAGATCTGCTGTGTGACACCTGCTCTCTGGTAACCCAGTATGCATTGTGGCTCTATTTTTATTGGATAAAAGGAATGCTTCATTTTCTGTGCTGATTTTCAAAGCACATAGTTCTCATTATCTTTCCAACATGATGCTATGCAGAAATTTGTTTCATATACGTATATTTCAAAGAAAGCACACCTCTAGCCTCCAGTCTTTGTGAAGTTTACATCACATCAATACATCAAAGGTGAGAGGAAAAGTAAAGTAGAAAAATATGTGTAGAAGGAGTAACTCAGTCGTAAAATTCAGCCAGCACATACTGTTATTTTTATGAACATATTACTGCAAGAACTGAGCTAGGCAAAAAATACCTTAAGACTCGGCATCTGCCTTTAAGAACTTTGTCTAATAGGTAAAGGGAGTATTGTGAAACACAAGAAGAATGCCATATAGCCACCGGTGGTGGGATGCACCAAAGACTTTGCTCATGGGAGGTCTTAGTTTTAGATGCTAGATAAAATTATATATGTCATAATTTAAATAGAAACATTTATTTCTCATAAATCAGAAGTGTGAGAAGTCTGAATCCTCATCACAGTGTCTGGTGAGGACACTCTTATCAGTTAAAAAATGGCAGTCTTCTCTTTGTGTCCTCATATAAAGGAGAAAGACACCATGCCTTCCTCTTTCTATAAAGCCACTGAGCCCATTCACAGGAGGTCACCTTAATGATCTTGTTTTATTTCCACCCAAATCTTCACCTGTTAATACCACCACACTGGGCACAGGGGCTTCAGAATATGAATTTAGATATGAACAAGACAAGAAAACATAGATGTAATTCTCACTGTGATTAGATTTAATTGTCAGTACAACCTAAAATTACCAGAGAAAAGAGTCCTAGGAGTTGCCTTCCTTATGTTAGCCTATTGGCATATCTATACGGGATTATCATAATTAAATTAATGGATACAAAATGACTCAGTCCAGTGGGGTGATGCCATTTCCCCAGAAGAAGATTCTGAAATCAGTGTGAGCATAAGCAAGTAAGCATATGAGCATTCATTCCTTTTTGCTCTTGACCAGACATGCTATGACCAGTTTGAGTCAAGTTCCTGTCTTGACTCCCTAACACTGATGAAGTATAACCGAGGATTTTAAGCTGAAACACATTCATTAGTCTCCTAAGTTTTTTTTTTTTTTTTTTTTAAGGCAGGGCATTTCCTCACACTAATATAAATGAAACTAGAACACTCTCTTACAGAAAATGTACATCAGCACTAACAGAGATTCAAATTTTGCCTAAAAAAAGAATACATTGGCTTGTATGAGTCTTCTAAAGATCTTTACTACAGACATTATTCGGTTGCTCTAGAAACTACATATAATTTATAGCCATTTATCTTATTAATCTACACATTTTATCAATCATTGCAATTTTGATCCGAGATTAACCACCCTACCTGTACTTTCTAGAAACCCTAATGTTCCTTACTGAAGGAAAAATTGTTTCTCAAGGAACATGTGTTTGAAAACTAATCAAATGTGCAAGTATCAAATATGCTTCAAAGGCAAGATAATGAATACATAAATAAAAGCATTTTAAAAAATTAAGTATTTATAAGGCCAGAAAGTTCAGTATTTTATGTTAATTCTTCCTTAGGATAGTAAGGAAAGGAAAGAGCCATTAGAGAACACACCTTTAGCGTGAACCTGCCCTTGGCAAGGAATGCATTACACAATTAATCAAACACCCTGACAGCCCCTCTGGCAGGTTAATGCTGTGTGTCAACTTGATTAATCTACGATGTTCCATAGTTTGATCAATACTGGTCTCAGCATTGCTGAGAAAATATTTCTTAAATGTAAATAATGTCCACAATGATGAGCTTTAAGCAAAAGACATTTCACAGTGTGAGGGTACCATATCCACTTATTTAAATTTCTTTGTGAATAAAGACTGAGGCTTTTCAAAAAAAGAAGGAATTCGGTCTGCAACCAGTAATGTCAGCATCCTGCCTGACTCTCCTACTTACTGAACAAAGAGCCACACCGTGTCTCACTTGAATCACTAAGTTGTGAGCTACTCCAAAGGATTTTATACAAGCAACACTAACAGTCCTATAAATATTATCATCATTGCTCTTGGAAGAGCTCCAGATATAGCTCATTAGTTAAAAGTGCTTACTGTTCTTTCAGAGGGCATGAACTTGTATGTATATATGTATGTATGTATGTATGTATGTATGTATGTATGTATGTATGTATGTATGTATACACACATACATTGACTATACTGTCAAAATCCTCCAAAGAATAGAACCAATAGGAGTTATTAATGAATATATAATATAGCTATATATGATATGTATGGAATAGAGAATAGAATTTTGTAGTTTAGTATATTAATAGAATATGTAATATAGTACAGGATATAGTATTTACTCTAATATATAAAGTATTCCACATGATATATATATATATAAATTATATCATATGATGAAAGTGTATATATGTGATATATATATATATATATATATATATATATATACACACACACACACACATACATAGTTAATATACAGCACATACCTTATTGGTTCTATTTCTATGGGGTAATTGGTTAATGTAGCAGGTATGACAATTTTTATTCTATATATCAGATACATAAAGGCGTCTTGACTTTCCCAAGAAAGTTAAAGTAGGAGCTCTACATTTCAAGTGGGTCCGGCTTGTCCGACCTACTGCAGTGCTCTCCCCACTACAGATTGCTATTGAGAAAGGGGTATAAGAAGAGCTGTTGCTCAAATATCAAATAGTTCAAGAGCCATCCCCATCAAAATTACTAACTCAGGGAAATTTCTCCATGAGCTGAATGACTAAATACAAGCACCTAAAAGAATAGTGATCCATTTCCATTTCTATCTTATAGGTCTGAAAAGTAGTGTTCCAGAGTTTCCATGAATGAGTTGCAGAGCAGGAAGAAATCCATTGTCTGGTCCATTTCAGGATGTCTGCTATAGGCAGAGGCCAATGTGGCTTTAATGACTCATAAGCCAGTTGTTTCCTTAGTAGAGCATCTGCAGGAGCCTAATGCTTCCCCTACTTCACCCGCAGACCTCAATACAGTCCTGCATCATGTTGTTGGCATGTAAAGCAAACCCAAGAACCATCCTAGACAGTTCCCATTTTTCCTACAGGAATGTTCCCACATACAGTCTGTAGGCTTGTCTTATGTGTGCTCTCTCATTTCCCTAGGCTAAGAGGTGCTTGCAAAGCAGTTACGGAAACACCTAGGTCTGGTATAGCTCTGCTGCACTAAAGGAGAAGAGGTTACCTGTCAGACTGGGTGCCTGACTTGCTCCAAGACGTATTGCTCAGTGAAGGCAGAAGCTGGCTTCACTGCCCTGAGTCTCTAAAGCTCATTGGCCATCATCCCCATCCTATCCCCAGAGCAAATCTGCCCCAAGACCTACCTAATCTGGTTATAGCAAGCAGCTGCGATGCAGGATGATCAGCCTGCACTGCTGAGGATGCCAGCCTCCACCCCAAGAGGAACCCCACTATTACTCACACACGACAGCAGACTCAGGCACCTGCCAACTTGGCATAAGTTGCCTTACTGCCACATTTCCCTAGCAAGCCTTGATGAAGGTCTGATCATCTTTTCTCCCCTCAAAATCTATCCCACAGTGTGAGCTGCACCCCATCCATCTGCCCATGTTTGGTGAAGTCTGCTACACCTGCTAGAGGACCAGACAGGGTACAGTGGGATGGGGGCAAATAAACAGGTGGATGCTAAAGACTGGCAACTGCTTCGCAAAAATCATCTCATTCTTTTGTAGCCTTACAGGAAATAAAAACAAAGAAAATGGGGCACTGGTGTGGGGGTGAAGACACCAATCAAATAAAAAAGTCATTTTACATTTGAATTTGCATTTAAAAAAAAAAGGAGGGCAGGCCAGACCTCTAGCTCATCCCAACCAAAGTAGCTACCTTTGTGTAAATGAAATTCAGGTTCAGATTGTAAGCCATGGGCTAGTGAGAGTCCACTGAAACCCAGTGGTCACTGGTCAGTTGATCTCTTTTCCTTTGTTTGTAAAAAGCAAAATAAAATCAAATACTGCATTCCAGAATCTTCCCTGCCGCTTTTTTCTCCCTTCCTCTTCATCTTTTTCTATTTTCTACTCCTCATCTCTCCTTTTCCTCCTCTGTATAATATATTGATGTATGTATGATGTGAGTGTGTATGCATGTGTGCGCGTGTGCAGGTACATGCAGGTCAAGATGGACACCTTAATGTTTAGCAAAGAAAACTGGTTTGCAAAGATGACGGTCTATGGACACAGGCCACCTAGAGCGATTTTGGATTGCAAAGCAGCTACCATATGCGGTTAGTCATATGCCATTGCCCTGTTGGAAGCAGAGGGTTCTACCAGATGACAGGCCCAGACCCTGCTGTGATGATTCTGGAGGTAGTGTCATCAGTTGCTACGTGGCACTACTGTCAACCCAGTCCCATCTTCAACATGAGGCAAGAGGGACACGTGGAAAATTGGCTTTAGACACTTCGTCGGAAGGGTTATCAGTGTTATCAGTGTTTGCCCTTCCTTTCTCTCTCCCTCTGACCCCTGTGTTCTGCAGGAATGTGATCACTGTGTTCCCGGGGTCTGCCCAGTACCAGGAGAGGAGGTGCACGGTGAGTGTTGGCAAGGTGAATCCATTAAATGACATCTGACAGGGTAGTGTTTGGAGCAGATACATTTTGATTTATGCTGATCCTGGTGCTGTGGTTGGAGTATTTGTCTCCTACAAAACTCAGATTGAAATGTGTCATTGGTATAGCATAAGGAGTGGGGTGACTTAAGGGATGAAGCTGTGTGGGTGGCATTGGCGCTATTATAGAAGGGCGCATGCTACCCACTCCCACTCTATTCTTTCTGCCTTTTCACTTTCCTCCCTGGGATTATGCACAAGAAACTTCTGGCCCGAAGTCAACACCTACATTTTAAACTTCTCAGCCTCTTGAACCAGAAGCAAAAATTTTGCTCCTTACACAATGTGAAGCAGGCTGTTAAAGTTTAAGAACACAGAATAAGACACCAGTATCTCCTTCTCCTCAACTCTAGTTACTTATACAAACATATATACATACATGCACACTTGTGCATACATACATATTAACCAATTTTACTTGTCATTTGAGTGATTCTTTTATATTGTTTTTTCATATTCTTCCTCACTCTAATGTTGACTCTGTCAGATTCCCTAATTGCAATGTGGCTTTGGAAATTCTCTCATGTGACATTTAACTACTAAAGGAACTCAAATATGCATATTGACTAGTCTAGTTTGTTGCCACAATGTCAGCATGGAAAACCCACAATAGAGTTGTCTCCGAGAGGAGGCTTTGCAGGAGAGAGGCAACACAGGAAGTGGTAGATGCCAGATCTGTTTTTTCTTTAAGAGCTTTGCAGTTTCAGGGCTATTACTCAAGCTCTCTAAAGTTCAAATGTCTCACTAACAAAAACAGGGAGTTTAGGGAGATGGCTCATTCAATAAATAACTTCCAGAGCAACCCTGAAGATCCAAGTTCAGATATCCTAGCCCCCCCCAGTGAAACAAACAAACAAACCAGCTGGTGTCGAGGTACAGGCTGGTAATCCCAGCACTGTGGCTCCAGAGACAAGGGCCTCACTAACCAGCCAGTCTGAAGGAATCAAGAAATTCTACTCTCAGTGACAGTCTGTCTCACCTGTGGGACTTACCTACTGATGACAAGACCAGTGACAACTGATTGATTTCAACAGTAAAATGAATTTGCTTTGCGAAATCACAGTTACCTTGGAGTTCATTGCTATGCCTTGAGAAAAATCACTCTGGCTGAGCGGGGTGATAGTAGACCCACCATTGTGTTGAATACAAGCTTCTGTATGGACATCTTTCTGTCAGCATTGCTTGCTAGAACATCAAAGTGCTCAGAATGATGGCTTGTATGAAGGAACTGCTTCCAAAACGAGCATTGAGAGATTGAGGAAATTATTTCTATTATGGTATCTGGTCACCAGTGTGGTACAAAAGGTTGCTTAGTGTTAAGAATATAAAGCCAATGTCTAATTGGAGGGCCAACATATTGTCCATTAAGATTTTAGAAAATGCTCCCTTCGATTTCTGCTTTGCATTAGTAGTGAACTGTACACAGACTCCCAAACGTTCTTTTGTTACATCATCCAGCAAACATTTCCTGGTTACCGAATGTCTTTGATGAATAACGATTTATGGCAAGTCCTATGGAAACAAAAATAGAAAAGGAATGCTTTCTGTCTGCATGAATCTCACAGCTCAGGAGAAATACAGGCTGGAAACATGTTAAATCAAATTTGACTAGTACTAAGCCCAGAAATAGCAGTGGGGGGGGGGGGGGGTTGATAGGAGGACAGAAATGGATACCTCCAGGATCCTGAATTCACATTAAAGTTCATTTTTTTCTCTGTTTTTCTCCATTCATTGTTATTTATCTCAGCCATTGAGGCACACAGGGAAGTTTAAAGCTCCCAGATTCCTCTCCTTTCTCTTAGTGGGTCCCAGCTTTGTCACCATCCTAGTTACACTTGACTACTGTTCTCCCTAATGACACACCACGCCTTGTTATCCAGTCCTTTTATCTGTGTCACTTCTGCTGTCCTGCCTCCCTCCTTAGAGCTCCCAGTATTCACTGCTACACTGCAGACAGGACTGTCCCCAACACTGTGATAAAGCACACCCCTCTCCTCGAACTTGGGCTCATTCCCTGTCTTCTCCCCTCTGCTTGTCTGCCTCCTCCTAGCATCTTATGCCCACTTACCAGTCAGTGCACATCAGCCTCCCACTTGTCCATCTAGAAGGCTAGGTTCTCTTTATCCGGAGAGCTTTCTGCCTTGCTCTTTTCTGAGGAAGTCAGACAGTTCTCCATACAGCTGGCTCCTCCTTACTTCTTTGTCTCACCCATGATTAAGGCAGAGTCCTCTGACTACTCTTAGAACCCCTCCTCCACTCTTCTGCCTTACTTTTCTTTCTTACCCTACTCACAGTACTCAATCTTTTTTTTAAATGCAAAGAGTGTTTTATTCTGCAGAACTCCAGCATTACCAAGATAAAAAGACAACCAAGTGTATTTTTTACTTATTTATACTCCTCTAGCCTTTCGCATATTTTAAGGCATTCCCCAAGCCTTTACTCACCCATTCTGCCATTACCAAGCCCCATTCTTTTTGTGTGTGTGTCTTTTTTATTAGATACTCTGTATTTACATTTGAGATGTTATCCCTTTACCCCGCCCGCTCCCATCCCCCTCCCCCTCCATTAGCCTTCACAAAGGTGCACTCCCTCCTGATCCCCACCGGCCCAAACTTTTCCAAACTTTCCTCTGTGTGTGCTTTCTTTCCTGTGGTGTCCTTCACTGTATCTATCTACCTTACTGGAGGGGCACTGGGGCGCCACCCGACCAAGCCGCTCAGTCAGCAGGCTTCTCCCATGGCAGAGCAAAGACTATAAAAGAAAGAGGTGGTTAGACAACACTGCAGCATGACCTCCAGCCAGTTCTGAGGCTGAAAGGGCCGTGGTCCTCCATCCTATGTACTATCCATTTCTCATGGATCGTCTGTGATTTTTAGATCCTACTCAGGAGAACAGAAGTTCCAAAGTGGATGAGACCTTTTCAGTCTTCGTGTCTATCTTCAGTGCCAGGGCCTTAATACTGACTTCTGAAATTAGTTAATCAAGTCATGTGTCCCTCCTATCCATCCAAATTAGAGAAATTGACATCAAAGACAGGATACTCTAAGGCTCATATTTTTAAACTCTGTGTATACGTGTGTGTGTGTGTGTGGTGTGTGTGTGTGTGTGTGTGTGTTCATGTATGCTTGAGTATATATGATTGCAGGCAAACATGTGCTATGATGTGCATGAGATGCTTAGAGGACAGCTTTCATGGCTCAGATGTTCTCTTCTACCCTGTTTAAGCAGGGCTTCTTTTGTTTCTGCTATGCCTCATATTGCAGACCAGCTTGCCTGTGAGGTTCTCAGTAATTTTCTGGTTTCTCGAACTCCCACTCCCTGTAGAGGAGTGCTAGGATTATGAATATATGCCATCTTTTATATGGGTTTGGAAGAGAAACTCCGGTCGTCAGGCTTATAACATAATCACATCTATGTAATGAATTACTTTATAACCCAAAATATGATATCCTTTAAACATAGATGTTCATGAACACATACTATATGCAGGATAGACATATGTATGTTCTGTGTACACAGGAAGTAGATAAAATACAGAATATGTTTAAAATTAGAGTACAAGCCCACACCATCATTTGATATCATTGGATATTATTCTATATCATGAATTGAATAATCATTTTCTGCTGCCTAGTTTGGAAAATGCAGATGGTGGCTCAGTGTTTTAGAAACACAGAAATATAACAGCGGTTTTCAGTGTAGAAGGTGCTCTTGCTGTAACCGAAGCTTTGGAAATGCTTCCTTTCTCTCCAAGCTGGAATGGATGGCTGTCAATTCTATAATTAGTATAGATACAGGAAGGAGCTATAGCCCATACCTCACTCTCCCTTAGGTAAACGGTGCCCAGCAGGGCTTCCTGACAGAGAATGTGAGATCAGGTTCAGCTGCTGGCACCAAACTTGAAAAGGGTTGATTGATATGAGGGAGGCTTTTCACAAAGAATATAAATCAAAGAAGTTGACTGACAGCAAAATAAACATTCAAGAACCAGAGTAATTAGGAATATATTAGCAAGTAAAATAAACTGATTATCATTAGCAAAATTGGCAGCTACTTGCAATTTCCCCAGGGACCCTGTTTCACTTATTTTTGTGTGTGTGGATTAAATTAGAAAGGATTAATGACTTTGAAGACAGTTTTTTTTTTTTTTTTTAACTTAGACTGTATTTACTTCTGAACCTATCTGCAATTAGCTAAATTCTGTGGTCCTCAGATAATAATCCATGGGTATCGGGGTTTTCTTTCTTTTCTTTTTCTTTCCTTTTTTTAGCACCTGCTGTCACCTGTCTCTAGGAAATGCCAAAAAGTGACAAAATCAGTTAATTTGAAGTACTGTCTTGCTCAGATCTGTGGGTCTGCATTCTGGGCAACTGTGTGCTGTGAATAAACTTTTGCTGGCACCAGGTGAAGAGTTAAACATGGTGTATCTCATATCCTCTTGATACTGGTATTCCTCCCCGATGGGAAGATATCTTTGAGCTTCATAAGGCATGAATTTGGAATCACTGAGGGGGTTTTCTGTTGCCATCAGGGAAAGTTACCCTGGCAACAGAATTGAGAGAACTCAACAACTTTTGGAGAGTTCCTGTATTGAGAGAGAGATACAATAAAATATTGGGCTTTGATCCAAGAGGGGTCTGACATTTGTCCTCAGTGTTAGAAGTAATTTCTTCCTGTCGTCATTTGGGGCAAATGATTAATCTAACAAAATGATTAATAGAGGGAGCTGATTGCACCCACATAGTTTGGGGTGAAGAATTTCAACATCGGATATTCCAACCTTATACTTGGGGTTAGAAGTAAAACCTCTGAGTCACTTGATATCAGTTGATCTGAAGGCCAAGATTAAACACGAGGTCAATGAATCCCCTCCATAGATAAAAATGTCCTAACACCTAAGCTCAGACCAACCTTCCACCCTGGAATGTATTACTCTAAACACAACTACAGGGAGAGTGGCATGTCCCTTACCACAAGGGAGAGCAGCAGGAAATCCTGCCCTCTGTCCCAAGGAGTCCTTCTTTAGTAGATCTCTTTTCTACACTCTTCGTATGTGAAACTGTATCTGAGAATCTAACAGCTGTGGTAAAAATCTGAGTCATTCCAGAAGAGTTCTGAATTAGGGGTGATTTTGGGACCCCCAGCCCAAATTTGCTTCAAGTCTCATAATTAAAAAAAAATGTTATGAGGAACTTTGTACTTACTTGCTCTCCATGATGTAAAACAGAGGAAGGAAATTTGCAATGTCAGGAACTCCATACTCAGTGGATGCTGCAAAGCTGGAGATAGGATTGACAGCCTGGCATGACAGCAGCCATTTTCTATGATGAAACAGTCTGCCCAAGTCATCAAGTATATAGGTTTCCCCAGTGTCTCCATCTGTGAGCCATTCAGTAAAGGCTCACACAAGTCTCCTGCATTAGCTGGTTTTCCAGGATTGAAAGAAAAACAAGGATTATTTTAGCTTTTATGGCAAAAAACCCCCAATAAAACAAAAGAAAACCAAACCAAACCAAACCAAAACAAACAAACAAAAACAACCTAGAGCATGAAATTGCCTTGTCACAGGACTCAGGGGTAAGGTATCAGATACCAAAACATGACAAATGGGTACCACAGCCCAAGGCATAATCAACATGAACAAGAATCTACATGGTATAAATGACTATCTGTTCAGAAGAGTATGAAGAATCTACCCACTGAGGGTGGGAGGATCCAGACACACAAGGTCCCATCTTTTCCCAGAGGCACTGGAAGGATAGAGCTGAAAGGAGTGAAGCCTGGACTGGTGTAAGTCAGAGACAAAAGACCTTGAAGGGAACATGACATGCTAGCTGCCTATGCGAGGAATGACGATGTAGGTAGGGGTATAATTTCTTGTAGAGTGCTTGCCTAGTATGCTTGAGTTCATGGTTCAGTCCTCTTATGGGGAAATATTAGTATCATGTTATAGGGTTACCATCTATGGTGGCTGTTACTCTTCTAACATGGGACAGAATAGGTACATAATGCATTTCAATAATTCAATCACTCACCAAATACTTATTGGACATGCTCTGCTCTATCCTTGCACAGAAAGCTAGGGACTAGAGCTAGAAACTCACTGGCAAAGAATAAATTAACCCCCCCCCCCGTTTTGTCCTCCAAGGGCTTTCAGTCTAGAATATGATGCAGCATAGATTTATGTTTAGCTACTTTAAAAGTTTTACATGAATCATGTCAATCACCTCTCATAAAGACTAATGTATGAACGAATAAAAGGAATACAGAAAGAAATCAGAAACAAGGGAAGAAAGAGAAGAGATGAAGCAAGGGGGAGATGAAAAGGAAGGAATGTGTGTAACCTCAGGAACTTACAGTGAAGAAACTGATGTTGCAATACTCTTGAAGGGCAATTCATACCAAATACAATGGCCACCATACTGCCTGTACACACAATATGAAAACACTAAATTATGCGCAACAATGGAAAGTAAGAGTCTCATATCTTTCTAGGCCAGGGCCCTTGAAATTGATGCAGCCCCCAAAGGAAGAGCACACAAGTAGGAGGTCTATTTTGCTGTTACTGGAATCTTAAAACAAAACAGCTCCTCTAGATTTATTTCATTTACTTTATAGACACAAAATGTTGCAGTGGTTTGTACTGAAAGCACTGCTCATCCTGCTATGTTTGCAAGAGTCAATGAAATGAGTCTATATAAATCAGGATTTGCATAAGCAGACACCCATCCGGACTGTTTAAACTTTGAAGAAAATGACTTCAGGCAGACTTGCCACAATGTTTCCCAATTCCCCCTTTGTCAGTGAACTTTGTAACAACCACAGCACATTGTTCAATGTCCTCATACCTCCAGGCTCCTCTGTTTCTGAAAAGTTCAGGGCTCGATGTCAGCTAAGGAGAGGCAAGGCAAATGTAGCCTAGCCTAACCTCTAGCAAAGAACAAAAATATCTCTGGTTTCAGAGCTGAGTCAGGAGGCGAGAGCATCTGTCAAACCCCTGCCCATGGAATAGCTCTCATGCTAGATTGTGTTGCACATGTTTCAAGATGAGAAACTGTCTGATGATCTTCCTGGCCAATCTGCTAGATCCCTCTGACAAGGACACCTGAATGGTGAGTCTACCAAACCCACACACATGATCATTACACAGGATACAACAGAATGTTTGGATAGACTGCTCCATGAACTCATTCATTCACTCACTTAGAAAATATAAGGTACCCAAGTATCAGTGCCAAAGCACAGAGCCATGGCTCAAAGGTACAAACAAAGCATCAGAAAAAAAGACTCTTGTCAAGTAGGTTTCGGTCTAGAATGTGATTGAACATGGAATTCAGGTTTGCATGCAAAATTCTGGTTCACCTTGTTCTAGTAATGTAATCTCACTGGGCTGTGCTTCCTTGCCTATTATGTGCATGCTATTAATAACATGACCTGCATCTGGAGCCCTCTGTGAGAATGACTTAGTTAGCAATCTCAAAGCATGTAGACAAGGTTGAGCACACTTAGACATCTTATGTGTGCTTAAAACATCTGAAAGATTTTTAACCAGGGTAGATACTCAAGCTTTTGATTGCTTATGAATGAAGAAATGAGATAATTGAGTCCCACAGACATCAGAGTTCACTGGACAATTGCAAGGCCCTATTGTCATTGGGTCCTCTTGCAAGGAACATCATGTGTTCTTGGGCAGTAGAAGGGATGGAAGCTATGGGAGGGAGATAATTGCTTTTGTCAAATTGTCAGACTGCACCTTTTCTACCCTCATGGTGCAGTCATCTTCTAAAAGCCACACCTCTTAATACTGTTTCCATTGGAGATTACGTTCCCACATAAGCTCCCCAGAGAATCTAAACACATCAGCCTCTGTGAAAAGTAGACGGTTTCCGAGTAGGATGGAAAGATCATAGTGAGTGGGTGTAAGTAAGGGTAAGAATAGAAGCACAGAGCTAACATATTAGACACCTAAATTACAGAAGCTCTTGAGAAACTTCTAGAACAGCAGTTCACTACCTGTGGGTCTCCACCCCTAAAGGGGTTGTATATCAGATACCCTGAATATCACAAACTTACATTTCGATTCATAACAGTTAGCAAAATTACAGTTATTAAGTAGCAACAAGATAAGTTTATAGTTGGGGGGTTACTACATAAGGAACTGCGTGCACTAAAGTATCTCAGCATTAGAAGGTTGAGAACTGCTGCTCTAGAGTCCTGAAATCCCTTATACTGAGCCTGACCTCATGCTTTTGTTACTTTAGAAACTCACCCTCCTACCTGAAATTCGAGGTACCATTTTCTTCTGAGAAACTGCATCTTTTTTAGCGTCTATAAATCCCAGCTGTCAAAACTCTGAAGTTCAAGCAGAGGTACATTTTCAGGCTCTCTTGGCACTTTATTTCCATGTGTAATCTGACTTCAGCACTCACAGGCACCGCCAGAGACCTTGCCAGTGCTGTGGTAAGATAGAAATGAAGAAAATGGGGAAGGTGCAACTCTCAGCAATGGAGTCATCTGACTGGTGCCAAGCAGAGATAAGCATGCAGGTTTGGATCGTAAGTCTAACGACAGCTGGACTACACTGTTCTGCTTACAAAGCAAAAACAAAACAAATACAGAGAAAACAACAAGAAACTCCAGGGAATGGAGAACTGGGGATGTCTGTAGAGATAGTAGATGTCACCTAATCTATTTTTAGTGTCGTTGGGCATCTCCTGGAATTCCAAAGTACTTCTCCGACTAAAGGGATATGGTGCCTAAAATACCACCATTCCGGTTCAGCTCTGTAGGCTTGGCCAGAGGCACACTATTTTATATCTACTCTCTCAGGATTACTGTTCAAATCTCTTCTGTGCAGTTCGATCCCAGCCTAATGGATGATTGTCACCCATCCTGTGTCCCGCTACACCTGTCGAGTCCCTTGTCTCTGCCACATCCATGCCTCATCTACACCTGGCCAAGCCAGATGCTCACCAACAGCCAATGCTAAACAGGCACCTCTTGAAATCATGACTTCCTTTGCATGTAGCAATGCTAAATAATTTTTAAATGCATACAGAACACACAAATCAAAAATCATGCACTGTATTGGTTTACTGTGATTAGGATTTTTTCTTAACCTTTTACAAACTGCATTTTTAAAGCAAATGGAGAGTTATATTTATGTTTGCAAATATGGCATACCTACATTCATTTACTAAGTTGTGACACATTGAATATTATCTGAACATTTGAGGAGGAAAGATTAATCTTACCCAACTTTTCTTAGAGCCCTCTGACACTTGAGAATTGAGGCCAGGGGAAATACCAGTCATGCACTGTGAGCTTAGGAAGGACACTCCTGTTTTACAGTTAAAAGGGTGGTGTGTAGGCGAATTCGACAAAATAATGGGTAGTGTGTTTAAAAAATATATAATTGTAGGAAGTGATTGTACAGAGCTATGATTTAAATGGTTGTAATTTAATGCTAACCACAATACTAAGCCTGCTTTTTAAAAGGTGTTTTAAGTTCTTAAACAATAGTTTAAAAAGAATAACACAATTTAAGCAGTATTTTGGTTCCGATATGTTATTTAAGTTCCATAAAGTTTTGTTTCTTTGTGTTCAGCGTATTATTTTTCTTATAGACACGGAGATGAATGCTAAAGATGTTTAAGGTCACAACTGTAGAAAACAGAGTGGGAGCCAAATCAAATCTTTGTGGCTTTTCACAAGTCAAATAAAACTGAGAATAACTAAAAACCAGACAGAAGAAAACGCCCAGAGGAAGAGCTCCCTGTAGGTCTTTGATCTGGGCGGGCAGTTGACTTAGTGAGAGAAAAGTGGTCTGAGTAAAGCCACAGGTGGGGACAAGAAACAGGATTAGGTCACAGAACAGTGGAGCTGGCCCTGATATTCTTACAGCTTCTCTTCCGGAAGTCAGGAAACCCAGAGCCACCTGACCTCCTGCGGCTGCCATAGAATCCCCGTTACCATGACTCCCGGATTGCGTCCCACATTCTCTGAGGCACAGCAGCGAGGGCTGAGGGGAATCCTGCCTGTGTCCTTGTTTCCGTGACCAGAGATCCAGAAAAGCGCCATGGGCCGAAGTAAGCGACCCTCACCCTCGGTGGGCTCAGCACCCGCTCCCCGCTGCCCGCCAGTTCTCCCCTCCTCCCACCGCAGGGCCAGCCCTCAAGTGCCTCAGCTGTACCAGGCTCTCTGCCTTCGGACCCTTACTCCTCAGATTCCCTCAAGATCCCTCAGGTCCTTCGGGGTCTACTTACGACCCCTGAGGTCCCGCCATGACTTCTCATTATCCTGTAGGTCCCCCTAAATCCTTTTATGAGTCCTGGGGTCCCTTCAAGTTTTTAAGTAGCATCAGGTCTCTTCAGGTCCCTCAGGTTCCTTATGTCCTCTCAAGTGCCTGCCGTGTTCTCTACTTGCCACAGAATCGGCAGGGCTCCACGGAGAAAAGGAGTTCAGAAAGACTTGGTGGCTCCGACTTAGCACATGACTGGTTAGGCTGTGAAGACCTGGGTGACACCTTTTATGTGCCACCACCTCACTGCTGCCTAGTGGAGGAGGGCACCGATTTCAGAGCCACACTCTTCCCTGTGGCCATCCAAGGAGCCCCCATGACTTTGCTCTGGACCCCCACCTTGGAAGCTCAGCTTTCTCACTTCCACAGCAAGGTTTTATCCTACAGACTTAGTAAATAAAAAAGGGTTCATCTAAAACTACTGTAAGTGTGCTCGAAGCGATGGGAGGAGCAAGTATTTTTAGATTAGATTGAATTAGTCCTGTTATCAAGTAATTTTTGATGCCAACAAACACCAGTTGCATGTAACAGTCAGCACCTGTGTATACGGGGTGTATGTATGTATGTGTGTATGCATGTATGTGTGTATGCATGTATGTGCAGATTGACATTTGTATGCATATGGAGTTTGGCATCCGATGTCTTCCTCCATTGTTTTCCACCTTATTTTCTTTATATTAGAATCTCTCATTTGAAATGGGGCTCACCTATTCAGTAAAACTGACAGTCAGCAGAGGGGCCTGACTGTCCCTGCCTCTCCAGTGATAGGATTACAGGTACACCACAGCCATGGGTGCTGGTTATCTGGACTCGTCGTACCCACAATGGGGAGAGAGATGACTAAAAGATGATGAATGTAAGTAGTGAATGAGTAAGATGGTGGGATTCCTTTCTGCTCTGGAAATCTGCAAGGGGTCACCTTTACAAGCGTTCTGTTGAGAAACTAGAGGTTTCATCAGGTGCCTAATTGGCCATGTAGGACTGGTGGAAGGGAGTGGCCTGAAATGAAGTCCAGACAGTGTGATGGATGACACTTTCACAAGTGGTTACATGTTCCATGCCAGGTTCAGATGTTTTTCCATGCACTTTTTCTGTCTCAGCTTTCTATGCAGAGAACAAGGACCAACTGATTCCTTTTTACAGGAGGTGACACAGAACTGAGAACCATCTTGGTAAATATCTGGTCCCAAGAACCAAGAGAGAAGGGAGAGATTTGAGAGTTCTTCATAGACATAGTCTCCTCGCTGTGATGATTAGTTTTTGTCAACTCAGTACAAGATAGAGTCATCTGAGAAGACAGAGTCTCGGTTGAGGAGTTGTGCTTATTGGATTGGTCTGTAGGCAGGTCCGTGGGGGTATTTTCTTGATGAATGTTTGATGCAGGGAAGGCCCAGCCCACTGTGGATGGTACCACCTGTAGTCAGGGAGTCCGCAGTTGTACAAGAAAGCAAACTGAGCAGGCCGGTGATGAAGAGCAGGATTGGAAGCTCCATTCCTCTATGACTTCTGTTTCAGTTCAAACCTCCAGATTCCTGCTTCAAGCTCCTGTTACTGAGCTTGGAGTACTAACATGAAATTAATCCTTTCCTCTTCGGGTTAGTTTTAGTCAAGAATAAATTTGGACACCCCAGCTCCTCTTTGAATAGCTTTCTGCTTGCTTAAATGTCTTCATTTTTCTAGAAGAGTTTGTGGAAACAGTCTATTTTTCCTTAAATGGTTGGTATGGTGTGTCTATGGAAATGTGTGTGCCTAACGTCTCTTTGCTAGAAGGCTCATTCCTCCAGATCTAGCTACTTGAGGTGACTGATAGCTCCTTAATCTACCCTTTGTGTTTTTAATGATCTTGGTAGTTTTCATCTTATCAAATAATTTAACATGTTTATTGATTTTTAGGAAAGGTGAATGATATTTATAATATTCTCTGTATCCTTTAATATTTGCATAGTAGATATATAATATTCTCTGCATCCTTCAATGTTTATACAGTAGATATATTATCTCCCATTACAAAAATCACAATTTATTTCATTCATTTTCCTGCTAAGTCCAAATAAAGTTTACAAATTTCATTTTCTTAACTCAGCCACCTTTGATTTTTCCTGATTTCTTTGCCATTGCTGTTAGAATCTTTATCACTTACTTTATTCTGTTTTGAATTTGATTTGTCCCTTTGACATACCTTAAAGTAGAAGCTGATGTCATGTCTCCGCTATATATCTTTCTGATCATGGACACTCAATGCTATAAATTTTTCTTCCAGACATGTCTTAGCATTGTCTCCAATGAGGCTATTCTGATCACAATACAAATTTGCTTCTTTTTGTTTCTGATGTTTTATAAATAATATATATTATGTTATATATATATTGTATATGTACTTTATAAAACATATACCTATAGTCTAGAATTTAGTTGGTGTAGTTTGGGAATGTGAGTCCTAACCCCATCATTCCTGGAATCTAGACTCTGTTGCTCTTATATTTTATCCTGGTCCTGGCACTCAGCTTTCCAGGACCTATTGTTTCATGATAAAAACCTATTTATATACTTGAATCCTTCTCCTGGTCTCCACGCTTAGCTTTTAATAGTCTGTTATCCTTTCAGTAGCAGCTGTGCTTGATCAGAATTCTAAATGGACCTGTCCTTTGAATGACATGCCTGAGAGGTCCCCTCACTACTGCATTCCTTTGCACTGATATTCCCCCTCTGCTTCACATCAGAGAGAGCCTCACAAATGCACAGCATCTGTGGGCCCAACACCAGCAGTACCAGTATCCATGTTGCCATTGTGGCAGTAGACTTGAATCCAAACTCACATCTTAGCTGGCATAGGGTTCCATGGGCCACTATGGCTACCAATAGCTTCCCTAGAAACAAACTACTTATGCTGTGTTATCACTAGAGATTTACTTTGAGAAAGAAACAAACTTCTCATGCAGTGTTGTCACTAGAGATTTACTTTGAGGAAGAAACAAACTTCTCATGCAGTGTTGTCACTAGAGATTTACTTTGAGGAATTCTTGGGGAAGGTTGACAAAAAAGCAAGATTGGGCGATGTGAACAGATAGTCAACCCCAGGGGCTCCAGACTTGTAGTGGACCTTCTGAATTTCTCACACTGAGATAAAAGACTGTGCTTCAACAGCCCCTTAACAGCCAGTCATCACCTAGGGACTTTTGTAGGCAGACATCACTCGAAGGAAAGTGAACAACTGAGGACCGGTAGGGCTCCTGGCAGCTGGTGGAAATGATCTGTTAGTTTGAAGAGGATTAAAGGGAAATCAGGAAACACAGATGATCTGGGATGCTCTTTACTAAGTTGCTTGTCTGGCAAACATCTACACACACTGCAAGGGTCAGTCTCTCCTCCAAGTGGCCTCTTCTGATTCCCCCTTCTTTGACATAGTAGCCCAAGCCATATTTTCTGAGTTCTTCATGCTTTTTAAATAAGATAGTCACATCAACAGCCCTTAAAGGTATATCACTGGATTATGGAATCTGTATGGATCCTGATACCCATCAAGTCTGTAAGAAAAAGCCCATGTATTATCTTGAGAGTTCTAATAGGAAAGTATTTACACACTATGAGAGGTAAATTACTTATTTGTATTTATATGTTTCTATTAAATATCTTTTTATTTCATGTATATATGTGTATATTCATATATTCACATGTGTGCATTTGCAACATTTTTCAAGATGCTTGAAGTCTGCTGTGAATATATTGATTGATTTTAGTCTAGTCCAGCAAGAAAGATAGAGCTGTTTTCAAAACACAATAGAAAACATAAAGGAATGACCAGGATGTGACGGTTCATGCTTAGAATCCTGGACTTTACTTGGGAAGCTGAGGCATGTGGGAAGATTGCTGTGAGACCGAGGCTAGCCAGTACTAAGTGATAAATGTCAGGCAGCCTCTGCTGCAATGTGGGACCCTATGTCGGGCAAGCAAACAGATCCTAAAAGAACAAATACTAAATCAATTGTTTTGACTTTGGAATTTTCATGTTCTCATAGCTCAGAAACTTTATTTTGCTGCACACTACCTGTACCCCTACTGAGTCCTCTGTGTGTGTGCTGTGCATGTTTGTGTGTACATGTTTGTAAATGTGTATGCCCTAGGATATGCAGGAGGTCAGAGATCAGCCCCAGCTCCATCTTCCACTTTGTTGAAGGCAGGGTGTCTTTTTTGTTTTTCAAGCCAACTGGCCTGTGAGTTTTCAGGTCTCCTCTTGTCTACATGTCCCATCTTGCTATAGGAAAACTGATTGTAGATATGTGTTATCTCATTTGATTTCTTGGGATTCTAGTTCATATCCCATGATTCCATATCACAGGCTTTTATACACTAAAGCACCCAATCAGGATGCATAAAGTCTCTTGTGCATAAATGTTAAAGATTTAAGAGTTTCAGGCTGGCTAATAAGTATTAGTTCAACCTTGGGATTTCTCAGTGCCCTGCTTTAGTGAGGTAAGTCCATTAGAGCTGTCACTATCCTTCACTGGTTCCTCTTTCCTGAAGGTGGGGGAGCATCAGTGTTCTTCCAGGACAGTTTTTAAAGCTCCATCTGAGATTTCTGTTTTGTTATTTGTGGTTTTCTGAATGTGAGACAGAAGCAGCATTTCATGTGGCAAGGCATCGATACACTCCAATACATGCTGCAGCACCATTGCTCTTCAAAGTGTTGCCTGATGAAGTTGTTAATACTACCGAGGTCATTCTTAGGTCCTAGAATGATCTCATGTAAACACAGTACCATTTTTCTGGCGTAGGACTTTCTGAAGGTGGGCAGTGTTGCTTGGAGATAAAGAATGCACGGTTAAAACTAGGGTGTGGCTGGGTGGCACATGCCTCTAATTTTAGGACTTGGGAAGCAGGGGCAGAGAGAGAGAAAGAGAAAGGGAGGGAGGGAGGGAGAGAGAGAGAGAGAGAGAGAGAGAAAGAGAGAGAGAGAGAGAGAGAGAGAGAGAGAGAAGCAGAGAGGCAGAGAGGCAGAGAGCAGAGGCAAGTAAATCTCTGTAAGTTCAACGTCAGCCTGTTCTACAAAGTAAGTTTCAGGACAGCCAGTGTCACACGCCCACGCTTCCCGCTGATAGGAACAGGCGTGCAACAAACAAACAGATTCTTCTGCAGACAACTTTTATTGTACAGCACTCTGAGCAGGGGACTTCTTGAGCAGGAAACTTCTCTCTGAGCCGGGGACTCCCTACCGGGTTCTACTGTCTAGGCGACCTCTCACGTGCAGTCTCCCACGTGCGATCTCTCTGTCCACTCTCTCTCCACGTGGGATCTCCCGCAATCTCTTCTATCGGGTCTCTCTCCACGTGGTATCTCTCTGCCATCCCTCCACGTGGGGTCTCCCGCAATCTCTCCACTGTCTTCCTCTCCACGTGGGGGAGAAATGCACTGCTATATATGCCTAGGAGACTCGTGTCGCTACCTGATTGGTGCGCCCTCCAGTAACTCAATAGTATGCCCCGAGAGCGGGCTATGACGTATGTGGCGCATGCACATTAAGTCTCTTGGCTGGGCAACAGCTCTGTTTGCTGAGTTCTCGGCGGGAAGCCGGCGCCATGTTTGGGTGTGGCACAAACGGCTCCCTACAAGCCAGGACAGAGAAACCCTTCTCAAAACACAAACAAAAAACCATTAGCACCAACAACAATAAAAATCCAGGTTATGTTTTGAGCACTGGCAAGTTAAATACATAGTGTTCCTGTTCTTGTAAATTATTATGGCTCTCCACTTAGACTTTTTTCACTTTGGAATTTTTGTACCTTTTTCTCATCAATATCAAACCATTTGCACATGGAAACAATCTAGGTGGTATATAAGATTGCAAAACTTCTTCCCACTTAAAAGTACAAAATACTGTCTTCTCTATGCACCATGTAGAAACTCTGGGCATCTCTTCTAGTGGCTGGATCCAGGTTTCACACTGTTTGCCATTACAGGTAAGATAGTAAGTAGTATTATGTAACACTTTCCTGAGAGTCTTTAAAAAGGATGCCATGCAGCAGTTGGCCGATTGTAAACCCGTTCAGTATTTTGACTGTCTTGGTCTTGTGCAGGAGGTCACAGCTGCTCAAGGTTGCTGAGCACAATTTATGTGCAGAAGTCAACATTTTACAGCTTTCCCTCCCACCCACCACTACAGCTCCTGCACCCTGTCTGCCCTCTCTGTGGGCAGTGAGGTGTCCTGAGCCTTGGGTGCCCCACTAGATGCCTTCACCCCCCCCCCCCCCCCCCGTGCACATGTGTGTGGTGCTAATTGGATGCAGTGTGTTTATTAGCATAAAAATAAGAGGGCATTAAATCTCAAGGGAGATAGAGTGGGGGTACTGGGAAGACTTGGATGTAGTGGTGGATGGATATAATTACCCCCCTTTGTAATATTACACTTTGGAAAATTCTCCTAATTGTTCACAATAGTTCCTTCTTAGTAACACTACCATGCTGTGGGGATCCTCCTCTCTGTGTGATTGGTTTCCATGCTAAAAGAGGTTCCTTCATCCTGCCCATTTAAACCAATAGCAATTCTTACCATGTTAAGTCTTGTGCATAGGAAATAAGGATAAACACAACTCCTTCCTAATGTCTATCCACAATGCTAAAAGGGAAAATGTGCCAATCATATCCCGACAACCTGTTTTACTAATAAAATAGCACAGTGATATGACTTTCTTATATTGTTGGAGACGCAGAAAGAGAAGAACACTTTGGTGCCAGTTGTCCATCCTCTAATCCTCCAGAGAGGCAACAGAGCTGGAGGAGGCAGTGATATTGTGAGCAGCCAGGTTACCTGAGGGGCTGTGTAGGTGCTCACAGATCACGTGATACTTAAGATGCTGCTAGGATTCCCATCAGCACATTTGACTTGACGATGGGTAGCAACTGTGAGCATTCAAACTAGTTGGATTATTCATTCATGCTAAACCTCAACCAGAATTTGGGGACATGAGAAGTAATGGCTCACCAAACTATAAACCAAACTGCTAAATAGAGTACAAGTTCCTTCCCCTGAGAAGTATACTTCCATACAACCCAAAGGGTACACTTAATATAACTTTACAGACTACTTGGGAGCCTTTGCTGGAGTGTAGAGGCCCACAGAGAGCTGGTCCTGTGGTTCACTTCTCACTTCTTTCTTCCCTGTCTGCATCCCCGATTCTTCTTCCCTGCTATGCTTGCTCACTCTAGCTATACATCCAAGTCACCCATGTCTCTAGCCAGCAGGTGCTCCTTGAAAGCTGTGTGTCAGGGATGCAAACTCCGCAGTATCGTCTGCTTTGTAAATGGTCCCAGACAGTGGCTAGTGAGGAGCAGCTATGGACTGCTTGGGTAACAAATGCTGTCGTTCCCTCTCTAGGCATGGTCTAAAGAAATGGTATAACTTCTGGATGTGGATATTTTCTTGGTTCATGGACTCCAGACTAATAGCAGCATGGCCTCCCACAAACCCATCCTCTCGTGTGTGTTTCTAGGTCACAGATATACCATTAGGCACTTGAGAGTCTAGTTAGTCATGTTGAATAATTCCCACATCTCCTTAAAATAGCACTGGCAATAATGGTTATGCCTCTCAAACGGAAACAAAGTTGTGTTCTTTCTAAGAGAATTTTTGTAGATTACAGATAGAGGTGATGATTTTAGTTTTTACAACTGATTTGTTACATTCACAGGTTGGTTGTCACACTATGCATTGTCAATTGATTTCAGCTTTTCAATAAGCATGGGGAACTAGTGTGTAGTTCATAGGTCACCTGTCTAGTGGCAGATGCCCCAGGTTTGATCCCTACCAGGATAGACAGAAAACAAAAACAAAATGCACAGAAACAAGCAATAACCCATCTTGGGGTGTGTGTGTGTGTGTGTGTGTGTGTGTGTGTGTGTGCTCGTGCACTTATGGTTGGCAGGAGAGTAGTTTTAATATCCCTTTTTAGTATTTCTCAGAAGTTTATTGTTGTTGTTGCTGCTGCTGTTGTTGGTTTTCTGGTTCTTTTTCTTTAATAGTTAGTAGAAGCTGACTTATGAATGAGTAGGGCATCCCAGGCATAGCAGAGGGATCCCGGCAAGCCAGGGCCTGTCAGTCTGCCCCTTGAGGCTCCTTTGCAATCCCTCTGGCCTGTCATTCCCAGGACTGGGTTTGCAGCTGCCTCTGTGGCCCTTAGAGCAGCAGGACCATTCATCATACATAGTGTTGTAACCTCTCTACCTGCATTCCCCATGTTCCTCTAAGGAAGTGTCCTCTCGGGCTAGCTTGCCTCCTAACACTGGAAGGTGCATAGAGTTCAGGACACTGCACACAAGCAGTCGAGTTCATACATGTTTTTATCTTTTAAAAAGACAAAACTCTGGCTTCCAGAATATGGCATGGAGGTGTGCCTGATAATAGTGTCACGGGGAACATGCCTTAGCTAGGCAGGACTACATATTTAGAAGCCTGCAGAATGTCCAGGGGCTCCTACTTGTTCATGTAAATGGTAGTGTCACAGTGTCACACAGTCCTTAAGAATAAGTGGTCTGATAAATTCAACTTTCTCTTTCCATAACTTAGTAAAATTTCTTTAAAATTCCAATAGTACATGCAAAACCGGTGTATTCTATGCAATATCATACAAAGAATGACATTTTAATGTCATGTATATAGCCAAGTTACTCTCAATTCAAATATAATTTTACACACCTCAGCCATATTGCTAGGCTCTCCTCTGACTAGATCATCACTAAACGTACTCATTTATTTCACCTACATTTTGCTAGGTGGCCTGTTACTTATGCTCAGGTACCACATTCCCATGCATCTGTCTCCTCATCTCCTCTTTGGCTCCTGTCTCTGCCTCCTCTCCCAGAATTATCCTATCAGCCAAGATTAAGTATAGTAAGTAGTAACTCAGGGTCACCTAAATATAGAAAAGTAAAATTTAATAGCAGAGAGAGTAAATATCTGACAATATCTTGTGCTGTTTAAGGCTTATTGTAAATAGTAAAAGTTGTGTGCCTTCTATCCAGGACTAAGCATCTCCTACTATCAGCAAAACTTCATACATTTCACAAAATTCCATTTGTTTTTCTTGGACAGTAAAACTTTTAATAGTTGAGGTTGTAGATCTTAGCATGTGGCAGAAACATTGATCCCTGAAGCTGACCCCTGTTGGATGCTTGCAAGGATAAGCATTATGTTCTCTGTGACATTATGAAGGTGTATCCCTTCCAGCTTTCTCAGAGGCTAGAGTTAGACAGCTGAAGTGAAGAACTTGTCTTTTGATGTTGGTTTTTATAAAGCAT
The DNA here is from genome assembly GCF_963924665.1 of Micromys minutus. NCBI lineage: Eukaryota > Metazoa > Chordata > Mammalia > Rodentia > Muridae > Micromys > Micromys minutus. Next base: position 9,376,217 of record NC_137962.1, on the reverse strand, counting down.
CTTCATCATTTAGAGAAATATAATCTCAGCAAATTTTGTTCATTTGCACCTCTGTAGTTCATAGATTCACTTAAATCTTTACCTCAGAGCATCCTGTGTAAACTATACTCTTCCCAGATGCATCAACCCTTCATGGTTTAGTGTGAAAATGAGAAAATGCTGGTATTTATCTATTTTAAGATTATAAAGTTGGTGGATGGATGTAGCATATTACAATAGAAAAGAATTATAATTTTTATGTGTTCCCAACAGATCAAGTTTCCAAGCAAATTTTATGCTTCATTTAGCTTATTCATTTGTCATTTCAAAGGAAATCATATTAATTAGGTTAGCCGTGTGCGATATTTTAAGCAATAAATCTTGTAAGATTTTGAGAAGTACATTTTAATATGGTCTGTCACTGGGCTGTTGATTTCAAAACTGGCTTTACCTTTCACAGCCAAGACCCGAACTAGTGAGGGAAACTCTGGACTTTGGTTCCTTTCCAGATGAGGGCAAACAATATCTCTACCTAGGACTACTTTAAACCATTTAATGCATTTAGGCTAGTGCCTGGAACCTAACTGATGAAAACATGCAAGTCTTCATTACATTCTGGGATCAACAGGAATCATTGACCAAATTTTGCTGAAAATGAGAGGTAGGTTCAAATAGAAGGCATTTTTACTAACACGGGCAAACGCAGCATGCCTACATGATTATTGCCTGTTTTGCTTCCAGCCTACCTTATAAATATGATTTGTGTTTTTGGTCCTGGCTCCAACAGTGGACCACAATATTGTTTTTAGTCCCTTGGTGCCATCGTCATTAGAGTCCCCTGACCTTGGTCCTGACGGTCAGTGCTACCCATTATTTTTGTTAGAGAATGGTAACTCCCTCTCACGTCTGCTCTTCTTAAAAGTAGTATCTAGTATCTTGGTGGTTCTTTTCTTTCTCTGAGGTTCTAAATGAGCAATTATTAGCTATGTGATGAATGGCCTTCCTTACTGGGTGGGGGAAGAAGTGTTTATGCCCTGCCCTTTCTCAGTGAGGTTGTGATCCAGTGTTGCTCTCTCTGTCTTAGGTCCATTAGTGGATGTTACCCAGTTTGATCTGGTGCCACCAGGAGAGCCTATATTCCTGTTCTTACAGCTCTCTACTATTAAGTCCACCTCCATCTATACAGCAGAACTTACACAGATATTAAACATGCAAAGACAAATAAGACCGAAAGCTTTATTGTGTCTCTTTCCTTTGCCTCACATCATGGCTCTGCACAGACCCCATGAAATAGGCATCAAGCAGGATTTATCTGATCTCTCTCTGTCTGAGAACTGCTTAGGCCCGAAGAATCAACGCTTGACTGCGAAGGAACTCCAGCATGTTAATAACACCATAACCCGATGCAGAACAATGGGATGGGAGTATAATATGCTGCAAATGTCTTTCAGTCACAGAAGATCTTATTAGACGGAATGCTGAGCACAATGAGTGTGTCATTTTCTCCCTGGAGGAACTCTCCTTGCATCAGCAAGAAATAGAAAGACTGGAACATATTGACAAATGGTGCCGGGATTTAAAAATTCTCTATCTTCAAAATAACCTCATTGGAAAAATTGGTAAGTCTCATTCATTTTTTTCCCCTCATGACTGTTTTTTTTTTTTTTTTTTTTTTTTTTTTTTTTTTTTTTTTTTTTTTTTTTAACATCTGAAGAGAACAACTTTGAAAAACAACAGACTAAGAAGGCCACGGGGAAAGAGATGTAGCCAACCCTCAGTAGCTGTCTGCAGAACGTTCCCCAGGCCTCCCTCTGTGTAGTTGGCCCTGGCATCCAGAAGGATACTGTTATGGAACTGGAAGCAGAGTTAAGTGTGAGGTGCAAATAATCTCCTACCCGTTTTCAAAGTGGGAGGATGTGAGTCATGCTGCATTTTCTATAGCTGTGTATCTCATCGCAAAACTGGAAAGATCATGTCGGGATTTAAAAGTCTTTGCCATATATATATAATTTATGTCTATTGCTATATATATAATATATATCAATAATTTTTCTTTTTAGTTTAAAAAGTTATAGATGCCCAAACTTGTAAGCAACCAAGATATATCCTTCAGTAAACTATACCACATCCATGAAATGGAGTGTTGTTGTTATAGCTTAAAAGAAATGGCCACTGAGGCATAGAAACACAGAGAGGAATCCTCAACGTACATTACCAAAAGCAACCTACATGCAAAAGCTACGCCTACATGAGTCTAACTGATACTCTGGAAAAAGGCAGAAGTATAAAACTGCAAAACTACCTGTGCTTTCCAGCAGCTAGTGGCAATGAACAATAAATAGTCAGAGCTTGTAGGAAAATGTGGATACATGTTTGTTTGACAAGATACACAAAATGTATATAACTTCAAGAGCAGCCGATCTCAACATGTGAGTTGTGACCCCTTTGGTAAACTGCTCATCTGCAAAAATATTTACATTATGATTCATAACAGAAGCAAAATTACTATTATAAAGTAGCAACAAAAATAATTTTATGGTTGGGAGGGGTCACAACATGAGAAACTGTGTTAAAGGGTGCAGCATTAGGAAGGTTGAGAAGCACTGGCCAAGAAAAAAAAAAGTGTAGGTTAAGATATGTCAAAGTAGGCTTACCAGTTCTGATGAGTCTACCACTTTGGGATAAGATACTAATAGCATTGGGGACCAGCAATTGGGGTTGTGCAGGGCAAGAATGGGATATTTAAGAGTTATAAGTTCTGCTCAGTTTTTCCATGAAGATAAATCTGCTCTGAAAAGTAAGCATATATTCTTAAATGTCTGTCAAATTACCAGAGACTATGTTAGCCAATTATGCCATAGTGTTGAGTACAAGGTATTGTGATCAGTTTGGTGCATTAAGATGGTTTTAATTTGGAATAGAATTAACAGGTGGGATGGAAGTAAAGAAATCATGGGAAAAAACGATTAAAGTGTTAGCATTGTAACTGATGATCTTAGTTCCTTTTCTATGACTGTGAAGAGATACCATGACCAGGGTGACCTAGAGAAGGAAGTGTTCATTGGGAGCTGGCTCACAGTTTCAGAGGGTTCATGACCATCACAGTGAGGTCCTAGCAAGAGAAAGGCAGGCATGGTACAGTACCTGAGAGCTTTTATGTTGAGACCATAAGAGAGACTGAGAGAGACACACTGGTAAAGGCATGGACTTTTGAGGTCTTGAAGTCTCTTCCTAAATGACACAGCTCCTCTGACAAGGCCACACTTCTTTATCCTTCCACTCTTCCAAAATAATCCCACCAATTGGGGACCAACCATTCAAACATATGAGCCAATGGAGACCATTCTTCTTCAATCCATTACACAGATAAAACTTTGGACAGAATGTAACACAAACTATCAAGTAGATAGACTTGCTAATACTACACTCAGGGTAAATCTCTCAGTTACAGGGCAAACTGAGCAGTCACAGGCTTCCCCTGTCCAAGTAGGTTCATGCTTTATGGCAGGAGGGGGCTAGATCATAAGTTCTCTGGCAGCACCATCCTAGAAGAAAGAAAGAGAGAAGGGGAAGGAGAAGGGGAGAAGGAGAGGGAAAGAGAGAGAGGGAGAGAAAGGGGGAGAGGAGGGAGAGGGAGGGAGGGAGAGAAGGAGGGCGGAAGTTTCTTCTTCCAATTTACCCTTTGGATAAATTGATCTTTTCCTGTCCCCTGAATTCCTCCTTGTCCTAACAATGAGTTAAGAGGCAGACAATGAGTGATTTACAGTCAATGGAATCCTACCATAAGGAGAGTCACTTCTTAAAGCAATTCTATCTTAAAGGTAAAAGCATGCATGGGCTCTGGCATCAGGTAGACTTGTCTGTGAACCCTTCCTCTGTCCCCCTTATTTGTAATCTGTGTGAAAATAAGCAAGTCAGTTAGGCTGACCAGGACAGTGCTACAGCCCTTATTGTAACGAGGGGTGCAGAATGGTATAAGATGTGAGGACTATTGTGCTTACAATGAGATAAGAGTTTAGTGATGAAAGCTGCCAAGCTACTTCTGCTAGTACTTAGCCCAGGTTGTTCTGGCTAGCCAACAGAAGCCAGAGGCAGAGGAGGAAATAATGGCATTGGAAATAGATGAAATGAGCTGAGACAGAAAGAATGACACCCCCAAATTCCAGGAGTCAGTGTTGAGGTAATAGTTAACTTTTCAGGAATGTGCAGGGGTTCTCAACAGGAGGTGCTTAGCCATGGTTGGAGACACTTTGGTTATGATAGATGTGTGTGTGTGTGTGTGTGTGTGTGTGTGTGTGTGTGTGTGTGTATGTTGGAGGTGTATGCTATAATCCTACCCCAGCAGAAGCCATAGCTACTACTGCAGGACAAGAATTATCCAGTCCACAATGCTAACATTACTGAGTCCAAAAAAACCTGATAGCATGGGTGCCTCTAATTTTGTATATAATTGAAAATTTGCTAGAAAATTATAAAAAAACCCTGATTTGCATCATTTTAGGAAGATTTAGTAAAACTATGTATTTCTTCAGATAAATATTCTTGGTGTCTTTTGCTTTACCAGAACTGGAAACTCTGGCACACTGTTCAATTTAAAAGGCAGTTTGATAAAACCACCAGCTTTTATTCATGGGCACTTTGCAGAACCGTGCTAATTGAACAGATCTCAAAAGAGTTCCCGAAATTTTAATCTCCACAGCTGGGTCCATCACAATTACTAATTAGCAGCATAGTATTTTAGGCTTTTTCAGGGCTGTGAGAAAGCTTAAATTTTTGCTTCCGAAGTATTCTTAAATTAAACACTCTTTTAAATTCTAATAATGGGAATTTTCAATACTGCTCCACCCCTGGGCATTGAGGCATGTGTTTAGCAAGTGAAAGTACTTCTCTAGGACCCACACATGCTGTCCTACCATTGAGGTGGAATTTTGCAAAGCAACTGCCTTTCCTAGAGCTCCCTGGCTCACTCAGTGGGACAGATGGGCTGTGGGAGGGAGGCTCTGCTCAGCTATGAAGCAAGTGTGAGCTCAGGACCATCTGGGGTCCCACCAGAGTGCAGAGGATGGGGGCAGGGTAGCTATCAGTGATCTGTTCTCCCAACATCTCTCCCGTGAGCATTGTAAAGATGGGGGGCATCTACAAGCCTCTTTCACCTGAATAAAGATTTGGTCAACCAGAAGTCTGTGGGTCTGCTCCTGGCATTTGGGGACACTGGCTGCTACAGTGGTTTGAGTCTAAAACTTCTTACAAGCTGCAAAAGAGGGCATTTATGGAATCAATTTTTTACCCATCTTCTGGCCAGTTTGCTCCCTGTCTCTTGGGGATTTAACCGAGGAAATTCCTCTTGTACAACTCCTGTATTGATTCCCACTGAGTAACTACAGCATTTGAAGGCTCTGCACATAAAAAGGTGGGGAGAAGAGAACTTTGTAAGCCAAGTATCCCACTGTGGGATGGCAGTTTTAACAGGAATGACTCTGATCGCTGGCACATCATCACAAGTCTGTTGGTGACTTAGTGCTCTGCTGTCATTAGAGACACTTTTTTAGTCATTAGTACCACTTGAGTAATTTATTCACCAAGAAAAGCTTAATTCATCCACAGATTTCTTTTTAAAATGACTGCACTTGAGGTACTGAATACTTAGTTTTATATATATATATATATATATAAAGAGAGAGAGAGAGAGAGAGAGAGAGAGAGAGAGAGAGAGAGAGAGAGAGAGAGAGAGAGTTTAGATAAACTCTAAGTAGTGCTTTGTGAAATGATAGTAAGTCATGCTTGCTGTTTATAATATCTCAGAGGACCTGAGAGAGCAGCATTGCTTAGGTGAGACAAGGATGCCATCTTTTTTTTTTTTTTTTTTTTTTTGTCTCAAGTAATTTTTTTTTAAAGAGACAGTGTAATGATTTAGTACAAAGCTCTGGAATCAAATTCTTTTGAATCCACTTCCAGTATATACGTGGTAGAAGGAGAGATCTGACTCTTCTGATGCCCACATACATCCTGTGACACATTCTACCATACCCATGCATCTGCACCCAATATATAAATGTAATTAAATGGCTTTTAAATATAATATAGGTGGAATATGATATGGCAAACACAAAATAGTTAGCTGTGTCTTATCATCTACTATGTTAGAAACACTTCATTCAACAGCAATTCTTTGACTACCTCATACTTGTTTTGTCTGAATGGCCTCTCATATTTATTTAAAAAACCTATAATCTCATGACAGGTTAATTTTAGCTTTAAGTAAAGGAAATCCCATTTCTCATAGCTTGCTAGTAAGGAAACCTATTATCTGTCCAACTATAGGTTGAGATAAAGTGAACTCCTAGGACAGTGGGTTCCACCACCACCAAGTAGACTTTATTTACAGCTGGTTCCTTCAGGACTGAGCAGGATGACTGAAGAGTAACTGTTCTCCTTGTTACCATCTTGTGGTAAAAAGAGACACACAGTCCCAAAGCAGAGAGCATGGAGGTTTTGCCTACTGACTTTGAATACTTGTGGTACTGAGACTGTACCCTGGCCAGCTTGCCTAAACATAGCCCAGTGGGGTTGGAGATGGTTGGAAACATGTGGAAACCTTGGTACTCTTAAGAAGAATGGAGGCAGAGAGGAAAACTCTGCAGACAACCTAGTGTGTGTTGTATAGGTGTGCTGTCTAGTTTTATGTCAACTTGACACAAGTAGAGACATTTGGAAAGAGGCAACCTCAACTGAGAAAAAAGATTGGCTTGTGGTCAAACCTCTGGTGTGTTTTCTTGATTGATGATTGATGTTGGGGGAGGGCCTAGATCACTGTGTATGGTGCCTCCCCTGGGCCTGCAGTCCTGGATGGTGTACGATGCCAAGCTAAGCAAGCCATGTGGAACAGTGTAATGAGCATCACTCCTTCTATGCTTCCTCAGCTCCCACCTGCAGTTTCATGCCTTGAGTGTTTCTTCTGTCCTGATTTTCTGCAGTGCTGGATTGTTATCAGGTAGTGTAAGAAGATACAAACCCTTTCCTCCACAAGGTGCTTTATGTCAAGATGATTTATCCCAGCAGTGGAAACTACAGCTAAGACAGTGAAGATCTGAATGGCAACACCTGATCCTTTGCCTCTCCGTATCATGTTCACGGCAAGTTTTAAAACAATTCTCTCTCTTCAAGGCCAATTAATTATATTATTTATATTTCAGAAAATGTTAGCAAACTGAAGAAACTTGAATATTTGAACTTAGCATTGAACAACATTGAAAGAATTGAAAACTTGGAAGGTAAGGATTTTTTTTTTTCTGTTTTTTATGGATAAACATAAAAATAAAAACAAAAACTTGAAAGTAGTATTATTAACTAGTTTAGATACAAATGTGTACTTATAGATTATATTTTGCATAAATTTTGGTCATCTTAGTTCTTGTAAAACTTCAAACAGTAAAGTAATACTTAAATTCAAAGCCAGAAATATGTTTTATCCCTTTCTAGGTTGGTTTTCTTGCCAGAGGTAGCTGATAGTTGACATCTTGAATATGTTACATGTTCTCTTTAGTTTTGCTTTCTATCAATTACATTATATTGTACATATCATCCTAACATTTTTGACACCTGTGTGTGTATGTGTGTGTGTGTGTGTGTATGCATCAGACAATCAGACAGACAGTATTTGGATGTCAGAAAACAACCTGTAGAAGTTCATTCTCTCTCCCACATATGGTAATGGGTTTTGGGGAATCTAACTCTTGTTTGGCAGCAGCTGCTGAGCTCCCACTCTGGTTCTTATGAATAATATTTTGAAAGTTAACTTATTCCTGGAAATCACCTCAATATCTTGATATGCAAGAACAGGGATTGGAGGCTGCATCATGTCATGAATACAGAAGGATGAGCCAAGCATTTGTGTGCAGATGGGCATTTGAGGACTCGGGTTTCGTTAAAGTGAACCAGCAATAATAGCACGCCCTTCTTCAGCCGAGCTGCGCATTTTCCCTCTGCCTCCCGTCCGTTTGAGGGTTATTCAGACTTGGAATCCCTGGGTTTCAGTATGCAGATTTTGGAATTTCCTGCCAATTTCTTTTTTCTTCTGAAAGATTGTATCAGCTTCTCTCTGCACCTGCTGGTCCACGTGAGTGTCATTTCTGTGTTGCTTTGAAAATGTCTCCCCCACAATGGAGTGCACTCAACACTGTTTGCTTTCAGTTCACTTAGTATCACTCTTAGGCATGATATTTCTTCTTAGGTGAATTCTGAGATGTTTCCTATCTTTTAGCCAGTTTTTGGATTGACTTGCCATTGTGGAAGGTATACTCTTATACGTCCTGAATACTGAGCCATTGTCACGTGGCACAGATATTTCCACTGAGTATTTCAGCTACGACTCTAGCACATGGATATTTTGTACTCTAACTGATTAAACTATCATCAACCTCGTCTCTTGTAATTTCTAACTACAGTTTATTTTGTGTTATGTTCTACTTTCAACATCTTAATTCTTCGCACATAGCTTCTCCAATCTATCTCAAAATTTACCATGCAAGCCAAATCGAAAGATACTGTTTTCTCAAAACATGTCATGGCTGAAATACCTTGGCCACTCTGTAAAACTGAAATGTAAATAACATACCATAAAATTCACCACTGTGGATGCACAGTCCAGCAGTTTTGGTACACTTGTATATTCTAGAGCATTTCATCATGAAAACATGAAGTCTCATATTGTTACTGTTTAGTTACTGTACCCACTAAGCACAGCTTGAGATTTCCCTCCTTCTTTCTACATATTCTGAACATAATACACATGGAGCAGCGGTGAGTCTGACTTCTTCCTTTAAGGCACACTGTTTTCCAGTCTCCTCCACACTGCGGCCTGTGTTAGCACATCATTTCCTTTCATAAGTAAGTAATACTCCACACCACAGAGACACCACATTTTGTGTTCCTTGGTTGGTGGGCATGTGGAATGAATGCTTCACCTTTTTTTAGCTATTAAGAATTTTTTGCTGATGACTTAGTGGGTAAAGTACTTTCCTTCAAACAGAAGAATCCACGTTTGGATTTCTAATACCCACTATATATTTTTAATCATTCTTTTTAATATTTTAATTACATTATTTATTAACGTTCCAGTCATTGGCCCCCCACCCCAACCTGGTAACCCCTTGAACAATTATTATCCCATTCCTTCTCCCCCTTGCTTCCAAGAAGGGGGTTCTCACCACTAGACCTCCACCTTCCCTGGGTCCTCAAATCTCTTAAAGATTAAGTGCATCTTTTCCACTGAGGCCAGATCAGGCAGTCCTTTGCTATATATGTACCAGGGGCCTCAGATTGGCCCTTGTGTGCTCCTGGTTGGTGGCTCACCCTCTGCAAGCTCCCTGGGGTCTAGGTTAGTTGAGACTCTTGGTCTTTTTATGAGGTTGCTTCCCACTTCAACTTCTACAATCCTTCCCCTAATTCAACCATAGGGGTTCCCAGTACAATGGGTGGGTGCAAGTTTCTGTGTCTGTCTCAGTCAGATGCTGGTAGGACCTCTCAAAGGCCAGCCAGGCCAGGCTCCTGTCTGTATGCTCACCATAACATCAGTATTAGTGTCAAGCTTTGGTGCCCCACCTCCATGAGATGGATCCCAAGTTGGGCTGGTCACTGGACCACCCTTCCCTCAGTCTATTTTCTATTTTGTCCTTGCAGTTCTTATGGACAGGAACAATTCTGAGTCAGAAATTTTGCTGGTGGGTTGGTAAGCCACCTCCTATACTTGAGGACCTGTTTATCTACTGGAGGTGGAGTCTTTGAGTTCCCTCTCCCCATTTTTGGGCATTTTGGCTAAGGCCACATTCACTGATCCCTGAGAACGTCTCTCCTCCTGGGTCTCTGGTACTTTCCGGAGGGTCTCCCTTTGCCCACCTCTGGAGGCTGCTTATTTCCATTTATTCTCCTGGCCTTCTGGGCTTCTCTCCTGCCCAACTCATACCTGACGCTGTCCCCCATCCTCTCTTCTTCTTAGTCGCATCCTGGGAATTAAAATTTGTATCTAATTTTAGAACAGTCTAGATCCAATTAATGCTAAATTAATGTCAATAGTAGACAAAACTTTGCTTTTGTATTCATGTTGCTGTTTTCCCCTTTTCTTGTAGTCACTACAAATCATGTCATTATGTATTACCCACAAGTACAGATTTATTTTATTTTAATTTTTATTAATCATTAATTCATTTACATTTTAGATGATATTTCACTTCCCAGTTACCCCTCCACAAGACCCCCACCCCACAACCTTCCTCTCCATCCTCCCCTTTACCTCTGTGAGGATGCTCTCCCATCTCTTCAGGATGTTACTGACTTTGACCTCACAAGTCCTAAAGATGGACATTTGTGTCCTTGCTTCTTTGGTAGGTGTGTGTGTGGTGGTGGTGGGGATTCTTCGGTGTGGTTCTTTTCACTTTCTGTAACACTACTGCTGGTCCACACTACCTGGCTTGCCCTGTCCGGTAATGGTAACAGGATTTGTGTTAGGACTGAATATCTTGAACGGCACTTGAGTAGCCATCCAGTGGCTTATAATAGCCCTGGAGTGTACCGCTGTGATTGCAAATGCACTGCCCACGTCAGCCGACTGTCTGATTCTGATATTTTCATATGAATCTGAGCTACTCTCCAGTGTCTTCATTTCAACCCAAAAGATGCCATTTAATGTATTTTTGTATACAAAATCTCAGTTTTTGTTTACTTGTAAAAATATTTTGTAGGGTAGATTTGCAGATAAATAATTACTCACATTTTTTTCTCCCATCTTTTTTTCTTTTTTTCCCCTCCTATCTTATTTTTGGATATCCTTTCTTTCTTTAGCATCTTTTTTTCCCTCTAATCATTTCTCTTTCTCATAACCCCCACGTCTATTAATTGGATCTGGTTTTACTCACCTGTCCTTCCGTACCCCCTAAGCTGCATGTCTATTTAAACTAGTCTGTCTTTTTATTCTGCAGTCTGAGATATCTCACCAGATTTAAATCCCAGAATAAATATGTTAATTCTTTCTCATTCTAGAATTTATTTCATTTTTCAATTAACTCTTTGATTTGGTCACAATTTCAACCTTCTTACTTACTCCTGTATTGACTGCTGCTTTTCTGTGGTGCGATTATTGTTGGATGGATGAAATATTATCTATCACAATTTTTGATGTAGTGAGAACTCTGATTTTAATCTCTCCCATTCTCCTAATGCCGTCTCTTCACCGCCACTCTCTATTCTGTGCCATTTTACTTAGGTAGTAGTTCGATGTCCCACAGTAAACACGGAGAATCTGGTGTGTCCAGTGGCTGCTGGTGTGGGCTTGCAGTTGTGAGGTTGTTTCCCCAGCCAACCTCTCTTGTGTGTGGCAGGGCTGTGTGCGTTGTGAGTGGGTGGAGCACGTTGACTAGCAGGCCTGCTGCAGAGTGGGGGGGCGTGGTGCAGAGGCAGGCAAGCTGCTCGGCCGCCCAGCTCCCATCTGTCAATAGCTAAAACTGGGAGGAGTTCACTTGGGACACAGGGCTTTCAGTCTCTTTTCCTCCCCATGCAGAAAGAATAATCTTAGTGACGTACCAATGGCCATAAGTACACACTGCTCCTTTTGAATTTCTAGCCTCAAAATCTGGAAATCGCCAGTATCAAAGCCCCAAATTCGGGATCAGTACTGAGATTCGGAGCTCTATCATTGTCTTCCTGTTTTAGAAGAGTAGTCAGACACGACAGTTCTGCCACAGTTAGCTTGTGGTCAAATAGAACGAAACATTTACTCAGCACGTATGTTCATGGTAATAAAATTTAATGTAACTGTCAGAAAGTTAATGACAGCCCTCAGTGTTTTGGCTAGTTTTTCTTGAGAAGCTATTCCGGGGCTGGAGACTTTCCTTTTAACAGACTTTCTGACCATTCACCACTAGAGGGCAACATTGTTGCTATTGTGTTTGGACTTGGCAAACTGCAGTCACTGCAGTTGAGCCTCTAGCCTTTCACTGTCTGAGCATCCCTTCTGTACAGAGCCTCCCAGCCCTAAAGGGGAGGATCCGGGTAAAGGCTAGTTTGGGGACAGGCATAGCAAGATTAGAAGTGTGTAAGGGGATGATAAAGAGAAAAAAGAACCTTTTTTTTTTTTTTCCTGGCACGTGTGCACTTTTGGTTTGATTTGAAGGGCAAGAAGAGAAGAGGAAAATGGATGGATGAGTCAGTCCATCTGCTACAGCGAATCTCAGTCGGATGTTGCAAAGGGAACGGTGGCCTTTCCCTCCTCTCTTCTTTACCTAAAGGGCAGAGAAGAGGAGGAGGAGGAATGGGAGGAGGGGAAGAGGGAAGGAGAGGAGAGGAAAGGGGAGGAGGGGAAAGAGGGAAGGGAAAGAGGGGAAGGGGAGGAGGGTGAAGGGGTGGAGGGGAAGAGGAGGAGGAGGAAGGGGGAAGAGGGGGAGGAGGAAGGGGGAAAGGGAGGAGGGGCAAAGGGGAAGGGGAGGAGGGGAAAAGGGGAGGAGAGGGAAAGGGGAAGGGGAGGAGGGGAAAAGGGGAGGAGAGGGAAAGGGGAAGGGGAGGAGGGGGAAGGGGGAAGGAAAGGAGGAGGAAGGGGAGAAGGGGGAAGGGGGAAGGGGAGAAGAAGGGGAAAGCAAAACAAAGAAACCTGTCTTTATCTTCCTTTCCCCTCTTCTCTGTTCTCCATTTAGGATTCACCAGGGGAGAATGGGGTGCCTGTTGTGCCTCTCCTGGAACCACCAGGCCCTAACCTGGAGGAAAGAGAAGGGCACTAAGTGTCTGTGAGGCCTGAGTCAGTAGATGGCCTTTTCTAGGTTAGAAGGCAAAGGGGGAGGAGAGAATACTTCCCTTGGCAGAGATGGTTGGTCAAGTTTGGCCACATGCTTATCTATAACATGGAAAACATGGTTTAATTCTTTACATTTAGGCTAAGTCTAAGCAAAGTGAAAACTTGTTGTGTTTTTTAAAACTATTATGAACACATGGAGAGTGTTGGGACCTTCATCCTTAAAACTATAGCAAAGATGTAAACCATGAAATTTTCATCTTGCTGAAATTTTGGAAATCAGGCTATTTTTACATGAAAGAAAAATAGCATTAAAGTTTTGCAGAGCCTTCCAAAGTCAGTGCAAAGTAGTGCCAGCACACCTGGTTCTCACCCTACAGGTAACAAAAGAGTGTTTATTCTGAGCCAAGTGGGAGGGCCATAGCCTAGAAATGACCTAGAATGTTTTCTCCAGGTGATGTGTTCATAGCGGAAGCATCCATGAGCTCCTACATCACTGAGTAAAGCCATGTATCAGATGCATCATTGGGGACATTAGGTCAGTGGGTTACAGAAAAACAGGGAGAACCATGCGGCCTCAAGTTACTGAAAACTTACGGTCTGCTAATTTAGCACATTCGGAAGGTTTTGCCTGGTGTTTGAGAGGACACTGGATCAGATACAGAAGGAAAGTGTTAAAGGCCTTTGAAGAGACTGAAGATCGCTCAGACAATTGGGCTTTCTTGTCTGCCATCTTCCATCTCTCCAGTCATCAGGTTCTCATCAGTCAAGCAGTGCAATCAACACAAATGCATCCCTTCCCTGGGGAGCTCAGCTTACAGTCCTCCTGTTGGGCAGACATCACACGCTGTGCACTCAGAGCCAGTGTGGGGTCTGCATGCGCAGGACAGCAGTCTTTGGGAAAGAGCTTGTCCCCTTGGGTGAGGAGGACTGCTTAACTCCACCTCACAGACCAGAACTCATAACATGACCAGTGAGCTCCTGCGCACTGTGGCCATGTTTTTTCTGTTAAAATTTAACGCTCTGTCAGTATAGACCTGGAGTTGCCAGTTCCTTTCTTTTAAAGATTTATTTACTTTATTTATATGACCGCACTGTAGCTGTTTTCAGACACACCAGAAGAGAGCATCAGATCTCATTACTGATGGCTGTGAGCCACCATGTGGTTGCTGGGTTTTGAACTCAGGACCTCTGGAAGAGCAGTCAGTGCTCTTAACCACTGAGCCATCTCTCCAGCCCAGCAGTTCTTTTTATTTGCTCCTTCCAACCCACCTACCTGAAGAACCCCCTCTCTCCGCCCCCCACCATTACCCCTCTCTATTGTTTGGGGATTAGGGGCAATCAGATACTGTTGGTGCTGTTGGAGGTGAGACTTTTGGCCTTAAACTCATATTAGTTTATGAAGTAGACAGTAGGTTAATTTTACATGACAGCTCACTTATTCTTTAAGCCAGCTTTAATCATACCCTTTTAATGGGTGACTCTATCATGAAAATACACAATTTAATACATATGTAATATGTAGAAACTAATATACTGTTAAACCAAGATTATAGAGCATTATATGTTTAAACTTAAAGATAAGATGAACCAAATTTATTGTCTTAAAAAAAGAGTGTCTCTTTCCACCATTGTGGATTCAACTTCAGTTCAGCCTAGGCCACTCCTGGCTTGGTGGTGACAAAGATACTCAGATATGTGTCCTTATAGGAACTTTAACATGATGGTGGTAGTGGTGATGATGGTGATGAAGTTGGTGGTGATGGTGATGATGGTGGTGGTGGTGATGGTGATGATGGTGATGGTGGTGATGGTGATGATGGTGGTGGTGGTGATGGTGGTGGTGGTGATGGTGGTGATGGTGGTGGTGGTGGTGATGGTGGTGGTGGTGGTGATGGTGGTGGTGGTGGTGGTGATGATGATGAGGAAGAGGAGGAGGAGGATGAAGTGTTGATATTTGTAAAGTGGCCAACACTGGCAGAGACTCTGATATGCCAGTTCTGAAATGCTTCTCAGGAAAGCAGATCTGAGTTCAAGCCTCAGCTCACCCACTCAGGAGCTATGAGAAATTGGTGATTTCTTGCTTCATATACTTTGAAATCCCAGTTCCCTAATGCAGTGAAGAAACAGGCTAAATGAAGCTCCATGCCCTAACAGACAATCCCGCCCCACAGTTTTCTAAGTCAGAATTTCAGGGCACAAGGCTAATGATTCCTCTCTTACTTCTGCATCAGCTAAAACCCTGACAGGTCAGTGGATTAGTGTAGTCAGAGTTTTCATCTGGTCTCTGAGTGTTCTAGCATTTCAAGAGCAGGCCTCAATGCGTGTTTTCTGCATTTCAACTGGAACATAAATTTTACATACTTAAGAAGTTCCATGCCATATTTTATTCATGTCTACAGTCTATGCACTGGTGAGCATCCCAGCACTAAGAGAGACTCAGCAGTACTTAGTTAGGAAGTCTCTCAGATCAGGCTAGGTACAGGGAGAGGGAGCAGAACTAGATGCCAACTCCCATTATGAAAGCAATATTATAAAGCCAAATGTCGCCATCAGCAACCGACCTTAAATGGCAGTTAGCACAATCTCTTTCCTATAGGCATGGTGTTTGGATTAGATAATACACTGATATAGGTAATAAGAACATTTTATGCCTATAACATCATTTTGATATCCTTTCACTTATATGTTAAATACATATATACTCATATATGTGTGTGGGCCCATATATGCATGGAGGTCAAAGGACGCCCTCAAATACCCTCCTCTTGCTTTTTATCAAGACAGGCATTTTTATTAAACTCGGCACTTACTCTTTTTTAGGTAGGCCAGCTGGCCAGTAAAAACAAATGATCCTCCTGTCTCCACTCGCCAGCAGTACAGTTACAGGCACACAAGCATGGTGATGCCTAGCTTTGTATATGGATTCTGGGGGTTGAAAGCACAGGTCCCTCACACACTTGAACTATGTCCTCAGCCATTTAAGATTTTCATTAAAATGCATTAGTCATAAAAATAGTTTCACTGTGGCATTTCAATATATGCATTTAGCACATTTGATTATCTTCTCTCATAGTAGGATATCAGAGAAAAACATAGAAACCATGTCTTAGCTTTCTGTCACTTTCATGAATTTTTCTATTGTCTATATTAAATATCAGATTTAGTCATATTGGCAAGTTTTGAAGCAAAGAATGACTTACTCTCACTAAGACCACTGTTTTTATCACGTTACCTGCTTATTTTTCCATCTGTCCACGAACAGGGTTAAATCTTAGTTTTGTCACTTTGAGCATCAGTTTTCCATGTTGTGATTCAGGTTTCATAACCCTCATTCTTAATGTTTTGGTAATGGTGGAATGAAAAGACCCCCAGCATTTGGTTAATCAGTTTTAAATAGGTGTGTGTGTGTGTGTGTATGTGTGTGTGTGTGTGTGTGTGTGTGTGTGTTTGTGTGTATGTGTACACAAGTGTGCAAGTTTTTGTCTGTGTACAAATGTGGAGGTCAAAGGTCTTCCTTCTCTTACCTTCCCTTTTTAGCCCTACCCTGCCCTGCCCTGCTCTCCCCTCTCCTGCCCTCCTGTCTCTGCTCTCCCCTCCCTTCCCTTCCTCTCCCTTCCTCTCCTCTCCTCTCCTCTCCTCTCCTCTCCTCTCCTCTCCTCTCCTCTCCTCTCCTCTCCTCTCCTCTCCTTTCTTGCCTTGCTTTCCCCTCCCTTCCCTTCCCTTCCCTTCTCTTCTTTTCTCCTCTCTTCTCCCCCCTCTCTCTTCTCATTTATCTCTATATCTCTATCTGATATGAGGTCTTGCACTGAATTCAGAACTTGCCATTTCAGCTAGACTGGCTGCCTAGTGAGGCCCCAGGATCTACCCATTTGTACCCTATCTCCAGGAGTGGGATCCCAGTTCAGTACTGTAGTGCCCAGATTTCATGTGTGTTCTGAGGATGTGGATTCAGATCCCCATGTCTCTGCATCCATGATTTCCCACTTTCAGACACTGACCATGAGGCTAGTTTTATGTACTTGCCAGCATGTTTTGTGCCGTGGATGTATTGACCGTGGCATCTGTACAACAGTTAGTAACAGTCACAGTTGTCTGGTGGCTCCAAAAGACTGATGTACACTCAGCCTTGTCAGTGCTCTTCCCTTCCCTCAGCTGATCCAATATCTCTAAAGTTGTGTTTTCCTTAGTTTTCATCGGGCCAACTAACAAGCCTCTTTGGTGTCCAACCTGCTCCATCCACCCCTCCTCTACCTCCACCATTCTCCCACCCCTCCTCCCTTTCTTCTTTCTTCCACCCGGATGTCTTAAGCTTTTGCACTGTACTAAAGACAGTCTTGTATGTAATAGGCAAATCCATTTTTAAAGACCATCCCCTGGTATCCAGGGAGCTCAGATAATATAATGACAGAAGGAAATAAGTTGTAAGTATTCATTCACATTACAAGAAAATACCAGAAAGGACAAAAGTCATGCAGAGAATTCAAACATTAGAGAATGTCTAAATGTCACAAAAGTACCAAAGGACAGTGAGTATCTAATTTGTCACTCTCCTGCTCCATATTTTATACTTTAGTTAATAAGCAATTGATGGGACTATATTAGAAAATTATGTGAACATCCTGTCTCTTGTCATACTTTTATGAGTTGGTTTTAATGTCATCAGGAATGATCCTGCAGTTCCCTTATCACACATTTGTTGGATGATAGTAGGTTTTTACCAAGAACTTCACCTTCTGCACTTGTCTAGTCACTATTTCTTACATCTGTTTTTTAGTTTAATGTTCACATTTCTGGCCACAACCACAGCAGCTCTTCCACACAGTCCCCCGTGTCTCCATGCACTTGTCACAGTTTCTGACACTTCCCTGCTCTGTGGCCTGGCAGGCTGTTGAGTGTTCTATCATTTATCTACTTTCTGTCCTTTCTGCCTTTCACACATTCTGTTTTGAGTAAGTTTCGAAAATTACTTTCATGAAAAATAATTCATGTAAAAGTAAAAACTAAAATTACAGAGCTCATAGCAGGTTTCGTAGATAGAAATTTTGGGAGGAGGGGTGTAATTCTTATCAGTGATATAGCAACTGATAAGCTGACCTTGTAAATGATCTCCTGCCCAGAACAAGGTGGAGTCAAGAGCTGAGACCAAGGAAAGGTGAAGGGGGGAAGAAAACCATCATGTAATAATTAAGTGCCATTATACAATTTTGAGAAATGGGATAAAACTCACCAAATTGAACAAGGTTGCAGAGCTATGAGCCAATCTGAGTCAAGTCCATTTTATTGACATGGCCATCAGAAAACAAGAGAAAAAATAGTGTAATCTAAACGATGGGGTATGGTGGAACTATAGAAGTTTGGAGAACTAAGTTTGCATAGGGCCGGGATCCTCTGGCTGTCTGGATTTAATATCGAAGGCTGTCCAGTTTGCTTTGTCACCCCACAAGCATCATTAAATCACAAGGAAAAACAGCCTTTACTGAACCAGGCTACAAGGGCTGCCACATAAATCAGGCTGTCTTCCCCTAGTGCAGCAACAACTACAGAGCGTTCAGGAGACATATGTAGGCACATCCGAGGGGAGTGCCTCCTGTGTTCTGGTTATCATGTCTATTGAAGCTCTCAGGTACTGTACAAATTTATTACCATTGTTACCCCCATTCTTCTCCTTCTTTTTTCTCTTTAACAGGATGTGAGTGGCTGACAAAACTTGACTTGACTGTGAATTTCATTGGAGAATTGAGCAGCATTAAAACCCTGACACACAATATTCATCTGAAGGAGCTGTTCCTGATGGGTAACCCGTGTGCTGACTTCGATGGCTACAGGGAGTTTGTGGTGGTGACCTTGCAACAGTTAAAGGTATGCTCAGAGTAAAGGTGCAAAAAGGGAGGGGAAGATAGAAGGAAATACACAGATGAGAAGAAGCAGCCAGTGGAATTCCTGGTTTCTTGGAATTGTTAGGCAAAAATTGCTGCTTTAGAGATTGGAGTATTCTAGAGAGTCAAGTTTTATTATTTGATTTCCAACCCTTTTTGAAACTTTAACAAATCATTAAAAGGGAAGTAGTTGATTTCTCTATTGACTCATCAAAACGCTGGCAGTAACCATCTTCTGACCAACTGAGTCATCTTTTGAGGTGCACCTTCACTGTTAGGGACACTCACCATTGCAATCCTAGAACTTGAGGTGGAGAAGAAATGGGACTGCAGCAAGGCTAGTCCTGTCTGCACAGTGAGTCCAAGCCACCCGGGCCTATGCAAGGAGACCTGCCTCAAAACTGCCAAAATTGCCAGTCAAACCAAGTAAACAGGTTGCCACACCTCATTGTCAAGACTTCTGAGCTGGGTCTGAAGGGTCATGGGTGATATACTTCAGGACAATCATGTGAGGACCAGTGGTCTCTTCTGTGATTCTAGTTTGCTTCCATTTCCCCCTCTGTTCTCATATCTGAACAATAGTATTCCTGACATGGAATGTGCCAGGGGTTTGTGTGTATATCAAATACTACGTCACTTCTTCAGCAGCTGGGTATTCTTCATCTGGTTCAGTCGTGATACTACAAGGAGTTTAGATCTGGTCCCAAGCCTGCAAGATCGCCTCCCAGGGCTAGGTGCCAGACATGAACCCTAGCAGTTCTTAATCTGCATTTTCAACTTATATTCAGGTTTTCCTTGATCCTTTTGCAGTTTTAATTAATTCAATTGAACAGCTCACAAAACTTTGAGAGACACTTTCTTATACTGTTTGGTTTATTAGGAAGGAGAATGTAAAGGACACAGTTAAAGAGATGCACAGGTGTGATTTGGGAGAGGGAACTGGGAGTTCTCATGCCCTGTCTGAGCTTGCTGCTTTCCAGAGACCTGCATGTCGCCAGTTACAAGGAAGTCCTTTGAATACCATCTTTTTGGGTTTATGGTACCATAGGACATACAGTTGAGGTTCTTCCCCTTTCCTTCTTCAAAGAGTATGGAGCAGGAAGCTTCTGAAATGAGGATGGACTTATGATGGACTAAAAGGTCAGGTGTGTGTGTGTGTATGTGTGTGTGTGTGTGTGTGTGTGTGTGTGTGTGTGTGTAAATGTCAGAGAACAATTTCAGTGTCATTTTCTGGGACACCCTCCACCACTTTTGAGGCAAGGTGTTTCATTGGCCCGGAGCTCACCAATTAGACTAGACAGGGTGGTCAGTGAAGCCCGGGGGTCTCCCTGCATCTGCTTCCCTAAATGCAGTGAGGAGTATGCCTGGCATTTTTATGTGAGCTCTAGGGATCAGATCATGTCTCTATGCTTGCAAGGCAAGCACTATACCAGCTGAGCCTATACTAGCTGAGCTGGCTACCCAGTGCTAGAGAATTTTGCTATGATCCCCTGAATTCAGGGATATTATAGATTTTTCTATGATTCACTTTGAGGAAGGAATTATAAGTCAGGGACAATGGTTAAAGCCAAATTGTGTATCATAAAACAGTCATATTTTGCCATCATATCCCCCAAATCTAATGATTTTGGAGCTAATATTATTTGGAATCATTTTAAACCTATTATTTAATTAAAATTATGATTCCAAAAAAGTATTAAACTGAGAATAGTAAAGGGGAGAATATTAGTTTTCACAGAAGTACTAAGTTCTTGGCCTACGTGTGGCTCTAGGCATCTGTAACAAGAACACAGAAATACAGTGGTTTTGTGGCATCCATTGGCTTAGTTCTCAAAAGGTATTTCTTCCTTCATCCTCAGTGTTTCCTGTGGTTGAGAAATTGCTAGCTGCTAGATTCTAGACCAGTGTCCTTGTCATGTAAAATTTCTTAGGCTATGGAAATGAGGTGGACAACTGAATCTAGAATAAGAGGTAAGTCATTTTAACACACACACTAAATGGTCATCAGTGCATGAGGTATTTCTAGAAAATGAGTGATGTGAAGAAGAACTTGCTAGACCTGGATCCTAGAGATGGAGGCTATTAGTCATTAGCCGGGAGGAATCAGGGTTAGACTGGAACCACATGGTCACCCCAGCTGGGCTTGTCCATGCGGCTGTGCCCAGGGCAGAGTTGTGAGGAGTCACCATGTACTGAAAATGGCAACAAGTAATGCAAGGCACTCTGGGAACTGTGTCTTTGATGTCCTAGTCCTACAAAGGAGAGTAGTGCAAGGCACTCTGGGAACTGTGTCTTTGATGTCCCAGTCCTACGAAGGAGAGTAGTGCAAGGCACTCTGGGAACTGTGTCTTTGATGTCCCAGTCCTACAAAGGGGAGTAGTGCAAGGCACTCTGGGAACTGTGTCTTTGATGTCCTAGTCCTACAAAGGAGAGTAGTGCAAGGCACTCTGGGAACTGTGTCTTTGATGTCCCAGTCCTACAAAGGGGAGTAGTGCAAGGCACTCTGGGAACTGTGTCTTTGATGTCCCAGTCCTACAAAGGGGAGTAGTGCAAGGCACTCTGGGAACTGTGTCTTTGATGTCCCAGTCCTACAAAGGAGAGTAGTGCAAGGCACTCTGGGAACTGTGTCTTTGATGTCCCAGTCCTACAAAGGGGAGTAGTGCAAGGCACTCTGGGAACTGTGTCTTTGATGTCCCAGTCCTACAAAGGAGAGTAGTGCAAGGCACTCTGGGAACTGTGTCTTTGATGTCCCAGTCCTACAAAGGAGAGTAGTGCAAGGCACTCTGGGAACTGTGTCTTTGATGTCCCAGTCCTACAAAGGAGGCAGTGAAGCACATCAGACATAGGACATTGGGGCTTACAGAATCGCCCCTCCCTGATTGGCCTGACATGCCTGGCATGGAACACAAGGGCCCTGCACCCCCTGTGTCTGACTCTGAGCCTCCACTGTCCAGCACACACACATACACATACACACACACATACACACACACATACACACACATACCTACACACACATACACAAATACACACATACACACATACACACACATACACACACATATACATACACACACATACATACACACATACACACACATACACACACATACACACACATACACACACATGCATACATACATACACACACATACACACACATACACACACACACATATATATACATACACACACACACACACAGAGCTGCTGCTGCTCTGAGTTAGTGTAAACCATTAATTAGATCAAGCCTTCCAGGAGTCAGCCCTCGCTCAGGTTAGTCAGTACCTGTGGGAAGCAGTGCTGGTAATGTGTTTACTGATACTTACACATGAAGCAGACCACCTCACTGAGAGTCTCTAATATTGTCTGAAGGGAACTCTAGCAGTAAATGCACTGGTTTTCTAGGATTGCTGTGTGAAATGCACAGTCTATCTGTGACTTAAATGACAGATTTGTCACATAGCTCTGGAGCACAAATGTTCCAAGAGAAGTTGTAGGAAAATAGGCTGAGTTGGGTTCCTCTCAAGTCCATTAGGGAGAGTCAAGGCCTATCTCCTCCCTAAGGAGTTTAACTCTGACGCATGCTTTCATTGCTCTGACCTCTGCCCCAGTTTTCTCCGGGTGCTCCTAGGCCTCTGTTTCTCCCCATGGCATTCTTGCTGTAGTGACACCAGTTATATGATATTGTGCCCGTGCCACTCCAATATGATATTTTTCCTAAATGAATTATACCCACAATGTCCCTATGTCCTCCAAATTGTCAGATTTTGAGGTCCCGGGATTAAAAGGTCAACTTAGACTCTAAAAATTAGAGGCACTACAAAGAGATCCAATCTTCAATAAGAGTTCTCCCCTTTCCCCAGGTCTGAAGCACCCAGGGTACTGAGTGGGCACTGAGCTTGGTAGCACACAGCACAGTGCTACTCACGATCCCACCTGTAAGCTGCAAGTGTTTTGGGTTATTTTTCTCATTTCTGGATGGATGCTGGTTGTTCCTATAGAGGATCCCAATGAAGCCCCAGGCAAGCTCAGTGGCTTTTCTCTGCAGGGACCCACGCACAGTTATCATCAGTAAGCACAGGCACATGCAGTATCACCGGTAAGTATGGACGCATGCTCAGTTGCCAACAGTGTGGGCTCACGCACAGTTTTCAGTAGCAAAGACACATTCAAGGTGTCATCACTAACCGTGAACACTGCTGTTCCAGATATGGGGACCCTGTCTAGAGGAAGGTCAGGAAATGTAAAGCTTCCATTGCCCTTGCTGTCTAGGCAAGTTTAGAAGGGCTTGTTTGAAATGGAGAAAACGTAAGTCAATTTTGAACAATGCCTACCAGAAATCTTCAAATAAATGGAGTGCTTAAGGCAGTGTTCCCTGGACACAGGGCCAAATATAAAACTAGTTCTCTGTATGAGTCTCTAGTCTTGAAGGTAATAGAGGGGTCTTTTGTCATGCTCTTAGAAACAGTACATCTGAGTATAAGACATTTATAAAGACATTATAAGTCAAATAGGCAAACGTGTTCCAGATATAACCAAGAACAGCATCTTGCTTTCCTAAGTTAATCAAAATCCTAGGTTACAAACTTCTATTTAGCCAGAATCTCCCAGTCCAATCCAATATGCTTAGTTCATATTTATGTTAATATTTTATGATCTCCCTTTATATGAATATACTAATATTTATTTGAAGATTTATGCAATGTGCTTGTTACAGGGATTTATTTTCTTTATGCCATGATTTTATTCAGTTTCCTAACTTGATTTGACTTTAACTCTAACAGAGTAATCTTTGGGAAAATGTACCACAACTGTTTCTTACCTTAAGCTATAGCTGAAGCTGGAGGCGAACTTATTAACATGGCCCCAGTCTTCATAGAAGAATGTTAGAAAAAAAGAGTCTCTGAAAAGCCTGGCGCTCTTCTAATGTATTTCAGTCCAAATGGCATGAAATGTTTCTCGAGATATTCATTATGATGCTCCACTTTAAAGGTATGTTTCCAAGCTAAATATTAGATGAAAGCCAGAAATAATATATCTTGAAATTAAAGGTAGTGAAAATCAAATATCTAACTAATGGCATTTTTCTTTTTTACTTTGGCTGCCAGGAAGCTCAAAACTAAACCTACAGCTTATGCATAGCAGCTGTGCGAGTCTCATGAAAACATGTTTTCTAATCTTTTTATCAGAATTTTGATATGTAAGATGACTTATCTCAGTAGTTGAAAGTTTTATACTACACAAAATTTGTATCTCATTAAATGCACTTTGTAATATCCTGTTTTAGCAGATTAGCACAAATTTAGTGCCATAAAACAGGCAAATTCACTTTAGTGTTCTAAAAGCCAGAGATCAGAAATAATTCCCTGGGCAGAAATGTAGTTGTCAGGGCTATAGTCATGGGACGTATGAGGGAGGAGCCATAGACAGACCTGTGCCTTGCTATTTGCTACCTCTAGAGGGTACTCTTCACTTTGTGTTTATGGCCACTTCCTGGGTTTTCAACACCCTCAGTCTTCACCTCCTTCCCCAGCTCTGAAGCTTGCGCCTGAGCTTATAGGCTCTTTGTAACTCAATGGCTTAACTCTATCACAACTAAGGTTCTTGGACCAGATGAGGTGACATTCACAATGCCTGGATCACAGGCACCAAGGACTTTGTCAAGAGCATCAAATCTGAACCCCATACCTCTTCCTGCAGAAGAGACTAGTCTAATAGACCTCTTTGTACCAGAAGCTTTGACATTTTGTATTTTAGTTAGCATTTTTGTTTTTCTCTTTTGCTTATGTGTATTGGGAAGGGCATGCATGTATGCCCTTGTGTTTTCATGTCGGGGGCACATGGGTGTGCGTGTATGTAGATACAGGCCAGGGGACTAATTCAAGTGTTATTTCTCCTCAGGACCAACTGTGTGTTCTTGTTGTTTGTTTTTATTCAGGGTCTGCCAATGGGACCTGGGGCTTACCAGTTATGGTAGGCTGGCTGTCTGGCCAAAGAGTTTCCACTGTGCTGGAATGATACATGTGTACCACCACACTGGGGTTTTTACATGGACACAAAGGGTAGAACACAGTTCTCCTGCTTGTGCAGCAAGAACATTATTGACTGAGCCAACTTCTCACCCTCTATTTCCATTTTAATTTGGAAAAACTATGTAACTATCATGTAAACACTGTCTATAACAATGAACACTTTGTTAACATACCCAAGGCGACACAGGAGCTGACTTGAGTTGGAGCTCCTTGTGTAAAGTCCTTTCCATGACGAGTCTTAGAGAATTCTATTGTTTCAGGAGCTATGATTTGATTTAAGCACCAACAACTTAATATAGTGAGCAGTTATAAAATTAATAGAAATATTTTGAGAGCTTGTCATGAATTATTTTGACAGAAGACCCTACTTATTTCCAGTAAGGGTGCTTTGTAAACTCTGTATGACTTTTATGAAATAAGCATTGATTTAGGCCAATATTTCTGATTTCCTGTTAATTACTTTGTTTTAGTTTTTGTTGTTATAGCATCAGTATTTCTAATTTAAAATATACCAATAAAAATTAACTTGGGGCTAATCCTTTGTTCTTTCTTTACTTCTTTCCCTTCTGTTTTTCTTCTTTGCAAGTTGACACAGTGTGGCCTTATGGTCCCAGAAATCCTCTTGTCTCAGCCACCGAGTGCTAGTGTAACAGGCAGCAATCACCTTGCTTGGATGGACTAATTGTCTTGTCTGTTGCTTTTTGTTTAAGTGGTTGGATGGCAAAGAAATAGAGCGTTCCGAAAGGATCCAGGCACTGCAGAACTACACAGCAGTTGAACAGCAAATCCGAGAGCAGGAGAAAGCTTACTGCCTTAGACGAGCCAAAGAGAAAGAGGAAGCTCAGAGGAAACTCGAGGAAGAAAATGGCAGTGAAGACAAAAAGAGCAACCCAGGCTTCGATGGGCATTGGAACACAGGCATCCAAGCTGCTTGGTGTGTTTATCAGTGGTTTGAATTCTTGTTAACTCCCATTACAATACCAGCACAATTTTCTCCCCAAGGTGTTCACAGCATCAGTTATGTTCCAGAACATAACAGCACAGTAAGCTTGGCTGGCTTGGAGATGAATATCCCACGATGATGATTGCAGAAGAATTTCTTCCCTTAGAAAAATTGCTTTTTCTAACCAGCAACTGGCATTTGCATCTGAAATTATCCCTAGAGAAATCTCTCTAAACATGTACAGAAAAGATGAATTAACAGGTGTACCTTGATTTCAAAGGCAGAAATAGTTTAGAAAAGTTAAATGCAAATCACACAATAATAAAATGAATAATTCTGATTGAATCATGGAACATTCTATTTTGTGAGTTACATAGTGAATACATTTTAAAATGTGATTAATAACCCTCTAATTGATCTCTTATGAATCTGAATTTTTTGTGGTATTTATTTTAAGTGAATCACAACTATAATCACTTGATTTGAATCTATATAAAGTTATAAATATTTACATAATATATTTTTATTGCGAAAATAATAATTATAAAATATTTCAGATGTATACAAGCTTTATAAACAATTAAACAGGAAGCTATTGTTCTACCACCCAGACAGAATAAGTGACAGTCATTTGTATGGTTGCAGTAATTCTTTTAGAAATACTGAGCTGTCAGGAAAATTCTGGAAGCCTGCTGTGTACCTTTGTGTTATGTTCCCCTCACTACCCTCAGTGGTGTCTGCTGCCCTAAAACCCACATGTGGACGACATATATTTTACTGTGGCCAGGAATGGGAGCTCATTTTTTTTATACCAGCATTTGGGAAACTGAGGCAGCAAGTCTTTGTGAGTCCAGGCCAGCCAGGGCTATTGAGAAACATCTGCCTATAAATATCTTAATGTAGTAAAACTTACTATTGTTCTTTTGTCTGGCTTGTGAAATGCTTCATGACATTCTGTCTGTGGATCTAGACTCAGCTCTGTCAGTGATGACTAGGGTATCCCTCATCTATTACTGAGTCGTTGGCTTAGTTTGGGAGGAAAAGGAAGCAGCCCCATCCCCCCAAGATTTCAGGAAAAAGAAAACATGGTTGATATTCATAGGCTATAGAAAGGGGAGATGAACATTGTCCCTCTCAGCTTCATGAAGAGTGGGAAAAATGGGTTAGTGAGTTACATCAGATAGAGAACAGGAATCACAAGAGGGGTACTGTCAGCATTTCACAAGGTGACTAGTGACAATCTCACAGGCTAAGTGCTGATGTTAAGACGGAACCAGGCTTGAGGGGTCTTAAAGGGATACTAGCCATGTGAGTGAGCTCAAAAGACACGGTGGCTTGAACTGGCAGTTTCAGAGAGGTTACATGAGCAGTGGTCATGTGGCCAGTACTCACCTACTTCTCCTACCCATCCTCTTGGGCCAAACATAAGGCTGGAGAATCCGATCAGGCATGCCGATGGGCACAGAGGTAAAAAGACGAGGCAGGGGAGTGAGAGTATACTGCGCATGTTTCCCAGGCAAAACCCAACTGTGAGCTGGTCTGGGTCAGATTGGAACTTGGACAGGGAATAAGGGGCTTCAGTTTAGAGTTCAAAGTTTTGTTTAAACTTTAGACCTTTTAAGGCCTGGGCTTGAGTTTTAGCTGAAGTGAAATTATTCTTCAGCAGTGCCTATGCCATTGTGGGTTCTGCTGATAAGTGGGGGAGAGGAGAGCGAGAATGAACTTAAAGAAGTAACTAAGAGGAGACTCTATTCATCCCTAGAGAGCTGAGAAATTTCATCACCAGCTACGCACATTTAGATTCAATCTGATTCTGAAGACTTAAGTTACTTAGCTAATGCTTTTGTTAGTTTTTATTTTCTAAATTTTTTTTATATTTGTATTTATTGCAAATTTCATTTAATGTATTTTGATGATAGTCCTTCCTTTTTTTCCAACTCCTCCCATATCTTCCTCTCTCCCTACCCATCCATCCACTTCATAATCTCTCTTTCTTAAAAACCAAAGGAAGACCAAAAAGTTTTCTCTCTCTCAATCACACACACACACACACACACACACACATCATGCCATACTATAATACATCACCATGGAATTTGGTTTGTGTTGACTATCTACTTGTAGATATGGGCCCACCCTGGAGTGTGCTTAATATACTTTAGTTCTACAGCAAGAAACTCCTTTCAGTGATTTGCATTGTTTTTTTTCATTGACACTCTGTTGGAGAAAACTGCTTCTTTCTCTCCAGCAGCTACCAGTTGCAAATAGCTTCTTAACTAGGGGTGACACTTTGCACCCACTTCCCCCTTTTTACTGCTGGAACTAAGTCTGCCTTGAACCTGTGCCGGTATTGTGCTTGCTGTCACAGTTGCTATGAATTCATGTGTTTACCAGTCTTCTTATGAATGAAAGACACTGTTTCCCATGGGGTCATTCATTCTGCTGGCCCTTTAGAAATTTCTGTCTCCTCCTCCACATAGCTCCCTGCAGGGGAGCTGCCCAACAAGACATCCCATTTACAGCCGAGTGCTGCAAAGTCTTGCTCCCTGTACATTGTCTAGTTCCGGGTCCCGGTATTAATTACCATCTGCTGCAAGAAGACGTGTCTCTAAAGTTGGATGAGCAATGCGTTCATCCATGGATATATTCCACTAAGAGCCATTGTTATGTTCATTAAGTACAGTAGCTGTATTAGTTTTGCATAGGTAGAGATTTTAGACCATTTTTAAATTTTAGATGGTAAGTCAACTTTATAGGGAAAAACTTTATGTAAGGCTGGAGCTAATTACTCCAGTGGCAATGCAGCGGAATATTGTGGAATATTACTGATGCCTCATAGGTTGATGTTTCTGTACAATAAGGAACTTTATCTATAGGGCAAAGTCCCCTTTTCAGTTATTTTCATGATTTTATTCACTGAAATATACAGTCGTTCATAACATGATTTCAAAAAAAGCAGAACTTTTCCCTATGTTCTGCCCATACTATCTGAATTCAGTATTTTTCTCTAATCAATGCCTTTATAAAAATAGTATTTTTTGTGAAGATCAACCAAATAAGTATTTTTTTTTTTTTTGGTAATAATCTCCAGATAATGCAATGATCTGGTGTATAGTGAGTTATTATTTAATGTACCTAGCTTCACATACATTTACACTGCATGTGTATTGTAGGGAGTGATGAGGGGAGAGGCTGCCCTAATGTTCGCTGCTCACTGCTATCATTCCCTGTCTACTAGAACAGAACCACGCTCTGAAAGTGATCCCTGGTCCCTCTTGCCCAAGAATCTGTCTCAGTAAGTTTCTTAAACTCATGCTGAACAAATGCTGAACAGTTCATAAAACACTCACTCAATTACACAGAGAGATCATTTAATTCCCAGACAATACACGAAACTGGGCAAAAGAGAGAACAGAGAGCTACTACCATACAAAGTAGCATAATCAGAGGTTAACCATGAAAAATAAAGTGGAGGCCATACTGCAGAAAGGCTCACGTCTCTGAAGAGCATTTAGAGGGAGAGATTATTGAAGAACCTTGAAATAAAATGAGCAAATTGTCTATTGGAGCCAGAGAGTGATTGAAGCCATGTAGAGAGAGAATCTGATAGGAGGGGGCTGGATGTGGGGGAATTTGCAAATGTCCACTGATCTCCAAGCTCAGCTGATCACCAGTACCGCCTGCAAGATACCACGTGGACCCATGGAGCCCTCTCTATATCTGCGAATAGATGCTGATAAGAGGTCAGAAATCAAAGCTTCCCAGGCAACTCATATCAACTAGGCACAGGAACACTCAGTCTGGGTAGTGTGATATTTTAAAGATAGAAAATGAGGGTCTGCCTTGGTTCTGGGACAACAATTTCCTTCATCTTA
The DNA here is from genome assembly GCF_963924665.1 of Micromys minutus. Lineage (NCBI taxonomy): Eukaryota > Metazoa > Chordata > Mammalia > Rodentia > Muridae > Micromys > Micromys minutus. Next base: position 9,346,731 of record NC_137962.1, on the reverse strand, counting down.
GCTCATGTGAACTTCAAATGACATTTTTCATTCACCGGTATGAAGCTAATATAGTAAAGCATAAATCTCATTAATGATGGACCTCCTGTTCATTCTTGGGCTTACATGCTCTGGGTTTGTCTGCTCTGTCCAGCCCCTCTCCTATAGAGAACAAAGACAATCTTCACTTACCAGAAACACAAGAAGAACAGCACAGTACAAAGAAATCAGATGAAACTGAAGATGATCTGGCATTCTGGAACAAACCATCTTTGTTCACCCCTGAATCTAGATTGGAAACTCTCAGACATATGGAGAAACAACGTAAAGCCCAAGATAAGTTTAGGTATTCATTTTTCTTTATGATGAAATGAGTCACTCTCCTGTGGACTATATATTCTCTCCATTGTACATGTTTTACCTATGATCTGTGCCAAACCATTATTAACCATCACATAGGAATCTTGCCTTTTCCACATACAGCTTTTTGGTGAATTTTATTGGCTAACTTCATTAACATAAAAATACAAGTTTAGGACATCATGAGTTATGACATTTGAGACACAGTTTTGTTTTGTTTCTTTTTAGTCACTTTACATAATAGAAATAGTGTGGCCTAGGTGTAGTGGAAATTAATAAAACTTCTGGGCTGGAGCCTCTACCCTGCCTTGATTATTGAGTTACTTAATGAAAGACACTCTCAGCCTCATTTATAGCTTTAATATGCCTTAAGCAGCACAAAAGCTGGGCAGTTCCTTCTAAGTTATTAGAATCAATTTTCCTACTAATAACCTGAAGTTATTGCTTCATATTTACTATGTTCCATCTAGGCTGCTCTTAACTCCTACTGGGAAGCCCTTAGGGCCACACTTTCTTGACCCTTATCCATGGTGGCTTCCTTCTTCTTTCTCCTTGTCCTTCCTGACCCAAGCCTGTGAAACCTCAACCCCACCTATGTCTCTTTTGCCCAGCTATTGGCTGTTGGTATCCTTATTCACCAATCACAATTAACTGGGAGCAGGGTTACTCAATGTCTTAAATGTGGACTCTCTTGTCTTTGGGGTAACCAATCTTGGGAGCCCCAAATTAACATTAGAATATAGGCAGAATTAGGCCAATCCACTACACCTAGGTTAGAAATACAACGTAAGGCTCAAAGAAAAAATTATTTTGTGGAATGAGTGAATCTTTGGATCTGTTTTGTCTAATTCTGCAAAGTGCAGAATTAGAATTAGTTTCACTAAGCTTTTTGTTCTCATGGTACACCTTCCCTGGACAGTTCCAAGTATGATGTCCCTTTTGAAAATCTTAGATGTAATGTTACTACTTATCGCCAGAATCCCTAAGCAAAGCTTGTGCAATAGCACCTTTCCTGACATAGACTCTGTTTCTTTCCATTTCGTGTCCAAACTGAAATCTAGTATGCAAAATATATCACTGATAGGAATACTTGGAATTTGTGAACTTGAGAACATTATCAGTTAGCTCTGAAATGGTTGTCCACACGGTAATGAGATGAATAAAAAACAGTAAGTTTTCTATGATTATCAATGGAAAGCAAGAAACCAAGTAGAAAAACTTCTAAAAGTCTCTACCACTTCCATAAAATGTTCTTCACTAGTTAAGGAGATAGAGAAATGAAAAATGTAGTGACTACTTCACTCTGTTAAGCAAAACACAGCACCTGTTTTAAAACTCCACTGTGGTATTTTGTTTGTTTTTTTGATAAAAGCAGATAAGCCTATAAACATGAAGGTTCTATACAGATTTAAATATGAATTCTATGTGTTTGTAGACATACAGTATTCCTAACATGTACTCTTCTTCCTGAATATGTATTGTTTGTGTTTGTATATAATATAATATGTTTATATAAGTAATTTATATCATACAAAGTCTAGAATCAGGAGAAAGCTTTTTCCCCTAACACTAAAAGTACAGCTGAGTTGCTTGGAGACTCAACCATGCTGTTTCGCCTGCCTCCTTGTATACATTTTATTAGCTGAGAGGAAGTAGTAACAAAGGCCAGCCTTTTGCCCTATATGAACTCTTGTCCACACTGAAAACAGTGAAGCTCTGTGTTTCCAGATCCCTTCACTGTCCTAAGTCACTAAAAAGCTTGATTAGATCAAGGGGCCCAGTTAATGTGCAGAAGAATGTAAGACTAAAACAATAAAGTTAACCAACACAAAATCCTTATATAAACGACGGTAGAAATTCAAGGCACATGTTTACATAAGGTTACATCGTCCTTCCTTCTGTCCACATCTGCCTATTCACACGTTCAAATGTTATCTGCAATAAAGAAAACCATGTGCTGACTTTTTGCTTTACACAGTCCATTTTTCTGTTCCACCTCTGCTTACTGTGTTCAACACAGTAAGAATGAACAAACTTGGTTTGATAGCACCTGCTTCTTCCTCTCCCTGTAACTGTGTAGGTCACTTCTAGTCTCTGAGTAGATCAACCTGTAACATGGTTTGGCTTTGATAAGAAGTGGTCTGGGACCAACCTTAACGGTCCAGCACTCCCCTGGCATGTATGCACCCCGATTTAACCCCGAGCACTACACACAAGACCCCTAAACTTCAATGGTATATACTTGCTTGCTAGATACACAGTCAACATTTTTCTCCATCAGTGTGTAAAGAGAAAACACATTTTTAACAGCTTCGAGGTGCTTTCCAGTGGCACATACCACAGTAGAGTGAATCAACCCTCCACTGAGAGTGTCTGAGCAGTTCTGGACTTGCCACTGGAAACGATGTTGTGAGAAGTGTCAGTTTACACATTCCTTCTGCACCAGCATTTTTATTTCCACGGGATAGCTTTCACTTGTATTTCAAAAATCGCAATTTCAGCCAAAGCAGAAGTTCCACACGTGGAGAACTGACAGTTATCTGAGTAAACCACGCATAAAATAGACTCATTTAAATATTCATGAGAATTTCATGAAAAGGAATTTACTTCCCCAATTTAAATTCCCCGGCAAATTGTTTTGGTCTTTGGAGATACAAATATAACCATGTAAAACTTGGTTTGTTTTTTAGCAAGGAGTGAAGAATTGCGGGGGCAGACTCTCTGTGAGCTGAGTGTGGTAACAAATGCCTGATCAAATTTCTAAAAAAATTTATGACTTATGATCAAGTACCTAAAAGTAATACAAGGACGAATTGGCAATGTTTAAACTCTCTTTATTTCCCTTGTCTACCCCTCGGTCTCTCCCATCACCCCCACTCGACCTTAAGTGAAAAGAAAAAGAAAGTGAAGCCACCCAGGACTTTGATTACAGAAGATGGGAAAGTCCTGAATGTCAACGAAGCCAAGTAAGTGAGAGTAAGGCCAAGTGTGTTAGTGAGCGCACACTGCTGTGGCCTCGGCCACAGGCTTGCTTTGATTAGAACATGCTGACCCCTGTAAAGGAGTGTGAGGAGTGTACCGTAATGTCATTTTGTGTATGACTGGGAGCCAGATATCTCTATTTCTAGTGTGAAATTCTCTTGGTTTCTAGAAAACACTTCTGACATATGGAAATCTTAGTTATCTATGCATCTCATGAAATCTTGGACCATATTCACTTTTATGCCTCTGAAAACTGTCACTGCGTCATTGTCCTGTTTATGATTTTTTTTTTTGAAGCTCTGCCACAAGCAGTCTGGCTGAAAACACCGAGGTCTCTCCTTCACGTCTGCATTTTCCCTGGGACACATTTAGAAAGCATTCAGAAGCTAGGAACAGGCATTGCTATAAATACCTCAGTAAGGGAGAGAGAGGAAAAGTTGAAAATCCTCAAGTCTCATAATACCTGAGCTACCCTGTCTGTCTGTCTGTCTGAAAGTGGAGAATTAGCTTACATACCCACGGTGCCTTTTATAATCTCAATACAAATAAATATGCTAAATATAGGCTAAATCTCATTAGCTTCATTTCATTACTCAAAGCCCATTTATTGCTATCATTTCATTTACTAGGTCATTACCACAACAAAGACAATCTAGCGGCATTCCAGGCATATCTCATCTTCACAGAAAGCATGTTTGGCAGACAGAAGATCAGCTCTTTAGGTCAGCGATATGGTCACACAGTTAAGCTGATGCATCCGGCTTGACCACACTGGCCCAGTTGTAATGATTTTCCTGATCAAGGCTCCAGCTTCCCCTCTGACATGCCCCCTTTTCATCCAGCGGACAGGAAAGCAGCTCCACACAGTAGGGCAGGTACAGCAGATGCACACGGTATTGCACACGGCAGGAGCCACCTTCCCCAAATCTGAATGTCTAAGGGGAAGACAATCTATCTTCAGCTTCAACATGGAAGGGAGACTCTCAGAGCCCTATGTGCTCTCAAAGAAAGCATTGTTCTTCCTGCCACACTATCCAGTCAGTTCTCTTAAGACGTCTCTATGAAGAAATTATTCATCACTGCTCCCCGAGGAGGACTAGATTATTAGTCCCCGAGGCCTTTGGACATCCCTCCTTCGTGTGCCAGGTCGTCTGTCCTCATCAGAATTATATTCCCTTATATCTACCCCAGTTCCTTTCCCTCCTTTCCCTTTCTGCCATCCACCTGTATCGTCTGGAGCTTGAAAATCCAGCACCAGCATCACCCCTCCTCAGGTGCTTTGTGACTAGGAGCAGAGCTTCTGCTTCCACCATGGACCACAAGCATCCTGTCCACTAACCTCTGGAAAAGTCATAGCCCATAGCACCATGCTCTCTATCTGACTTCCTTCCCCCAAAATCCTCCAGTGTCTGTGGAATGTTTACCCCTTCTTAGTGACCTACTTAAACCCACTCAGTTCCCAAGCCGCCCTCCCCCCAATTCAGCTCATGTAAGGTTCTAGCACCTGGACCACAATTTCTCTACGTCATCCAACCTATCCTCTGCCCTGGTGACCTGTGACATATTTTTTCTCCCTTTAGCTCAGCCATAACAGTCTCATTTCATCACTCTATTTGCTGTCATGTCCTAAGCCTTAACCTTGTCAACTCAACTAAATGTCATCCCCAGTGTCCCAGACACCCTCTGTCTTAGTCAGGGTTTCTATTCCTGCACAAACATCAGGATCAAGACGCAAGCTGGAGAACAAAGTATTTATTTAGCTTACACTTCCACACTGCTGTTCATCACCAAAGGAAGTGAGGACTGGAACTCAAGCAGGTCAGGAAGCAGGAGCTGATGCAGAGGCCCTAGATGGATGTTACTTACTGGCTTGCTTCCCCTGGCTTTCTCAGCCTGCTTTCTTATAGAACCCAGGTCTACCAGCCCAGGGATAGCACCACCCACAATGGGCTGGGCCCTCCCTGCCTGATCACAAGTTGAGAAAATGCCTTACAGTTGGATCTCATGGAGGCATCTCCTCAACTGAGGATCCTTCCCTGTGATAACTCCAGCTTGTGTCAGGTAGACACAGCACCAGCCAGCACACCCTCCATTCCAGCAGTCGGGCACCATCTCCACAGGAATCTCCTCACTCTATAGCTTTATCGTCCTCACACTGTGTTGTCTCTCTTGCTGCTTTGGATTTTCTGACCCTCACAGAAACACTTCCTCAGCAGAATCCTCAGCTCCTGTCTTTCCTTCGGCCCACCATCACCAAGCCATAGATCATTGTTTAGCCTTGAGCATTCCCCTCAGCTCCGTGTCCATGGGGCGAAGCACCTACCTTCACCCACTGCTCTTGTTGCAGGTGCAGGTACCATGGGTCTCAAGCCACCTGTGGTTCTCTTGAACTGTCTGGAAAACGTTCCCTCAGTCACTTGTAGGCAGAGGTCACACCTCTTCCTCCTCCTCATCTCTAGCACTGCCTTATGGTCCCATAGACTTAACCAATGACGTTGTTTCTTAGCTCTCTGGAACAACAAACTTAACCAGACATCTTCTGTTTCCTGTGGTGGACAGGTCCTCCTGCTGTGATGGCTATGCTGTCAAAACCCAGACCCTGGCTGGCTCACTGTTCAGCTTCTCGTACTATCTGGGGCTTACATCTCAGCATCCCGTGCTCTCTGCATCATTCCTGGCCACTTCACTGGAACCACAGCACCAGCATATAGGCATATCTTAGTAACTTTAATCTTAAAGAACAAAACTAAGACCCTCCTCCCACACACAGTTCTCCAGTTTCTGTCAACTTCTCATCCTTGAGCTGCAGCCAACTTTCTTGGCAGACTTGTCCGTATTCAGTCTTTGATATTTTACTTCCCATTTCATCTTGAATCCACTTCTGAATATTGCATTATCCACAATCATTCATAGTGATCATTCGTAGTCAGGCCCCATCTTATTCTACTTTGGAGACTTGGATGGAACAGAGAGTTCCTTCCTTGGTAAAGCAGCTCTTGCTCTTGTTGTTATGGTTGGGCAGATCCATGGCCTTGCCTCCCATGAGCTTTAGTTTCTCAGCTGTCCCTGTTTTGCCGAGTTTTCTGGACCAGGACTTCACCAAATCTTATGGCTTTTCTAAGCACAAAGAAGGGAAGTAGATACAAAATCTTCCACCCCAACCAAGCAGATATTTGCAGTTGATACCTGCTAGGAAAAAAGTTTAATGTGGCAAAACAAATACCCAAAAGAAACCCTCTAGCTTTGATTACAGTGTTCACATTACTCATAACAAGACCCTGCCTCTTCCCTGAGTTCAAGTCTTCCATATTCAGTTAGTTAGGAGGCATTATTTTGTTGACATACATGATTGAAAAAAGAACAACTGATTTCTATCTCCCTACTTTCTCTTCTCTGCCCCCTGCTTCCACAAACTTATCCCCCACTGTCTCCATCTCAGGAACAATCATCTACCCACTGGCTCTAAAACACAAATCCCTTGATTCACAATTCTGCTCCTTGGCTTTTATCGGTGATTTTCTTATACTTTAATTTCAATATCATCAGAGTACAACTATTCATTAACCCCTCTATTTCTATCTTAGGGTGAGTCAGTGCTGCCCTGTACTGAGACAGTTACAATGCCTGATAAATAGCCTCTGGGATTCATGTGTTGGATGCTCTTTTATTCTCAGCTAAATAAAGATGTCAGTTGGGAAAGGACACAAATGTTTTTAAAGAGAAAATCCTGGAAAGTGCCTACAAGACATTCAATCTTGGTGCAAGGGAGGATGGGGAATGGCATTTTTTATTTGGTATAACCATGTACTTCGTGTGAGTATATTACTAGAGATAAAGGGAAAATAGTAGGGACTTAATCAGTGATCTTTGACCCAGAACAAACCTCTAAAACTAGTTTTAAGTGATATGGAAAAAGAGTTGAAATTAATGGACTATATAATTGTGGAATAAACAATCAAGGCAGGGAGGACATCACACAGAAGGCTCCCAAGAAATGAAGGGTACATGGCTTATTTGAGACCCTGTAGGAGACTTCTGCAGTTAGATTGTTGGCAACAAGAGTCCCTGCTGCAATAGACCTGTATTGAATAGTCAAAGGTAGAGGATAATTTGTATTTCCCCCCAAAAAATGTAGTATCTGTTTTTTAATGTTGGAATATACAGATTACAGTTTAATAAGTTATTTGCTCAAAATGAAACTGACCAAGTAATTCTGTGGAACATGCTGGCAGTGAGGTAGTTACACTAAGGGCTTGGCCAGGGGATATAGCTGAAGCTTGGTCTATCTAGGTTCCTGTGCCTTTTCTCCAAGCACATCCCCTTCTGGGTACCTGTTTCTTTAACTATGGAATAGGCATCATAAATTAGTGGCTGTGTCTCAGCCTTTCCCAGGTAGGGAGGAATGGCAATAGGAAAGGAGATGGAAAACATGTGGCAAGGAGAAAAGGAAGGAAGGATGCTGGGAACTGAGGAATGGGGCTTTGGAAGCACAGCACACAGAGGCAGCATTTGTGTCCCCAGGAAGAAACCTATGCTGGGTTCTAGCAAAGGAAAAGGAAGAGAGCACTTCCACCACCAGGTGTCCCCATCTCTGCACCAAAACAAGTGCTTTAGATGTAATTTACCTTGAAGCCCTTACACATCAACAACGTCAGTAAGAGTAATTTATCAATAGGTTTCCTGGGCTTCTTTTAAAAAATTAAGTTAGCACAGATGTCTTATTGTGATTATTTTGATCAGCAAAAATAAGTTTGTCATTGAGGAGTTTTATATACCGGTTGTCTTTTGCTTTCATTGAATGATGGGGTTATTTTCACAATGTACTAAAGCCATTCTTCTTCCCTTTCACCCCCTCACAAATGCATCATTTTTAGACTTGATTTCTCATTGAAAGATGATGAGAAACACAACCAGATCATCCTGGACCTGGCTGTTTATAGGTAAGTCATTTTTATTATACATTCATCTCATGGCCCTCACATCAGATCTCTTTCTAAGTAGCACCCTGCCTCCCCCAATTCTGTAGCACAGAAATGGAACTTGGGTTGCTGTCTCAAAGAGATAGAGTGCTCATTGTGATTTTTAAAATAGACTTCTTTTTTGTTTTCTATGTAGGAATGCTTGTCTGTATGAATTTATGTGTACCATGTACATACCTGGTGCCCACAGAGGCCAAAGGAGGGCACTGGAATCTCCGGAGCTGGCGTCACAGGCGGTCACAAACTATTGTGCTTGGAATCTGAACCCAGGGCCTCTTGCAAGAGCAACAAGCACTTGTAGCCACTGAGCTGTCTCTGTATCTTTCACTGTAACATTAAACACACGAAGATGAAAGGGAGGGTGAATACATAACCCCAGAGCCCCACAGCTATGAACTTTCAAACAATGTAACTGAGGTTGAAATGATTCTCAGAGCTGTGCTACTTTTTGATGCTTAGACTCCAAGCTCCCTGTGCTTAGTGACTGTTGCCCTAATAGCCCTCTTTGTTTTTCAAAACACTGTGACATAAGAATAAGCCATGGCTGGTCAGCCTTCTCCACTTCATTTCCTCTTAAAGCCGTGGACTTCTGATCATTGCGTGGCCTCTTCCCTGTGCTCCTGCCATTGCCATCGTCAATGTCTTAGTCCTTCAGCCTCTGAGGAGATGTCATCTTATAAGAGAGGACCCTGCTCACTGTCTGAGAAGGACAGAGTCTGCCTTTCTCCAGAACCTCCATCTCTCCTTGTCCTTCACCTGCTTTCTGAGAAAGTCTAGATTTTCTTGTGTTGTAAAATTCTGATGTCAAAGTTCATTGGGCAGTACCTCTCCAGTACATCAAACAGTAGCCCATGCCTATTGGACAAACCACAGATGCAGTGAATGAATGAGTGAGTGAATGAATAGCAATAATGGAGTTCAAGAACATGTCTGAGCATACTTTGATAAAGGACTGTGTTGTTAATGACTTCTGACATGCTCTGTGTCACAGTTGATTTTTCAGTAGCCATGGAAGGTAAGCAAGATAGTTACTCTATAATGATCTAAAAGAAGGCACATTTTCAGAGAGTGACTTCTGTCAACATAAACAGTAACTGGAGAAGGCAGAAAATAATTGCTCAGGTCTCCTTCCAACTTTGCTTTTATAATTGTGGCAAAAATACACATAACATAAAATGTACTGTGCCAAAACATTTAGAAGTATACAGTTCACTAGAACTTAGTAAATTCACAATGCTCTTTAGCCATTTGATACTATCACCTCAACCCCATAAAAGAGCACACAGTAGAAATTTTATATAGATGGAGTTATACAATACATGGTCTCTGTCTGACTGTTTTCTCTTACCATAATGACTTCATGGTTTACCCACTTTCTCATGTTAGAATTTCCTCCCTTTTGATGGCTACATAATATTCCACGGTGTGGGCATCCTTTATTTTTAAAGTTATGGGTGTCTGTGTTCCTTTCACTTAGGTCGTGCTGAGTGGTAGGTAGTTAATCTTAGACGCTCTCCTCATTTTCACACCATTTTCTTGCCCACCACCTACTCTTTTCTCTGCCTACTTGCAGCTTGCCCCACCCTGCTTTTGAAGAAAATTCCATCTTTCTCTCACTGGTTTTATCTCCTCTGTTCTTATAGCTCTCCAGCCTCCATTTCTGTTTTATTTTTTCATTTTTTGTTTTTATCAGAGGGCAGGTAAGTATTCATGGTGCCACCCTTTTCAGTCTATCTCATATTATTTAGGTTATTTCTGAAGTTTTTTAAAAACATTGAATAGTCTCTGTATTTACATTTCTTTTTTTTTCTTTTATTCCCCCAGAGTTATACTGGTTTTTTTCCTTACCACTTTATTATAAAAAAAAGAGGGATACATATATAGATTTTTAAAGGCATTTTGTCATAACATTATATGAATATTTTTGTCAGTACTTAATTCTTTTAGAGGTTTGATAGCACGCATTGAAATCCCACTAGTTACCATAAGCATGAAGTACATGTAGGACAGAACGTAACATGGAAACAGATTTCTTGTTGGGTATAGATTAAGCATAATGATCTGTGAATACCAAAAATCGCCACATAGCTATTGAATTATTAATGATTTGAGGTCCAGGTGTACCACACTCTGAGAGGGTGCTATACATTTATTTTTTTCCCTAAGAAGGATTGAAACTTTTTTTTTTTTTTTTTGGCCTTTGTTTTTTTTTGAGCTTCATATAGTCTGTGAGTTGTTTCTGGGGTGTTCAGAGCTTTCTGGGGTTAGTATCCAATTATCAGTGACTGCATATTATGTCTGCTCTTTTGTGACTGGGTTATGTCACTCAGGATGATATTCTCTAGATGCATCCCTTTTCTTAAGAATTTGGTTAAGTCATTGTTTCTGATAGCTGAGTAGTACTCCATTGTGTAAATGTACCACAATTTTTGTATTTATTCATCTACTGAAGGACATCTGGGTACTTTCCAGCTTCTGGCTATTATAAATAGAGCTTCTATGAACATTGTGGTGCATGTGTCTTTGTTGTATATTGGCGTGTCTCTGGGGTACATGCCCAGGGGTGGAATAACTGGGTGTCATTACATTTCAAATGTTATAACATTTCGTCCCACTCCCATGTTCCTTCCCCTCCCCTTGCTTCCATGAAGGTGTTCCCTCTCCCAATCACCCTCTCCATATTAGTGCCTTGGTGTCCCCGTACACTAGGAAAACGTGCCTTCACTGTACCAAATGCCTCTTCTCCCATTGATGCCAGATAATGCTATCCTCTGCTACATATGCAACTGGAGCCATGGGGTTCTCTATGTGTATTCATTGATTGGTGTTTTAATTCCTGGGAGCTCTGGAGGGTTTGGTTGTTGATAATGTTGTTCTGCCCATGGGGTTGAAAGCACTTTCAGCTTTTCCAGTCCTTTCTCTAGCTCCTTTATTGGGGTCCCTGTGTTCAGTCCTATGGTTAGCTGCAAGCATGCTCAGCTGTATCTGTATGACTCTGGCAGAGCCTCTGATGAGGGATCCATATCTGTCTCTTGCCGGTAAGCACTTCTTGGCATCAGCAATAGTGCTTAGGTTTCCTGGCTGCATATGGGGTGGATCCCCAGGTAAGATCAGTCTCTGAATGATCTTCAATCCCTACTCCTTTATTTTCGCTGAATTTCCTCTTGTGAGTGTTATATTCTCTCTTCTAAGAAGGACTGAGGCATCCACATTCTTGTCTTTCTTCTTTTTTGAGTTTTATAAGGTCTGTGAATTGTTTCTTAAGTATTCAGAGCTTTTGGGAGTAGTATCTGCTTCTCAGTGAGTGCATATCATGTGTGCTCTTTTGTGACTGGGTTGCCTCACCCAGGATGATAGCTTCTAGTTCTATCCATTTGCCTAGGAATTTCATGAAGTCATGATTTCTAACAGCTGAGTAGTACTTCACTGTTATAAATGTATCACAATTTCTGTATCCATTCATCTACTGAAGGACATCTGGGTTCTTTTCAGCTTCTGGCTATTATAAATAAGGCTGCTATGAACATGGTGGACATGTGTCCTTATTGTGTGTTAGAGCATCTTTGTTGTATATGCCCAGAAGTTGAATTACTGGATCTTCAGGTAGGTCTATGTCCAATTTTCTGAGGAACTGCAAGACTGATTTCCAGAGTGGTTGTATTAGCTTGCCACCCCACCAACAATGGAAAAGTGTTCCTCTTTCTCTACATCCTTGCCAGCATCTGCTGTCTCCTGAATTTTTCATCTTAGCCATTCTTACTGGTGTGAGGTGAAATCCCAGGGTTGTTTTGATTTGCATTTCCACTATGACTAGGGATGTTGAACATTTTTTTAGGTGCTTCTCAGCCATTTGGTATACCTTAGTTGAGGATTCTTTGTTTATCTCTGTACCCCATTTTTCAAAATGGGTCTATATGATTCTCTGGAGTATAGCTTCTTGAGTTCTTTATATATATTGGATATTAGCCCCCTATCAGATATAGGATTGGTAAAGATCTTTTTCCATTCTGTTGGTTGCTGTTTTGTCCTCTTGACAGTGTCCTTTGCTTTATAGACACTGCAATTTCATGGGGTCCCATTTTTCTATTCTTGATCTTAGAGCATAAGCCACTAGTGTTCAGAAGTTCAGGAAAATTTCTCCTGTATCTATGTGTTCTAAGCGCTTCTCCACTTTCTCTATTGGTTTTAGTGTACCTGGTTTTATGTGAAGGTCTTTGATCACTTAGACTTGAGCTTTGTAAAGAATGGATCAATTTACATTTTTTTGCATGCTGACTGCCAGTTGAACCAGCACCATTTGTTGAAGATGTTCTTTTTCATTGAATGTTTTCAGCTCCTTTGTCAAAGAACAACTGACTACAGGGGTGTGACTCATTTCTGGTTCTTCAATTCTTTTCCACTGATCTACTTTCCTTTCTCTGTACCAATGCCATGTGATTTTTATCACGATTGATTTGCAATACAGCTTGAGGTCAGGGATAGTGATTCCCTTGGAAGTTCTTTTATTATTGAGAATAATTTTCACTATCTTGGTTTTTGTTATTCCAAATTAATTTGCAAATTGCCCTTTCTAACTCTATGAATTGTTGAATAGAAATTTTCTTGGAGATTGCATTGAAGCTGTAGATTCCTTTGGTAAGGTGGCCATTTTTACTATGTTGACCCTTCCAATCCATGAGTATGGGAGGTCTTTCCATCTTCTGAGATCTTCTTCTGAGGTCTTATTCAGAGATTTGAAATTTTTGTCTTACAGATCTTTTACTTGCTTGGTTAGGGTCACACCAAGGTATATTATATTATTTGTGACTATTTTGAAGGGTGTCATTTACCTAATTTCTTTTTCAACCTGTTTATCCTTTGAGTAGAGGAAGGCTACTGGTTTGTTTGTGTTAATTTTATATCCAGGCACTTTGCTGAAGGTATTTATTGGCTATAATAATTCTCTGGTGGAATTTTTGGGGTCACTTAAGTATACTATAATAATGTCTGCAAATAGTGATATTTTGACTTCTTCCTTTCCAATTTTTCCAATTTCCTTTTGCTCTCTAATTGCTCTTACTAGGACTTTAAGTACTATATTGAATAGGTAGAGGGAGAGTAAGCAGCCTTGTCTAGTCCCTGATTTTAGTGGGATTCCTTCAAGTTTCTCACTATTTACTTTGATGTTGACTACTGGTTTGATATATATTGCTTTTATTATGTTTTGGTTTGGGCCTTTAATTCCTGATTTTTCCAAGATCTTAACATGAAGGGGTGTTAAATTTTGTCAAATGCTTTTTCAGTATCCAATGAGATGATCATGTGGTTTTTTTTCTTTGAGTTTTTTTTTTTTATAGTGGATTACATTGATGGATTTTTGTATATTGAACATCCCTGCATCCCTGAAATGAATCCTATTTAATCATGGTGAATGATCATTTTGAGTGTTCTTGAATTTGGTTTGCAAGTATTTTATTGAATATATTTGCATCGATGTTCATGAGAGAAATTGGTCTGAAGTTCTCTTTCTATGTAGGGTCTTTGTGTGCTTTAGGTATGAGTGTAATTGTGGCTTCGAAGAATGAATTTGATAGTTTTCTTTCTGTTTCTACTTTGTAGAATAGTTTGGAGATTATTGGTAGTAGATTTTCTATGAAAGTATAATAATATTCTGCACTGAACCCATATGTTCCTAGGTTCCTTTTGGTTGGGAGGCTTTTGATGACTGCCTTTATTTCTTTAGGAGTTATGGAACTCTTTGGATGGTTTATCTGATCCTGATTTAACTTTGGTACCTGATATCTGACTATAATATTGTCCATTTTCTCTATAATTTTCTAGTTTTCTTGATTTTAGGCTTTTTAGTAAGATCTGATGATTTCTTGAATTTCTTCAGTTTCTGTTGTTATGTCTCCCTTTTAATTTCTGATTTTGTTAATTTGGATACTCTCTCTGTGCCCTCTAGTCAGTCTGGCTAAGGGTTTGTTCAAATTGTTGATTTTCTGCAAGAGCCAGCTCTTGGTTTGGTTGATTCTTCTTATAGTTCTTTTTCCTTCCACTTAGTTGATTTCACCTCTGAATTTGATTATTTTTTGCTATCTATTTCTTTTGGGTGTATATGCTTCTTTTTGTTTTAACTCTTTCAGGGTTCTGAGAAGCTGCTAATGTGTGCTCTCTCCAGTTTCTTTTTGGAAGCACTCAGAGCTATGAGTTTTCCTCTTAGTACTGCTTTCATTGTATCCCATATGTTTGTGTATGTTGTGCCTTTGTTCTCATTAAATTCAAAAAACAAACAAACAAACAAACAAACAAAAAACACCTTTGATGTCTTTCTTTATTTCTTCCTTTACCAAGTTATCATTGAGTAGAACATTGTTCAGCTTCCATGTGTATGTGAGTTTTTTGTTGGTTTTGTTATTATTGAAGGCCAGACTTAGTCCATGTTGATTTGATAGGATGCATGGGAGTATTCTGATCTTCTTGTATCTGTTAGGCCTGTTTTGTGACCAACTATATGGCCAATTTTAAGGAAGGTACTTTGAGGTGCTGAGAAGAAGGTATATTCTTTTGTTTTAGAATGAAATATTCTATAGATGCCTGTTAAATCTGATTGGTTTATAACTTCTGTTAGTTTCACTCTATCTTTGCTCAGTTTCTGCTTCTATGAGCTGTCTACTGATGAGAGTGGGGTGTTGAATTCTCCCACTATCATTGTGTTTGGTGCAATATATGCTTTGAGCTTTAGTAGAGTTTCTTTTATGAATGTGGGTGCCCTTGTATTTGGAGCATAGATGTTCAAGATTGAGAGTTCATCTTGATAGATCTTTGATAAGTAAAAAGTGTCCTCTTTTATCTTTTTTGATAACTTTTGGTTGAAAATCTATTTTATTCAGTATTAGAAGGGCTATTCCAGCCTGTTTCTTGTGACCATTTGCTTGGAAGGTTTTTTTCCCAGCCTTTTACTCCCAGCCTTTTACTGTCTGACTTTGTCTCTAAGATGAGTTTCCTGTATGCAGCAAAATGCTGGATCCTATTTATGTATCCAGTTTTATAGTCTATGTCTTCTTATTGGGAAATTGAGTCCATTGATGTTAAGAGATATTAAAGAATAGTGATTGTTGTTTCCTGTTAATTTTGTTGCTAGAGGTAGAATTATGTTTGTTTGGTTTTCTTTTGTGGGGGGTGGAGTTGTTGCAAGAAGATTATTTTTATGCTTTTTCTAGGGTGTAGTTTCCCTCCTTGTGTTGGAGTTTATTTTTGAAGTTTTAATTGTGCTAAAATCTTTTGCTGTCTGTGTTACCATATGAGAGTGTAGATGAAGTTAAACCCATGCACCCTGGATTATTCTGTCTTCAATCAAAAGGGCTTACAGAATGCCTCCTCTGTAAAAGGCATGAGGAAATTGTCACCCACATATTCCTGATACCCATGGCTCTCCTTTATCTAAACCCCTGGCATGTGGCACAGGCACTGAGCAATCAGTCTCCTTGTAAGTAACCTCAGACGGAGAAAGGCTATATGCAGGAAAGTAAGCTAGAAAGAGAGCTCAGGGATACAGAATGCCAGTGTGTGTGCATGGGTGATTGACAGTATAGGGTGGCCAGTGAAGCTTGTGGACCTGCACAATTGAAACAGGGGGATGAGAAAGAGTTTGCTCTATAAAGAAGTGGTAATAAAAACAGACAGAGGAAGACCTTGAAGGCAGAAGCAGGTAAATACATGGGAAGCTGAGCTTGGGAGAGGATTGTCTTCTTATTAATATTATGACTTAAAAGCTGCTGATGTAATACTTAATTAACATCAAGAGTCTAAGGGACACAACTCACAAGTGCCTTCAGAGCACTTCAGAGGGCAGAGTGTTTTTTATTATTCAGAGGAAGAAACAGGCTGAGAGGAGTCCAGAAATATGGTCCAAT